>NC_092520.1:119935000-120555000 GCF_037038585.1 Patagioenas fasciata | reverse complement strand
AATCAGTGGTAACTAGTAATCCATATTAGAATTAGGATCTAAATCTTAAGGTTTTTCCTATAGATAAACTGAATTACATTGCAAAGAAGGGTAATGTTATGTATGAGTGCAGAATCTATTTGCAGACCATGATTGGCCACTTGGCTCTATAAGCACCTGCCTGTCAGCAACATTTTCACAGGAAGAACATAAATTACTAGCTGTGATGTCCTGCACCGAGTACATAATAGTTCTCCAACACACCTTGGAGCACAGTGTCTGACATTTCTGTATGTGGTAAAAAAATCAGTTATCACAATTCTCAGTGCTCTTTTGTTAGAGAAGAGTTAGTGTGTTGTCAGGGTATGAGCAGAGAAGAGCCTCCCACTTGTAATCTTGTCTGTGAGTCTAAGATGTAGATACCTCATTGTACAGACATGTTTCTTCTCCAGCTGTGCTTTAACTGAGGTCAGTGTGGTGGGGTGCCCATGGCAATGGCAGCACCAGAAAACAGGCTTTGCCTCTCTGTATGCAAAGTAAAGCCTCGGGGTTTATTACTAGAAGAAAATAACAGTGTTATGTATAACTCTGGGGCTCCCATATTCTTATTGGTGCTGTGGAAAGAGATCTAAAACTTATGTGGAATTTCACATCAGGTTTTGCTGCTATATGAGGTCTTTCTGTTGGAATTAAAAGCATGGTCATTAAAATTTCATTATACACTTCCAAGAAGAATGTTCTCTGTTTAGTAAAATAATTAGAAGCCTGTATGGTCTTTGCAGTAAGTGGCTATGGAGAGATGAATGAGGGAGCTGTAGAGGAAATGTGTTTGCTTTAATCAGCATTACATCAACCAAGTGGGATCCATGCAGGAGAACTGCTGAAAATCTATCATTCAATAGAGCTACACCATTTCCAGACCCCTGAGGAGTGCTCAGTACTACTTTGCATTTCAGACACACTGTGGTTGGGTCAGACCAGAGTAAATTTGAACCATATCCCTCCCCAGGGTGGTTATATCATTCTAAATAAATAAAAACTTCCCACAACAGTATAATATATAAGAAAACCACCCCTCTGACAGCCTTCAAGGTATTTCTGTCATCCTCTGTGCTATTTTAAGCTCCTGTATAGGTGGCAAAGGCTCAACTTGGCACTGAATCCCAGTGACACAAATGCGGCATTTCAGCAGCAAATGCTGGTGAAAGGGAGGGCAAGTGAGCTATGGCACTCTCTTCTCCGTATAGAGAAAGGATTTATTTTTAGATTCTTTATCCATCCACCCCTACAACCCTTTCTGCTCCTTTAAATGCAAAGACTGTATGTGGTGGGCACTAAAGTGACACTGATGGCTTCTAGGAGAACAAGTGCTACCATGAGTAGCACCTTAGAAGTGTCTAAAAATGTATGAAAGTGGAAGAAGAGGTTTGCCATGCAACCCAAAAGCTCCCAGTAGCTCCCGGATACAGTGCTGAGACTATCTACATTAGACCCTGGTGAACTGTAATATTCAGCTATCTGCTTTCTAACATTACCTATTGTTGTGTTCACATTAATGACAGACAATGTTTTCCAGAGCTTATTCATCTAACTGCAGTTGTTCACCACAAAATCTGCTTCCGCACAAGAGCTGCTTCCAAATGTCCTATGGGAGGTACTGTGACAGTATACAGCACAATTAATGTTTCATGCAAAAGCCTTAAAACATGGGTATGCAGAAGAGAAATGCAGAAGGAGCCAAATTCCCAATACACTTCGTTGGAAAAACAATTGCTTCTGAAAGCTGATCAGAAGCTGCTGTAAGAGGCATTTAACTTGCTTAACTTGAAGAAAACCTGTACCTTTCTGCAGGATGGAAAATATATTTCTCTTTTTATGACCATGTCCCACTTTGTCTACAAATAGGACAGGAACCTGCAAAGATCTTTGTTTCTGATTCAGCAGCTGCTTTTAAGCAATCTCAGGCTTTAATTTTGGTTCCACCTATGAGCAGTCTGTGTGAAGTAAAACGAATCCTTATGTGCAGCAGTGCTCAACACGGTCATACTCAGGCCCAGGAAGGTGATGTCTCAGATCCCAGATAATGGGCTGGGAAAGGTTTCAATGTGTGTTTTGTCATGTGTTGGCATCTTTCTATTTATTATTTATTCTATTTATTATTTTGGGTGCCAACGCACCCTCTCTTCTGCCCTTTCCTCAATACACTTTGCGAGGTTTACATTTCCTGAGGGTTTTTTTTCCAGACATGTCCTACTGTCACAGCCTACAATTTTTGTTTTGGGCTTAGTAGCAAAATGCACAGTAATTGGACTACAGGAGCATATGATGAAGATTTTGAGGTCTGTTTCACCTCTTCATCACTGAGACCTCTGTGTGACCTGGCTTCTGCAATCTCTGTCTTCCACACTGCTACTGGCTCTTGTGGGTTGTTAATCAGACATTGTTTCCCTGTCTCTAATCAGAAGGGTCTAAAACGAATCATATATTCCAGTCATTGCTGGATGCTGTGTGTGTAGTATGGCCTATATGATGACAGAAATATTACTCTCAAAGAAAGCTCAATGGATGGACTAGGGGAGGGGATTTTCTTTACAGATTTTGTAGCACAATCTATGATGTTATTTGTTGCACAGGTCTTTGTGTGTAGTTTGACTGAAAGGGGTGCAAATTTTCCAGAAATTACATTGATATAATATATAGAGCACTTATTTATTATCAGCTATTGGGAGCTTTGAATTAGACAACTGCTTTCCATGCTTCCCCTAGCCACGTTCCCAATACTGGCATAAGATACAACTACAGCAAAATGCCACCTCTCTTAGCTATTGAGGAGAGTTAGTTGCTTGTATGCAGAGGAGAATTCAACAGCTTTGGATAGCAAGTTCCTTATCTTTTTTTTTTTTTTTTTCCCCAACAGTGCCACTTTTAATGGCTTTGCAATTCTGCAAATAAATGAAGTTTTAAGGCTCATTTCTTATTTTAGGAACACTTACTAGTTTTTCAAAACTGGCTTCTTAAGCAGGAATTTTATGATTTCACAGAAATATCCTATTGACCTTGATAACCTAGCATCCATGACCCAGGGTAACTGCATTTCTGCCTCCTCTGGGGCATTTCAAGACCAGGCAGTGTCTTTATTGTCCTCGGGATAGGGTATTCACACGATGTTACTCTGAGGTGCAGAGCTGTGTGTGCATTAGCCATGTTTACCCAGAAGGCGAGCAGCTAGAAAGAGAAGGATTTCAGATGGTTGCCAGGACCATGGTGCTGTGTATGTGATTCTAGAGAACTGGTAAATATCTAGAGATTTTTAAAATACCGGTTAATTTTCAGGAGCACAAGCAGGTATCTTTATTCACTCAGTTGCTCTGAACAATATCCTTTACCTGAGACCCTTTACTGGCCATAGTAGAGCTCCTTCTCTTACGATCACAGAATCACAGAATGGTTGGGGTTGGAAGGGACCTCTGGAGATGCTCTAATCCATCCCACCTGCTAAAGCAGGTTCACCAGAGCAGATAGCACAGGAATGTGTCCTGTGTCTGGTTTTGAATGTCTCCAGAGAAAGAGACTCCAAAATCTCTCTGGGCAGCCTGGTCCAGTGCTATGGCACCCTCAAAGTAACCAAGTTTCTCCTCATATTCAGATGGAACCTCCTGTGCTTCAGCCTGTACCTGTTGCCCCTTGTCCTATCATTCAGCACCACTGAAAGGAGTCTGGCCCCATGCTCCTGACATCCACCCTTGAGATATTTATAAACATTGATAAGATGACCTCTCAGCCTTCTCCGGGCTGAATGAATTCACAAAATTTGTCTATTCTATATTGTCTATTGAGGAAGTAAAAACTCTGAAGTCAGTGATTTAAAAGCACACAAACATTTGCTGGAGTTATGCCTTATTTTTAGCCATTCTCCTCATCTCACTGCCTGATTGTCCTGACAACCCTCTTGTACGCTTGCAGTGAACACCTTTTCATGTAGATCAAAATACAGTATTCATAAATTACTCCAGAGTAGGTCCATTTCTGTATGTAGTTTTCTGCTTGATGCAGCCAAAAGCTTTACAATATACTCAGGATTATGTTGTTCATGGCTGGAGCCTGGCTTAATATTCAGTCAGCACACTCTAGCCACAAGGTATTATTTCAGTCAGTATTCCTAATCAGTGCAGAGTCTGAAATAAATTAACCAATCTAAACTCATTAAAGACACAGTACCAACATTAAGAATATTTATGAATTCTTAAGATCTTCTTCTTTCCTCAGATTAAATATTTGCTACTTGCAAGTGCTTTCTAAAATTATCTTTGGCACACAGGTATTTGGTTTACTTTTGGTAGGAAATCCATTTTCTCTTGCAATCAAGGATGATCATGCAAGAAAGAGAATATGTTCCCTAATCATAATTTGTTATTCCTTTTCATTGTTAGTAATTTTTTTTTTAGCTTTTTAAGAACTATCCTAATGAGTAGAGTCAGGGAAGCATTTATATAATGTAGTGCCCATCTCAGTGTGTGAGTAATGACTGAAGTGAACAAAGTGCAATGACACCAGGGGTTGATTGTTTTTATGTAAATAATATGGTGAATATAGTGGAAATAGAACCAATTAGCAAAAATTGACCTAATTTTCTGTGTTTTATCAGTGCAAAATAAGGCTAAATTTACTGGGGAAACTGTTCACAAGTTTTTTTACTGCGAATTTATTTTTTTCATGCTCTGACTTAGAATAGATTTACATTTGAAGAGGGCAAAGCTAGAAACCAAATAGCCTCAGCTTCCTTATAAAAAATACAAAAGACTAATGTAATATTTGTGTCAAATTTATAGTCTTTTACCTCACCTGCCCAATCAGTATGGCACATCAAAAATGCTTCTCACTGAGAGGTTTTACCAGCAAAATATTTTATAATTACAAGTGACTCCAAAATAAAAAATGCATGGAGACTGATAATTCTTTCTTGCTGTGACCTTTCAGACTTTCATATTTGTCTTAGTTTCTTATCAGAAAACCAGTAAACATCTGGAGTGTTTTCAAAACATGACTTGTGCTGAAGTGTCTCTTTTTAGATCAAAGAAGTCAGAATCATAAACTGTTTTCTTTCCTCTCTTTCTGTGCCCAGTTTGACCTGAGAATCTTCCCATTGAAAACTTTTGAAATTAAGAATTCTCTATAAAAGTTTTGCTTTACCTGAAACACCTAAAAGTACTTTATCAGAAAGATCCTAGGTGTTCACTAAAACACCTGTGTAAAAGGGATATTATGCTATAGTTTGTAGGTGAGACAGACACAATGATGTAATCTATGTTTAAGAGATGAAAATGAAAATTCAGAAGTCTGTGGTTTTTATTTCTGTATCTTAATTCAGGATACACATTAATGCTATTTTTAGTACAATAAATTTATTAATGGGAAAGATTACACAAAGATAAAAAATCTCTTTTGCCTTTGTGTTAGCTATATCTCACTCTTGTTTGTGTCCATTGTTACTATGTGAGACAAATTACAACCTTCTCTTTCCCCACACCCCACAAAAAAATCCCTCAACTTCATAAATCCAGTCACACTTAAACAGGAAAAATAGTTCAAAGCATAGGAGAAAAACAGGTGATCTGATACTTTTGGAGTATAAAGACATTTTCAGACTAAATACATTCTTTAAAAAGTTTGCTAAGGCATTATGGAGAAGAATAAAAAATGTGTTCTGTTTTTCTTCAGAATATAGATAGTATTGAGTGCTGCAATTCTTTAAAGACACAAACAAAAAGCAATTATGTGAAGGTACAATAACTGTATGGTCAGAGTTGAATAGTTCGCTGATCTGGACATTAAAAATATCTATGTGCTCATAAGCCTGACAACTGATAGGGGGATATCATTGGCACATGTCTCCCCACATTTCAAGTACAATAGAGCCATAGCTTTATCTCACCAGCTAGAACAGCATTATTACATGAAGACATCACTACCACTCGAGTGAAAGAACAGTACTGATCAACATCACTTCTGTCCTTCATTACTCATTCTTAACCTGGGTCACTGAGGTGGTGTGGTTACAGAACATTATGATTCTAGGCTGACCTGTGGTGGCCCTTATAAATTACTGGTCTGATTTTCTTCAGTTGATGGTTTGCTTTTGGTTTTGTGAATTCCATTGCCAACCACATTTTATTTCAAATGATTAGTTTCATCTAATTTTGTAATCATAGCAAACATGATAGGTGATTACAGAGACATACTGTCTCTAAAATACCAAGAAAAAACACCATTAAAAAAGAACTACTTTCCCTTTGATCAGCAACCCATAGAAACCTGCTGACTTCTTTCAGACATTATAGCTCTTTTAATTAACTTACTACTGGCTTTGCTGTTATACAGAGCTAAACCACTGCAAGAATGTTAAGGTGATAATAAACATCTAATTTAAATCCACTAAGAGAGAGAAAAGTAATTTAGAGCAAGATCTCTGTCCTTAGTTTACCCTTTTGTGTCAAACATTTGGAGAACATTTGGGAACTGACATAGTTTTTGTTAGGACAGAAAGGAGTGCCTTTGGAGGAAGCAGGATTATTTATTGAGGTGAGAAATATCAGTTCTTTGGTGCCTAAAATCTTAGAAGCTACAATCGGTATCAGTTCACAAGATTTCTTGAGTTTATATTTCCTTTATTTAGTACATTCAGACCCCAGTTTTAGAATTATAGCACTTTAAAAAAATTTTAATTAAATCTCAGTTTTTTTCAACGTTTAAATCTTAATGCACCGATGACTTTTATTCTATGGATCTCCAAAAAGGAGGAAAATTTGACTCAAATAAATTTATTCTGACTGCAAAAATGGTATTATCTTTATCTATGATACTGAGGAAAAAGTGGTCCCAAATAAATGTGGTGTTTAGCTTTTGCCAAGGAAGGGAGGAATTTAGAAAGGGTTTCTCTAGGCTGAACAGACCCGGCTCTCTCAGTCTTTCCTCATAAGAAAGATGCTCCAGACCCCTAATAATTTGATTTCATATTGAATCAGTCCAAAGAGGACTCATAACAAGGTGTGCCATGTAAATTCCAACAATGAATAGATCAGAAGTAATTGTGAGCTGTTTCTGGATATTCTGTGAACAGGAAAAAGGGCTAAATTAATCAAGTGCACTATTCATTGCAAAATTATTTTTTCAGTCTTCATCGTGAAACATTGTACAAAGATGAACTGTCTGCTCCTAAACCTTCTGGTCCTTAATGCAAGCAGTTTTTCAGGGATGGGGCAGGGCGTTCTTTTATCCTTTCCCCTCTGTTGCCACCCCTGGTAACCTTGTTGAAGAACCATTGTGATTTCTGATGCCATGTTAGCAACCTTCACTGTTGCTGACCTGAAAGTACTGCTGTAGCTGGCACTTTCATCTCATCCACGTCTCTTGCCACAGCTCCTGGCTACAAACTGCTTGCTGAGGTGGAGGATGAACTGATTTAATTCAAGCTCCATGGTGAGACACATACCTGGACTCTATTCTTAGTTTTATTTGAATTTCTTTCTCTTTCTGTTTGGTATTTCTTTTTCTTTAAAAAAAAAAAAAAAAAAAAAAGGTGAAATTGTGATGTTGATGGTGATTATGTACTTTTTTCTGGACGTGTTTTCCTGTTCAAAGCTCAAAAGAAGATAGCTGTTTTCAAAACTTGATGAGGGTTCCATGATTATTTCACTCCAGCAGCTTCATTACATTGAAACAATGATGAAACTGCCAGAACATTGGCTCAGAGTCCTTCTTGCTTGTATACGTTTGCTTGATCCATGCAAACAAGTTACAAATCCGAAAGTTTTTAGCTTATAAATTCACTAGGAGGAAATTGTACATCTCCTATTTCTGCATAGGCAGCTTGATTTGTACAATACTGCAGCATGCTTCATTGACTTCAGTCCAGTTCATAGTCTATTTGGTATGAAATAAAACTGGGACAAAACTGGCATTTACTGTCACCTTTTCTCTTCAGGGGCCAATAGGGTATCCTAAATATCTCTGAAGACCCAGTAACATACTAAAAGGCCATTCATTACAGGTGCGAAATCGCTGAAGGCTTTACACATAAGAATTTAGTACTATAGAGATTGTCTCTGCAGTATATTCTTGTTCTTGAGGATAAAAAAGAGTGCTGTAAAGACTGTGGATTTTATGCAAGGAAAGCAAGAATAGAAAAAAGGAGCAGTGGGTTGCCTCTCCTGCAACATGTAACCTTTGGTCGTGTTGGCCCAGCCATGTGGGGTCATGGGTGAGGATTTCAGAGGTGGGATTGTTTTGATATGCTGAGAATGACAGGAATATTCACTGGCTGTTAACACAGTTTAAATGAGGAGAGGAAGAAAAAGAGCCTTTACTGAGAAGATGCAACCAACAACAGGGAAGCCATTTCTGTTCCATACACCTTGTTATTTAGAGTTTTGCGTCCAGCTTGCTTCTGGCAATTACAAAGTACATAATAAAATTAATAACAGTTCATTGCCACCAGCTGCTCACATGAAACAGATGCAATTGTGGAGCCATTTAGTCAGCATTTCTTCCTTCCCAGTTATACCTCATCTTGAGCAGCAGATATTTGAATAATGAATTGTGTATTTGACTATGAAGTAGGACAGATATAAATCAAATTATACTCCTTAACTACTGCATTTTAGTAAGCAGTAGTTGCACAGTAAAACACAGGAGATTCAGGCTTTGGCTTCGCTCTGTTGGGGCGTCTCTTCTCAGTAACATCCAGTGTGAGATATGTCTGTGTGCACAGGGACGACAGTCCCTTCCCTGCCATTAAATGACTGCATACACATCCCATCTTGGGGATACTCCTGCATTTTGTTACCTTCCTAAATCTTTCCTTTTCTCTTTACAGCAGAGAGACAGTAACAACAGCCATACCTGGGACCCCTCTGCCAAGTCTTCTCTCTGGAAATTCTCATTTGAAATGTTGTGAATCCCATTGCCTTAAACATGATGTAACCCTGGCATAATTCCACTGCAGAAACATTTTGTTGTTCCCAAAGGAAAATCACATGGGTTTCTAAGTCTACTAAAAACATGGTTTACATGTGCCATGCAATTCAGGGTAAAAAAGTTCTCCTTGCCCAAAAGCATATAATTCTGTCTCCACATAGGAACCAGCAAACAAGGAATTCTTCTGTTGACCATTGACCTTCTGATAAGGATAGCCAAAACATATTGGTAAACTAAGCCTTGGACAAACTCTTTGTGAGACTTTAGAAGCCCTGTATGACACATTTGACAGAAAATTGATAGGTTATTCAGATAGTGAATTATATCTTAAATGAAAAACAAGTTGGAAGCATTCATAATTTAGAAAAAACTCATAAGCCACAAAAGATAAACTATTTTAGGTAGATTTTTACTTCAAATTAAGCAATCATATAGTGGCTAAAACTATGTCTGCAATTTTTAATCAGATTTGATTTTTTTAAATCAACCAAGAGGTTCAGACAATGTTTGAGAGGAAGGAGAGACACAGGCACAAAGGCAGTGATCAAACACATCTAATTATCATGGGAATACAGGTAAAAAAATAATGCCCCAAGGAAGAATTTCACTAAAAATATGGTTTTCTTTGATGTGCTCTGTCATCCTTTGAGCTTCTCAGTCTTGGTTAATTTTAAAAGGGGAAGGAGGAGCAGAGAGCTTCTCTTCTCCGAAGCTGGGTGAAGTGAATAGATCCAGTCCCCTGCTAGCTGATGGAGGAGTTGAGCGTGGCTATCTTCCATTATATTTCAGTAAGGGCTACACATTACATTCATGAGTTCATCTTGCAGTGACTCACTTGTCTCATTCATTATTTTGCTGCTTTCTTAAGAAACTCAAGCTGACTCCTGCCGAGAAAGACACTTTTCCAAAATTTGCTAACATCTGCATTTCAGGACTTGGTAACGCCAGACATTTTTGAGAATCTCACAGTTTAGTGGGCCAGAGACACCCTTCTCCACTCTGGAATAACAACTTCAGCAAGTGGGAGAAAGTGTTGTGTCGAACCAGTGCTATACTAGTCACAGTCAGGTTTAGCATTAAGCAAGATCGAGAGATAAAATGCCTTATTTGAAAACACAAATTTGCCAGTATGGGATAAAGTTACAAAAAATATAGAAAATCTACTGATCTTATACTTAATATAAATAAAATCCTGTGCTGCTCCAACATTGGCCATGGCTTTCCAGGTCAGCCCCAAATGGCCTCTGCAACCTGGCCCAGGCTTGACATGTGGTGAGGGGCTCTCAGAGCTGGGTCTTTCCTGCTCCTAGCCCAGACTGAGTGGTCAGGCTAGAATATCCTTTCCCCTGGAGTTTTTTTTGTCTTTTCTTATGACCGACCATAATCCTGATTTCATGTTCTCCCCACTTCTTAGGGCTGCAGTTCTGGTTCACATTCTTATTGCAAACTTTAAGTAGCAGAGACCTGGCTTTAGGTATCAGACTGGCTTGTTCTGTTTAGTACATCCTTAAACATGACAAATATATACAGCAATTGACAGATAGACAACAGACAGATTGATCCCACTTAGTCATGAGATACATAATGTTATAATCATGACTCTACATATGACAGTAAACCTAAAGGATGAGAGATACAGCATTCCCAAACGTTTTGTGTAATTGTATAACAGGGGTGAACCATGCTGCATTTAAAGTAGTTTTAGGTCTTTAGTTAGAATGTAAATGTACAACACTTCTAACCACTGTAGACACTTTTATACTTGTGGACTTTAACGGGTACAGGCCTCTGATCTTCCACATCAGGGGTGTCAAACTCATTTTCACTGGGGGCCACATGAGCCTAATGG
Organism: Patagioenas fasciata; assembly: GCF_037038585.1. Taxonomy (NCBI): domain Eukaryota; kingdom Metazoa; phylum Chordata; class Aves; order Columbiformes; family Columbidae; genus Patagioenas; species Patagioenas fasciata. The sequence goes on along the minus strand of NC_092520.1, from coordinate 120,544,199 downwards.
TTGCCTTCAAAAGGCCAAATGCAATTTTAGGACTGTATAAATGTAGCTACTCCCGCATTGGCACCTGGTGAAAATGAGTTTGATATCCCTGCTCCACATAAGAGTAGGATATCCACTTGAGCATTAATTCTGCTCCTCACTGTGGTTTGAACAAGAAAGTGTGGCTAGGCTGATATCTAGTTGGATTTTAAACATATAATTTAGCCATAGTGGATGACGTTTTCACTGAAAACTGGTTAGAGAGGTTTAAACTGTAAAACCTTTGAAAAGCATAGACTTTGCAAATTATAGTCTTATAAAACCGTATAAGGGATATCTATAAATGTAGCTCATTACTAAACGTAGGCATCCTGTGTAAGCTTCAGTTTCAAGTGGATGTTGAGGCTGATGCTCAGCACAACCACAACAACATCTCAAGCTGTGCAAAACTTTTCTGTCCATGGTCTTTTAAGTACTTAAGCACTTAAGCAGTTTTTTTTTGTGAATTCCACTTTTAAATGTATGAGCCTATATTTACATCACTATTGATGCTAAAAACTGTTTTGCTGATCTTTAGCAATTAAATAAAAAAGTACAAGAATATAAAGGTGTGGAGTGTGAATTCAAGCATTTCATTGAAATTAATGAAAAAATTGGATTTGAATGAGTGGACATACACAAACATCAAGTAATAGAATTAAAAGAAGTGTACAATTATTTACTAAGCTCTCTGATTGATTAATAATTTTATAATTACAAATATGTACTGCCCAAGTATTGACTCCAGGAAGTGTTGCTGCATGATGAAATATGCAAGTAGATCAAAACCCTGCTGCTTACAGAGACATCATGCATAGATAGAGGGGGACACGGAATACAGTTTTCTTTGTCATGATGGAGCAGTTTCAAACCCTCCAGCAGTCTATCGTTAGGCTGGTAGAAACAAAAACCTGAGAGACACCTGGCCCTCATCTACATTCCGATGTAAAAGGCACAGCACTAATTGGGTTTCCAGCTTCTTCACCACCTCCTCACAGCACCTATCCTCAGCACGACACCTGTCCCCAAGCATCTCTTTAGCAGCACTGCAGTTTGTTAGCATTCAGGTGGGGCTAACAGATCCAAACCAACAGTTACTTGGTAAAAATGACAATATTAGACCTCTTTCAAAGGAAGACAGCCAGGTAAACTTTTACCATAAAATGTGCTATATCTGCACTTAGCATGGTGCGCTACAGTGACTGTTTTGATTTAGCTTTTCTAGCCCTGAAAGCACAGGTGTTGGTGCAACAGCTGTGCAAATTTCATGAGTAGGGAAAGTGAAGATTTATATACTTCTCACCAACACTGGCTTAGTACATGCTCTCCTTTGAAAAAAGGCCTCAGAAAAAGAGGGTGGAAATCCAGATGGAGCATAGCAAAGAATAAGCAAGCCTAAGTAGACTGGAAATTGGCATTTTCTGAATTACGTGAAATAAAAAGATCCTATCACACCTTTTCCAGTGACATACGGCATGTAGTTACAGATAGTCCATAGGATACTCCTGTGTGGCATATCTCCCCCAGTACTGTAACTGGGGTTGCTTTAGGGAATGCCTGTGCCTGCAGGTCATCGAGGTCAGCCATCCAGGTCCACACGTGTGAACCCCATCTTCTTTCTGGACCTGACTCTACACAATAGCAGATATGGCTTTCTCCAGATGATTTTGTGATTAGTGATGGTGTGGCAGAGTGATTTACTTAGCCAAACTCACAAAAAAATAGAACAGCCTGTGGAAACACAGTATTACATAGTATAGCACACCTGTAAATATGCACCATGACCAGTGAGTATATTAATGTAATTATCTTATTATGGTAATATTTTTTCTCTTGTTTACTGATTGGTATTTAAATTGGGAAGTTTACAAGTATCTTCATCTAAGTGCTCATAATACCCTTCTTAAAAGCTTCAGATGACAAAATAAGAGAGAAACCAGCTGGTGCCAGGGCAGAACTCTTCCTTCTATTTTATAGCTGAGTGGAGGATTGATTGGGCAGCTTGCTCAAGGCCAGACATCAATGCTGTGGCTGTGAGTTGTTGTAACAGAGGTCTTGTGAATTTCTACCCAACGCAGCCACATCCTACAGAGTCGACAGCAGTGTACAGATGTATACACCAATTCCAAATATCATCCGGGGCAGCGTGTGTGCACAGGAATAGCAACAGTACAGAGCCTGTGGAGATACCAATGGGAAAACCGGATTTAGAAAAAATAAAACCCTTTGCTTTTCACATTCTTCATTTTTATATGTCAGAGTTAATTTGTTTTCTTTTTTTTCATAGTTTGTGTTTTCCCTGGAGTACTGTTTTTTCTTGTTTTCGCTCTGCAACACAATGTGTAGTTTTCAATAGTCTCCAGTATGAGATTCTATCAATAAATAGTTTTAGTCTCTATGACTGAAAAGTGTCCAACAGCAACCCATCAATCCTGTTTGTGCGTGAAAACCTTCAGAATACTGATCTTTCAGGGCACAAGTAGTTATTATGCAAAATAAATACTGCTCCTAATTTGGCTTAAATTTTTGTAGCATCTGTGCCCAGTTACAACTTCTGGAAAAATATTGGTGTCTATAGATTAGAACCTAATGATCTTGCAGAAATTTAGAAAGGAGTCTGATGAGATTCTTACAGGCATTATTCTTGCACCCAGACCACAGAAGCGCTGCAAAGGGTCAGCAGCTGTTAGCTGTGTTTTCCATTCACTGTCTTTAGTATTCCTGTCAGAGAAATACCATTTAGCATTTCTCTTCTCTTACTTGTCTCATTTATTTGCCAGAATTTTTAGCCATACAAGTGTTGTTGATACCTGTGAGAGGAGAACAATTTGAAGACTGGTGCAGAAAGTACAGCCATAAATGATGTTCATGCTTTCCATTAGGCTGCCTTTAGTTCTGTCAATAAACATCAGTTACAGAGGACGACAGCACACTCTACAAAACATACAGAATTTGCTGCATCAAGGTTGCACCCTACTGTGCTGTTCAAGCAGTGAATGATATTGTCAGCAGGGGCTGCTACCTATGGAAACAAATTGAGCTTCTCAGAAGCAGCAGAAATTACGTGCTGCAAAACCATAGGAATGGGTGTTTTCTTCCATTTTTTCTGTCTCTGGGGCCTTTGTGCACACTCCAGAACAGTTAATAAGTATTGTGAATCCCAGTATGTTTCACAGAGAATTGTAATGAAGCTGGTTGTTTAAAAGCTCATCTGGCTTTTAATTAACTCTATCAGAGAACCAAAATACATGCTGCCCCAGGAAGGCACAGCCCTGTACATGCTGGGAGAACTTGGCTTCCCATCCCTCTGGCTGTTGGTCTGGGGGCCACTTGCTTACATGTCCCCCCATAGAGATGTCTTGCTGACATGGCTGAGGTCCCTGGGGCAGCATCATGGCCCAGGGGGCACTGCACCATAGGTGGCATGGAGGACGGCAGCACAGATCCCCTCAGGAGCATCAGCAGGGTTTCTCCCATCTCCTCTGACCCGGGCACATCTTTTGCTTAAGAATTTCAGGGTACAACCTCCAAAGGTCTTTGGACTGAAAAAAACCCCAAACACCTGTAGAGGTCTCTCTTCACTTGGTCAGAAGAGATTTATCTCTGCTCTTCCAATGCACTTGCCTGGAGACCGTGCTCTGTTCTCTCTCCAGCAAAAGCAAGCAAGTGATAAAGCTTTCAGAAATACCGCTTTGCGGGTTGAGTTAATTCATACAGAATCCTTACTATTCAATTTCTTCTGCCATTTTTTGGAGTGATGAATTCACAACATACAGCATTAATTGTCAGGCAGCTACATCTAAACCATGTAATAGCTAGATATTCTAACAGGAATTGACAGCTGACATGTACGGAAAGTGTTTCTTACCATGACCTGAAATTGAGGGAATTATGTGACAAAATTAAATGCTTGCATGCTTCCAGGCAGCATCTCCAGTTTTAGTAAGGAACAAAGAAATACAGTTACTGCACAAAGATTGACTGTAGGCAAGTTTGATCGGGATTTTATGCCCACAATATACCACTTCAAACTATGTCACCAGGTATGCAAGTAAACGCATTCATCTTGATGGATGTCACAACTTGCTTAGCACAACCAATAACACAATGCCTTACAGAAGCAGTACCTTTGGGGAAAAAAAAAAAAAAACAACAAAAAACCACAAAAAACACAAAAACCAGCCACACAGTTTCCTTATTCTTTTAACAAACAGCCATTTAAAAGTACTTATTTATAAAATTAAGTGTAATTAAACATACAGGACTCACTTAACAGGATTTTTCTTCCATCATACAGATTTTGAAGGAAATTTAATCATCCCAATTCGGTAGATCTGATTTTTTACCTTTTTTTTACTCTGTAGAGGCATTAATTTTCCAGATTCTACCGAACAGAATCTGCAGCAATCCTATGTTCTGTTGCATGGTAAGTATATTTTGTAAGTAAAAATGGTCTGTACCTTTAAAAGGTATTCCTGTAGGTGGAATCCCCAGTAACTGAGCTGAAAAAGTGGAGAAATTCAATACTTAGCAGTGTGTTTTGCTTTCCAAGCTGCCAGGTTAGCAAGTAGCAGGTGGTGGTGTAATGCCTTATGCATACTCGAAATATCTTTTCAGCAGGGGGATGTAAAATTCCAGTTTTTTATGTGTTGCAACACTGGTGGGACAATTATCTTCCAGTGTCATGAACATCAGAATGGATCTATTTCAAAGAACAAGATGGTAGGAGCAAAAAAACCCAAGCAAGCTTGTTTAAAGAATTTGCAAATCTGAGCAATTGTTAAATTGCTTCCCTGTTTGCAGTGTGAATAAAGGACCATGAACATATTTGAATCACTTGCCAGATCTCTGCCTGGGAAATGACTGGGGCAAATATTTCTGAATCTATTTAGAGTAAATTATGGATAAAAAGTAAGATAGCATACAGATAATTTAGAAACTATTTGGCCAGTATGTGGCTGGCTGAAAACAATGCAAACTGGATCTGGCTTTGCTCTGGAGCATATTTTTCCCCTGTGTGAATCAAGTTACAAATAAAACAACAATAAAAACAAACAAACAAACAAACAAACAAACAAAAAACCAAACAACAACAACAAAAAAACCACACAAAAAACCCAAACCAAAACAAAACCAAAAAGTTGACTAGACACCCTAGGGCCTTTAGACGAACAAATATAATTTTCATTGTTAAAGCAGTTCAATGCCAGTCACGGGGGAAACCTGAGCCCAGTCCAAAGAAAATAAATTTCTTTGGATTTTGAAAGACAAATTGAATATTAGTGCCTGCTGTTGAATCTCATCTGGTTATCTGCAGCCTGCTCTTGTGGAGCCAGCCTGAATTCCCCTCTCTCCAAGAGAACCATAGCATCTCCCCTGCTCAAGAAGCTTCATCTATGCCTTGGCAAGGACACTCCCCTACCTGCTTCTCTGTTCTGATGAGATGAAGACTGGCTTGTATTTTAGGGCAGAAGACCTAAATCTGACTAATTCAATGAGAAGATCAGCTGGAGCAGCTCAATGGAGGTGGGAGCTACACCAAGGGCTATCACAGAAAACTGTGAGTGGGACCTCCTCACCTGCTGCCTACAGAGGACCTGCACTTCAGCTCGGGTGGCAAATGTCCTCTGTTCACCAGCCTTTATTTGTCCATCCCTGGCTGGTGTAAACCAACAACATTACACTGTATTGCACAGTCTTTGAGAGTATCCAGCTGTGGAGCTGTCATCTGCCCAGCAGAGGGATGATAGATAAAGCCTTTTGAATCCTTATCGTTTCCACCTGAGCCACAAAACTGGAAGAGAACTAGGCTGGGTTAATTCTTCTCGAACTTCCAGTTCCCAGACTGAATTCCCGCTTCCTCACACTCCCCTCCATTGTGTCCCTCACCTACCATGTTTCCTTCTTCACCCAGAGTTTCCTGATGCATGAAAAGACGCTTTTGCAGCATGCAAGTTGGAATTCACCCTTTTGCTCAAAAGGTGCTTACCATTCTTGTTGTACAGCAGTTGAAGAAGGAAATATTTTGTATTGAATTGTAGAAAATTGAATTCAGAGAAACAGAATCATCAAGCAAAACAAAGTAGCTGGTTAAGCCAATTAAGAGAATGTAAATTAAAAAGAAACAAGCTGTTGTCAATATACCAATGTCAATTCTCGCTAGAACTTTGAGTTATCCAATAATAACAGTCTTTCCTGCCTCCATTGAAGTCAATGGTAGGACTCCCAATAATATAAGGAGGAGCATAATCCAGTTAATAATTTGCAAGCTGCTGGTTTACTAAGAGTCTTAGTAATTACGCAGATGGCCGTAGTGAGAAGTTCAGTTGAAAGTCATTTTGCATTTTGTTTTCTGTTTTTTTTTTTTTTAAGAGATAAATATGGAAGAGAAATTCTGTTGTAATAGAAAATTACTGAAGGCTTAGATTTCAGAGATAGAAGATAATAAATCATTTGACATTATAAAATGTGGTAGACAAATTGTAACAGAATTGCATAACATATATCAAGATGAGCACAAAGAACAAGTCTGTATGAAATTATACCTTTATTTCAGCATGAAGATAGAATCTTACAGGTTTAATTGCATGCTGAGTTTTGCATTCTTGGAAGCAACTAATTTCAGCAGGACTGTGAAAAGTATGAATTAGTATATTACTGACTTATTCAGACTTGTGTTCCTTGAAACAGGGAGCTGGGTTCAAAACCAGGGGAATGAAAACAGGGAAATATATGTAGATCTTAGGACTAGATGGAATCATTTTGAATTGTTGCAGGGGAATTTCAAGTAAAATTGGGGAACATTTTGTCTCCAGAGGCTGCGAAATCTTTATTAGTAGCAGTCTTTGAGAAAATGTGCTAGATAAATATTTTTCAGTAATGTCAGAAGCAGCAGCAGATCCTGACTTGGGAAGGGAAGTCAGACTAGAGGATCTCTTGAAATCCCTTCGAGAAATATTTTCTATGGTTTTCTTTTTCTTTTCAAACTGATGATTTCCTCTAATCTATAGGTCACAACATTTTACTCACTGCTGCTGTACAGAATGTAATGACTCTTATTTGGCTTCTGGTTTGGTTTTAAAAGCATTGTAAAATATTCCCTTCCTCACATTTATTACAGCAGTGCCTAATGACCAACGAAGGATGGTGCCACTGCACTAACTGTTATACTCAGTGAGCATTAGAGGATGTGTCTCTGAGGCTTTTGGTCTAAAAAGCCTTTGGTCATTTGTTCAAGCAGTGAATCATCCTCAAGACACACAGTATCTGTGATGTTTTTCTGCTCCATTTGGAGAACTCTGTTGCGCTTCCTATTTTCTTCCTCTGAAAGTACTTGGACTGTAGTAAAATCAGTGCTTTTGGTCAGTGATGCAGCTTTGACTCTGTTCCCTGAGCACATCCCACTGGAACTGAGGTGTCTATCTTGAGAGGTTCCTTACCTCTTCTCTAGATGAAAGGAAAGGGGAAAGAACCTGCAGGTGATGTTTTAAGGCTTGTGAGGTCTGTGTTGCCTTGCAGAGATGATTCCATTGCCCTGCCCTCATTGAGTATGTAGGGAAATTCAGATGTTAAAACCCTTAAGTTAGGAATTTCAACCTCGTGTTAGGTTTTCAGGTGGATTTAGTCTTAAGTTTCCACTGTAAAATGTTTTCTCTGTGTTTTCAACAGGTTCTGTGGCTTCTTTCTTCACAGTTCATGTTTATATTGTCAATCTTTTATCAGCAATGTCAAGTACATACCTTATTTTTACCATGTTTATCCTGAAGACCCTACCAACAAATGCTTCTGCAGCAATTACCTTGAATCATCATCTTTCCACTCACTGCCATTTGCACTCATGCTTTGCATGTCCTTTTTGGGTATGGTAAAATTATTCAGCAGGCAGGAGCATGGACAGTCCACCACCATGCAAATGTAAGGTGTCAAGAAGATATTTTGCTGATGATGGGGTCTTATCCCCATGTTAATGCCAGCAATGTGCCATCAATTAGGCATTTTCTTAGAGTATAAACAAGTTCTGTTGGTCTTACACTATTGTTTCGATGTTCAGAGTTTGCTTTGAAGATCTGGATTCACTGTGGGAGGTGGTTAACATTTAGTCTGGTACCTTTGTCAAATTTAATTCTGTGCTTGGAGATTTCCTTTTAACAACCCTCTAATGTTTTAACGGATGGTTCCTAGTCTAGGCTCACCTTTTCTGAAATTATCCATTTTCCCTTTTGTTGTACAATACAGAAATTAGTCTGCCACGAATGTGAGAGAACAATTTCATCTTACTATTTTGCCTGCTTCCTACTAGTACACATACTGTGCAGTACAGCACCTGCCAGTCACCTGCAAGTTGATTCTGAATCTCCAGATTGTGAAATAATGTGGAGAAGTGCTTGGAAACCATGGTGCTCAACATTTGCCATAGTAGTTGAAAGAGAGAATTGTGAAACACCATGGCCTCAAAGAAGATAAAATCAAATTTCTACTGGAAGAGAGGCAGTGGGAGCAAAATACCACAGCAGTTTTAATAAATACCAGTAAAACTGTAGTTGGCTTCTGTTGTTACTAGTGGACATCCAGTCAAAACTTGACCAATGCAGTCTGTGTTGATATGGTTTCACTGCTCTTAATACTGAGCTTGCAGTAAAAATAATGCAGTAACACCTCTGCATGCTGCAATCACTTCTGCAAATGCACCATAGAGCATTCTAATGATTAAGATAACGAGCCATCAAAATTGAGTGGCTGGAAATTGTGAAGCCTATTTTGTGGAAGGTCTTTAAATGGAAGGTGAATAAAAAGCTATCTGGAATGATATAGTTACAGATGATCTTGCCTTTGGGCAGAAAGACAGAGTAATTGACCTCTGGATGTCCTGGCCAGGCACATTTTTTACTTTCTACTCTTGCGTTTTCATTGGGTAACAAACCTTGCTAATCTGTTTTTCTGAGGCTCTTATACTGCCGCACTGCAATGTTGATGCATCAGTCTTTACAGTCACATTGGAGCACTAGTAATGCCTGCTATTACGTTTACTTGCTAAATTCATTTCTAAAATGACATTATTCTAAGATTGCTCTGAATGTAACAAGTCACCTCCCTTCTTGCTGCTACGTTTTGTAGATCTTTGGCTATCCTATCATCCAGAGAAAGCTTTAAAATGTGAAGAGCTATTGTCAAGAATGGCAGCTCCATACTTTTTTAATTTAATAGAGGAAATGTATCTCTACTGTATAGAATTTTGAAGGCTGATTAGGTGTGCAGACTGCATGCAAAGAATTCTTTTCCTTTTAAATTCTGCATATCCCTCTCTCCAACCTACCTACAGAATTTGCGTGGTGGTTTCATTTGGTTTCGTAACACGACTGGAGGTTAAAACTATCATTAGAGTATGACTCTACCCAATTTAGCTTTACCAAGTTCCAAAGCACTTGTTCAACTGGGTGTCTGATTGCTATTAATTAAAATGTTATTGGTTTCGCAGTCTGGGAAACACTCCGATAGAAAAATTAAGGTGGAATAGATTCACACTTTCTTCCTGGACTCTGCATTCTTTGGATGTAGTGATCCATACACAGACCTTGATGTGGCAGCAAATTCCTGATGATTTCCTTGGAAAGAATGGCAAGTCTGAGAACATTTTGCTATTATGTCTTTGAAATAGGTTCCATGCAACCGCATAGGGTTTGTCTGCATGGGGCCCTGCTGTAGTTAATGACGCCCAGGACCATTCTATGCATTTCTTTCTGTCAGAGTGCGTCTTCTGTTTAGCTAAACAAGTCAGAATTTATGCTTTGGTATGTCTACTTATGAGGCAAGATATTCATTATAGGATTTAGATGTAGCCTCTGAATAGAGAGAATGTATTCCTATCTCAGACTTGGTCTTTCCTTGGGCATTTAAATAACTGTTAATATACAAATTTTAAATTTAAGTTAATATGGTATTTAGGATGTAACACTCCATTGTGGTTTAACCTGTCATTATGTCTGATTATTGCACTACTTTATGAGCTTACTCAGAGTAGAAGAGAAAAACATCTTCCTGACAAGGCAGGAAAGAAGAAGAAAATGATTACACAAAGGAGATAGCAGGTCCCATTCTGCCTCTGTTACACTGTATTTGCATCACTGTTATTCCAAGCATTTCAGTGAAGTTATTCTGAATTTGCATCTGTGTCACCAAGGGCAGGATTTGGCCCACACTGTATAAAGACTGCATCCAGTTGTTATGGCAACTGGAGTTCTAAAAATTGTGGAAGAAAAGAACACCAAGTTGTTGTGATAAATGATGCATTAAAAGTGACTGCTTTCTTGTAGTTTCATAGTTTTAATTGATGCCTTTTTGTGTGGAATCTATTTTTACTGATGGATGCAATTAGCTAAGATGCTGCTGCAGCACCTTTAACATTCCAGTGGCCAGATATCACATGGGAGATGACTGGGTTAGATTTTATTGCAAGATGAGTGATCGGTTAACTTAAACTTACATGACAAACTTATGATCTGTGCATTCCAACTGATGTCTGCACCAGCTGTCACACAGCAGCACGAATCAACCTAAAGCTAATGTTATCGCAGTGACAAGAAGAAAACCACGTTTTTTAACATCTGAAGCATTCTATATTCTGAAACAGGCTTGTAGAGGGTGGGGGAGAAATTCTGTGGGTTCCTTTACTTCTTTCTTTCAACATCCTTGCCTGGAGATATAACATGTATAATGCTTCCTGATGATCATCTCTCTGGTCTGTGCTGGGCTGAACTTTGAGGTCTATAAATCTATCTCAGCCAGCCTTCTGAGTTTACAAATCATCATGTTGGATTTGCTTGATCTGCTCCACCAGTCCCTCCCTGACAAAGTAGCCTGCCAGCAGTCACATCCTTGGGACAAGAGACCTGACTCGCATCCTGCTGGAGAGTTATGGGTGGCACCGGTTAAAAAGCAAGCATAGAAATGAAACACTGAGAGGCTAAAGGCAGCAGTGAAATAAAGGTGAATTAATGTTCTAACGATACAGCATATTATTATGCATATAAAATGGGAGGTATTTCTGTTACAGTTTATAGGCACTGAAGTTCAGCTGTCCGCATAAAGCTGTCAATATGTGCCTATACTTACAGCATAGTCAATGGTGCCCAAGTCAATGATGTGGGACTTACTTACCCAAATGTGGCACCTGTTGCCATATAAGATATTTTGAGGTATCAAAGACATCTAGGACTTCTGGAGATCCAACGATTTTTGAAGCAGTAGCTGGATATACCTAATATGGCACCAACATTCAGACAACTGAATCCTCCCATTATCTAGACTGGACAATTATGTAGCTCAGATATTCGGCTGAAACCAACGTTAGTCTTGTTTTGTCTAAAATGTATAAATCTATTGTCCATTGACTGTAATGAGAGCTTAAACACCAACTCATATATACATAGCTATACTGTAGGCACCTTACTGTCTAAAGAAAGGCTGTGAATTTTGTAATTGGTTATTGTTTTCCAGCCGTAACCCTAACACCAAATGAAACAAGGGAAGGAAATGATTTAGGGCTTTTTGCTCTTGATTAGAGCAATTTCCTGTTAGCTAAGCTAAATTCAGAATAAAATTTATACTAATTTCAGATGGGGGAAGACAGAATGCATATGATTTAGAAATATGGCTCATTACGGATGTCTGGGTGACTGTGGTTCCCAGTCTTCATAATCTTATTTCATTTAAGATGTTTAAACATAAAGTATCTAAACTGGTATCTAGACTCTTTCAACTGTCACTGGAGGGAGAGACTGCCATTTCATAGGGTTTCTTTCCCATTATTAACTAGTGAGCCTCACTCATGAGACTCATGAGACATTGTTTATGTCTAGAATAGCTTCTAGATAACAGAGTCAGGTGAGATTATTGCCCTGAATGATTGCAAATAACTGGTACAACAGCTATTTGGATGGCCCAGTAACACCAATCTGTAGAGAAGTGGGAGTGGACAAGATCAGCTCCATGGTTACACCTGGAGAAACAACAGTAAAATATTGTCAGGAATTTCTGTTGAGAGCTTTTATCACAGAACTATAAATGCATAACTTAATTGAGAAACTAAGTTTTCAGATAAAATCACTGTTGCGGCTCTGATTCACATTGATGACTAAAAAAGGAATGTGAAAGTTCTGTGAGGCTGGATTAGGTTCTGTGCTGGTGTCCTACAGTGAGTGTTATCAGCAAATTTCAGGTTATGTATCGATCAACAGGAAAAAAATAGTCTCCAAGACTCAAATTCAGCAGGATGCTTGAGCATACAGGTTGTTTTTTACTAGAATTTCTCCTGTGCTAAAGACTAAGCACTTGCTAATCAGAGCCTAGGTTGCTAGAAACTATAATTTTCAGCATTACCTATAATGTTGTTCTGTTTTTCAATTGCTCTACTTACCTCATTCCCTGGAGGTCATAGCAAGACATTTCTGAGATAAAAGGAAATTTAACTAGTAAATTCTCGGTGCACCTCAAGGACCGTCTTGGGTAAAGTTTCTGTCAGGGTTTAAACATCCCTCAAAATGCTATTGTGTTCGTGGCCAAGCTCTGGCGGTTCATGGGTGAAGCTGCCACTCCACCTGTGCCCTTGCTCTTCGCCAGGAATTACTGTTCCATTGGAGGAACTGCAGAAACCAGCATGTCCTGACTTCTCAGCTTCTGCAGTTCCCCAGTGTGGTCATGGGAAAGTAGCCTGCACACCATCTCCTCTCATCACACCATGGTCTAACACCAAGCCCAGCTGGGGCAAAATGGCCAGGAGAACCACAGCAGCTCAGGTAGGAATGTGAGCACGTGGCAGTGGAGCATCAGAAACATTTTATTAATAAACCAAATGTCACCTTTGAGTTAAACTGTTGGATCTGAGTAGATTGAGTTTTTTTGTGTTTTGTTTTGTTTTTTCTCTGAGACAATGTATGCATGCACACATATTCAGAGAAATAATTCATATCTTAGAAGGCAACAAAAATGAAAACTACATCCCAGTGAGAATAATAATGGCTGGGGGCTGCTATAGGTTTATCATTTTTAGCTATTCAACAGTGACAGTACTTTCTGTACTGTAGAATAGTGAAGGTAAAATGTGAATCCTCCTTAGATTAAGTTGCTGGGAAGAAAATACATAAATACACAAGTTCAATGAAAAGAAAAAGCAGAAGTGGCTACAGTCAGAAGAACACTTATAGGTTCTTTCTAATGTATTCTGGTCAAACTATAGGATGTAGATTGAGGAAGTTAAATCTCACAGGAAACCAACACTGGCCTTGACTACACTAAAGCTGCTGTCAGATTTGCAGAGCAGGTGATGATTTAGCTTATTTTTAACCCATGGAACTCCAAAGTGGGATGAAGTCAAACAAACCCCAGAGAGTATATCTATAGCAACAGAAACAACTCCTGCACATTCCTTCTGTCCTCACACTCAGTTGCATACATTCTGATAAAATCTGAGGTAGCGTTTTTCCATCTGATGTGTTAGTGGGAAGCTGCAGGTGTAGCTTGAGAGAGGAGAGTCAGAAAAATGAACAAGACTGGATTTAGGTAAAAGAGCAACTTGTGAACCCCTCAGCAGCAGCAGTTTTGCTGAAGTTTTGTTTTTCAAGGATCTTTGCACTGAAGTCAGCAAGGAATCCAGGTAGTCTGGAGTACTTAGAAAAGTTGTAATGTTCCTTTCTGCTCTGGCAAACAGTCAGGAAGGAAAAATGGACCTGGAATGGAGAGCAGACACCATCCTTTCCTCTGCTCTCTCCATAATAGGAGGTTTTGAGTGAGGCAGCAGCATGAAATACTGCCTTGGCACACAGAGTAAGTGTCTGAGCTGGTGAAGATCCCTTTGTTGGGAACACAGGGATAACGTCAATTCATCAAATTGCATAGAAAATAATAAAAAGAATATACATTATTTGCTTTTATTTTTGCAGAGTTGTTAAAAATTCATGGCCCTGTTCTCCAAGAAATTCATCGGGCATGAACTGAATGAACTGAAAAGTGTGTTTTATGTTGCACACGTGTATTTGGAGAGGAATTGGAAAGTGGAAAGTGGTCATAACTCATGAACTGAAGCTAACTTTGCTGTGACCCGCATACTACAACGCTGCCTCCATTTCCTTGGATGTTTATGTGAAGATCAAGCAAATAGAAGAATCTTTTTAGAAGCCCTTGCTGTCCCCTGAGGGATCTTGTCAGCAATGATCAGGTTTACCCAATCTGTTGCTTCACAGGTTGGATTAGGGCAACAGACCAGCCTGGGGGTTTGAGGATAAGAGATGGGGTACGCTTATTTATCGTACTGTGTCTGTGGTCTGCAAAGACACACAAACCCTCAAAGAATGTTCACTTAGACCTGCTGATGGATTTTGTGTCTCTGGAATGAAAATGGTTGAGTCAGAACAAAGCAGCGCGAGGACAGAGCTAATGTAACTTCCTCTTCCTTGCTAAGAACACATATTGTGATACAGAAATCAGGGAATTAACAGTACCTGTAAAGGCATTTTCCATAAGGGAGTATACTATGGACATTGAGCAAAGTTAATAATTGAAACTATTAAAATACATAAATGAAGACCATGAAACATACTAAATTTGTGTCATTTCGAATCAGATTTTGATTTCAAGAGGATATAATGGGACCAAATGTTTTGCTGCCAAAAATAAAAAAAGTGTCAAGTATTACTAAAATAGCTGGAAATTTCTGTGTCATACTAAGTTATGTATTCCCTGGCAAATTTTGGTAATTGAAAATATTATGAGCATTAAATATTGAAAATGTCAAATTACATAAAAGCCTGAGACTGATACTTTTGAAAATAAATATGGAATCACAAATTGTTTAGAAAATAAATAGATAGTGAGATTTTACTTTAATTTATTTAAATGAAAACATTTAATCTAATAATCAAATTAATTTTGTCATTTTTTAGTTACCAATTACATGACAATCACAAACTTGTTTGGAATTTGACTGCTCCTTTGTTGACTTTTGACTATATTCTGTATTAATATTTTACCCATGGACTCTTTAGATTTGTTCTGATTGTTTTCTTTTCATTTATAGTATAGGATTTCCTGCATCTCAACCTACTTCAGAATAGATATTTTGTATAAATTTCCCTTAGCTGTCTTTTTATTCCACATTGATAGTCTCCTCTTATTAATTTTCTTGGTCCACCTAATGGCTGATTTACTAATCTGAAAGGATATCCTATTCCAACCTTCTCCAGTATTCAGAAAAATAGTTTTAAGACTTGGCTTTACCTAGAGGAAAGTGGAATTTTGGAGCAATTATAACTGATTCTTCTTAACTCAGAACTCATGTTTCTGGAAGCTTTTAATTGCAAGCTGTTTGACTCCAAGTATCAGGATGAGAAAGTCATCTACTTGCAACATCCTCTCTTTTTGAAAGAAAGAACACAACATTTCTGTGAAGAGTTGTGTAGGCACTGGAAGTCCAGAGAGGGAGTACTCTGTATTAAAATTATTTGTGGTAAAAGTTAATAGAATCTCTGAATAACATACTGATCACGAGATAATAGTTAGGGCTTCTTCCTTGGAGTTTTCATTTCTAAAGATTTGCTTGTATGTTTAAGAAGGTCTTGAGGACAATGCTGTAGTATTGGAGTCCAATATTTCCACCAGGAAGGTCCATCTCTCTGGAGCATAGCAGCAGTCTGAAACCTGCATCACCTTGTTCCTTCCTACACCACAAAGTGTCTCTGTTTTTCTCTCACAGAGCTGATTTTATCATTCACATATGTCAGAGACTGACTATTGGATCCATCATGGCCTGCCAGTCAGGATTTCAATGATCATGTTTGTTTAATTTAATTTATTCTGAGACATATTTAGAGGGTACGATCCAAGATTTACAGTTTTGTGTTGTTTCATTCAGACCTGATGGAAAACACTGCCTTCTTTCAGGCCCTGGGTCAGACAAAAAGGGTGAAATACCTTGTTGTAAAGTGGATTGGCAGAAGAGGCTGCAGGCAGGTATCCTTATTGCTTCGCAGGAAAAATAATAGCTGCTTTATGTCCTGTGGTGGGACTTCTAGAAGGTAGACGGGAAGTGATGGAAAGAGTTGCAATAAGATGTTGTGCCTGGAAGTGAGGGGAGAAAAGAAGGGAAAAAAGGTGTAAAGGAGCTTTGAAATCCGTGCCGGCAGCACCGATTCAGGGGGGTGCCACCACAAGCAGCTTCCTCACAGCCAGCCCAGCTGTCCCAGCACGTCCATCACCCACACACCAGCTGGGAGCCCAGCTCCCCCTGCCCTACCCTCTCCATCTGTTGCTGCTGCCATGGGAGGAGGGGTGGGCTGTCCTTCATATGTGCCACCGAAAGCTTTTAATTACTTTTAGTCCTTTTTTCAAGACGGAAAGCGGTGTGCTGGGAATGAAAACTGTGCTGGGGGGAGCTGGTTCAGGTGTCCCAGGGCAGCTGCGGTACCAAGGGGAGATCTGGCACTGCCACCTGGGTTGTGGGAAGCCAAAACCTCTGGGCAGCTTTATCGACAGGGTCTGCCACAGAGAGCCAAATTGCGTTCCTCCTCCCGTTGTCATGGGGATGGGAAATGCTCTTCTGCAGAGACAGCAGCACACTGCTGATGGGGGAAGAAAGATCTGAGACAGCTTCTCTTTCCCAGACACAGCACATGCTCCCCTAAAAGGAAATTAGAAGTTTGTTTTGTGCATATTCCTTAAACACTAGGCAAAAACATACTGAGAGTTGTATGTTTCTCCTCCCAGATATCCGTCCTGCTAATCAATAAATTCTACAGCTGCTGATGGGAGGAGGATTTATGGCACAGTGTAACATCAGAGTTACACTGCCTTATTGATGTATTGATGCAACATATTATGGAGGCAATATCCTGCAGTGATACATTGATTCAAGACACGGTTGTAACCAGCAGCAGCATTAAGAAACAGCTCTGTCTACCCTTTTTCTTTCATTTTTTTGTATCTGTTGGAAGAAAAGATGCAGGATGATGCCATTATGGCATTGCTGTTCTCCTGAAAAAGAGAAGAGCCTCATTTATTCGAGTGTCACTCTTGGACTAACTGCCTCCTGGTGCACAGGTGTTGGACTCTGTCCCCACTGAGGGCAACCGAATGATGTAGGCAGGTTCTGGCCACCACCTGCTTCACAGCTGGATGGACCAGGTAGCATTTGCAGCCTGGTTGGTGGGGGACTGCCAACACCTTTGAAACAGAAGAGGCTGCTCAACCCATCCTGTCATATCGCCAGCACAGTCTGTGTTTACTTGCTCCTTTCTCTCCCTGTCAATGATGAGCAGTGTTTGTTTTCAAGTGGTTTTGATTTGCCACATTCCCAGTGAGCTAAGTGCATTGCAGCCACTGGAGTACATCAAGCAACAAGACTACATTAAGAAAGCCTCCTAGGGAAGCCAGCGTACCACGGTGTTGAAATTAGACAACATATTGTAGAACACAGACTCAGATATTCAGACGAACATTTTTCCTCAAGATCCCGTAGGCAAGTTTGCAAGTTTGAGCAGTGAAGAGTACAAACAGCTGCAATCCTCAGGAGCCAGTGGGCATGCTGCTGTCACCAGCTACTGAAGTATAAGTCAGTGACTTTGGCACACCTTGAGGAAAAAAGTCTGCTACCCAAACAAAATATGATTTCTCATCAGGGAGTAGAGAAGTGGGTTGGAGGAGGAGCAGGATCTGAGTGCAGAGTGCCACAGAGAGATTTACAGAAGGGAATTAAGTGTTCAGGTATTTTTCTTTGATTTTTTTTTTTTTGTCTGACTATCAGCACAGATGTGCTGGCATGCTCTGATATACAGTATTGCCTGCTAAAAATTCTAACAACTTTTTTTTTTTTTTTTGAGAAAAATGCAGTGAGTTATATGCAATAACTGTTCAAAGCTTGTCATAAATCCAAAAAAACCCAACAAATAACTAGGCTACTCATATATCTAAGTCCTCCACGTGCCTCTCAGACACAGCAATTGCTTTGAAGCAGATGGAGAACTGAGAAGACACCCAAAGCTAAGGGGGTACCTGGCATCCTTTCTAGGGACTGCATAAGCAGACATCTTTGGTACTTATGGCTTGTCAGGGAGCCTTACAGGATGGAGCTAATGGCATTAATGGACTCCCTTTCTCATAATGCACATCATACAAAAGAAAAAGCCAAGAAGGAGGATCTGTTAGAAAACTTATTTCTTGAGTAAGATGCAAAGATGGAAATAAAAACTGTGGTCTGGAAAAGGCCAAGTTCGGGCTGCTTACTGTGTGTGCCTGGCAAGTGCTGCACCTACTGTAACTCCCAGTTTTGAGAGGGTGATAAGAAATTCATGTTGCTCTAAGTTGATGGGTCTCCACACCAAGAAGAAAAAAAAAAGAAAACAAGAAAGAGCACACATTCTTTTTTTCCATGAACTAAAAGTAAATCAAGGAACTGAATGCTCCTGTGAAGGGTGATAAAAAGGTCCTTAGCCTGGATTTCTAAGGAAACACAGAAAATAGAGCAAAGGAGATGAATTAGATGTTATTAAGCACCTGAAGTTTTCTTCAGTTAAAAGTAGTCTAACATCCAGTTACCAAGCAGGGAACCACTTACAGTAATGTGCACTTGTTGGAAATTTTCAGACTAGCTGAGAAATTCTGGTGCAGATGTCACTGTCTGTGTCTATTTCTGGCTATGTTGCTGTGCAATTAAGCTAGAAGTCTTTTTTGCTCATCTGAAGGATAGGGTAGCAATGAATGAAGATAACCATACAGTACTTACTTCTATAGGAACACTGGAATTTGCAAAATATTTCCTTGCTGGAGTCTCAAAATACAATTTTATGCTAGTTATTGCCATCTCAAACAGGGCAAAGCTTAACAGCAAGAAACTGATTTGTGGCTGAAATTTAATCTTATCACCTTAAAAGCAGTGACAGAATCCAGCACATAACAGTGTATATACTTTGCAGTGTGTCTTGATAAAAGTTTCATGTTCATTAGTCACTTGGGCAACCGGCCAGTGGTCCCTGCTAATTGCAGAAGAGAGAACATTTATTTAATAATTTACTTTGAAAAAAATCCTCCAACTTAAATTAAAAGATGCTAAATAAGAGTAGATCTGACTTGTGTATTGAAAGAAGAGAAGAAAAAGAGGAAACAGTACTGATGCTTCAACTTCAGAAGACATGAATCTTCCAATACATTTTACTTTGGTTTCTTCAGATTTCCAAACTGGAGATCAGAGAAAGAATTTATCACTTCTCTGAATCCTTCCATTTTGGGGAATAGCCCTTACTGGTAGAGCACAGAAAAGAAACATTGCTGCCAATATGTACTGAAAACAATTTTTAACCAGACAGGAAATCATTTAATGGTTTCTTTTTTACAGAAAAAACACTGAAGGTACTTCTTGTCTTGCTGTATTTTTGTGAAGTAGGCTTTTGCTTGTACATTTCTGCTTGTTTTGAATTATCGCTCTCTGGAACTGTATGTACTAAATGGTGTGCTCGAGTGTGGTGATGAAGAGCAGCGTTTTCTACTGGGAAACCAGAGGCCTGCTCACTGAGGAGGATTTTTGCCTTTGCTATGGCTGCTTCCACCAAGATAATCAGCTAAAAGAAGCCATAAGACAACCCTGATTATGTCTCAGTCGTTGACAGCCATAACAGCTTGTATATACTATTAAGCAGTTTGTCACACATCATAGTATGCACTGAAAATATTGTGATAGATGCAGCTACTAGTGTATACGGAACTGTCAGAAAATGCGATATGCAGGGATTGTGCTTTCAAAAGTACAGAAGTTCCCAAGTCTATTTCATCTAGCATGTTACTTTGCAGTTGAGAAGCAGTGTAATTCTTACATAATTGTTCAATACTCTTCCCCTCATGGATATTTTCACTGTGCTTTTCCCTTATCTTAAGAAAGATAAGCTAATCTAGCTAAATAAATTTATTCAGGTGTAATGGAAAGAGGAAAAGTTCACTTGTACACAAGTGGTCTTCAAAAAGTCAGGTTTTTGATAAGGAGCAAACAGTAAGGAGCAGAACTATGTAAAAGAAAGCTTGTTGAGGGGTGGGATGTTGTGGAAGAGGACCACTGAACTGTGAACCTCAAAAAATGACCAAGGTTCAGAATGGCAGTCCTCTGTGATAGAACTTCAGGTTTTCACATTGTAAAATGGACCTTACAGGATGACATAATCCATCCCCATCCCAAGGCAGGATCAAATATGTGTACATTGTTTCCAATGAGTATTTGTTTAAGCTACAAAAATGGAAAATCTACTGTCTCCTCAGGCCACTTTTTGTACTCTGTTGTTCTCATTATCATTAGATAGCTTTTTAGCAAATATAAATCATATTTTTCTTACTGTTAGTAAGGTCTGTTACTTCTTATCCTATCCATCAATCTATATACAGAATATTGTCCTCCTGTTTACGCAGTCCTTTAAATATGCTCAGACTGCTTCTCTGGCTCTTCTCATCCTTAGGCTCAACAACTTTGTTTCTTCTAATTTTTCCTGTCAGTGTGGTTCTCTTGACCTGTGATCATTTTGTAACTCCTTTCCAGACTTTTTCCATTTGATCTGTCTTATTCCTTAAGAATGCCTAGGGAAACTGGATACCTTAATGTTAAAGTATTTCCCAACAGAAAACAGAGCAGAGAGACATCAGCTCTTCAAAGCCGCTCACTCAGGAGTTCATCTTCTCTCCCCAGCTTTCCTCCAGAACAAAATGCCCGTAAATCATAGAGTCATTTAGGCTGAAAAGGACTTTTGAGATCATTGAGTCCAACTGTTAACCTAGCACCGCGAAGTCCACCTCTAAACCATGTCCCAGGGCACCACATCTACACATATTTTAAATATCTCCAGGGATGATGACTCAACTGCTTCTCTGGGCAGCCTGTTGCAATGCCTGACAATCCTTTCCATGAATAATTTTTTCCTAATATCCAATCTAAACCTCCCCTAGTGCAACTTGAGGCCATTTCCTCTCCTCCTATCACTTGCTACTCAGGAGAAGAGACCAACACCCTCCTTGTTACAACTTCCTTTCAGGTAGTTGCAGAGAGCGATAAGGTCTCCCCTCAGCCTCCTCTTTTCCAGGCTAAACAGCCCCAGTTTTCTCAGCTGCTCCTCATCAGACTTGTGCTCCATACCCTTCCGCACCTTTCTTCTTCTTTTTGGACATGTTCCAGCACCTTTCTTGTAGTGAGGGGACCACAACTCCACAACCAAACACAGTGTTCAAGATGCGGCTCCACCAGTGCTGAGTACAGAGGGATGAACACTCTCCTAGTCCTCCTGGCCACACTCTTTCTGATACAATCTAGGAGGCTCTTGGTCTTTTTGACCACCTGGACACACTGCTGGCTCATATTGGTCCTTTTCTGCTGGGCAGCTTTCCAGCCATTCTTCCCCAAGCCTGTACTATTGCCTGGGTTGTTGTGACCCAAAGGCAAGACCTGGCACTTGGCCTTGAACCTCATACAACTGGCCTCAGCCCATTGATCCAACCTGTCCAGATTCCTCTGTAGAATCTTCCTACTCTCCAGCAGATCAACACTCCCACCTTATTTGATGTCATCTACATACTGAGGGTGCACTCAGTCCCCTCATCTAGATATCAAAGAGAACGTACACTCACCCAAGACATGAGCAGCCAGTTTCTCAAGGAGAATTCTGTGGAAAATGGTGTCAAAGGCTTTACTAAAGTCTAGGTAGACAACACACACAGCCTTTTACTCATCCATTAAGTGAGTCACCTTGTCATAGAAGGAGATCAGGTTAGTCAAACAAGACCTTCCTTTCATAAACCCATAACTACTGGGCCTAACCACCTGGTTGTCCTGTATGTGCCCCATGATGGCACTCAAGATGGCACCGAGGCTGGACTGACAGGCCTGTAGTTCCCTGGATCTTCCTGCTGTCCCTTTTTTAGATGGGTGTCACATTTGCTAACCTCCAGTCAACTGGGATCTCCTTGGTTAGCCAGGACTGCTGATAGATGACTAATATGACATGGAAAGCAGAATAAACAAGAGTCAGTCTTCGGAGATTATTATTCAGAAAACACAAATCCATTTAGCCAATTGGACTGATATTCCTGTTGGACTAGTCAAGTCGGATAGGTTTCCTCAGATCTACGGTTTTAAAGTTTGTCAGCATCAGCCTTGGAAAGGCATGCACCTTTAATACACTTGTTCATGTTTTTCTTCCAGACAGATATGCCATTTCTAGGCTGTCCTGACTGGATAAATGCTTATTGCAATGTGGGATGTGCACATTTTACACAGTAGTTACCTTTCCAGTTTAGCAAATAGATAGATCTGTCCTTACAGCTCTGTCTCAAGGCCTCAGGTGTTTTCTTATCCCTTCCCAGTGATTCTTCATTTATGTTCCCTTGTGAGTTCTTCCTCCTAGGTCACACTCCCTTCTTTCTCCTCAAGCATCAAATTCATTTGTATAATGCCAAATTTGTGTGGCGTGAATCAGCTAAACCAACCCAAGCCATTACCAGAAGACTAATGCCTTTGCAACTGAGTTTGGAAGGAGGAACAATTTGCCCATCCACCACTTTGTATCATGAAGACATTCTCAAACTATATACAAATACCACATTCTTTAATGCAGAGGTGAGTTGGTCTTGTGCTAAAATTATCCTACATAAACCGCCTTAGGAAAAACTCTTCAACGACTCACTGCTGTGCTCTGTACTGTAGTTATCCAGATACTTGAAGATGTAGTTGATAATGACTGGTCCCCAAAAATGTTAGTGCTGAATTCATTGTCGTGAATATCAGTTGAAAGTCATTAAACCAAATAATTTTGTCTTGTCATTCTTTGTGTCTTTAAGTTAATGAAGACCCTGAAAAATAGTATAGCATTCAGAGGTAAATTGCAAGAACGAATCAAAATTTGGAAAAATGATGTGCAGTTAGACACTAAAATGGACATTATGAAGCAACTCAATGACCTATTGTAAATAGCTGTGCTGGAACATGATAAAATAATGGAAAATACATACTAAGAATCAAAGACTTGTTACAACTCATGGAATTTAAATGGATGTGACTAGAAAGTACAATTAGTGCAATTAACATAAATTCATTTTCCAAGGGATATAGATATACTGTCATTCTTTTGGAGGTACTTCCTAGTTCCAGCACAAATTCTCAGGCTCTACGTGAGACCTGTGAAATTCTGTCAGCAGAGCAATGAAGAATGTCAGGTTCGGTGTCCTTTTGCATGGTCCCATTTTAATCCACTGGTCTTCATTTTTTTTCTGGTTTTTGTCTGTCAGTACAACTGTACACAGGGAAAAATAACTAAATTTTGAAGTCTGGGGTAGTGAGACTTCTGGACATTCATTCTTGAAGAGAATATTGTTCTATCAGTGTCCATTTCACTCCAAGATTTATGAGATTTAATAGGGAAGATGATTTACAAGGAAAACTATTCCTACAGTGAAACCAGTTTGTCCTAAATA
Organism: Patagioenas fasciata; assembly: GCF_037038585.1. Taxonomy (NCBI): domain Eukaryota; kingdom Metazoa; phylum Chordata; class Aves; order Columbiformes; family Columbidae; genus Patagioenas; species Patagioenas fasciata. The sequence continues at coordinate 120,520,700 of NC_092520.1, read as the reverse complement.
CTCACCAGAGTCAGGAATGATTATGAAAAACAAATGATGTATTTTAGACTTCTTCTAAGTCATAAGCAGAAGATAGGAAGGTGGTTTTTGACTGCCAGAAGAAACATGGATGTGCATGTAAGTCTGCAGTTAGCAGGAACATAGGATAGGAATAAAATAGCCCTGCAGATGCCAAAGTGAAAAAAGAAGGTGGGGAGAAGGTCCTTCAGGCACTGGCACAGAGATTCCCCTGAAGTCCATGGAGGACCATGCTGGAGCAGATATCCACACTGCAGCCTATGGAAAACCCCATGCTGCAGCAGGTGGATGTGCCCTTTACCTGGACTCTGCCCTGTTGAAGAGGGGGATTGAGAGAGCAGCCAGGTGGGCATCCAGCAGTCAGCCAAGATTTACCCAGCACATTCAGCTAGCACTTTCAAGTTCTACCTGTGGTTGCCTTTTACTGTAGGGCATTGCAACCTACGCAATTTCTACAGATATAGTCAAAATAATTGCAATTATCAGTTCTTTCTACAAATTTATATTTTCCTGTTAGTTCAGTGTGTTAAGCCAAATCACAGCAAAGAGACCTTTAGGAAAAAAGCTTAGTAGGATCAATTTGTCCTTGCAGTATACCTCTTAATTTTAGCGAGCTTCCCAATTCCCTCACATTATGCTACATGGTTGCTGTGTTTAATTACGGCCATTAATATATTTCTCAGTATGAAACACACTCGTGACTTTTACCTTAGACACTAATAAGTTGAGTTTGTTAGCAGGAAAAAAGAAAAACCCTGAACACTGATATCATTAAGGTTAATAACCCAGTAGTTTACCAAAGAATTTTCGTTCTCTAACTTGAATAGATTATCTAAATAGTTTTGTTACAGGTTGCTAACTAAATCAAGCCTATTGTTTCACAGTAATCCAGAGAAATGACTTTGCTGTTCTATTTATGAGCGCAAAACATCTGTACACTTTGAAACTTGTTTGTGATTCCTGTAACTTTGTTAGGTAAATTATAAATGTACAAAATATTGAAAATAAAGGTGGATCCAGAGAGAAGGAGTCCAAGGATATAAATGAATCTCTACAATTAAGAGGAACAGAGCTCCCAGTTAGCCAGTTCCTTCAGATTAATTCAATTTAGACTTGAACTCAATTTAGAACTCCTCTTACTGCAAAAATTCTCGCAACCCTGAATTTGGTGTAGAATTAATTTTGCACTGACGTGGGAAAGTAGGTAAATATAAGTTCAGATCTTTTTACTTAAAAGTTAAGATAACCCTGAGCCCAGGATAAGGCAGTGGGGAAGGGGGCGGACCTGAAAGTCTAGAAGTAGGGGAGAGGCTCATGGAGCAAGGGGCGTCACAGTGAGACTGTCTGGATCCACCAGCATTTACATGCTTCTGGGTTAGCACATAGGGGGAAATTACCTGCCTCTAGGGAACAGACAAAAAGTAAATTTACGTGTGGGGGAAGTCAGGTGGTGAGATAGTTTTTGGGGAAGATGGGGCAAAAGGGGATGGAAGTGATATGGATTGAGCAGTAGGGCCAGAGAAATCTCTAATCACTCTCCGTATGAATAAATCACTCCTTTTATTGGATATATTTTGTAAAACCTGGGCAAGTCCTGTGCAAGAAGAGAAGGTAATGGGAGGGAGGTGAACAGAGAAGGGAAGGCAGCAGTGGCAGGTGAGATATGGTCATCCCGAGCGCACTGCTGGGCTGCTGTTCGAATTGATGCAAGGAAATATCCTTCTGGTTTCTTGTTACAGTGCCTTCTCCTTTCCTCAGAAACCAGTTCTCGGGTAGCTCTTAGAGATGTTAAATGCTGGCTGTGGCCTCAATGTCTCTGAAAGTGCAAAGCCACACGTGTTAGAATTCAGTGGCTGAGGCCACTGAAAAAGAACAAACCAAACCAATCAACCAAACAAACCACAACACAAAAAACAGCATTTGAGTTCATGGGCTCTGTAATGAGCAGTATTGTAACCCCCTTAAAACCATTATTGTACAAAATAGGTCTTAATTATGCTCTGCTCACTGGATTTTACAATGGACTCATCTGATAGACCTCTCACTAGACTGCAGTAGCTTTGCTCTGTTTATGAAAACATTTCCTACTGGGAGTGCATGTGAAAACTGATGGCATTTAATGAAGGGTCTCTAGCAACCTTAGAACAACGGAGTCTTTGTCTGCTTTAGATCACATTACACCACCTTCTTTATCTCATTTCCATTTGCATCAGGGATACATCAGCCTGAAGAGTGACCTACTTTCCCTGCAATATTTGCCTTGCTTTTAATTATAGCAATTATAGTACCCTGATCACTGGCGTAGTCCCCAGAATGTTGACGTTTTTTCTTAATGTTATTGTTATATAGATTACACAGACTCTTTGCCAGCATGTTGCCCTCCAATTATCCAACTGGAGATGTTGCCTGTGCCACACACAAGCAGGGAGCTTTGTGCGGGGGATCTTTGAAGATTTCTCAGGAGGCTGTTGTGCAGAAATTGTTCTGCATAACCTCCTTCAGGGGATGGGTACGGCTGCATGTTGCTCCTAAACACCTGCTTCTTATACTGTTCTTCCTTCACTTTCATTGCAGCCTTTTTAGCAAAGGGTATAAAGCAGATAGAGCAGCCTGGAAACCATCACATGAGTGGCACATCTCTCAACCTACATGTTACAGAACAATTTTTAAATTGTTTTTAGATAAATGCACTGGGAAGTTTTTTCTTTACAAAGTTATTTTATATATTTTTATTAATGAGCTTATTATTTTTCTCTCTTTATTAACTCATTTAACCTGAGAACTAACCTAGGCTAATTATATCATTGTTCAACAATGGAACAATTTGTATGCAGTTCAAGAGATTAGGAGGGTGAAACAAACTGAACATAGTAAAGCATAGTATGTAACACCAGAGAAGAAAGGAGAAATGCTCTTCTGCTTCATAAGTTGACCCAACATTTCCTGGTTTCAGAGTAATGAATATTTTGGCTTATAAAAACAGATAGCAGTAAAGATTACTTTTACCAGAAACACTAAAGAGGTAAAATATTCTTATATCGCAAATGTCATAGGAGTGATTGCATGGCTTGATTAACAGGAATCTGTTTCAAGAATTTTCCTCTAGTAGCAAATGGTGTCGTTACTACATTAGAGCCCTCATGTTTCCCTAGTCTCAGTCCTTGCACCTGCTCTGTCCAGAATCCTTATTAAAGGATCTCAATTAAACAATGTGCCAGATGCTTTTGGCTGAGACCTGGGTGAGATCTGTGTTGTGTTCTGGTCTGGTCAACCACTAAGCCACTGGTGAGTCCAGACAGGAAGGGTGCTGCTAGTCACTGTCAGATTTTAAAGGGACCTTATTTTTATTTTTTTAATGGGAAGACATCAGATCATTCCAAGAGTTCCCATAAGGAAATTAACATTTCTGCAACATTATTGTCCTCTGAAGGAGACTACATATGTGTGTGAAAATCCTTGTTGTCCTACTTCAACAATATTACTCGGCAATAAATAGTTAATTGAGAATGTTTTGATATTTCCAAATGTAATTGAAAGATGCAGTAAATATATTATTTGAGCCAGATCAGAGTCACTAGTACCTCTGCACTGTCTAATAGTTTAGTTCCCCAGTTCACCCCTGGGTAAAGTGATCCCATAATCCACTCCTACATTTATACAGTCCTGAAATTACATTGGGCCCTTTGAAGGCAACCGTGATGCTGATGTGGCCCCTGGTGAAAATGAGTTTGACACTCCTGCCATGATTGCTCATGCTGCAGAAATGTTAATTTCCTTATGGGAACTCTTGGAATGATCTGATGCCTTCCCATTAATAAAAGCAAATGAAAAATCTCCTCAGTTTGCTTCTGGGGAAGTCCAGTCCAGGGACTGCTCTCAGTGGGCAACAGAGAATAGTCAGTCCCAGGCTTGGGTCCCTCTGCCCAACCTACTTCGACACTACCATAGCAATTTTTGCACCTCCAAATACCCACCTGCCCTCATACCATGCCCCAGGACATACATTGCATACCCAATATTTCATGCTATAGAAGTATCATCCTGATGGGCTGAAACACAGCCCATGTTATTCTAGAAATTTGCATCTGTAATAAACTGCACATAAAAAAATCCCTGTGTCTCATGGTTAAAATGATACCCTGTGCAGCCTGGGAGTGACCCTGGGCTATGTGCTTTACAACATGACCCTGATTGCTCTTCTCTGGAGGTGACCTCAAGGCACTTTGCTCTAAGTTGCTCCACACCACTTGGCCAGGAGATAATTTCTGAGAGTAGGGTAGGTGCAGCCAATAAGGAGTCCCAGCTGTAACCCTGCCCCTGTGCCAGTTCTAATTCTTATGCAAGATGAACAGACCCTGTTTGTATAATGCTACTCTTGTTCTGGCAGCCCCTGGGACAGATCTCAGGTGCACCAAAATATCTTGCTTCAGGAAGGCAGATGGCCTAAAACTGACAGGTCATGTATAGCTCGGTACCTGCTGACAACCCTTTAGGCCGTTCCTTAAGGGATGCCCATGGACACTCTCACCCCTCACCCACAAGTGTCCAGGATTTCCAAGGGAGATGAAGGGACAGTTGTGGTTAATATGAGCTGTCCCACCAAATCATCTGGTTTTATGACTTGCCGGATTTTTACCCCTTCTCCCTTCCTTTCATCTTAATTTGTTCTTATTGCTATTAATGCATGCACATTACTTTACATGTACATGCCATGCAATGTTTCCACCCACCGCTGCACTGGCACAGCCAGTCCCTTGGTTTTTAAGTAGCAATGTTATATAATAAACATTCAAATTCCATGAACATGGCAGGAGGCTCCTGACAGTTGTAATTATATTTCACAAGGCATGAAGTTCTCATTGTGCTTTGCTTGTGATTTTTTTTTTTTTTTTTAAGCTGGAATGGCAATTTTTTTGGTTGATTTCACTCATTTAAGCCAAGGAGGTGTATTCCTTTGGGGTACAATGAAAGGCTGACCGCCTACGCAGACATAAACAGAATGTGGGGATTCAGAGGGGATTGAGAGGACATGACTCTCTGTAAATATAGTACAACAGACATCTAGGTGCTTAGATAGTGTCACAAGACACATATACAAAATGGGGATTAATTCTGTTTCTTTCACAGCTTTATTGCCAGAAGAGAAAACAAAACTTTTGTAGATACAAAACCCACTGTTGCCTCTACACATCAACTAGCTGTAAAAATGCAATGAAAATAATTGACATAGCAGAGGTTTTTTGTGGTATTAGATGATATAAAAAATGTGTCAGAAATCTAAATTCTTAAATCTCCATCTGTATATACACATTTGGCCTGGTTTAAGTAGTGTGTATCAGTTTTCAATTTAATGGTAATTTCCCTTTCCTTACTTAACATGTTTATGAGTTATTTAAGCACGTCAGGAGTAAATAACTCCGAAGACAGTGCACGTCTTACTTCAGTTTCATTAATCCAGTATAAATTTAGCTCATGTTTGAAATACTACCATGCTCATTTTGGAAAAACCTTATGTATTTGAGTAGATAGGCCAATCTTTCCTTTATTTATGGATATGATTTCATTTGCTATTAAAATAGTTGTTTAAGACAAGTACCGGTAGCCAGACATGCGTGACAATGTTATTTAAGGTGAGGACATTTCAAAGAGATAGGAAAAGTCTGAACTATGGCTCTGACCCTTTCATTCCAGGCACACTCTTTTGTGGTAGATCTTTTTATTTCTATCCCTTAATGGCAAACTTCATCATTGCCGGAGCCCCTGCTTCTCACCTCTTTTAACTCTGTGGGCTCACCTGGGCTTGACAGGTCTAAGTTCTCATCACAGAAAGTCAGAGAAGCTTGTTTCAAAATAGTGCATTATTTATGCAAAGGCAGAGGGAGGGTGTTAAACAGTGTTGCTTTTATATTTCTGTGCAATTTAGGGAGTTCTGCTTGGTTCAAATCCAAGTTCCCTAACCCCAGCTAGGAAGAGGTAGGAAACCCCTGGAATCACACAACAACGTTTCTCTGTCAGTGACACCTCTGACTGCTGCTGCCCACACACTGGTCCTTTTCACTAGACCAGAAAATCCAACAGATTAGTGAATCCCCCTCTAACTCCAGGCGTTGGCCCAGAGAGAAGAAAACTTTGTTAGCTTTGACTGGGCTAGCTGATCAGCTCTCATTTAACAGCTATATTGTAAACAATATTTGATAACATTCTTCCTGATTGTATTTCATCTCAGTTATTATTTTACCTTTTTTTTTTCCCCTCTCTCAAACTCTAAGAGGCTCCTATTATTTCACTTTGTGCTTTGTACTTTTATAAATGTAATAAATTGCTCTCAGTTGGCACAAGAGTTCTGGAAGAAGTGGGAGAAAAAAGAAAGGGATGAGAGCTGGAACAGTCATGAGCACAGCCTGAGAATGCTGGACAGCTTTAGCTCAACATGCAACCAGAAAATACATCCCTTGATTGATGTGACACCCAAAAAGCAGAGAACAGTGTAGATTTTGAAGTGTCTTTCAAAGGAAAAGTACTATCTGCTGAAAATCTTTGGAGAGCCAGCCCTAAGAATTGCTTTAGACACAGCTGTCTAACTTAATTTTGACAAGAGAGCATCCCAAGACAATTCAAAGAGGCTTGTAGCATCTTGTTTCTTCCTCATTCCCTCTGAAGTTTTAATGGATTCTTCAAAAAAGGAATGGAACTATGGGAAAGGAGACGGAAGGTTTAGTTTCCAAATTACTTAATGTGTTCTTGTCCACATATTTCTTAGCTCTGGCCTGGCTTTGTGACTTTACTACAACAAATGATCCGCAGGCTATTTGACACTCATGGGATGCATCAGCTCCATCTTGATAACCATCCTCAAGTGTGTTTTCTGACCTGAATCAAAGATGAACTTTCTCCATGGCAGATTTCCACTTCAATGGCACAATATCTTCCATTTGGCATCCAATGATCCTGCATGGTGGGACTGGAGAAGAGAGAGGTGAAGAGGTCTGCCAGGGATGGCAGTGGTTTGAGTCAAGCCTCTCAAGTTCCAGTGTTTTTTAAGAGACCAAAGCGTTTATCCAAACAAGATTTTTCCGAGCTGCCTCCCCACTGTGTGCAATGTTTTCTTCCAGTCAGTAGCTGCTGGCATAAGTTTGTTAAATGGTACCCAATTTCTGTAAGTTTGCTTTTTCTAAGACCTCAGTGTTGGCAGGTGATTTGAAGACCTACAGATAATATGTAGCTAAAAAGAACCTGAAATGGTATGGGTTGCTGTAAAAATTTTATTGCAAGTTTGAGATGGTCGCATTACTCATTAGTATCATTTCTTAGGCCAGTAACAGGAAAACTTTTACAGCCCTTCACATCATCATATAATGCCTGTTCCTACAGGTTTTAAAAACAGGCATTAAAATCCAGAATTTTTGTCATTCTTTTATCTTCTTCATTTCTTCAATATTTTGGAGCCCTGACTAATAGCAGGCAAGGGATCATCACCACTGTAATAAGAAACTACATCTGAAAATGATGAATGCAAGGGCCAATTTCTGGGAAATAAAGATGTTCCTAGTGCTTTTGATGGGAACATACACTGTGACATAAGTAAATCTTGACTAAAAATAAGAGATTCTCTTTCTCCAGACAGGGTTTGAAATAAGTCACGAAAAGTATCTTTTTATGTCTGGCTTTCTTCTCCCCTTTCATATGAATGGTACATTTATTGACATCGGTCAATTTCTACATTCTTCATATCTCCGCATCACCTCCTATAGTAAATAAGGGAACAATATAATTGTTCAGAGGAAACATTAGCAATTTAAAAGTTTTTCAATGCAGATATTGTGAAGACAGGGGACTTCTCTCTGGCAGAATGATAAATACTAAGATTAGATTAGGAAGGCAGACTGATAGAGCTTCAGTTCACACTTCTTGCTGCCCAAATCCCTTCATCCAATTTGCTCTCATCATCAACTCTGTTTGTAAATGAAGAAACCACATACCTTAATATTTATAGGTCAGAGTTGCAGGTCTATTTAGTGATACTATGAATACTATAAATCAAGCAATATCATAAACTATAAAGGAGACCAACGATATGACAATAAAAACAGAGAGAATTTATTGCCATGTAGCAAAAAATATTTTAGATTATTTTTTTCTCTCATCTAAAATGGATGTGTCGAGAGGGCAGAAGAAGCACAATTAACATCCTCAGATGAAGTAGAGCCTTCTGTGGGCAGCCAGGAGTGATGAGATGAACCATCGGTGTGATTTATTTTGACCATTTTTTTTTTCCCTGTCTATCGTAAACCTGCCCTGGAAATAAACAGTGCAGTTGCATCCAATTTTGCTAGAGGACATGGAAGGAAAACAGAGACAAAAGACCAGAGTGCCAAGCACTCCTGGGCTGCAGTATAACCCCTTTGAAATAGTTTCTTAGAAGTCCTTTAGCAGATGACTATGAGCTCCTGTTTCAGGCCATTGGGTTTTGCTCCCTGTCTCTGAACTGTGACCACATGCTTTGAGCTACAGGGTCACTGACAGTAACATGACCTACTTGATTAGAAGGAAAACTTAACAAGTCAAAATGGTCTGATTGACACCTCCCTTTCCAGATAGAGGTTTGTGGAGAAAGGGGGCTGGCTGACTTCAGGCATCTACTGAAAACTCCTTTACGAAGCCCCTCAGGAGGAAACAACTCGCTGCGAAGATACGGCTGGTGCCTGAAGCAGGACAAATAGCATTTGCTGGAGAATTTTCACTTCCAGCTGCCTTTGCAAGTTGACATAAGCGTGTGTAAGGCAAGCATCTGACCCAGTCATTTTTGTCGGAGGTAAAACACTACATCTTAATTATAATTTACGCTGCCTGGGTTTCTGGGCCACTGTTATTGTTAGGGCTTCTGATTTCAAGTTTGGCTTCCAGTGTCAACATTCGCTGCTGGTAACAGGCATGAAATGTTAGCAGGGACAGCTATATGATACTTTTTCCCAGACGTAGCGTTGCCTCAAACCTTCCTATCACTTCATGGACAGCTATGTAGTAGCATGCCTATGTCTCACTGAAAACTACACAAAACTGAGTGCCTTGGAAATCCCATCATTGTTTGTGCAGCAGTATTGTATGTTTTTAGAACTGACCCTCTTCCTATTTTTTTTCATTCACTTTACACAATGATATTTAATTGTCATGGGCAAGGTAGTGCTTATATTACCCCAGAGAGTAATAGTTGTTGCAGTTAGAAATCTACTATGCCTGGAAAGGATGAAAACGGAAACTTCGCTTCTGTCTTATTTGAAGTAATTATTTAAGTTAATTCATTTTGGTGGGTTTGGACTCTACATTTTTTAATACTAAATGCTGCTGGCTGTGGTTAGTTTCAGAGCATGTTGAAGTCTGGGAACACTTAAACATCAGACTTGTTTATTGAATGGCGAAACCAAGCTGGAGGTTGTCATCCTAATTGCTCACAGTGGAATCATGAGACATTGTGGTTTTAAAAAGGAAGCACAAAGCTGGTGAAGTTTAGCTACATGTGTGCAAGTGGGGTGTGTTCTTTCTTTAAATAAGCAATGTATTGCATATTAAATATGAGGTACTGAGTGGCCTTTAAGGCAGGGAGTCTTCTGTTTCTCAACTGGATTTCATAGTTATTTATATGTAATATATAGAAAGATCACTTAAATTGAAATTCATGTCTGACTAAAGATGGAAATTGTTTGTTTGTGAAATACAGCTTTGCAATAAGACATGGTGTGTGGTTATAGCAGAACTTTACTTCGAGTACTCAGCTAGCACATTTGAAAGATCCTTGAACTTTGTTGCAGACCTTGTCAGCATTGAGCCAAAAAAAACCGTCACAAGCTATTGAAAGTTTCATTCTTTATTCTTAGTATATTCTTGCATTCCTTGGGAACAGTCCTGTATTTTGAATACATTCAGCTTTGATTATCTGTGTAACTGAATGTAAACTTTGAGGTGCAAGAAAATAGGAAAATTAAATGTTCAGGGTGACACGAGGTGAAACTAATGAATTTTAAACAAAAGAAAAGGCAAGACAAATCTAAATTTTCAACAGTGAGTTCTCCTAAAGCACAGAATTTTCTCCCTAGTGAGCCTGGGATGGCTGAAGGCATCCTAAACTTGGCTGGCCATGTATATCAATGTCATACTGTCTCAAATGTACCTGAGTAAGTAGTCAAGATCTTTCTCTTCTGTGCACACTGTTAATTTACAAAGAAGGAATTGTCTGAGTATTAGACCTCTGATAGCAAAACTGGAAGATATTTCTGGCAGGAACTGGAAGGTATTGTGTGCCAATTAACAGAAGTTGATACTGAGACCGAATGTTGATGATCTCCACAGTGTGGACCCTGGGAAGGAGTGGACACTCACTGAGTTAGCAGACGACACCATGCTGGAGGGAGAGCTTGATGTGCTGCTGGGTAGAGTTGCCATTCACAAGAATCTCCATAGGATGGAAGAAAGGGTTGAAAGAAGCCATGAAATTCAGCACGTTAAAATACAAAATCCTGCACCTGGGACAGGAAAACTCTGTGCAACCATGTAGGGAGGGGGTGATGGACTAAGGAGAAGCTTTGCCCAAAAAGACCCAAGGGAACCTGGTATGCAACAGGCTGAACATGAGTCAGCATTGTGACGGTGAAGACTACCACAGGCTGGGCTGTATTATAATAGCAAGAATATAGCCTGTCAGTATTTTTTCCCTTCTTCTTGGCATATGTGAGGGTGTGTGGGGGATACTATCTCCAGATTTTGGCTTACTCATGCAGGAAGGACATCAATAAGCAGAAGGGGGTTTGTGGAGGACCGTTGTGATGGCACATGGTGAGCAGTGGGACACAGGCATGGATGTTTTAAGGAATACAAAACAATAGAAAAGTGCACAGAAGTTTTTATAGAAAAAATTATTTTCTTGCAGGAAGACATGATATTAAAATCTATAGGTGATATAAAAACCTAAAAGTATTAACAAAGACATCATCAAGTAATAATTCAAGATGCTTTCTTTCCTTACAGCTAACAGCCACGCTCAGAAATTTTCCTTATTCAATTAAATAACTGATAATTCTGAAAGGATTGAAATCCCTCTGTTTCTCTTAAAGCCATGCTGAAATTATAAACCTTTGCTAGGAAATAAGAACACAAGTATTGCCGAACTACATCAAAATATCATGTACTACTGGCAAACAGGGCCAGTAGTGACATTTGAGCCTATGTCAGCATGAGTTTTACCTTTCCCAGAATGAACTGAGAAATGCTTCTGCTGACTCCACCAGAGCTCTGGGGCCCAGGCATGTTTCCCAGTCCTGGATGGGATTTTCCAACCCCAGGACATGTGAATAAGATCCAGGGCCTTGAAGCTCCCCAGGTTTATTGAGCTTGGCTTTTCATTAGGTGGAACCCAGGTGTGGGGACATGGAAAGACAGGGGCATGATCCTGCAGGTCCCCCAGTCTGCAGGACTCCCCAAGGCCACCAACAAGTGAGTACCCCCTGGAGCATGTAAGGAGGTAAGAGCAGTCACTACCAATTATTCCTTTCTCCAGTATAAAAAGAGCAAAATTATCACTCAGGTTAGCAGAGAATTTAAACACAACAAATTTATACATGTATTTACATCTGAGGAGAGCATGACAGGTATTTAAATGTAGACTAGGGCTATTTGGACAATTGATGCACTATTGCATACATGAACATTTCTTCTTTTTTTTTTTTTTTTGTGTGTGCAAAGAACTGTATGAAAGAAATAGCAAAACATACACCATTAACAAGTAATTTGATTAAAAATTATAGGCCATTAAAGGGTTACAGGTCAAAGTTCTAGATTCCAATTATATCTGAACAAAAGGTAGAGAGTTTTGTTTTACTGATATGCCACTACTACTATAATAGGCAAAGTAAAATAAAGAAGTTGGACAGACATTAGACCTGCAGCACTGATGTTCATAACTGATCTCATGATGAAAGAGTACAAAATCTTATTGAGTTTCATGACTCTTTCAACAATTCTATCATTATCTATTTATTGGCCACAGTTAAAGGCTTCAGCAGAATTCAGCACACTTCTACTGTAGATTGTATAAAAAATGAAATTAGAAGGAGCAGTAAATATTCAGAATTATATAAAAACTATGAGATTTAGAACTCACTAAAATATTGCAGTAAACTGCTTGCAAGATTTCTCATACTTTTTGTTCCAGCAGTTCTCTGAACTGATGTCTGAAATAGGTAAATTAAAAATCATAGAATTCAAAACACCATAAGATTTACACTGGTATTTGGACATTTTGCCCTGACGTTTGGACATACTGCAATGGTCTAATTAGCTATCTAACAGCAATTTCCACACTTTAGGAAAGGAAGCACTTCATAAGAAACAGGTAAGAATTTTGCGTGCACACTTATGAAGTATTGCAAACATGTCTAGAAATTAATCTACACATTCTTCCAATGCCCTACAAATGATATCTGTTCATACTACAGCCTTGAAACCACTTCCTTTAAGTTTGCCATGTACTTCACCTGAATGAATACCTCTTTTCATAACTATTGACTCATTCATTTCCCATATGTATTATTTTTAAAATAGCAGTATCAGAGAAACATATAACATTACTTCAAGCAGAACAACATTTTTCTATTAATGGATGACTCTACAGTAACAATCTTAGTTCTACTGGAAGATAAGAAAATACATGAGTTAAGTTTTTAACAATTTCATAGAATCATAGAATGCTAGGGATTGGAAGGGACCTAGAAAGATCATCTAGTCCAATCCCCCTGCCAGAGCAGGAACGCCTAGATGAGGCTACACAGGAATGTGCCCAGGTGGGTTTTGAATGTCTCCAGAGTAGGAGACTCCACAACCCCCCTAGGCAGCCTGTTCCAGTGCTCTGTCACCCTCGCTGAGAAGAAGTTTCTTCTCAAGTTTAAGTGGAACCTTTTATGTTCCAGTTTAAACCCATTACCCCTTGTCCTACCATTGTTTGTCACTGAGAAGAGCCTGACCCCATCCTCGTGACACTCATCCTTTCTATATTTATAAACATTAATAAGGTCACCCCTCAGTTTCCTCTTCTCCAAACTAAAGAGACCCAACTCTCTCAGTCTTTCCTCATAAGGGAGGTGCTCCACTCCCTTAATCATCTTTGTTGTCCTGTGCTGGACTCTTTCCAGTAGTTCCCTGTCCTTCTTGAACTGAGGAGCCCAGAACTGGACACAATATTCCAGGTGTGGTCTCACCAGGGCAGAATAGAGGGGAAGGAGAACCTCTCTCGACCTACTAACCACCCAACTTCTAATACACCCCAGGATGCCATTGGCACTCTTGGCCACAAGGGCACAGTGCTGGCTCATGGTCATCCTGTGGTCCACCAGGATCCCCAGGTCCCTCTCCCCTACACTGCCCTCTAATGGATCATTCGCCAACTTATACCGGAACCTGGGGTTGTTCCTGCCCAGATGCAATACTCTACACTTGCCCTTGTTATATTTCATTAAATTTTTCCCCGCCCAACTCTCCAGCCTGTCCAGGTCCCGCTGGATGGCAGCACAGCCTTCTGGCGTGTCAGCCACTCCTCCCAGCTCTGTGTCATCAGCAAACTTGCTGACAGTACACTCTAGTCCCTTATCCAAGTCATTGATGAATATATTGAACAGTACTGGCCCCAGCACCGACCCTTGAGGCACTCCACTACATATAGGCCTCCAACCGGACTCTGCCTCATTTTTTTTTCTTAATAGTCGTGCAGCATTCTTTCACTTCTAATGTCTTTGCCTACCAGCACTATAATCTAGCATACACTTGTTTTACTTCTGTTATGTCCTCATTTGACACTTATCAATACTCTTTTATCATTCAGTTTTGATTCTCACTGACTTATGAGATTTCCGATATACTTCAAGATGCCAAAGGTTCCAAGATTTTACTGAAGATGATCTAGTTTTTATAGCCCCTGTATGTGGTGAACATTCCCTGGAGAGAGATGTTTCAGGCAATTGGAAGGCTCAACATCAGGACATGTAAATGTTTAAATTATGGCTTGCAGATCAATGACAAGAAATAGGACATCTATTTCTGGTAACATTGTAGATTTATAGTTATGAGTCAAGGCTAATGCAAGGTGAACTCCTCCCTTTATGATCATTGCCACAAATGCATTAGCTCATCTATGAATTTAAAAATCGACCTCCAGACAGTTAGTTGGCAATTTGGCACCTTGCTTTGATTGTATACAATTTCATAAAAGAACATCCAGCACTAATTCAATAGTAATATTCCTTCTGCCTTTCAGGAATGATTTATTCATTTGGATATGATGCCTAAATCACATTTTCTTGAGGAAGAGTATTTACTTTGTTTGCAGTTTATTGTATTACTTCTCAAGGACACAACAAAAGTAGAATTCTTCCTAATGATTATTAGGTTGAATGTAAGTATGCCCGGAATGATAGTCCTCCGTACAGAAAACCCAAATCTCCGACAGGTGGGTGGGAGTGCAGCTGTTGCACCATGCCTTCTGATACTTCACAACCTACTTCATCTGGAAGCTAATATCCTGACTATCATCAGTATAAAAGAGACGGGGGTCTTGAACACCAGCACTGCAGACCCCAAAGGATTCACCAGGTCTTTGTGCTGCCTCATTCTTGCAACTGTAGCATGAGCATCTCTGCACTTCTCAGGAATCAACAGGAAAGGGGTTTGGCCTTGCCTGTGTTGAGCTCCCTTTTACTACTATAACTGCAGACTTGTGCTGTTGTACTGTCACAGCTGTTGTGTACCAGCAAAACAGTCTTGAGTTTGTCTAACTCCTTTGGTAAGAAGCTGCCCCAGCAGCACTGACGTACAGAAATGTACTGCACTGTATTTCTTTACAGTGGATCCCATCCTTACACTCGTCATAGAGGAAAAGGCTTTCCATTCCTCATCATTGCCTGCAATGGTGATGTAAGGCATGACTTAGTATTACTTACAATGTTTTGATGTACAATGTTTTATGTACAATGTCAGGGCATAACTAATTTAGCTTATCATTGCACTTATATTTTTACATTAACAATATGCTTATTGCTACTTTTAATTCATGTAATGGAAGTGTTTAAGTTTTGGAGACTCCCTACATAATTGATATTTCAGATTAATTATCTCCTTAGTTATTAACCCTCTTCTCAGCTTACTCTTTCTGGCTGGGATTTTCACTGAGTTCAGCCACTTGCTGCCTAAATCCTGTGGAAACTCATGACTGCATGGCTATTGCCGCTAGGACTAGTATGAGCTAACATTCATTCTTATCATGCTTTTTAGCCATAACCCTGCTGGATGTATCATGGAGAGCATTTCAAAGGGGAATTCTATGAAGAAGATGGGTACCTGTCCTACTAAGGAGATTGTGCAGCTGTAGGTTTAAGATGCAAACATATCTATAGCTGTGGATTTCACATCTATGCAGTGAGTGCTCAGCTCTCCCATCATTGTATGTTGGGTCTGCTTAGCCATTTGGACCTGAAACAACCAGCTGCACCTGCAGGTATACTTGATGAGAAAGGGTATCTTCTTGAATTTAGTTCTCTCCCTTTGTTTCCATGTCAGGCAGATAAGTAGCCCTACCAGTGAAAAAAACAAAGCAAAAAACAGGTTAGCATTGATATCTGACTCCAGTAAATCAGCAGTCAGCACTGGATGATATAAGGTGGTCAAGCAGGCATGTTGTCATTTAACCACAGGCAATATTAGGTTTTCCAGAATAATAGTGCTCCAGAGGCCTGCTGAGGCTATCACTGTGACACATGACTTGAGAGCCCAAGCTATAAATATGTCAGATAGACATATTTATGCTCATTGAGTAAGCCTTGATCAATCAAATAACGGAGTTAACAGACATCAGTGTAATATGGCTGTCTAACGTTTTAGTGTCTCACAACGCACAGACAACCAGGAGAGTGTTTGTGCCTGCCTGTCTTCCATTTGAGTTCAATAAGCATTTGATGGGAGGTTACCTGGCAAGTCAGCTTAGCTACCAATTCAGCTGGGTAACTAAACTAACAGTTTCAGAGTAATGGTGGATCATGTTTAGCTGGAAGAGTAACAGGATATTACTGCTCACATAACTCTTTGAATGTCAGTCTGTTTGATGATGCTCTCGTTACAGGGAAAGCAAAACACTGCAAGAGTTTTAGTCTGGAGCAAACTGCTATTTCTGCTGTTTTCACAGCGTTGGTACAGGGACCTAGCAAGAGGACATCAGAAAGGATGCCACTTCTGGGACAGCAAGGCAGTTCTTGTCCTGGAATTGAACTGTTGCTGTACATGTTCTCTTTCTCCAATGGCTGCATGTGAATAGAGAAAAACAATAAGGTGTTCACCTGGGAGCACCTTTGTTTCCATGGTGCTCCTTTCTCACCAGTGCTGCTTATGTGTCAAGGTAGAAGAGAGTCCCATAAGAACGGTGATAGTGTTTCATTTGTATCAGCTGAAAGACAGATTCAAATCACAGATAATAATACTAACAAATTTCATACTATTAATTTTTTTCAGCGAAGGATCTTTGTATTTTTTTTTTTTTCCCCTGACTGATCTTCATTCTTTTCCTTTGGCTGAAAATCTGTGGGGGATTTCCATCTCAAAGTTAAGGAGCATTGAAGATACTTCTCTTTCCCCTTTCTGCTCTCTGCTATTTCTCAGGATATCCTCTTTTACTCTGTAGCCTTCCAGCATCCAAAGCCTCCCCCTCTCCATAACATGCATAATAAATCTGCACTGTGCACAACTTGACTGGGGATATGTGAAAGATCATTCGGACCGGAGAGCAAAGGAAGACTGTGGCTCACCTCAAATGTGATTTATTACCTTAGCTAGGAGTCTTATAAACTGCTTACATTTCCTTCTCCAAGAAAGTTCTTCGAAGACATTGCACAACAGAAGATGCATTTGTGACACCCTGACTTTGCTTTACAGTTCCACCAGCAAAAAGTAGAAAATGGACCAACACTACCAGAGAATCTTCAGATATTATGGAGTTTATATCTTGATTGCAGCTTCCACAGTTTTAAATCTACAACCAACGTATTTCCACACATAGTTCAGCTTTTTATTGGCAATGTCACTTCTATGGCCATGACCCTTTTGCCAGGCACAAAGGTGGCATCTTGGTCCTGTCCACTTCCGAAGGCAGAACATTCTCCTGGGTCCCTTTGAGCACTCTCTTGAACTAATCTTGAGACTCCCATATGGAATTTCATCAAGCTTATTCCTTGCCTTTGGAAAGTGTGGTAACAGCTATGAAGTGCTTTTTGTCCCCAAAACACACCTCAGAAGTGTGAGACGAGTGACGGCAGTGAAGAGAACTCTTTTTGTCAGAGAAAGGGAAGATTTGAGAGTGAATGCCAGGATTGACTTCAGACTTCAGAGTTGCAAGCATGTGTTCCTGTGGCTTGTTACTGATTTTGAGCCCTGATGCCCAAATGAATGAAAAATTCCCTTCTCCAAAACCTGCTGGAGAGGACCTTGAGCTGATTTCAGGAATAGCGCCTTAAATTACACTCTGAATACCCTCATGGTAAGGGTACACTAGGGATAATTCCAGCTCCCAGGCATTTACCATGTGCCAATGATAATCCAGATTTCCTGGAATACATCATCTGTGTAAAAAGCTAACAGTAATGCTGAAATCATTTATTCTCTGCAAATTTTGTTCAATTGTGTCTACTTGGCATGGATGCTAAATGTCCAGCATCCATAACCAAGCATTTGTTAAAATTGCAATCAAGTTATTTTAACCTAGAAAGGGATTTAGTAGACTATAAAAATTACTCTTCTCCTAAAGCAGGGCCAAAGATGACACCATCTTTTATATTCAGGTAAAACTGCTGCTGAAATGAAAAGGAGTTTTACTTGTGTGAGGACTACAGTATATGCTCAGGCTCTGGCAAAATGGCACTACTGCTAGGCTCCTGGTTTAAAAAAGTCACCTGTCTGAATGGGAGCTAAAGATCAAGTCCCCAGGCCCCCACCTTATGTGGGATGCAAGAAGGCTATGCTAGATAACAGTCTTCTCAAAATGTTTTAGTTTTTTTTGTGAGATAACTCACCAAACACTAGTTTGTTATTAAATCATTTGACTGATTTCACTGGGGACTGCACTAATTCACAAATTGTGGAGCTGCATTACAGGATTTGCCCAGCTGCTACCACATACTGTATTTGAAAAGCCTCTGGCAGGAATTACACCAGTGTGTTATTCTTCCTAAAAGCATTAACTAGGCAAAACTAAAGTTTCTGTTTTAAGGAAAATGTGCTAAACAGTATTTTCACCCTCTCATATATTTGAAGGTAAATCTTTCATATTCTGCCATTGGTTAGATTCTGAACATCCCAGTCAAGTCTAAAGAAATCTTCTCAAGCATTATACATTTGCTAATATCACTATTATTTGTAAGTAAAGTTTATTGTAAAAACCTGCATTGGATTAACAGTAGAAGTAAAACCTATTTCATAGATCACAAGGCTGTAACACAGAGAATATTAGAGTTATCCTTTTAATGACTCACCTCACTGTACTGCTTGGACCGAGACCTTATGTGTTGGAAGTCTTGCTACACAAAGAAGACAGGAACACAGATCAGTTGAACCACTTCTTTTATAAGGTGGAGAAATGCTGTGTCATATGTCATCATTTTAGTAGGTAAATTCACTGTCTTCCTGCAGCTTCGTTTTCTTGCCTGTCATTTGTAGCCGATAACACATACGTGGACAAATCTCTTATCAGAAAATATCTCTAGATATTATCGCCCTTTAATCCTAGCAGGCTGTACTGCTATAAAATCAAATGTCTGTCTAATCAACTGAAACTAATTAAATAGAACTTTTAAAATCTTATTGATTCAGCTTTAAAGTTCCCTCACTTTTGTAACAAGATAATGCTAAGTTTAACTCTTTATATAACTACAGAAAAAGACTGCTTCCAAGAGCTATAATTAAGTCAAAATAAGAAAATCCAGGTAAATATTTTTTTTTTTTTCCCCCCTTCATTTTCAGAAGAGCATAAGGGCAAGTATAGATGGAGAATAGCATTTTATTCTCCCTCAGGAAACTTCATACCTAGAGTTCTATCCACTGTTTGAAATAGTTTCATTGTAAAACCTGATCAGGTGGAGTCCGAAGTTCACACAATGGGACATTTTTATCCATGTTTTCCCTGGAATCAAAATCCATCTTCACCTTGATTGCAGCCGTTGTTTCTTGGGAAGTAACTAGTGAGGGATACTGCCAGCTGGCAGAGGGAACAGGGCCCTGACATTATAACAAACCCAGGACTCCCTATGACTGCAGGACAGATTTGCTGATTTGACAAGTCAACAGTCCAGAGGGCTCATCAGCAGAATGGTGAGTAAAATTTTTACAGAAATGTGTGTTATTACCTTAAAACTGGAGTCAATAGATAGAGACAGGCTGTGAAACCTATGTAGAGAAGGTCAGCTACTTGCTAGCTTGTGTAAACAGGGAAGCTCTGATGATGGCGGTGCAATAAAAGGTGTAACTTGTGTAGGGTGTCAGCAGTGCAGCAACTGGCTTAAGATGGCTTAAAAGACTGATTCTCTCCTCACCCTAATAAAGTTTTGCTTCATTCTGAGTGAAAGCAGTTCTGTGATTCTTGATTCTGATTGATTTCATTACTTTGTTTTCAAAGAGTTTACTTTTTCAAACTGCAAAAAGAGAAGAGAAACATCAAAGAATTCATCTCCACCACTTACAGTTTTCAGAATATAAAAACTACAAAAAAACATGTATGTAACATACATAAATGTATACTAAATAATATACTGATATGACATGATATATAACATAAAACATATAATGTATATTGTATACTCTGTTATATGATATCTAATTATATTATTTGTCACATATTATACCTCATGTATTTAATATATTAATAATGTGCTGAAAGGAATCCTTCAGCACATTTTAGGGCCAGACTCAACATGGAAAGAACCAAGTGAAATTCAGCCTAATGTGCAAACAAGAGAAGCTGAAGTTTTTTTTTCTCTAGTATTTTCTTCAGGCAAGAAATGTTAGGAAAAGCTGATTTTGTTCTTAAAGAAAATATTGTAGAAGGGATTAGTAACACTGTAGAAAACAAACAAACAAACCAACAAACAAACCCCCCCTCATAGCAAAGAAAATCTTGTAGGAAAAAATTTTGTAGCAGATTTATATGGTAAAGACAAGATGACATTCTAGCTGTGGGTGTTTATACATAGCATATCTTCTGTATGAGGGTGTGTGAGCAACAGAAGGAGCACCTGGGCAGCCGTACCTTCCTCTGCCTCCAAATTCATGTGCCTGTGGGAGGGGGCTGCAACCATGGGGCTCCTTTTACACCTGATGGAAACAAGCTGATTTCCCTGGAGGTGAGCCAAAGCAAAAACATAACATGGGCAATGTAAATTGTTTTCTGGAAAAAAACCTATTTGTCCTCTCTGGAGGGGACTGGACCCATGCACAGCTGAAAACAAAGGCACCTTGGCAGTCACATGCTTCCCCAGCATGCTTCACAAGTGCTATGGCTCAATACAGTAAATGATTTAGGTGCTAAAACAGGGGATTATAGAAAATTCGATGCAGAGTGTGCCCAGGGTGCTGAGGAGAGGTAAGAAACTTACATCAGACCCTCTGGGGGTCTTCTTCTGCTTGGGATGCAGAGTGTCAAATCTCTTATGCAGTTAAGTACTTAATACCTTTCTTTATAAAGTACAAAAGTGGTCAGACTTTTCTTTCAAAGCTCTGACAACGCTGTAGAATGTTAGAATTTCCTTCATGTCTTTTTAAAAGTAAGACTGCATTTTTACTGATTCCTTTTAAAATTAACATTTACTGGATATTGGAGAATTTATTCCAAACTCAATCTGTGCTTTAAGGGAGATGGATGTTTCAAGGAATGCCCCAGCTTCTATCTACTTGTGCTGTCTACACTAAAGGGACTTTTTTTTTTTTAAGCCTTTCTGATTTACACCATGTACTTACACACTCCCCAGAGTGAAGCCCAGGACACAAGTCCTCCCCCATACCAGCTTGCTTTAACAATTGGCCTGTAGAGACATCCAACTGTTCTACTTGAGCACGTCAGTGATTCATTTTGTATGGTAGTGGAGGATCTACAGTGGGGAAGACGGACACTGCCCTCCCGCCCCCCAAACTGGGTACCCCCAGCTGCCAGCTGGCAGAGCCCCAGGTCCACCCAGACACCCAGCTACTGAGCCCCTCACCTCCTCACCAGCCTGTACTTGCCTGTGGTTGCATCCATGCACCTGCACCCGCAGCCTGTGCACCCACAGCTTGTCCACCCCCATTTCTCCAGTGCTAGCCTCATGGTCCCAGCCCCACAGCCAGGCAGGTGCTCAGCCCTCCCGTGCATGGGGACAGGGGATGTGGAGCCCTTACCTAGGAAAGCCATCAGGAACAGAGTTCAACAAGGAGAAAGGAGAGGCTGCACTGGCTGGCACAGGCATGGCTGGACACATGGACTGACTAGCAGACATTTACATGCCATCGGCCCCCTCTGTTTTCCCATGCTTGTTCCTCCCTAGTATCCCCTGATCCTTCCCTTTCACAACCTTTGTGTCCTTCTTCAAACATCCCATCCAAAATGCTCCTCCCCAACACAGAGCCTTGTTCCTGCAGACCTCCCATCTGTTAAGTGACCCAGGCAGAGCCTCTCCCATGGACTCATCTTTGTGGGTCTCACCCAGCTCTTTGGGGGGCTGCTCCTGGTGACACTCAGGAGGGGCCAGGGCAGGGGACTCCACTGGCACCTGTGGGCTTAATGGAACTCCCCTCTTCACCCCACAGCTTGGGCCTCCCTGCTCTTATTGCAATGTTTTTTTTTTTAATCTCACAACCTAACAAACTTTTGAGTAGACCCAGTAGATGCTGGAAGCTTGCCATGGCCATGTGTATTTTGGCAGGTCCTCAAGGAGCTTTATGCCTCATTAGTCTGCCCTCTGGAAGCAGGCAAGCAGGAACCTGGAGACTGAGACCCCTTCAAGGAGTGGGGAACATTTTGTGCATGCCAGTCATACACAGATATTTGAGTTAGACCCTAGGGAGCAGCTATCCCACTGTGGTTTCCCTGGGGGTCTAGACCAGTTTGGGATCCCTCTGGGTGCAGGAATGGGCAAAGTTTCACCAGAATGAAGAGAATGCATGGGAACAGGGTGGACTACCAGAGCAAGAGAAAAAGACTTCAGAAGAAGGCAGCAAAAGCACTAAAAAAAAATATGGGTTTTGTATAACTGAGAGAAAAAAAATGAAGTCCTTGGGTGTTGTGAAAGCCTGCTTTCACAGGCAGGTTTTGATAACTTTTCAGTATTGATTAATCAGTTGCTGTGTTCAGTTGAAACAAAGCCCATGGCTTGTTTAGGAAGTCGCAGCATTGCAGCTTAGTAATGTCCAAAATACTATATTGCTATCAAGGCTAATTTAACACTGATGAGATCAATAGGATTCCTAAGGCTAGGAGTAGATAAGAAACATGGCTCATTACATGATGCTTTAGTTCTCTGTGGGAAAGAGGAAAAACATGCAGTAGGGTGAAAGAAAAGGCACTTGGAAACCGTGGCATTCTGAAAATCAGGTAGATACTTTTGGCTCGCTTCAGTGAGTTACCTGAAGTGACATTTCTCTGAAACAGTGACAGAAAACTGAGAGACATTCCTTTCTATATCTGACTTACTTAAGTGCACCCAGTGACTGGAACATCCTTTTTAGGCTTTGTCAGTGCTTGCTCACTTTCCTTTTTCTCTCTCCCTCTCTATTTATTTAAACCACCAAACACACAAAATCCGAGTTTTCTCTACAAATATAAGTCTCTAAGCAATCCCATAATCTTTGGTGGTACCAACATAAACCATCACTTTTATACAGGACTGCTTCTGGATATTATCTCGTAAATATTGCCTCCTGGTATGAAGCTTTACAGTTAGACACAGAAGAGCGCCTTGAGCCCTGAAAGAGGAATGCAACAATGCTCACAAACTGCAGTGCAGCCCAGGTCCTGAATGACATCTCACAGGTACCTGTGTCATGCAAGGGGAGAGATGGAGATGCCAGAAGAAACGCAGGCAGAAAGCTTGATGTTACCAACCTGCAGTCAGCGTGATCAGTGAGTGGCAGCCAGTAGGAAACACGAAGTAAAAAGATTAAATCCTGGTCCTCTCTTGGAGTTAGGTATCTTGGCCATTCCTGGTTGGAAAGCACAGACTCCTGAAGGCAGTAGCTGTATTATTTTACTTAAAGTGTCAAATGAGGTCAAGGAAGAGTATGTGGCAGATTCCCTTGGTTTTTCACAGTTTAAAAAGAAAGAACCTCTTTTCATACATCAGTTTAATAATTGAACTAGCAATCTATATAGCAGACTAATAGAGTGCTCAGGAAGAAATTGAGAGCAATCAATTCCCTTTCCTCCCTGCCTGAAAGACTTCAGCTTCACGTCCCAGCAGCATGGTCAACCAGGAGTGACAACATCACGTTTCTGCATGTCCCTCCTTCCTCCAGTTTTGAATTTTTCTTGCCAGTGGCACCACTATGGTAAGGCAGATTTGAAAGGGCTCTTCCTTCTGTCTCTGCCTCTAGTATTATCCAAGAATAACGCGTGTAGTCCTTACTTCGTCTTGCAACTGCTAGGCTCTGTGATGTTTTGAAGGCTAAAGTCTGGTTGAATTCTAGTACCTTCTATGTTAGACAAGCAAAGATGATCAGGACAGCTTTGGTCTTCTGGTCTTTATTTGAGGATGCTGGCACTTCCTGCACAGGTCCAAGGATATGATAAGCTGACTGCAAAGCATTGAAGGGATTCACATGGCCAGAGTGTTCCCTTCTGGGTTGCAAGATCGCACCCAGCCTGTCATTGCAGTGATGAAGAGAGAACTTCAGATGGCTGCTGAGTGATTTATTTTGAAGTGTTCATTTATATATTCCTATCTGGCACATACATCATCGACAGTCATATTTCACAGCGATAGGAAAGTCACTGTGAGTAATTATCTCAACCAGGCACTCATTTCCTCCTTTTAGAGAAAAGATGAAGAGTTTTAAAGCATGGCAGGCCCCCAACTGAACTATACCAGTAGTGGCTGGCTGCTACTTACCAGCCCCTGCTCCCACCAGTGCTGCCCCACCAGCTGTCAGTCCACGGGATCCTTCCTCACATGTGATCCCTGGCTGAAAAGGGGCTCATCCTCCCCATTCCCACCATTCTGTGTATGTGACTGCTTTTTGAGTCTTTAATCCTTACAGCAGTTCCTTTTCAGGTCATAAGTATGAACATAGTTTAGAAGAGTGGGGTCCTAGAGACTCCCCAGGGCCTTCTGAACACTGCAGACATAGCACAGTATACTGAAAGAGGAAAAAATGCCCTGCAAAAGTTAACATCAAATTGAATTCAGGAATGTATGTAGGAGTATGAGGCCTCATCCTCTCAATAATTTCCACGGAAGCTAACTTTCAATCAAATAACACAGCCAAAGTTCAAGCCAAAGAAAACGAGCTCAAATAAAAAATGAACAGAGCTCAGCTAAAACTAGAATCAATAAAGTAGCGAACTTAATGACCTGTGTGTCTTAGTATCATGTAATTGAGCCCAAATGATGTTTAAGCAGAAAGAAAACTGGCCTTGTTTGTTAAAAATTACTCGCATTCCAGTAACAAGGCTACAGGAGTGTTCCTTTAAATGCATGTCATGTGCTAGCATTAGTACCCTGCTCCAAGTAAGGGTAGCTGATGAACTCAAGCCATGAGAGAAGAATCAAATACAAATTAAATATGTAATGGCTTTAGCAAATGCAGTGGAAGTAGTTACATATATTACAGGGAAAAAATAATTAATCCCCAGACCAAGGAGAGCTCAGTTCAGCAGCAGTCTGGTTTAAGGGTTTCCAGAGTATTTTACTTTGGAGAGTTGCACAAAACTGACATATACAGTGCAGCAGCTTCTGAGTCCGCATTTTTCAGTCAGTTTTCATGAAAAAAAAGGGTAAGTAATATTAAACAAAGGTGCATTGCACTTATACAGTACAGTTTGCAAGCTTTTGGTCTAGAAATAATTTCATATACAGGCTTTAAGACTCATGATAGCTTTATTGTAATTAGCAAGAAATACACAAAATTATGAAGCATTGTATCAAACTGCAGAAGGGTATTTCCTTGTTTAATCAAGAGCGATGTTCAATGCAACTAACCCTATAATAATACATGAAATACATAGGACTGATTAGAGAAAGAAAACTCTCAATTTTTGAAGAAATCCTGCACATCTCTCTGAGATGGTCCTTTTCCTGATGACATCCTGCTTATTTCTGTCTTTGGACGCTAGGAAAATGATGCTGAATCATGGTGCAATGGGAAGAACTTCTTAACTTGTAGTAGAGTGGAGTTCTTCCCTGCACTTTTGCTTTGTTGTTTTGTTTTGGTTTGGTTTCTGGGAATGGGGGTGTGTGTCAGGGGGAGATGATTAACAGGCTTCGGTCTTTAGTTAGGACCAAACTGAAGCTCTCTGAGGTTAATAAGCCTTTTGGATTGATTCCAAGGATGTTTCTGCAGTCTCATTGTGTCACTGGTTGATCTTTCTTTCCCCTTTGGAAGAACAGCCGAAGTCTCCTTATACAGGGGCATGTTCAAAAGTAACCAAGATACAACCCCATACATAGCTGGAAGGCCCTGTGCCCAGCCAAGATGCAGCAACTGGCCATATTTGCCTTCAAAGCCCACTGGAACATAGAGTAAAATCTATTATTTAAATTAATGAGGGTCTTAATGGAACCGTCAGTGGAACAGCAGAATTCAGCCATCTGTGACATGATACATTTTGTATTTTGAATCACGTTAAAATTGTGTGGTAGATGTTGTAACACTAGAAAATCAACAGCAAACCATTTTACTTCACAGTGCTACAGTCAAGGAAGATAGCTGGTTACCACAGCCCAATTGAGAAAACAAACAAACAAACAAAGAAACTTCTTGCAAGGAAAGCAACTTTTTGGGAAGTACTAATTCAATTGCTTGTGTTTATGCAAAGATACCCATATCAGGGCATCAATATTTTCATTACACTGTGGACCTCAACAGTCAATCAATATTTGCAACACAGTCTCTCTCGTTTAATCAGTCTTTCAAGGTCTACTTTCTCTGTTTGTCATACAGATTAAATATAATTAAATGATAATGCTGCAGAAACCAGGTGACTGCAGTTGCCTAAAACTGTTATTTCAACCTTTTCAACTGGTCTTCATGAAACGAAATATATGGAGGACTGATTCAAATGACATGCAGTTATTAAACAGAACTAGTCATATCAAATCAATTTTCTATTACACTTGCTTTTCAGTATGCTGGAATTTTATACAGTGTTCATTTCAAAAGTTTTCACATTTCTGTATGTATTCTGACTTCAGACATGAGGATAAGTCATTGTTACTTATCATTTAAACAATTGTCCTCTTAGAAGAACTTTATTTATCTCTGCTTCATTTTATTATCCTGGATTTTCAATTTTATATAGTATGGACAACATCCAACAGGAGTGTTTCCCAGTGTAGCTCTCAAATACCATACTTTATTATGAAACACTTCTGTGGTAACTTTATTAGTGAGAAAAAAAAAAAAATAACAGAGAAGTACTGAAGAACCTTCATATCCAAAACCTGAGGGGAAGAAGCTACCAGAAAAGTGGCTGCTCTGATTTTAGTCTGAGTGACAAGGTGGAAATGAATGAGAAACTATATGTAGCATGTAATTCCACTAAGTGAGACCGTGAAATGTTGTAGGGCACTACTGCCAGGAAAGAAAGGCAAAGGTCAGTAGAGAAAGGCTACAGAAATTCATACCTTTTCTGAAGATATGCAGAGGACTGGCTGATAGATTGTGTACTAGGAAAGATAATCTGAGCTTCTTGGGAGTCCCAGTCCAATTCCCAGGGAACAAAGGCATCAGAATACAGCAGAGCAAGAAATCTGGATTTTACATTGCAGGCTTGTAGTTTAGACTGTGAAAAATTATATGTGTTACATTAATTATTTTATTATTATTATTATTATTATTATTATTATTATTATTATTATTATTATTATTATTATTATTATTATTATTAGAGTTGATAGTGATAGATTTGTTTCCTTTTACCTCGTTTTAAGCACAACCAAACTGGGCAACTTTCTGACATTCCCTGGGTATTTTCAGCTACTTTCTTGACTGGTATTCATGATGGAAGGTTTTATTTCCTGTCTTGTCCAAAGGCATCAAAATAAGCTCCTTGTTCCAAGCCAGCTAGCACGGGACTGGAGAAAAAATATTACATTTTGCTTACATAATATGTCAAAAACTTGTTATGGGGTTTTATTCCAGGAACTTTTGATGTGAAGAGACAATTGTCAGTGGTAAGGTCATTAGGGCTTTCTCTAGCAGTAAATTATGTATTAAAAAATTACATTTACCTTTTTCTGAAGCACTAAGTTATGGAACAAAATCTCGCAGTTTGTGCATTGGGACTACTACTTTTTTATCAAAAACATCCAGTGTTTGTTCATCATACTGGACCTAGGAATGCTCTTTGACATGTTTTTGTCCTTTATGTCACACTTCTGTGGAAAGAATCTTTAAGTGAATCAACATCTGTTGGTGGAAAAAAATATCTCATTTTTGAAAAATTCCAAGCTACAGCTATTTCCAGTTTTCTGTAGACACTTTAGACATCTGCAAAACCATCTGGAAACATGGAGGAGCAGGTGTTTTGTGACTAGAGCTCTTCGAAACAACCACAATATAATTGAACCATCTATTTTTACTACATAATCTCCAAAAGTGTGGGTGCTCCTATCAAGCACCCATGGCCCACAAATCACAAGGCTTCAAAACAGCAGTTTAGGCAAACTGGTATAATTTGTAGCTTCTAATTCTTTGTGGGAGCCTTGAATTTCTAGTGGCATTCACAAAATAAGCAACTACAGCAGGTTTGCACCTCGTAGACAACTAGAAAAGGTGTCAGAGTGAACCTTATTTGGGTTATAGTGCTGCTGGTTGTACTGTACAAAGGTTTCATGTAGAAGAGTTCTGTAGCAGTGGAAGGAGAAGTACTGTGCTTCCCCAAATTTTTTTGTCATAGAATCATAGAATCTATGTTCCTAGGAAGAATTAACACTCTCTTTTTCAGGTGCTGGATATAAACACTGGATCTGAAATCATGGCACAGCTCAAATCACTGGAAATAGTGTCATTAAGCAGGGTGGAGCTCATATTCAGGGTTTAAAATGTGTGTCAGTCACTACCAAAATGCATAGCTCTTCTGTCTAAGTTAGCTTACTAGTTGCACCAATCACAACCTGTCAGGCTAATAAAGAGGGAGGACCTGGACCTACCAAGGACTGACAGAAGTTTTGTGTCTTGATACCCAGAGTGCTAATGGCCCTGAAAAGATTGGCTTAAATGTAAAAATCTCTCTGTCTATGAACATAGCTTGAAAAGAAGCAGAAAAACATTCTAAGTGGCAAAGGAAAGTACTGAAGATGCTTGGGCCTTGATTCGGTAATTTGTTTTTGCTGAGGAAATCCGTGAGTCCTAGTGCAGTGGGGATAATGAATGCACTGATGCGCTCTGCTCCTGTGTGGCCTGAAGGAGATTCCTCTTGCAGCATGGAATGAAGGCTTCTGTGTTTGAAAACATAAGTGGGTTCTGCAGAGCTGGATTTCTACCCGCCAAGGGTCCATCCTACAGGTTCATCCCTGTGGGAAGAGAGCCTCACTCCTGGTGCTTCTGGAAAATGCGCTCTTGCTTTCTTCTGGAAATAGCAAGGAAGTGTTTGTGCTCATCTCCTCCATCATTTTTGTGACTTTCACTTCCTGCAGCCTTTCCTCGGTGACAGAGAATAGGCATGAATCAAGACATCAGTCTACTGTGCTGATCGAAGTGAAGGTGTTTTGCCCCCCCAGTCAAGGAAACAGTCTGCCTGTTCAAATTGGAAAACATAAAGTAATGGGTCAGGAACCATCTTAACTTTGTCTGACAGCACCCAGCATGAAGGGTTGTGATCTGTGGCTTGGATTTAGGCATGGCCATATTGCAAACAGTAAATGTCATGGGAAGTTGACTAAAACAGGATGAATTTTGGAAAAACAAAACAAAACAAAAACCAACACAACAACAACAACCAAACAAACAAAAAAACCAAACCCAACTCAACAGCATCTTTTATTTGTCCGTAATGCATGAACAAAGAATTTTATTCGAATCGTTTACCATAGGCATAATTCATGTCTAACACTTTTGTCAAGGAGAGAAACAAATTTGCATGAAGCACTTTGATGTATTTGTTAACTGACCTTTTTCCTACTTCCTTTAATTAGAATTTCATATCTGGTAAAATGTATCACTTGTTTCTGATTGATATGTACTAAAAAAGGAGTGGCAGAGTCATTTTAGAACGAGCATTCACACCTGGTCTATATATAGCTAAATATTCTACATCTATTTCGTAGCTAGCTTGCAGAGTGGATTAAAAAAAAGATAAATTGCTGCACCATTTATCTGACTTTTCAAAACAACTAACACCTTTTTCCTTAGTGAGAAGGAGATGGAATAAGAGAAATGTAGGTCTAATTTATTCGTCACTCTGTTTTCCTTCTCACAAGGCTTCCCTAAAGACCTTCTGTTATCTTTATACTGTTAAGAAAAATAAGCAGGGAATTAGGGTTCATATATATTACTTCCTTCTCTAGACACAGTTCTAGAAAGGGCCTTAAAAACCGTAGAAAGGGCATGAACTCTGCTTCCATCTCAGTGAGATGGTAGGTCAAGCAGATATAGTGCTGAGAGGTGTCCTCCCTTTGTGCCACAGTGTCATGCTATCTTAAAACTGGTTTAAGCCAGCCGCACAAGCCCCTTGTGAAGGCTACCTTGCTCTCAAAGATCTGAGCCACCCTACCACCTGCCCCCCCTGCTGCCCCCTTACATTTCCTCCCTCCAGTAAAACCATTTACTATTGAGGACCATTTTGTT
This sequence comes from Patagioenas fasciata, assembly GCF_037038585.1. Taxonomy (NCBI): domain Eukaryota; kingdom Metazoa; phylum Chordata; class Aves; order Columbiformes; family Columbidae; genus Patagioenas; species Patagioenas fasciata. Next base: position 120,490,637 of record NC_092520.1, on the reverse strand, counting down.
TGATTATTGCTATTTGTAACCACAGGTTAATTTCAAACGTAATTATTAGCCTAAGATGTGTTATTCTTAAGAAATGACTGCTACCTCACCCTCCCATTGTTTCCTGGTTCACCTGGGCTCTGTTTGGTGGCAACTGAAACCCAGCCCTCCTGGGAGAGAAGAAGAGATGCTCAGGACACCTCAGCAGAGTATATGTAAAGCCATTGCCGTAACACCTCTTGTTAAGCATAAATACTCAGCACAGCAAGGTCTTTGAAGGCTACTGGCAACCCAGTGCAAACAGGACACCTGTGAAGTCCATCTGCCAACCACTGAAAGGTCAGGAGCAAAGTTGCTCTCAGATAGACTGAGTACTTAGGATAAAAACCAGCAATGCAGGCTGTAGTCAGGATCAGCCCAAACTGTCTTATTGCCTCTTGTAGTAAAGTCAGGCAGGAAAGGATTAAGGATAACCTGTCTTACAGGTAGCCTAGGAGGAGAAGTAAGAAAGGAGGCTGTGAAATGATGAGAAGAATGATGACAGAGTCCACTAGCTCATGTTGTTTAGAGGTTTTGCTTCATTTTTTGCAATCTGTGTACTCTGTCTTTGCTTGAAGTACTTTGAAGCAACTTGAAAAAAGCCTGAAATGGAGGAGGGCTGGCTTCTACCTCTTGGCTGGACGGTCATGAAATCCTGTTAGTGCATCTTTTTCCTTACCAATTTACCACCTTATGATGGCAGTTTAACATGGAGGAAAAAAGGCAAGGAAAATGGTTTCTGTGAATCTGTTTTGGTCAGCTAATAGAGTACTGGAAGATTTTAGCTCACTGAAAATACAAAGTAATCTTGATCGCATGCATCTCCTGAGAAAACTTGGCTAGCTTTGCATCACCAGATTGTGCCACTTTGTAGCTAGTTAAACAGGTATTGCAGATTTCTGAAAACCTGTTTGGGAGCTTTGTGGTTCCTTTCCACCTGAGGCATGTGCTGTGTCTCTCTCTGGATGCTACTTAGCATCACATCACCTTCCAACACATTACCTGAATCTCTTCAAAATGCTTACTTAGAATGAACCAAGCCATACCAGGTACTGCAACATCTAGCAAGAATGATGGCTCAGATCTGTGCAGGACTTTCTATCTGCTTTACTTCAGGCTTCACATCTCAGATGCTCCACAGTGACATGAGGACTTCCAGGTAAAATGCTGCATCCTATAAATTGTCTTCATAGTCTTTCTGTTCTTAGTTAAGAGGACACATTTGTGAGGAGATACAAGGATACTCCAAATCTCACACAGAACACACAGGGCCAGAGCAGAGGAAGGGGAAAGAATTAATTTCAGCTCTGAGTTAATTTCCCTCGGCTTATAGCACGTCTAAAGTAAGGTGGGCATTCACCCAGGCTCACTGGAGGGTGAATCTGTTCCGAAGTGCTAAATAGCCTCTGAAAGAGCTCATTTTGTTTTTAACTGGCAATACTGGGAGCCTGGGCTCCCCACAGAGGAGATAAAATTAGATGCCCAAAGATAAGTGGTGGGGGAATCTAAGCCAAGGAGCCTGAGGACAAAAACTTCATCAAATATTGATAGAGGAGGAAAAAACCCTAAAACTCATGTAAGGCTTTTGTAAAAAGCTGCCCTTACAAAGAATTCGAGGACTATGAACTAAGAGAGTAGAGATGGTAGTTCCTCTGTTTGAACCAGTTGTGTGCCTGATAAGGCTTTCATGTGTCTTTTATCTCCCTTACCTCCCAGTCTCTAGAAGTTGCAGTGCCTAGAGCTCAAGTGCTGCACATACATTTCAAAGTTTGATGGTTTCATAAGGTGTGTGAACAGAAGATTAGGCCTTTGGCCCTGAAATAAGACCCAGAACTATTTGAGGATCAAATATTTTGGGGTCCTGGTTGTAGATTTTGTGTAAATCTCCTTCTACCAAACACTCCCAGGAAAACTTTCCCACTGTTGTTAACAAATGCCTGTTTTAGAAAGGCTGATCAGTTGAGCCTATGGAGATATAGATGGCTGTAACAGAAAAATATGCAAATAACATTTCCTGAATTTTAAGATCATTTTGAATGACACTCATCCATGTCATAGTGGTGTAATAAACACACATTCACAACTACAATCCATTCACTTTTTGTACTCTTATTTATTGCATAAAGACCTTTTTTCAGAAATGTTTACAGTGAGATTTCTAAATCCAAATTACTGCTTTGCCAACTTTCTGTTGCATATTCATAACTGCTTGTGTCATTATGCTAACTGATGAATTAATTATTTAGCGAATATTTAGCATGACACTTGAAAAAATGTGATGAAAGTTCTGGCTCTAGATCCTATTTTAAGAACTCTTCTTAATGAGTGCTAGAAGTACCTCAAGGTATGTTGTAGTCCTGGAGATCATGCAATACAGCAAAGGAAGTAGAGCAACAAAATATTAAATTCCTTAATTTCCTTGTAAGATGTTGAGGAAGGAAACTCATTTGGAGGGGCCTCTCATTTGCTAGCTTGCAATATAGAAAACTTTTTAGTCTAGCTAAAGAAAAAGTTTAATACCCTACTGACAAATCTTTACTCCATGTCTGGAAATGTTAGATGAGAGATTCCACTTTTCAGCTCTGTACTTTATCCTTTGTGCTGTCTTTTCTTTGCTTGTTCCTTCTATGGAATATTTCATATAAGTATTGCAATTAGATATTGCAAAGCCTTATTCAGTCATCTAGTCCAAAACCTTCCTAATTCTGCATTTCCTACAATAAAGGGCATTTCACACAATAAAGGGCATTTCCTATAGCAGGGGTGTCAAACTCATTTTCACCAGGGGCCACATCAGCCTGGCAGTTGCCTTCAAAGGGCCAAATGTAATTTTAGTACTGTAACTATTCCTACATTTGTACAGTCTGTCTTCATAGGAGAGGTTCTCCAGTGACCTGATCATCCTCGTGGCCCTCCTCTGGATTCATTCCAACAAGTCCAGGTCCAGGGAGCCTCAGAGCTGAATGAAGTACTCCAGGTGGGCTCTCACACAAGTGGAATAGAGGGGGAGAATCACCTCCCTTGATCTTCTGGTCATGCTACTTTTGATGTAGCCCAGGGAACGGTTGGCTTTCTGAGCTGCAAGCATACATTGCTAGGTCATGTTGAGCTTCTCATCAACCAACACCTCCAAGTCCTTCTCTTCAGGGCTGCTCTCAATCCATTCCCAGCCTATATTTGTGCTAGGGGTTGCCTTGACCCAGGTGCAGGACCTTGCACTCGGCTTTGTTGAACTTCAGGAGGTTCACACAGGCCCACCTCATAATTTCGACCCCTGAGAAACACCACTTGTCACTGATTTCCACTTGGACATTGAGCCATTGAGCCATTGACTGCACCTCTTTGAGTGTGACCATCCAGAAAATTCCTTATCTACCAAGCAGTCAATTCATCAAATTCATGTCTCTCCAATTCAGAGGCAAGGATATGATGCAGGACACTGTCAAATGCTTTGCACAAGTCTGGGTAGATGATCTCAGTTGCTCTTCCCTTATCCACTAATGCTGCAACCCTGTCATAGAAGGCCACCAAATTTTTCAGACACAATTTGCCCTTAGTAAAGCCATGTTGGCTGTCACCAATCACCTTCCTATTTTCCATGTGCCTTAGCATAGTTTCCAGAAGTGTCTGCTTCATGATCTTGCCAGGCATGGAGGTGAGACTGAGTGGCCTGTAGTTCCCTGAGTCTTCCTTTTTATCTTTTTTAAAAATGAGGGTTACGTTTCCCCTCGTCCAGTCAATGGGAGCTTCAGACTGCCACAGCTTCATAAATATGATGGATAGTGGCTTAGCAACTTCATCTACCAGTTCTGTCAGGACCTGTAGATGCATCTCATCAGGTCCTATGGACTTGTGCACCTTCAGGTCCCTTAGATGATCTCGAACCTGATCTTTTTCTATAGTGAGTGGTTTTTCATTCTCCCAGTCCCTGCCTTTGCTTTCTGTGACTTGGGCATTGTGGGGAGGGCACTTGCTGGCAAAGACTGAGGGACAAAAGTTTTTTAGTATCTCAGCCTTCTCCAAATCTCAGGTAACTATGTTTCCTGGTTCTTTCTGGAGAGAGCCCACATTTTTCCTAGTCTTTCTTTAATCACCAACATACCTATAGAAGCTTTTCTTTTTACCCTTTATGTCCCTGGCCAGATTTAATTTTATCGGGGCTTTAGTTTTCCTAACCTGATCCCTGGCTGCTCAGACAATTTCTCTGTATTTCTTGCAGGTTACCTGTCCTTTCTTCCACTTTCTATAGGTTTCCTTTTTGTGTTTGAGTTTGTCCAGGTGTTCTGTCTTCATCCATGCAGGCCTCCTGGTGTTTTTGCCTAACTCCCACTTTGCTGGAATGCATCACTCCTGAACTTGGAGAGGGTCATCCTTGAATATTAACCAGATTTGGACCCCTTTTCCCCGCCAGGGTTTTATCGCATGTTCTCTACCAAGCAGATGTCTGAAGAGGCCAAAGTCTGGTCTCCTGAAGTCCAGGGTAAAGAGCTTTCTGTGTAGCCTCTTTGCTGCCGTAAGGATCTTGAACTGTACCATTTCATGGTCACTGCAGCCAAGTCTGCCCTTGAGCTCCACATTCCCCATCAGCCCCTCCTTTTGGTGAGAACAAGGTCTAGCGTTGCACCTCTCCTCGGCTCCTCTACCACTTGAAGAAGGAAGTTATCATCAATGTATTCCAGTAGCCTCAAAAATTGCTTGTGCTCTGTTGTGTTGTCTCTCTGACAGATATTGGGGTGATTGAAGTCCCCATGAGGACCAGGGCTTGTGAACATGAGACTACTCCTATTTGTCTGTGGAGGGCCTCATCCACTCAGTCTTCCTGGTTGGATGGCCTGTAGCAGACCCCCACTAATGTCATATGTCCCTGCCCTCCCTTTCATCCTGACCCATAAACTCTCTGACAGCTCCTCATCCTTCCCCAGGTGGAGCTCCATGCACTCCATCCGGTCATTGACATAGAGGGCAACACCCCATTCTCATCTCCCCTGCCTGTCCTTCCTAAAGAGCCTGTACTCTTCCGTTTAAACGCTCCAGTCATAGGAACTGTTCCACCATGTCTCTGTGATGACAATAAGATTGTGTGTGCACACATCCCTGACTCCTCCTGTTTATTCCCCATGTTATGTGCATCTGCATAGCTGCATTTAAGGTGGGGTCGACAATGAAGCTGACTTACTGGCTAGAATACCTTTGTTCTGCTCTTCAGGTGCTCTTCTGCTGACCTGTGATCCTCCTTCAGGCTCTGGACATGTGTTACTGGAACTGGCATCAAACTGGTAGGGGTGGAATAGATTGAGGTTCCCTTCACCTAACAGCTTTAGTTTAAAGCCCTCTTGACCAGCTTGGCAATTCTCTCTGAGTAGGACTGCAAACATTGCTTGGATCTCAACACTTTATTAAAGTCAGCTGTCAGTCTTTGGCTATTAATTATTTTTAGGCAGCCACATCACTTTGAGCTTTCCCTCAATCACATCTCCAGGGACTGACACTGCAAAAGTGGACAGCAGAGTTAAATCTACCAAGTAAAACAGAGAGTGAGGGCCACTGTTATTTTTAATGCGCTTTCTTGAGTTTCTTTATGTATCCCAAACTTCTAGTTCTCTATGGAAAAGAGCAACTCAATTTGAAACTGTTGTTTAATTACATTTGAGAAAAAGTCTCTTGACCTGGTTCCTCATTTCTTCACAGAACTGGTACGTGCCTTCCAACAGATGTTATTCATAACTAGAAGACAAGTACAAAAATCCACTTTTCATTCATTTTCCCATTTTCAAGTTTTGATGAACTGTAGTTTCATAGCTCTCATGGGTGTCTCTCCTGCTTCTGAGGATTTTCTATCAGAGTCCAAAAGAAGAGTACTTGAGGTTGTGATGTGAAAGGGGCTTAAGGCAATTTCAGAAATATACACTGAGATTAATGCAATGGAATTATCCATACTTTAAGTCTTTCAGGAAAGAAAGATGGTGCAATTTTAACAAACAAAATTCTTCTTTAAAATATTGACATTTGAACACCTAGAAATTACAAGTGTGTAAAAAACGTGCAAAATTAAAAGTTAAAACTCAATATAAATAGCTTCTGACCTCTGTGTAAATCAATATGTGGACAAACTCCTCACGGACTGGGGAACAGAGAAGGTGAGGAAGAGAAAGAAACAGGACACTCAGCCATAAGACAGCTGTGAAAGTCCCTGCATTGAGTATTTTCAAATCAACACTTGCATCAATTCCGCTGACTTGAACACTATTGGAGCATGACTTTAAAAAAGAGGTTTGAAGAACATAACTCGAAAGGTTTCATCCTAGGAAGAAAGATGTTTAGAAACAATCTCTGTAGCTTAGCTTGAATTCCCTCATCTGCAGACATCTGGAGTGTGAAGAGATATTTTTTAAAAGCAAGGAATTTGAAAATTCTGGTAAAAATACTTTTCAAAGGTGATAACAGCAACTGTGAATGAATATGTAGAGAACAATCCTGTCTGCAGTCAGTAACACTATTCCTTTAACAGTCACTGGCAAATCAAAGAAAGCTGAGTTTTTCTCCGTGACTGGGGGTGAGATCCTCCAAAAGTCCAAAGTGGCATCAATCAAGAAAGATGGAAAAAAAAACCCCTAAACATCTTAAAAAGGAACTTGTAGCTTACCAATATCTGATAAATCTCTGTAAATTTTCCCTCTCTATCTTTTGCAGACCTAAAAGATAAAGACAAATTCCTTTGTCTGGTACTGCCCTTCTCAAAACATCCTCCTTGTTAGATAGTTCTTTGGATCTACTCATCTAAAAGATGTCCTCCACACTCATGGCCTTGGCTGTACCATGATGACAACATCCCTCTGCTTAGCATGAGCCATGACTTCCCTCAGGTATTCTCATCTCCCTGCTGCCTACGGGCTGTGAACAACACCAGAGAGTTGTTGACGCAATCTTTGCTTCTCGGTGTCCCTCTTGCCACATCTGCTGGGCCTTCTCTGTTCTTGTGACTTGTCAAGATGATGGATTTATTAAATATCTGGTTAACTACCTGGCTGATGTTATACAAATAAAGAAAGGGAACAGGGAGAACATAATTTCCCAGTAAGCAGCCGGGGATGACATTATTAGCTCCACATTATTATGGGCAAGCAACAAGTACTTGTTGCTTAATAAAGCAGGGACAAATATTAACAGCTGCTACCAGAAGACTGTATTGCTTGCAATAATCAGAAACAAGCTGCTGATGGGCTGTGTAATAGAATTACAAATCAGTAAAGAAAAACTAGCACTCTCTCTGACAGGTTGGTGTAGATAGAGAAGAGATAATTATGACCAAATAAATACCACAACAATAAAAATTCACAGGGAGGGCAGCATCAGGCAGAGGCAGGCCACAGTGCAGAACTAATGAGCAAATTGTTCCTAAAATTCAACTCTCTTTAGGTGCAAAATGGAGATTAATTTGCTTTGTTATAAGACATAGCTATTAAAAACCTCACAGGCCTTCAGATACACTGCAGTGCAGAGATGGCAAAATGAGATTTCTATGTCAGATTTGTACTCTTACAATTATGCATGAGGCTTTTGCATATCATCTGAGAGACTGAGATTATAAATGATTAAGAATCATTTATATAGCCTTCCAAGTTACATGCTCTTTTACAAAACTGATTAAGATATGCTTGCTCTTTTCTCCCTCTCATCTCCTCCTCTCTCCTTCCAGACATGTCAATTAACAGACAAATATTGTTTCTTTGACTCATGACAGTATCCAATTGCATTTTCAGGGAAGTGTAAAAATCATATCAAACTGCCAAGCTTTTTAGGTTGGTTCATTATCAGACCAGATCATCTACGTTTAGTTGTTCTCATGTGTTCAGAAGCTTTGCAGAAATATTGAACATACACCATGGCAAGGTATAGTCAGCTACATAGGGTCTGCCAAATGAAGAAGGACCATGTCTCAACATCACATTGCCTTCCCAAGCTTTTGCTGTATGACAGTCCAGGCTGGCAGACCTTATCAGATGGGCTATCAGAATCACAGGATAATTTAGACAGGGATGGATCCCCCAAGGTCATCTGGTTCAGGCCTCCACTCAGAGCAGTGCTGATTTATATGTTAGCGCAGGAGTTGCAGGCATCAGTTATTTACAGAATCTCCCACATGACCTTCAAGCCAGCTGCATCTGCATCTGGATGTTCCCTCCCTGCTTTGTCCTTGTGTCCAGCTATTCTTGAATTCTTGAGTTTCTTTATGGTATTCTATCCTCACCCCTTTATTTCACTGTGTACCAGGAATGAGGTCCCTTTTTGCTCTACTAGCATTAAGTCCACCTTGAGGGCACCTGCTTCTTTCAAACCTTTCAGGGTGTACTGTCCACAGCTGTTACTATTCCTTTCCATTTCTTTGGTCTATTTCCTTTAGACTCTTTTTAGATAGGAAACAATTTGAGGCACTGTCTGTCACATCTTAAAACCTCTGTAAAGTGTCATAGGATATCATGATGTCATCCAGCAAACCAACAATAATGAGGATAATGACTTCTTTCATAGCTGTCGAACTTAACTTTGTCAAGAACTCGGTTTTTAAAGACACAGAAAATGAAATGTTTGTCTTGACTTTCTGTCAAAAACATAAAATTTCAAGTGAGTACGAATTCAATTTATTATCATTATTTTCACTCATGTAATCAATCTGCAAAAATGTTAGATATGCAAAAGCACATTAAGTGACATGTTGTCAGTTTTTAACTAGTTTCATACTGTTAAAAGAGTGATTTATACTGTGTCTGCTATAGCTCTCACATTGTGGCGTCTCGCTAATGCCTGCACTTAACTACATTAGCTTAATAGCATTGCCTGCTGATTCAGGACTTAACTTGTTTTCTGTTTGAAAGGTTTTTGTTCCCATCAGTTTAAAAAAAAATTAGATTTTGTGAATAAATAATATACTTTTTTTTTTTTTCCACTTAACAAAGTATTTTTATGTAAATACTTGTTTTTTCATAATCCAGCAGGGGATAGTGGGGTGTCCCTAAACTGAAGTAGTTTCCAGGAGCATTTAATTGTAGGAGTATACTTACAGAAATATCTCTTTGTCTTCATGGGTATAATTTCTCTGAACTTAATGAGTTGGTTCCTATGTAACTGAGAAAATTATATGGTCTATAATGTATATACATAGAAAAGAAGCTTGACATTTTCAGTAAGACTGTTCACTACTCAAATAAATTGGCAGTCTTCACCGAACCATTAGAAAAGCTTGAAGAAAAAAATTACAAAAGCTGAAGTACAAACATTTTGTAGTCCTTAAGGATGATTTTGTACAAAAGCGTAGCACAATAGCATCTGCCTAATAATTAAACATTCACCATTGGACAAAATACTGAGAAATAACTTCAAACACATATGAGCAATGACTTATTCTAGCAGATAAAGCAGATTTTGCTGTTTACACATATCTGATCAGCCATAAAGCATCTTACATAACATGACGTAGGTACATTTCATTCTTTCTTCTTCTGTGATTAGACACAGGATCATCTCATTATACAGATGAGTGAAGCCAGAAGAGGCTCTTCACTTTGTTATAAAACTCAAAGTTGGAACCTTTTTTTTCTCCTCTCATTTCCAAAAATATGTGTAAGCACATTATAGGAGACCTGGAAAATCTCTCTGCACTCCTCACACATAAAATATTCTGTATGTGTGAACTTGATACTTGGTGACTTTGCAAGCTGTGAGCAATGTTAGAGTTGTACACATTACCTGTTCAAAGGCCTTCAGCAGGCAAACTCATTTCAGGATGACAGACTGGATATTCTCATGGTCTCGTCCAGCCTCAAAATGTTTATTTTGATTTCTGCATTGCTCTGGAGTTATGTTCATCACAATCCTCTTGCTTCATTAGTTTCATTGTGCGACCAGCCACATTAATGAACCTGGTTTAATCATTCCAAGATGTTTAGGTGTCCATTTCTAGGCAGGCTTCAACCCCCTGCAGCTTCAGAAAAATAAGACATCTTAGTACAAGCTGGGGGATAGAGTTCCTGGTGCCTAATTTGGTGAGGGGCTGAAACTGAAGGTCCTGACCATCAAAGATGACGTGACAGAACTAGGAATGGAAAGAAGAGCCTTCCAAACAGTATACTTCCTTCTTTACTATCTCTGGTCTCTGAAGCTGGTTCTACATCATCAAATTAATAGGTGCCAGAAAGCACTGCCAGGCCCTGGAACAAGACTCATTGTACTGACACAGTCTGGGCCAAATTACTAGTCACAGCTCAGATCACAGTATGGCCAAGCAACCATTCCCAAGGGGTGGTTTGCATGCAGCCACTGTATTTTGGGAAGTAAGAGTGTTAATAGTGTGCACTTGGGTTCTTCTGTGCCATTTGGCCTCAATATCTGAGGCCAAATTCATCCTTAGCATATTTACTTACTACTATAGACATAGTCCAAATTAAATGTAATCAATAGATTGAATAGCACCGGTTCATTTTCCTTAGCCCCACTTCTTGATCAGTGAACCAAAACTAAGTAAGGGCTTACAATTTGTCTTTACACCATTCGTTTCTAAACTGCTCACCTAACTATTTTCTTTAAATTTTTCTTGGCATAATATCAGAGGAATTGTACAAGTCATTCAGTGCCTAGACCATAAACCAATCCAGAGATTCCTGATACCCTATTACTTAGAAAATGAGAACTGACCAAATCTAGGTTGCAAAATCCTCTCTCATAATGTCAGGAAATTGCTCACTGAAAGACTGTCTTTGATTTCAGTGAAACTGGTAATGGAACAGTGGCATGTCAAAATGAAGAAATTTTCACTCTCAATATTCTTATTAAAAGTTTGTACAGCCCCTGTGTATTAACTTCATACGACCCAGTGCTAAACTCTACATGAAATTAGCATTTTAATGAATACTATTTTTTGAAAGAAATATATATATCGCATTTTATATAACCTCTGAAAACAAATAAACGCTCTGTAGAAGAATAAAAGCCGGCAATGTCAGATCTGCTCAGAAACCAAATAAAACCAGTGAAAGCAGGAACTTTATGTACCTTTTAAAACATAGGCATGTCACTAGAGCATTACTGGATGAAATTTGAAGCCCAGCACTCCATATATATATACAACTGGGTTGGCAATTAAGTTCTTTCATTTGCTATATGTCTAGAAAAGTTTCCAACACTTGTTTGTTAAGCCAAACATTCTTTCAGTATTCCACATCCTTTTGAAACTGAATGTGTTGAGCCCCATCAGTCAGTATTGACTTCTCTACCATTTATTGTGTTTACAAAAGCTGCTCATGCCACAGCAGAAAAGCCGCTTCAGCCTGTAAATCTCTTGCTAGCTTATTTTTAAGACTTCTATATTAATAAATGATGAATTATGCTTCTGGATAGTATCATGTATTGTTTTCTATAATTTACCAGCCTCTGTAGCCGCCTCCATAATCTTAACCCAGATGTGATCTGTAGTATGTTTACTTGTCTATAACTCACTCTTAAACAGACAATCAATCTTTGTCCAACAGAAAAGCCCAAAGGTATACTGAAGACAATGCAAAGATTCTCCAAGTTGAGCTGGAAGAAAAATCTCTGCTTCCTTTTGTTCAACAAAGGGAACTTCCACAGAACCTCATGTAAGTATCAGGATCAGCCAGAAACCAAGTGAACTTCATATTCTTTCCATTCCCTTGAAAAAAATCTCAAACAGCAGCATTGAGATTCAATCAGTGCCAGAAGACCCTCTTCACCTCATTTTGAAAGAAAAACAGCCATAGGAATTTCATCAGCTGGATCATTTTTCTTTGCTGGAGTTTGGTTGTAGGAGACCAAGAAGATGGGTGACTCATTTATGTATTTCTAATTTTAAGTGTATTTAACTATAAGAATCACACTTGATGAGATAGAATCACTTTCCTCCATCATTAATCATAATGCAGGAAATCCATCATCAATCATTATGGAACTACATCCAATGTGCTACTCTCTTATTTTAAAAAGTAACAGAGCTGAATTCTCCCGTACAATAAGAAAGGGTTACAAAGTGGCCTAATACACATTATATATTTAAGTTCAAAGGGTCCAGCAACACTCCCGTTGTTCTATACAACTAGAGAAGTGTTAGATTTCCAGTACTAAATTAAATTATTTTTTAAATTTAAACTTAGATTTAAATTTATTTCTCTGCTGGGTAGTAGGAGACTCTCACACTGAATAAAGAAACAATAATCCCTCTTTAGAATTAGCGAAATAGGAAAAGGGGATAATAAATTGGATAACAGCATTTTTGTTTAAAGATTCAGACCTTTTTTTTTTTTAAAAAAAATTATTATTAATAGAACGTCTGCCTAGAAAGAAGTTCTGCTTATTTGTACACAGATGATGCATGCTTACCTCCCTTTTTCTTGTGATGACGTATGTCTCCGTTACGAACATTATGACTGCTGACACAGACTGAGGGACTCAAAAATGGAACAGATGACTTCTTGAATATAGGAAGTAATTGTAGTTAACTCTTGAACTTCTGGTAGAGTTGTGCCACTGTAACATTCCCTCCACCCTCCTCTATCTGCTAAAAAAGAATATAAATGAACAGGGACTATAAGGTTTATGGGAGATAACTTTATTCTGTTTACCACAGAGTTGCTATATGAAGAGAAGACTGTAGAAATAAATTACCATTGAGAGTGACTCGTGACATGTAAAAGGCTAAAAATATTATTTCTCCGAATTATATACTTTGCATTTCTAGGGCTTGAACCTTTAGAGTGCAATCATAAACATTGCTTTTCACAAATGTCATGAGGACCTGTCAATATTTTTATTTTAAGAAAATGTAAATGGTTAATGAATTCAGATACAGAAGGCAAGCAGTCTCATGTAAGAGTAAAAACATCATCCAATAGCAGACACCAAACATGTCAGTAAAAAAAGCAATTCTCTTGATTAGCAAAAATGTTGTAAAGATACTAAAAACAACTTGTTCTTTCATTGCAGGTCTTGGGAAGTGATGGGAAGAGACAGCAACAGGTCATCGCACACAAATGCCCTTGAAAAGCTCCTTACTGCTCCTACCCTGCAGAAACAGGTAAACCAGGTCACGCAGGGATAAAGTCACAGGATAAACTCTAACCAAGGACACAGGGGCACAGCATCCTCTGGGGCACAGCAGGAAGAGGCCTTGGTCACAGCTTATATGAGAATGATCAGAAAGTTGATTTATGGAAGTAAAAGAATTTCTTTTCTCTCATGAGTGACCAGCTACTTGTCTGCTCTCAGAATACATGGTGTACAAAATGTTCCTTCAGAACCAATTTTCTAAAACTAGATCACTACTGATCAAGTTCATGTTGGCAGTTCCAAGGGTACAAGGATCTTGCCACCTCCCCAAAAAGATACTTGAAATGCAAGGAGGTTCTTAAGTCAGACCCTTGCCCCTGTTGTTGGCAGATGCAGACTCTTCCAGAGAGTTGCACTGGAAAAGATAGCATCAGGTAGACGTAGCAGAGGCTAAGGACAGAAAAAAAACAAACTAGAGGAGAGATGGTAGGTAGGACTACCAGTGGTATGTTCAAAACAATAGCTCTGTGAAGGGAAAACATTTATCCAGTGCAGGTTTTAGTTGTCAAAAACCACAGCTACTCTTATTATTAAGAATAAAATGCTGTAAAAGAATGACTGTAGGTATAAAAACATACAGCAGCCTTACAACAGTATTTTTGGCTACTAGCAAATAGTGTGATAATAAATTTATCAGACAAATAAGGACACCCAAATAAAACAGCTTTAAAAGATTAATCAGTTTTGTGTCATACAAAGTAACAAACACCCAAAAAAATATTCACACTTGGTATTGAGACAGTACTATTGAAGTGCTTTGTTTCTGCTGTGGGAAATTAGTGCTTGAATTTATTATATTCTATATAGGTGGTATTTATAGGGTTTTGTATCTTTCACTGAGTAAAACTGTTCTCTGTCATGCTCCAAAACATGCAGAATGTCAGTTCAGCACTGTCTGACTTCTTTTTCTTTTCCCTTTAGAAAGAATGCACTTTAAATTTTTGCCTTGGTTTTGTGAAATGTGGTGAATTTTGTTGTTGTTGTTGTTGTTGTTGTTGTTTTTCCTGAAAGTTTTAAAAGATAGCTTATTTGAATAGATATTGCTACTTTATTTGTGCCATTTATTTGGTTTACTCAAAATACAGGAACCTTTTAAAACAAGTGTTTGTACAGATAAAGAATAAATGAATAGCAGCTTTTTTCTCCTCATGGTAACAAGGCTTCTGATCCTCTTCTTGGTTGGCTGTCCATCTCTCTTCCTGCTACACCTCTTTGGCACAACCATCTCCATCCATGGCCAGAGGTAGCACAGCTCCCCATCTCTGGGACAGCAGCACTCAATTTTTCTTATACTACTTAGGCCTAGAGGTGGATTTGAAAGTGGGACATCAGTTGCATCCTATTCTCTGCCTTTGCCAAAACCTGTAGGGCAGCAGCTAGATGTCTGTTCTTGCTGCAAAGATCAGCTTATGAAGTTCCCATCATGAAGAACAAAATAAGATTTAAACCAGCAGTGATCTGATAGCTTCAGAACATGCTCAAAGCTGAAAGTCAGACCTAACCATCACAGTGGAGAGACCATAAAAGAGAAGCAATGAAACAAAGATGATCGTTCTGCAGGAGGGTCAGACTACATGGAGGAGCAGGGAAGGACTCAGATGACGTGAGAAAGCCCAATTACTGGACTCAGCCTCTGAAACAAGCTGTGCAATTTTAATTAGATGGGGCAAGACTGGAAAGGGAAGGACACAATGCAGTTAAAAAAAAAATCAATTAAAAAAAGGACTCTAGGAAAAATGTATGGTCTATCAGAATTATAATAGAACTGAGTCACAAATGACTGAAAATGAAAAAAAGTTTCTTGAAAAAGATGTCTTAGTTGGTCTTTCCAAGAGGATGACCACAGAGAAGATAAAAATGAACTGTACTTCAAAGAACTTCTGTAACCATATTGAAAATTTTGCAAAATAATGTAGTGATCTTTGATGTACTTTATCTTAGAATTTGAACACTGCAAAGTATAGAGTTTAGGATATTCTCACAGAGTTCATCTCATGGATTACTGCTTACCCTCAGCTGAAAGGGTGGTAACAGAACAATGAATATGGTCTGAAAGCCTGAATAGATGTGAAGTCCTCCTTCCCAATTTCAGCACAATGCATTGATTTGTTTATCTGTTACCCCACACGCACTTCTCACTTCCAGTAGCAGATTTAGAAGTTGTCTCTATCTCTAGTCTTGCTTCACGATGGAGGTACCTAAGCTGCTTCAGGAGATGGTGTCCTTACACTGTCCGCACAAGACAATGCTAGTCAGATGCTGGCCGGGAGCAGTGTATTTGTGCTTAGAGATAGTGTGATGCTGTCCTGCTTAATTAATCAATTGAGCTTCCTAGCAGCAGTGTGGGCTTAGATTCTGAAGCCAAATTGCTTGAGGGACAGCAAGGTGCCATGATTATGCATACCAGTAGGCACAGACATCTCCTGCTCCTCTGAACATTGAAGTATTCCATTCAGGATGTAAGCATTGGGGAAGAGTCTGAGGTCAGCTAACCCAAACAAACAAAATCCATTTTACCACATCTGAGATGTCTAAAATCTAGATGTCTACTTCAGAATAAGTAACTCTTTCTTATAAGTGGGAAGAAAAAGTCATCTGGAGAAAGTGTCTCATCCGTTCTACTTCAGCGACTAACGACGAGATGAACTGTACTGTGGAGGAGGCCTGCTTCTCTACAGTGACCATAAAAGGAGCACAGGACAAGCAGGCCAGACGTAGATTAACCTTCAGATGTTTGAATTAGGACAGATGACTCATTTCAACAGCCCATTTCTGTAGCTGACCAAGTGAAAACCGGGCACCTCCACAAGGTAATTCACTCCACATCTTAGAAAGGTTTATTTATTTTTTTCCCCCTAAATTCTAGAACAGGTTTGCTAAACCAGGTTTGGAATGGATGTGTATATTTTAGATAGCTAAAATGAGGTGAGATGACTCCTAGGGACGGTGAATACATTCTTTTGTCCCCTATATATTTTATAGTGGGAATTTAAGACTTTTCTTTGTGTTTTTCTCAGAATTTCTACATTTATTTAAAAAAAAAAAATGCAGGCTTTACTAAATATGAAGTGATTGTTACTGCAGACATCTATATGGTTATAAGCGTAGTAACATAAGATTACTTTCTCTCCTCACTTCATGTCTTCTTATTCACTCACATTTAAAATGTGATTCTGCAATAGAGTGAACAGGATAACCATAAGTTTCATCGTAAATATTCTCTGTGTGAGAAAAAATACCGGAGTGCTCTAGCACTGAAAGATTGAAGGCAATAGTAAGCAGAGTTTTACACCCATGGCTCTAATGCAATACAAGGGGATAAAAATCCAGTGCCATTTTGGAGATGGATACCCAGAGGATTCATGAAGCAGGATAGCAGCAGGCCTCTCCTCTACTGCTACTTTCTAATGAAATACCAAGTTGCCAGAAAAATATTGACAAACTGGAGAGATTTCAGAGAAAAAAGACTAGAAAGGGTGCTGAGGAGTTAAATGCAGTGTGATAAAACAACAGAGGAAAGACAACTGTAACTATCTAGAGAAGAAAAGACTTGTAAGCAGTATGATAGATTCATCTGGTCTAGCATTAAATGTCCCATCAAGCATGTTTTTCCCTGGGGCATTCCACTCCTGAAAATTAACATGAACAGGCAATAAAAAGAAAGTAACACACTCTTATAAGTAAGGACAACCCAAACCCCTATTTGGGCTACAAGCTACTGCTCTGTTATCTACTGTCTAATGTGATTTCTTCCTGTCAATGAAGTAGCTGTTTTTATGGCTTTCTTGTTTACTCCAGTGGAATGACTGGGCTTTCTGCCCGGTTTGTTTCTACAGTCTCTATACCTCTATGACACATGGATCAGCAGCTGGCTAATTCCTTGCTTGCTAGAGAATTAGTAGCATATCTCCCTCTTTTAACATCAGTATAGTTAAAATCATGCTCTTGCCCATAAGGCACAAACACAGTCTAAACAAAAAATTTTGGGTGTTTCCTGGAGGCAGAGTAAGACACCAGATTTTCTTCCAATGAAGACCAGAAACCTCAAATAACTTGAGGATAAATTGCATAACTTGGTGAGCTGAGGTCAATGAAATGTATACTGGTGTTATAATTTGAAATTCTTGTTTTTATGGATGGACTAATACTATAAATATTAATTTTATATTTTTGAAGCATGTTTTTATTCTGGATGTCAAAAAGCTGGAGTCTCTTCCAGACTTAAAACCTGGGACTGGCAATAAGGTGGGGTTGATAAGTACTACAAGAAAATAAGAATAAACAGCTCCTCTGGAAGGCAGCTTAAAGTCAAGTTTCTAAGTCTCTTGCATGTTGCTACAGAATATAAATATTCCCCACACAGTATGAAATACTAGAAGGAAACCAGAAACACAGCCTGCAAATGTTTATAAAATTGGATTTGCATCTTAACAATCTGAAGTCATTGACCTTTTTCTCAATACAGCAAATGGAGTGCCTATAGAAACATTTAAGACTTAAGTCTCTTGGAAGACATGCCTAGACTTAGATATGACTATTGGTGTAAAGAATTACCAATGTCATTATAATGCATTAATTTACAGAAATGTCACATGTCATATGGTTTATGGTAAGATGTGAAACAAAGTCTCATTAAACAAATGACCAGAGAATCATTTAAAAAGTATCGCTAGTGCTATAACAAGGAAATACTCGTTATAGAGAGGGGTATCACAGCAACATATGCACATATTAATAGATGTTGGTGGATGTAAAGGACAAAGGGAATAGATGCCTAGGGCAGGATTCATCTGACTTAACTTTAATGGCTAATTTTGAGCTCTCTTAGTGCCTATTAGTGCTGACAGAGATCTAGTAAACATAAGCAATGGTATGTAAAGGATGGTTTACCTGGTGGCTGTTTTGAACTGCAATTGACTGTTATTGAGCAGGTCACTACTGACTAGAGCAAATTGCTCACATGTAGGCATTCACCTTGTAGCTAACCAGGTTAAGACAAGATTAATTCAGTTCTTAATTTGAAGTATATTCTACGTCATTATTGAATTAATGCAAAAAAAAAAAAAAAGAAAGAGAAAGGCAAAGGATTATATTGTTAAATTGTGAAAACAGGATGAGAGAATCAAAATATTTTTAAAAAACCCACTGAAATTAACTGTGCTGGTGGAAAAGAAATATTTCTCTCCGACTGACACCTGTCTGAAATGTCAACTCCATTTTACTTGTTGAGGTTATTTCAATGGAGATGCGATTGTATGACTAGTTTAACCATCATTTTTTAATACAATTTTATATTTATATAATGTGCACAATTACATTGTATAGAATTATAATTAGATACTTTTGTATTTCTTTTTTGTCATTTGCTATATTTTATTAAAATTGAAGTACTACCACGGCTTCATAAATCTCACTAATTGTTCTTTGCTTTGATTTGCTTTTTTTGTATCCCAATGCATTAAGAACTTATGCATTTTTTGTAGCTATTCAGAAAAGAAAATAGAATCTTTGATAACTTAATAAAATTAAATCAATTGTAATTATACTATTAGTCTGCAGAGAAGATGAGTATTATGAAGGTAACTTATCTTCTAAAGATAACATTTGCTCAGTGTGGCCTGAGGTTTCAAAAACCACATTCAGACCTCCTCAGGTGGCTGGCTGATGACCAGTGATTTTCCTGTGAATTGTAAGGATGGTTAGGGTTAAAAACGTATTTCCTTTTGATCATGATGGAAAAAAAAGAAAAAAAAGAAGCAACAGGAGAAAATATCTTATAATCTGGTCAGTAATTCTGAGTGAGCAGCTTTTTTCTTGGAATGTGTTACAAGGAAGAGTGTTTTGGCAGTGAGTTTACTCTGTGGGGTTTGTACACAAGAGGTACAGACACACACCCCGAGCAAGGTGTTATTCTGCAGATGGAAAGTATAGCTCAACGGGTTCAAACCTGTTTTTTTCACTCTCCAAGGAAGTATAGCTGCTAGAAGCCTTGGAAATGAAAAAGAGGTTCAAACTACATCTCTGTGCAGCAAACAATTTGAGAACTGACTCTCCTAAGTGAAGATGGCTCAACAGAGAGGTGGTGAGGGCTGCTGTCTGGTAGGACCTCCTCCAGCATTTTACCACCTAAAGCATTCTCATGTTTTGGCGCTGGGGTGAAAAACAGTAAAAAGAAAAAAACAGATCCTGCATGAAGATTCAGAAAGGAGGTGGTGCCAGTCCCAGCTACAATCAAATACACAAACATGGTCTCATGAATAGCTGAGTAATTTTGACAGCAAGACTGGCTACTGTTGGTACCACAGCTACCACCTTACAGATCAGTCTACAACAAAATCATTAAGGGAGTTTTGTTTGGGAAAAGGCTATTTGACATTTGTGAGACTGAGAGGTCACTGAACCCATGCACATAATTTCCTGGGTCATCTCACCACTATAGGTTCACTGTTAGAGAAAAGATCACACCTTTTTGAAAATTATGCTACAGCACCGTATTTCATTTTTATGTCATCCCTACTGCTGTCAAAGTGAATGAAACCAAGTTGTGTATGTGTATATCAAACTTTGTATCATGGGATTACTTCAGCTGAGATAAGACCTGCCTTGTAAAGGCCTCAGCACCCACCAGCATTACAAACTGGGTTTGCAATAATTAACAGTGTGATCCAAAAGGAACCAATTTGTACAATGAGATAGGTGGTGTGAAGGACCTGATATCTATACTATATATACCTGTTCTTCCTTACAGGAGCTCCAGCCCATGGACTCAGTGACCATTACCAGCTGAAAAACACTTGGTACATTTTAGGAATACATCCCCCAGTATAATTAATCTGAAAGGAATCTACCTTGAATGCTGTGAGACTCATCCATGACACGCAATGAGAGGGACAGCCAGGTCAGCTTCAAAAGCTCACCAGTGTCTGAGCTAATGTGCTAATATATATACACACCCACAGAAGAAGAGGGTTACACCAAGAGCAAACTTGGCCAGCAAACACCTTAGCCTCTGCAGATGCCAGAGACGTTAGGTGGGACTTCAGAGGTCATAGGTTTAAGTTCAGACATCTACATGCCATCAGTGTCTGGTATAGCTACCTCAGTATTTCAGCAGCACAAGGACTCATCCGCTCTGGGCCTTTGTTGCTCAGGTGTGAGGTGGGAATTATGGCACATCTCGCTGTCCAAGGGAAATCGTGAAGATGAGGAAAAAGACTATGAAGTACTTCAGATGCTATGATGGTGAAAAATAAAGTTAGGTGATCTTTTATAACAATAAAGAAAATGCTTCATTAATAATTTTTAAAAGCCTGTCCAATAAAACAAGACAGCAATAATAAACTAGAAAAAAAAGACAAAAGTGTAAATTACTCAGGAAGGGAAAGCAACACACAAGGGAGCAGAGGAGGATTTGCAGTGCTGCAGAGCTCAGGACAGAGCTGTGATCTCTTTCCATCAGCAGTGCCAGCAGCACGAGGCAGGAGCTTCGGGCAGCGCTGTAGGTGAGGCCACGTTATTGTTCCACTTTGCCTGCTGAGGCAACTGTGTTCTAGGTAGCTCTGGAAGTCCCACAAGTACCTATTGATAATTTCCCACTGAGGAAGATTTGAGACCATAGTGCAGAAGCCTTTTTACTCAGACATTGCAAGAAGTGTGGGGTTTTTGAGAGGACTGAAAAATTTCAGTAAAGTCCAATTTGTGGAAAATAAATTTCAAGTTCACCTTCTTCCAAATGTCTGATTAATTTTATCTGATACAGAAGTACACCATCAGGCCTTAGCTAACCATTACAACAGTTTGAACAGCTTACATAGGATCTAGTGACCAAGACTCATACCTAGACATTACTTTACAGGTTCTGTGAATAATGAGACATTTAAGAGAGTTTCCTTGCAGCTGATATATCAACAAGCAAGATTTAATTCCTTGAGTTCCCCAAGTTACATTCACAGATTTTACAAGTCAAAAACTTAACTCTGCTGAGTTATTTCTTTCAGTGAGATATTTTTGAAAGTAATGTGCCCTTCATTCAGAGAATAAAGTAGACAACCTCTCTGTTAATTTAAATTTACAATATTCATTTGCTAGGCTATCACTTGTTTTCATTTTTCTAAACAAGCAGCTACTGTTCACTAGCCCGTGCACTTGAACTGCAGATTGTATCTGCATGAAACTCATAATTCAAAGCACAACAGCATGCAAGAACCCATTTGGAAAATGATGCCCATCAGGAAGAGATTCACTTCTCTGCATGAATTTTTGGCAACACTCTGTTCTTCATAATTTGTACTGCAACTACTTTCATTTACTGGCACTACAGGTGTACCTTTGTGTATTCATTTTTAACTGTAGGTGATTAAGGAAAAAAAAAAAAAAAGACATCTATTCTATTTGTCAGATTTCCTAGTGCTTGACTTACAGCTTTTTCAGTCTGAGTCAGCTTTACTAGGGTATTAATGAGAAAACCTAGCATCATCAACCCTAGATCTTGAAATGATTATCAGACTGTCATTTGGATGAAGAATTAATACTGTGATCAACAACTAGATATGACCAAATCAAGTACCATATCTTCACAGCACATAACCTGTATGAAATAAATGCAAAACCACATATATTTTGCAAGAGTAGGACTTCATTATCCAAAAACTTGTCAGTCCTCCTGGTCTCCTTAAAGAAGGTTATTTAGATATTTTGTGCAGGCTGAGTTAGTCACACTTCTTTAGTGCTTTTACTCATGGATTCCATATTTGAAAATAAGAACAAACTTTTCCTTGTGTTTTATTCCAAGAAAAAGAAAAAGAAAAGTAAAACAATATGGAACTAAATAAACACTATTTAAAATAGATTCCTAGTAACTTATTAAAATGATGTCATGGAGGATCAAGAAACCAAATTCAAAAGGCATACCAGGAAATTATCAAGATATTCACAAGCACTGAGCTTATGGTGCTCCACCGTGGAGTGTTTTTCTAGAGACTCCAGGAAAGACAGAGTCTCAGAATGATGAGAAAAACCTTTTTCTGAAGGTTTTCAAAATGCAGGCAAGTATTTAAACTTATTTTGATTCAGTTATTGTGACTGCTTATTATATCTTAATGTATTTTCATTGCAGAAATGTAGAACTCTTGAGACCTACCAGTACTATAAAAAGTGATTATAACCAGATGTATATTAGCAAATGTGAATTGGCACCTGAACTGCATGCTGTCACAGCTACATTGACTAGATATAGTCAGCTGGGGGAAAAAAAAATGTTCTATTAGTTAATAGGCTATGGTTCTACCCATCCCAGCTACTTGTTGCTGAAAATCTTTGTTTATTTAATTCCCTCCTCTCTCGAGAAGGGCACGTATTCCAGGTAAGTGCAATGATGCAAGTCAGAGAAGGAAACCCACAAAAAGAAAGTTGATCTTCAGAGCAATGCAGGATAGATGCAGAGTAGCGGCAAAGACAATTTAGACCTGCATCCAAAATAAGTCTTTTCAAGTTTTATTTGGAT
The DNA here is from genome assembly GCF_037038585.1 of Patagioenas fasciata. NCBI lineage: Eukaryota > Metazoa > Chordata > Aves > Columbiformes > Columbidae > Patagioenas > Patagioenas fasciata. The sequence continues at coordinate 120,468,004 of NC_092520.1, read as the reverse complement.
GTTTCATTTAAAGCAGAAGCTTCATTGAATCATGTATAATTTGCATGTTCTCTTTCCATCTCATAAATTTTGGTGTTGTTTTTTTTGTGTGTTTGTGTTAGAAAGGAAGTGGTAATTTTAGCAGCAAATCACTTTGGTGGAAATAATGCACTGGAATGAACTTCAAAACAGTGATTTTCTAATACCTTACAAGCATTGCAAGTAGTCATATTTAAGACCAAGTCAGAGGCTGTATGAAGAAAGATTTGAGGGAAATCCTTCTGGATACGTGTGTTTTGACAAAGCCTCGCTAACTGGCTTTGAAGCAGAGCAGCACGCTAGTGCAACCACGCTGGGCTTGGGACCTGAGCTGTCACCTCTGCACAGCACTGCACTGTGCACGCTCCTGTCCTTGGAGAGGCCCAAGGAATTATGAGAAGATGCAGCACCACAGCTTTGGTAGCTTTTCACACAGCCATAGCTATGATTCCTGATGGATCTTTGGGCATGCTTAGACAACCTGACAGCAACAGAGGGTGAGATTTAGTTACCTACCTGCCTTATGATGTCTGGGCTCCAGTGGGCCATTTTAGGCACCCTGCTGTAGCTGTGACATCTGCTCAGGATTGGCAAATCTAACATGGGAGATGCTTTGCCTTTGGAGTGGCAGTTGGAGGAAAACGGTTTATCCCATGGCACCTAAGTCACATTAAAGACCTATGACTGGGTCCTGAAATCCCTTCCGAAGTGTCAAAGTGCTTCAGAGAAGTGACTTGCTTTGAAATATATCTGAGAACTACCAGGAGAATTGGAGAAATAAAATAATTATTAGGACATGCTTTTTATTTTTCAGTTTTGTACTTCTGTCATTATCATAATTCTGGGAAATGACAGCTTTAAGAACATGTTGTTTTGTCCTTTTAAACTTGTCTTCTTAACTGCAAGACAGGTTTTATTTTAAAATATTGGGGAACAGAAAAACAGCATTAATAAAGACTGTCTTACAAAGATTTCTTCTGCCACCTGTCCCTCATTAATCTTGTACTATTCATAGTTACAAAAAATCCATGGAAGATTTGAAAAATTTCGTTGTATGTTTTGGCCGGCAGCCAAGTGGACAAGGCATGCTTGAGCAAGGCACTGAACTTAGGTTTTCTGCTTCATAATTAATTGCTCTAACTACTTGGCTATGGTAAGAAAGGGGATCTGTAGTCCCTGCCACTGAAAGCAGTGTGTCTTGCCCAGTTCTTTACAAAACTGCTGGTAGCAGCCTATTCTTAGGAAGAAATCTGCACTCTGGACTCACCATGAACAAAGCTTAATAATCCTTACCTAGTGTCCAAAATGTGAAGTTAGGTAAACATTTGTGCACAAAGACTTCCCAGATGCGTGGCAATCACAGGTACCCATCTCCTCCCATGACCTCAGGCAGGACCATTCACAGACATCACAGTCTGGTACAGGAGCCTGGGCAGTGAAGGTAATGTGCACTTCTATCTCCCTTTCATATACTTACAATCCCTACTGGACCGGCTCCAAATCCTCAGCAAGGGTCTGTCTTGTTCACATTAAAATGAGTGAAAGTTTTCCCACTGAAGTCAATATAATGAGATTCAGAGTCATCCTCATTAAGTACAATTCCTATAGATTTAAGACCCCATCATTTTATACTGACTGCTTATCAGTCAGTATAAAAAATGGACCTCATTATGGATGAAAAAAAAAAAAACAAGCAAAAACCAAAAAACAGCATTGAGCTTTGCATTTTCAAAGCATGGTTTAAATATGAAACAATTAACTTCAAAGTTTTCACCTGATGCAGTGACAAATCATGATGACAAACATGCTAGTGTTTGTTATGAAACTCACTAATCCAGTCTCCATGCCTTCAAGTCTATAAAAAAGTTTTGAAAGAACCAAAGTGCTACAGTCATAGTTTATAAGGGAACATGAATCATTTATACAAAGAAAAATAATGAAAGGATTTTACTCAGAAAGGTATTTGCCTTTATGTACCTTGATGTTAAAGCACCAGTAAGTTTATACACTGCTAAGAGAAATGAAAGGAATAGGATGGTTTCTGAGGATATAAAAGCTTTTTCTTTTTGTTCTATAGCTGCCAGAAATTTTGTGACTGATATTTTGTAAGAAAAAAAGGAATGAATCTACAATTATCTCCAGATTTTACATTTTTTCGTATTTGATTTTTAGATTATATTTCATGTTTAAAATGTCTTGTCTGCTGCTTTTAATGTTGAAACTTTCAAATTTTTTTATACATGTCCCTGAAATGTCACCTTCTTTAATGCATCTCTGGTCATTCCATGCTTTTCTCAATGTTTTGGAAGTTCAATTAGCAAGAAGTAACTTCAGTGAACTGAGAAAATCAAACTAAGAACTAAGAATGGACACTTTTGAAACCAAAACAAAACTGAGCCAAGACTTTGACTACTTCTTTTCCTAAACTAAGTTAAATCTGTTCACCTATGTGGGAAGATTCCTGATAACTGAAGAAGTCAACTGTCACAGTCGTCTTCAAGAAGAACAACATGTCAGCTTCACCTTAGTTCCTGGGAAGGAGGTGGAGTAAGTCCTCCTGGAAGATGTTTCCAAGCACATGGAAGGCAAGAAGGTGACCTGGGAAAGCCAGAACAAACCATGCCTGACCAACCTGATTGCCTTCTGAGGCATGGCAACAGGAAAGCAGTAGATACCATGCTGACCATTGCAAGGTCTTTGATGTAGTATTTTTATAGCCAAATTGGTGAGACATTGTTTGGATCAGTGGACTGTAAGATATATCGAAGGTCAGATCACTGAGCTCAAAGGATTTTAATCAGCAGTAGAAAATCCAACTCCTTGATAGTTACTAGTGATGTCTTTTAGGAATCAGCACTTGCTCAATGCCTTTTTAAGTCCAAGAACTGCACAGCAGGACAGCATGACCTCTCAGTATGATTGTAGACAGTGTTAAATTAGGTGGAGTGACTGGTATCCTAGAGGGCAAGGCTGCTATTCACAGGCACGTTGATGTTGATGTGCTGGAGATATGAGCTGATAGGAAGCTCACAAAGGTGCTGAATGTTGAGTTTAGCTAAGGGAAATGCAAAGTCTTGCACCTGGGGGTGAATAGTCCTATATATCAGTATGAGCTTGGGGCAACTGGCAAAAAAACACTTGAGGTTCGTGCTGAACAAAAAGTTGACCACACGTGTGTTGTGTGGTGTGTGTGTGTGCAGAGATCATAGAATTGTAGAATATCTTGAGCTGGAAGGGACCCACAAAAATCATTGAGTCCAACTCTCTGCTCCTCACAGGACCCCCTAATAATAAAGCATGTGAGTAAGATAGTCATCCAGACACTACTTGAACTCTGACAGGCTTGGTGCCATGGCCACTTCCCTGGGGAGCCTGTCCCAGTGACGGACGACTGTCTCGGTAAAGAACTTTTTCCTAATGTCTGAACTGAACTTTCCCATTTTCATGTGTCTTATCACTGGTCACCAGAGAGAGGAGATCAGCACCTCCTCCTCTGCTACCCCGTCCTGAGGAAGTTGTAGACAGCCATGAGGTCACCCCTCAGCCTTCTCTTCTCCAGGTTTAACAAACCAGATGAACTTAGCCACTCCTTATAAGTCTTGCCATTGAGACCCTTCACCATGTTGGTCACACTCCTCTGAACACTTGCTAATAGTTTGATGTCTTTGTTATATCGAGGTGCCCAAAACTGCATGCAGTACTTCAGATGGGGCTGCACCAGTGCAGTGTAGAGTGGCACAATCACCTCCTTCAACCAGTCAGCAGTGCTGTGCATTGGTTAGCTATGCTAGATGAAGTCTAACCACATACTGTTAGCAATACCATTAGCCAGTAGGTTGAGGCAAGCAATCCATCACCTAACTTCAGCACTTGTGAGAACTCCATCTGGACAACTTTTTTGCAGTTTGGGGCTCCTCTGTGCAAGAAAAACTTTGGTATACTGAGACAAACGCAGTGAAGGCCACCAACATGTTCAGAGGCTGGAACACCCAACAAATGAGAAGAGGCTGAGGGAGAGACACCTGTTTTCCTGAGAAATAAATTGTTTTGGGGAAACTTATTACAGTTTTTACTAACATACTAAGAAGGTGTAGAGAAGGCAGAGCCAGATTCTACTCAGAGATGCACCGGGATAGGACAAGAGGCCATGGACGCAAGTTGAAACATGGAAATTACAGATGTAGTGGAAAATTTTAAAGGAAACGCTATCTAAATTTTGAAAGAGGTTGCCCAGAGAGGTTGTTGAATTTCTGTCCCTGGTGACATTCAAACTGCAACTGGATGGAACCCTGAGCAATATGATCTAACTGGACATGCTTTGAGTGGGGTATTGGACTAGATGAAGTTCCCTCCAACATAAATTATTCTGTGATTCTGTGTTGCTATGAAGAGAGGGCAGAAAAGTGGAGAGAGCTGGAGAACACCCTTTCCCTGAGAACAGTACTGGTTAGAGTAAACTCTTGGTTAGAGTAAGCTCTTGGGCACAACCCACAGCTATGTGATTGATTTCCCCTACCCTCAGTGTAGGGGAAATCTTTTGACAACTAGGATTCTCTGGTGAACTGGTTACAGTGGTTACAGTGCTTCTCTGCTTCTAGCACTATTTTTATTTCACTTCACTTTGTCTCATTTTCTCTGTGTACATTCATTTTTGCAGCTCCATAAGAACAAATGGGTTTCCCAACATACAGTTTTCAGTTTTAGGTGTCTCTCATTCTCTGTCTTAAAGATCTAAACAAGCTGCAAAGTGGAAAATGGACCTAACAAAGAAAGTCTTACAGACAACAAAATAAGGCAAATGAGAAGAAACGCAGGTATTATTACAGTGACAAGTTCTGAATGGCACCCACAAAAGCAAGCTGACAACCAGAGAGTATTCTTATTCCCAAGAAAAGGAAGGATAATTTTACACTGAAGAGCAGAATAATCTGAAAAAAATAAGGGCTCCTTTAATTTTTTGTTTCAATATGGCTTTAAAAAATGTTACACAGAAACCTGGAGCCTTCTTTGTTCCTTAAATTATAGCTTGTAAAGTCATTATCATGAACATTTTAATCTTCCTAAATAATCATTGTCTTCTTAATATTCCTTTACGTAATAGACCATCAAGATTGAAATTCAAGAGTAAATTTTTTAGCTGTGAACCATTTTCCTGCTGAATGTCATGATCTGCAAACTGTATACACACCATTTTCCTGCTTCTTTCTCTCCAGCAGATGTGTACGTGAACTGTAGTGATCCTTACTTTGCAAATTGTCGTGTTTTTCTACTTGCAAAACCTTTTTTTCTTCAGGCATGTTTTCCAAGAGAACCTGAAAACTGTTTGCAAATTAATAAAATTTGAATTTTTTCACCAAAGAGCTTCAGACATTTTTAGAGTCTCAACGTGACACTAGTCTTGCTCTATGTTGTACAGAAGGAAGTCATATCCCTTCCCATTGTCCCCAAATTGAACAGTATGGTCTGTGTTTAACTAAACTATTTCGTCCAATAAAAAGGGCTTGATTTGCTAGTCTGAATGAGTCCATCATTTCTCTATTAGATTAAGGAATCTTTTATTATATATAACATTTTTCTTCCTGGGGAGGGGGGAGTCAAGTCAGTTTTTCATCTCCTTCACCATTATTTTATATACCATATTACTTGCACTTGTTTTTTTAAATCTCACCCTAAGACACATTTGCTTCAGTCTCCTGAAGATTTTTTGGTCTGTCTTCTCCAGTTCCCCGTTGTATTCAACACAAGAACTGGAGATTTTTTTTTTGTCTTACTCACATTTGATGCCGAGAAGACTGCTTCCATATTCTTACTCATTTCTTCGTATGTTTTGATATGAAGATCACATCAATCCTGTACTCAAATGTTACACAGTGATGTTGCTTTTACTCTCCCTTAAGTCTTTTGAGACATAGAATCATCAAATCATAGAATAGTTTGAGTCGGAAGGAATCTTAAAGATGACTTTGTTCCAATCCCCATGCCATCGGCAGGGACATCTTCCACTAGACCATGTTACTTGAATACCCATCCAGCCTGGCCTTGAACACTTCCAGGGTTGGGGTTGGGGCATCCCCAGTTTCGCTGGACAGCCTGTTCCTGTGCTTCACCACCTTCATAGTAAAGAATATCTTCCTTATATCTAATCTATATATCCTTCAGTTTAAAGCCACCTACCCCTCGTCTTACCACTACATGTCCTTGGAAAAAGTCCCTCCCCAGCTTTCTGTAGGTCCCCCTTAGGTACTGAAAGGATGCTATAAGACCCCCTGAGCCTTCTCTTCTCCAGGCAGAACAACTCCAAGTCTCTCAGCCTGTTCTCACAGGGGAGGTGCTCCAGCACCCTGGTCATCTTCATGGCCCTCCTCTGGACTCACTCCAATAAGTCCCTGCCCTTCTTCTGTTGGGGGCCCCAGAACTGAATGCAGTATTCAAGGTGCAGTCTCACAAAGGTAGAGTAGATGGGGACAATCACCCCCCTTGACCTGATGGTCACACTGCTTTTTGTGGAGCCCAGGGAACGGTTGGCTTTCTGAGCTGCAAGTGCATATTGCTGGATCATGTTGAGTTTCTCATCAATCAACACTCCCAAGTCCTCCTCAGGGCTGCTCTCAATCCATCCCTTGCCCAGCCTGTATTTGTGCTTGGGATTGCCCAAACCCAGGTGGAGGACCTTACACTTGGCCTTGTTGAACTTCATGAGGTTTGCATAGGCCCACTTCTCAAGCTGATCAAGGTCCCTCTAGGTGTCACCCCTTCCCTCCAGCAGGTCAACTCGACCACACAGCCTGGTGTCATCAACAAACTCAGTCCCGCTGTCCATGTTGCCGACAAAGATGTTATACAGCACCAGTCCCAATACTGACACCAGAGGAACGCCACTCATCACTGCTCTCTGCTTGGACATCAAGCCATTGACTGCGATTCTTTGAGTGCGACCGTCCAGAAAATTCCTTATTCATCGAGTAGTCTATCCGTTGAATCCAAGTCCCTCTAATTCAGAGACAAGGATTTTGTCTTGGACACTGTCAAATGCTTTGTACAAGTCTGGGTAGGTGAACTCACTTACTCTTCCCTTATCCTCTAATGTTTCAACCCTGTCATAGATGGCCATCAAATTTGTCAGGCATGATTTGCCCCCAGTAAAGCCATGTTGGCTGTCACAAACCACCTCCTTATTTTCCATGTACCTTAGCATAGTTTCCGGAAGTGTCTGCTTCATGATCTTGCCACATATGGAGGTGAGACTGAGTGGCCTATAGTTCCCTGAGTCTTCCTTTTTATCCCTTTTAAAAATGGGGGTTATGTTTCCCCTTGTCCTGCCAGTGGGAACTTTCTCCTTAAAGGCACAGTCTCAGGATGTATTTATTAGACCAGACATTCTCCTGATCAAATCCATATTTACAATGTAGGTGCCCACACCTCAACTACCACTTACAAGATAAAGTTACAGACATTTCTAAGGCCCTACCACTCTTATCCTGAGGAAGGTGTTTAAAGTAGGCCAGGTGAAAGTATGAGCAGCTGAGGATACTAGCACTGAAGGCATCTAAAATGAGGTGAGCATCACCCATCATGCTTGCTTGCACCCACCTCACTTAGGATCCACCTTGCTACACACTTCTCCACCTTCTTGTGATTAAGTATCTATAGAATATATCTATAATAAATATATAAAAATTTACAATTATTTCCTTAACAGTATACAACACCCACAATATGCATTAGCAGTGATATTACACTTGCTTCTAGATGAAGCATGAAAATTTAAGTGTGAGATGTTTAGCAGTAATATCTGAAGAATCACTGAGTAGCCGAGACTGCCTTCTGTTCCCACCAAATGTCATCAGGTCATTATCACAGGTACCAGATAGCCATCAGTCCCTAGTGCAGTAGTGAATCTACCTTTACCCTTCACAAGAAGGTCTAGAAGACTTACTTTATGTTGTGTGCAATATATTTTGGACATGAAATGTAATCCTTGTATTTTAGAAATGGATATGAACTACTGGCTACATACAATTGTCAGTATACAGCTCCAAATTGAACCTCTCAATGAAGGCCATGTGATCTTTTTCCATGCATTACAAAGGAACATTCAGTCTCATTTCTGATTTATACATTGTTGCTGTGCTCCAGTGCACTCAAACTATGAAACAAGAACCTAGCAATATACAAGCTCCCCATCTCTGTTTAGGCAACAAAAATGCCTGGCTCTGTTTTAAAAGCTGATGGCTCTTTAAATGTTTAACCTAGTGATTGGTGTAAGACACACATCTTCTAAAAGACAGAGGTAAAGAAATCTACAGTAGTAAATTTAGTTCTAGGAGAACAGACTGCATCTTCCCCAGTAAAGTCACTGGGACTTTATGACTTACACTGTTATTTATGTGATAAAAAGGGATAGCAATGGATAGATTAGTCTGAACATTGCTTACATTCCTCTGGTGTTCAAATTGACCTGTGTTCACCTCTGGATCACCACTGAGACTTTATTTTTGTCTGTTAAATCCTCCATTCCTTCCTTCCAGCATGATGCTAATTTATGTGAGCTGCATCGAGTTGATATCATCAGTTGGAGTCAACTCACCTAACTTTTTAAAGTCTCTGGTGTTGATATCCACATGTGACCATTTCTTCTCAGGTTCAGTTTAGGGCCACTGGAACTGGGCTCCTCAGACTTAATTTAAACATCCATGTTAAGATGAAATAAATCAAGCCTGCTTCTTTCTGCTTATGATAAGCCAAGGACATGAAAGTCTACAGTGTAAGTCTGGACAACTGATCAGGTGAGTCCCACACGGCACGTCTGACTGTAATTGGGGTTGACTGAATGGCTTCTGTCAGTTCCCTGCTCTCGATGGTTAACAGGGATGACAGGAAGAAAAACACAGAAGAGGTTGCTTTCCTTTGAAATACTAAATAAATACAGCAGTGAGGCAAAACAAACCAGTACAATCCCATTCTCAGTGGAAAAGTAAAACTCTTGTTAAGTCATAGCAAAAGTCCTCTCAACTACTGAAAACAAAGGCTGTTCAGTTTCAGATTCAATTTAGAGGTAACATTTTCAGCGGTAAGTTTTATTTCAGGTAAAAGTCTGGGCTTGTTTTCTCTTCAGAATTAAAAAAAAAAAAAAAAAGTTTTCAACTGATTTATTTAAATGTTAACATTTAGAATCCAAATGCTCTAACTATGCAAAATGACTTTAATGTATTTCCAAAATGTCTCTGAAAAATGGAACTGTAAAAATGCAGAAGGCAGCAATGTAGCTAAAACAGGCTATTCAAGCGTGAATTATTCAGTTTAGTTCTAGGAGAAAAATATTTGAAAAACAATAGATATCACAGTGTAAAAAGCACACTGCCAGCATTTCCTACTGCATTGTCATTGAATCTTCAAACATTTGGATTGCTCAGACAGGAAAGATAAGTTATGCCATCATGGCATGACGGTGCTCCCATGGCGGCCTCTCCAGTGGACAGAGAATGGGGATGCAGATGGAATCCAGAGGGGGTAACTGTGTGGGTGCAGTGTAGATGGACACACACCTCAGGGTGTGCCTGTGGCCCTGCAGGGGCTTCCTCAGTGGTGTGGAGGTCTGTGGGGTGCTGGGAGCAGTGGGGGTGACATGCAGCCAAAGCAGCCACATCTCTCATGCTCATATGTGTGCATGAGGCCAGAATGTCCTGGGATCAGCTATAGAAGGGTGTTTAGAGTATAGGTGTTTATTAACATTTTGTAACTGTCTAGTTTTGTGGTTTATCTGTTACATTACCAATATTCATTCTGCATATATGGTTCACAGAGTGCGAGTCAATGATCTGTCATTAATGTACCAATAAACTCTTTCAATCCTGATCTAATTCAAACCATGTGAACAGGGCAGTTTTTTCCTGTGGCATCAGAAAGGTCTGCAAGTAAATATTTCAGTATATACTACCATCCCTACAGTGCCTTTCTCAGCTGTCCCAAAATACAAAAAAAAAAAAAAAAACCAAACACATTAGAAGTGCAAACTCTTCAGTCCCACAGAAGTCATTGTCTGCAGAGGGAGACACAGTGGGCTGCAGCTCTGGGAAGTGCAATTAAGCAGAGGCGTATTGACTGAAGGAAGGCAACTCTAATCTACCTTTCTGCCCTGTGCTTCTTCATTGGTTTGCCAGGGAGCAGCCAGGAAAACCCAGCACCGTCCAGATTCCCAAGGACTCTAGGAGGTATCTGTCTTCAGACATACTTGGCGACACCTGAGTGACTCCTTCCACCAGGCCTGGACTGCTACCACAGAGCCTTTATGGCAGCACAAACTGTGGCCTTGTCATCAAAATGATCTGCATCAGCAACTGAAAGTCGCTGACAGCAGCTTTATGGTTTATCAGAAGTGCCTGATTTGGACAATGCATAAATATTTGGGATGGGGAGGACCAAGACACATAGCATTTCTCTTGCCTCTGTACAGCTGCAGCATCCTTCTAGGCAGAATTAGTTACAAGCAGAATTACTCTCAGTAAAGCACCAGCCACTACTTTCACATTATACTTACAATTTTTTACATTCTTTCCTTTCTTCATTTGTTTTGTTCCTGTAATGGATTTTGAAAGAAAAACATAATGTCAGCAGGACTCACCTTGCTCTCCAGGAATCTGTATAATGGACATAAGTGTATAGTCAGCAGCTAGTCCAGAACCTCACAGCTACGTTAACAGGTAACAACCTTTTCTGGGAAATAGTTATGCTATAGCTAATGAAAAAAAGAAATCTGAGGAAATATGGGAAAATTACATCAGGAAAGCAACTCAGTCCTTTATAATTCTGTAATTTGTGGATGAAAAGCCTTTTGTCTTGTCTGGCACTAATCTGGCAGATCTAACTTTAGAGACTATGACAGACCTGCTTAAGAAGACTTGCTTCAAGACACAATGGCCCTCTTATCCAAGTGCAGCCCTGAGAGAAAACTCCAAACTTCCACAGCAGCACAGCACAGTCCCTATATGCACAGTACCTATCAAACAAGCAGGATAATTAGTAACTGACTCCTGCATTTAGTCAACAAAGCAGTTGCTTGCTTCTGTGTCCAGAAGATATTTTTTCATTCTTTTCCCATAAACGTTTTCATGAAAGTAGTTGCAAGAAAAAGGCTGCCCACCTCCTTTCATACATACAGCTATGCTGTTCCCAGCATCCCAGGTCCTGAGGATTTGCATGTTCATTTCCACCAGTCTAGATTTCATTATAACATAATGACACCTATGTTATCTAGGTTTACATGGGACTATCCAGAGTAAACATTGACGGGTTTGACTGTAGTTGCTCCCAGTGGGAAGAGAGGGTGCCAGGTCTGGCAGTACATAGCCTGCACGAGCATGACAAACCAGCTTCTGCTCTGGTGAGAAGCAGCAAACACTGCTGATATCAGTGGTGCAAACTGACCTGACCAGAATCACATTGGTTGATACCGTTGCAGAATATTTGCTTTTGTGGCTGCCCGAGTCTTCTGTTTCAGGTAAATTTTGCAAATGATGAAATCCTGACTTTCAAATCAGAGAGAAGAGAGTGACATTGGGGAAGCTGGTGGAGCTACAGATCTACATTATGGAGAGCAGGACAGGGGCTAGGACCTATGAACTGGAACACCAATGCAAACTGGGGCCCAACTGCAGCTGTTAGGTGCATAAGGGCTATCCAAGAGGTGCAGTGTTTAGTATTCAGATGCTATGCTTCTAAGACACCAGGCTCATCAGGGAGATTAAGCTGTCAAAAAATGTCAATCCAGACAATTAAAAGCTTCCAGTACTGGAGGCCATGAAACAAGAGGTGGGTGCAGATGAGGGAAGAACAGGGAGGAGGAAGACTTCATGATTCCTTCAGGGAAATTATTTTCCATCATCACCTTTTGTATTTTTGCCAGTTTCTGTTTGACAAATGCATGTACAAAAAGCAGAAATTTCAGTGTGTTAATGACAACATTCTTTTGAATGAAGTTAATAATATTAACCTCTTGTGGGCCCTAGTAAAGGCTCTAAATCAATAACTCTTTGTAAGTCTGTAAGGTAAAATAGCTGCATCTGGAGTGGGAGAAAGAGCGTAATGCCTGATACACACAAGAGGAGTCAAAGCACTGCCTCAATTACCACAGCAGCTGTCCAACAAGTGCTTACAAAAGGTTTCCCCTAGAGACACATTTGTAAATTCCTTAAAATGGAGCCTGAGTATCTATTACGAGTCTTATGAAACTGCAGTCTGTGCTGATTTTCCTTACTCCCATGAAGCACCCCATGGTCTGTCAGGTATTACAGTGATGACTTTAAATAGAGGCAAGATGCTACTGAGATACTTCCCCACAGATTCAGAGTGAAAGCTGTTTGCTTTTTCTTAGCATGTAGGTTTTCTTGCCAAAGCATATGTGCTTTTACTATTCTAATGTTGGGTTGGTACTATATTTGATGAACAATTTAGTCTGAATTTTGCTGTTTAATCTGACATTGCTTTTCCGATATTCTCAGAGGCCTGCAGATCCCCTCTGGATGTTTCAGATCCTCCTTGCTGACCTCCCAGGACAGCAGGCTCAACATCATGGTGCAGTTTTCCACAGTATCTTCCTCTCACCCTCTGCTTGCAGCCTTTCCACTCTGTTCAAATAACTTGAATACACCCAGGACCACCTATTCACACCATGGCTGCTTTCCAGCTGGCTGCTTAGGGCAGCACTGGGGACACAGGTTGCCTGGGTTTCAGTCTCAGTGCCCCTGATGAGTTACACATTTTATGCAGAGCTGAAGGGCTTCAGCAGAAGTGGAGAGCATGCTCTTTCCTATACACCATGTTGTCTGAGGGTAAGGCTTTGTTCCTGGGATCTGAGTTCAGAAGAAAGGAAGATTTGTGCTGGGGAGGCTGGAGAGTTTTGGCTAAGCTGAAGTTGTTCTCCTGTTTCCCCCTCCTCCTGGTGAATTATTTAACCTCGTGGGCTGATGAAAATTTCATTGCCTTTCTCTGGTATAATGAACAGTGGGCCTGACTCTGGTCTTACTTTACCAGATTCAAAATTGATAGCTTTTTGTACTTAATTTCAGCCAGTTTTTCTCCACTGATTATGATTAAGACAAGATAATCAATAGAACACGGCTAAAATGCTTATCCAAGAATGGTTGCATCTCTCTGACAAGTTTAGCCATGAAGTAGCTATTGAAGTTATCTGTAAATGCAGTGGTATCCATTGCAAACAATTATGTAGGAAAAAAAACAGCCATCCCTGACTGATGCAGTTTTTCTCCACTGATTATGATCAAGAGAAGATAATCAATAGAACAGGGTTAAAATGCTTATACAAGAATGATTGCATTTCTCTGACAAATTTTGCCATGAAGTAACTCTTGAAGTTATCTGTAAATGCAGTGATATCCATTGCAAACATTTATGTAGGAAAAAAACAAACACCCCTACCTGGGGGCTGGAAATAGTTTGTTATCTATGTGCTTATTTTAAGGCCATACAAAGTGAAGAGCCAGCTTTTCAGTATCAGCTAGTACCCTCCTGCCAGCCTTGGTGCATAGGACACATTGCTGTGCCTTGGCTGCCCCAGACCATGTACCATGGCAGGAAGCAAGACAATGCCCAATGGTACACACATTTTATTTGCTACAAGTTTTGCCTTTTTCTCATGGTATATGTGCAGTTTTTCAGAGTGGTCATTTTATAAGCACTCATTCAGTAGATACGTTCATGCAAGAACATGATTTGCTAACAACAACCCCTCTCTAAAAGTGTTTCAGGGTCTAAGTCAGGTGTCAGTAGTTTTTCCATGGACCTTGTGTGGTTGCCCAAGGTGAGCCAAGAAGCACCTGAAGTGGGTGAGACTGAACCATCTGTTGGCTTCTTCCCTTCTGACTGTGTCCCACCATTCTGCTGGAGAAAGTCTTGGTTTACTTTATCCCAGCTAGGTGAATTCTGAATTACTGTTTTGCTGTGGCACACACTTAACAAACAAACTGGGTAGCACAGAGGGATCTTAAAGCAAATCTTTCCCAAATGGACTTTTTTCTCCAGCATGGTAGCTTGGATAAAGTGCTGTGCAGCCACTGCATTGCTGAGCTGCATGTCCAGCATTAATTATGCCCTGTGAAGGAACTGTATTTCTTAAAACGTTGTTCATGTTTCCAGTCTCAAGGGCCATGTACCTAAGTCATGTGTACACAATTGTATTACAGCTCCTACTGTGACACGTAAATGCCTTTTTTAGGGTCAGACCTTAGGACTTTAAGTGTGATTGACTTACAGAGGTACTTATGATCCAAATAGACTATTGAAAGTTTTAAAACAAGACTTAGGAGCTTCAGTGATTTAGACCCTCTTGAAAATGTTACCATTAAATGTCTCTTCTAAAGTCAACAGAAGTTGCCAAACTGATGTAGGTCGAAAATCAGACCAGAAACACAAGCATTCAGTGGATCCTTGTTTTGTATTCTCTCCCTTGTACTAATCTACATTTTACTGCCCTAAGATCAAAAATAGCAAGGAAAACTTACTTGTGGCGGTTTTTTCTATATATACCACAATGGCACTCATTGGATATTTTTCTCTTCATCAGCTTCTCAAAGCTTTACTTGAATGTTGAGTGTGAACTCAGGCAGTTAAACTCTCCTCACTGACTTCTTATAGGCAAGTTGGTGTTGCCAGGCACAGTAAAAATTAGAGTTTTCACTGCAAAGAAATATCTTTACTACAACATCACTCTGTCAGCTTAGGTGCAGTTCCACTTGAAATACCAGAGTTAATTTTAATGGGCATCAGGTGCCTCTTAAATTTTTATTTAGGAAAGAAAAGCACAGCAAAAAGTCATAATCAGCAAGCAGCCCTCAGAGAGAGTGAAGGAAATCCACAGACCTGGGCTGGCAGTCTGAACCTTTTGCATTGCATGTTGCTGGCCAGTCACAGTGACTGAACATTTTTGTCTCCTGATGAAGAAAACCTTCAAACCTTCTCTTCAAATGTGCAAGTGCTGCAGCCTTCTGTCCAGACTAGAGCTGTATATGTGCGATTGTCCATATCTCCGCAGCTTGTGAAAAATGAGGCTTTTTTCATGATCAGGTCCCAGGAAGCATACAGGAACTGGAAGGAACACATATATATCTTTATAAGGAGCTACATTTCCTAACCCTCGAATTTCCAAGCTTGGTGTACAGTAAAGCTGTGTGGCCAGAACTGGCTCTGCTGTGAGGTTAAAGCACGCAGGTTTTGCTCACTGTCTTGCATTAATGAACAGGCATTAATTTTACTGAAGAAAGTATTAGTGGTACTTAGAGATCTCATGGGAGCAGTCATGTACTGTTCTTGGCAGAATTCCTTCGTCATCTGGTTAATAACTCTAGTTTCCTATACTGTTGACCCAAAGATATCTTTGAGGGGAGATGGACGATAAAATTAATTTTTCTTCTAATCTTTGATTAAACATGACAGTTACTTATTTGGACTGATACACGTATTATAAGACCTGTTTCAAGGCAAAAGGATGGATTATCTTTAAGTTACAAAGCCTTTTCCTTATGTGTTCATGGTGAAACAAATTTCTCATTGTGGGAAGTGGTTACCACAGGTTCTTACTCTAAAATGAATGCTAGCTTCAGGACCGAGTTAAATCAATAAACTGCTTTGTCAAAGAATTAAATCAGAATTAATCCTCATAAGCATTATTAGTTTTCTGGAGTTAATATAACCTAGGGTAAGAACTTCACAAAGTTACATGACAGTAGGACCACTGTCTTCTATGTAAGAGTCTTCATTTTGAGATTGCCAGTTGCTAAGTTTGAAAGTGATGTGAATTCGACTCTGCCTGAATCAGAAACAAAAGCAATAGCCACTGGACAAAAATTTTTTATGGGTTCTAAATCTGTAAAGTGTTCTTCAGATAGTAAAAAAACCTTTGTAACTAGGATCATTTTACTTCTCTATATAGACAAAAAATTGCTACAAATCTGGAATACTAAGAAGAGTGTGGTGCACAAACTCAATAGTAGCAGTCCCATCTGTTCCCCAGAGCTTACCCTGAAAATTCATGTTACCTGAAGTGACTGAGTGCAGAGATCTGGGTGATTATGATCTTGCCTTTGTTGTGTTGGAAGAAGTGACTGAATGCAGAAACCTTTACTTTGAATAAGACAGACAGTGTTGGCCTGTCAGACACACCCATCCAATAAATGTGTCATAGGGAAGAGTTATAAAGGCTCTTCTTCTTTGGGAATTGTTGACTAATTATTATTTTTTGGTCTGAAATACTGAATTTATTAAATTTATACCCTTTTTCTTTGCAAGATGGAGGACAATAGAAAGGATGCCATAAAAAGTCTACCATGTTATAATTTAAGAGATTTCTGATTAGCTGTTGAAGGCTCAGGCCTACAAATGTAAATTCTTGATTATAGAACTTGCAGTGCAGAAAAAACCTGACAGATTTGAAGTAACATAAATGACCAATAGGATTTTAATAACACTCCAACATCCTCTTTGCTTAGCATTAAGGATTAGTCACTCTCCATTTAATGTTGATTCAGCTTCCATAAGTCAACACTTATGTGAGCCACCTAAACATTCAGGATCAATCCTTCCCAAATATCCAAATCTTTCCAAAATGAAAATGAAACAACTCTCAAAAAAGTCCAGGATTTCTGCAAGAAGTATGATTAAAATCTTCTATTAAGATTACATTAATAAATGTATTAATATTTGTGAACTTAAATAAATGTCTAGAAAAATGGAGTTCCTTTCCAAAAATATTGTAATAATTTGCAAAAGTGTACTTTCCTGTTTTATTTGAGAAACAAACTTTCTGATTTTACTTCACAACTGTGTTCTCCTGCGCTACTCAATATAATACTTGCTGACTGAAAAGATCCACATGAAATATTTTGTGTTATATTTATTAGGCCTTTTCACTGCATTTTCTTACAGATGAGATGAGATTGGAATAAACAATTTGTGTCGATTAAAACTAGGGATAAGAACATGCCGAAATGATAAAATGGCTTGCTGATAATTTCTTAAAACATGTCTCATTTTTGGTTACAATTCATTGGCTAACACATCCTGAGATAAACGCACAGTATTCTTAAAGTTGTCAGAAGAGTCTATGTGAGAAAACATTGATACAGGTGTAGATATGATTCATGTCATGTTTCATTTAAATCCTATTATATTATCTGGTTCTAGTTCATGTAACTGTTGTAGGTTTTTTGAAAGCAAAACAATAAATAATGATTAACAACACACTTTTTTGGATGAACTGTGTATTAACTGTAACAATTTACAACCTAGAAAGATTTGAGGAAACAAACTAGGGCTTGGCAAATACTCAGCAGATGAAAGGCCAGGTGAATGAAATTAGGTAGCTGCATTTGTTAAAAAGTTTAAACTACATATTTTAATATATATGATCAATTCTTGCAACAAAACTGGAATGTAGAAGACAGCTTCTGAAAAGCAGAAGTATTTCAGACATAGGGAAAATACATGTGCAAATACAGATGCTTTACGTGGTCTCATTCACATGGCTGAGCAACTTCTGCCAATGGTAGCTGGTTGAATTCCAGAACTGGCCATTACCCTGAGGCAAGAGCCTGAGCACAACAGCATTTTCTGCTGTAGCACCTCTGGGCACACACTTGTCCCCAGAACAGCTAGTCTTCTGAGGGAACACCTGTTGTAGTTTGTTCTTTTTATAACAATATAGAAGGGGACATGTGACCAGAGTTAGAATCTGTGTCACAGCAAAGCACAGTAAAGGTCTGCCTACCTGCTGTCTTATTTCCACCTTGGTCAGTGGAAAATACTTCAGATGGAAATAAAATGGGACTATTTTCCTGTTATTTAAGCCCAGTTTTCAGCAAGAAGCAGTATAGGGAGAGAACATGCAGCAAGAGCTCCCAGAGTACAATCTATTAGTCTTTATACAAGTTCTTCTACGGATCATAGCATTTCAATAGAGAAAGAATTCAGAAAAGGGGCAAAATATGCTGTTGCTCCCTCTTCAGATGCCATACATTTTCCGTAAAACCTCTTCCCTCCCAGCATTTCCTTGAAACTCTGTTAACTAGAGCAGTGTTGAATATTTCTCTTCTTCTGTATTCTGCTCTTTGTTTTGCTGATCAGCCTTCTCAGTGCTTGCACTCCACTTAAGAGGACACAGGGCACCTTGGGCCATAGTTTTAAAAGCAACATGGAAAAGCCTAATGATACCCATTGAAATGAGAAGGACAGTACCAACTGTTATGTTTTATTTACTTCTAATGAATATATTTCATCACACATTTCTATCAAGAAGGGGGCAATCATAGCAACAGAGCCTGCTTAAATCTGTTGTGAGTGTATTTTACATCAGAGACGTGACTGAAAATATTTTTTAAAATTAACATTAGCCAGAGCATTTACTTATGTTCAGAACCTTGCTCCAAGAATAAATAGCAACTGGGAGGAGAACAGCTTCTGCTCCTGAGACTGTGGCAAGGAAACAAATGTTCACTGCAAGAAGTCAGGCCATCTCACTGCACTTACTGCTTGCTTCCTTTCAGTCACACAGAGTTTTGTGATGCCCCTCAAATAATGTTATCAACACCAAAGCAAACAAACGCAATTTCGTTATCTGATAATTATGGCCTTTCTCATTCCCTGCTGTGTGTGCTTCTAAATAACCAGTGTTATTGACATCACCAACTACCAGTACATGTTGTATTACTTGCATACCACATGAAACAGAGCTGGTAAAAATGTTCCCAAAAACTAGAAGGCTATTCACTGTCAATAAACAACATACTTTAATGGATTTCTTAACAACGTCATTTACTTTAAGCATACACCCCTAAGGGATGTGCTCTGTATTGTCAGGCAAACAGCAAATAAGGGCAGCTATTGATCCCCACTCTGTTGGGGGCTGAATTACAACACACAAGAATAACTATATCAAAATGATATTTGCACTCAACATGCTTATAGTGCTAGATGTTTCCATTACAAATGAAATGTTCCTTCTGTTCTCCCAGTGAGATTCACGTCTAAAAGTGTGATTTACTGAAGGAATTTCAAGCAAAAATTGCTAAAAGCAAGTCAAATCTCCAGCTTCGAGGTTATAGAAATATGTTGAAACTTCAATACCTGCTGGAGAATAGAAACTTAAGTGAACCCCAAAGCTAGGCGAAAGCATTTAGTCAGACTAGTTTTAGGGAAAATACAGAAACTAGGCCTTGAAAAGCTTTTAAGAGGCCAGCCAGTTCTAAAAAAAATTCCCATTCTGAAGTATGCTTAGTTCCAGGGCATGACCATTTGTGTGATGACAAAGTTTCTCTTAACGCTTCACATAATTTTCCATCTAGTATTTGCATTTTCATCTGTTTCTTATTCAACCACGTGGACATGGAGGACTTCTAATTACCTTCTTTTTCTGCAGGTATTCATTTATATGTTTGAAGAATACCACTTTTCTGAATTAATAAATGCCATTCTCACAATCCTTCCGCATGCAACAAGTTTTCTAGACATCTGATCATTTATGTTTCTCTGCTGAGCATATTTTCCCTCCCCTTCATATTTCTTGAAGTTGTTGACTGAAGTAGATACAATACCCTACTGAGCTCTGACTAGGGTGAAAGCTTTGACTTACTACTGTACCTTAGAGTCAGAAACTCCTGTCAGTGCAACAGCTGAGGCTCTGTGTGCACCAACAGGCTGTGTAACCTCTTCCCCCTCCTTGGGGTCTGGCGGCACGACCTCAGGCCAGTTTTGCTATGGCTTGGCTGAGTAACCTGGGATCACATTGCTGAGAAAGAGCTGAGGCAGGAAGAACTGGGTGAAGTTTCATCAGGGGATTCCCTTTCCTCAGAACTGCATTTCAGCTCATGCCCTCTCTCCTTGTCCTTGCCTGCTCTGTTGCTGTAGGTATGACTACATGTGGATGTGCATCTTACTCACCCTGACTTTAAGACTTGAGTTCCAGGCTGGACCTCAGCCTTGCCCTGACACTGTGGCCATGCTGAGTAGCCACATGGCTCTGGGTTTACACCAGTCACCAGCTCTGGGCTTGTTCCCTTGCTGGGTCCTAAAGGACAGTTCCTGGTTTTTGAGAGCACAGCCCTGTGGCCTCACAGACACCCTGGGTGCCCTGGCCTTGTCAGGGCAACTAGCCCTTGCTGCACCCTGTCAGTGACTCAGGTCATTATTAACTCATGGACCTCTTTTAAAGACAATCAATATCTATATATATGGTGTATGCTGTAGTTGGCTGTTCCAGTAGCAACACTTTTCCCACTGTTGAACTGCCTGAATTCAAGATACACAAGCTGATGTTTCTTCCCACTGTAACAGAAGAAAATTACACAGATTTTCAGAGTGTTGTTTTTAGGGAAAGTTGCTGTTATCTACTACCCAGGCATGAAATAGTCTTCAATTAAATAAAATATTCATTTCAGCAAGTTGATGTTTTTTGCTATATGCTTAATGAGAGAGTATTACTCATGTCTAACCAGTGATGCTTACTGGCTCTGCCTTGTTTTCCGGGCTCATTCATAGGTGTCAACAATGTTAAGCCTCATTTCCAATATTTCTTAAAATAGCCTTAGTTGTTTGAGCGCTATTTTTTATTTAAGTTTCCACTGTCTTTTTGCATTAATGCTATCAAATCATGATGAAAATAATCACAAATTAACTTTATGTAAGTTCAAAACCAAGAATTGTGAATACATCACTTGTCTTCTCACAAGTGGATTATTTTTTTCACAAGTACTTGAAAAAATCCTGTACAATACAATTCATTTTAAAGCTCTGTTCATGTTTCCATTCTTGCCAAGTAGAAATTCTGACTAGGGTAGAAAGCAGATTAAAAAAGAAATATGAAGGAGACCACAGCCAACATCTACCTTGGTTTCTTTTATATTTGCATTTTCTGAGCCAGTGCCAGGGCCTTGAGTGTCGTCACAGATGTCACTACCCCTGCCAGCTTCCCCAGGGCCCCCCTACCCTGCCCAGGGCCTAGGACCCCATGTCAGCCCCCTGGGGATGTCAGCCCCTGCAGCAATGCCACAGCTCCCACCAGCCCTGTCCTGTCCAGCCATGGGGCCTGCCTAGCCAGGGTGGGACAGGTCCTGGCTGCCACATGTTCAGGAAGTTGAATTCTCTCCTTGCACATTTTGTTGGTTTCAAACTTGGCCATTTCTTCAATTTATATTTTTTCCTATTAACAATGGGTATTGGACAGACATTTCTGCTGCCCTCATCAGCTTTGTCCCAGCCCTTGGGGTCAGGGAGAAGCCATTGTTCAGCCTTTTCAAGCCATGTTTCTAAAAAGACCCCCCTGTAGTTTTAGGTAACTCTCATCTTGTTACCTCTCTGTGTACTGTATGTACATACACGACTCTAAGGGCAACAGCAGCCCTGTGCTGGCTGCACAGTCTAGATGAAGAAGACAAGCAATTCATACCCTGCTGCCATCTGATTCAGGTGTCAGGAGCTCTCTGTTTCTCCAGGTTATTCAAGGCTACAAGCAAGTTGTGCTGCCCTTATCACAGGGCTTTGCTTTTTGAACCTTGCATTGTGTTGGTACCAAAAGAACAGTTGTGCCTGACTAAACCCATGGAGTCATCTAGGACTTTCACATCTAAGCCTACTTAGGGAAGCGTTCCTTTGCTGACTACTGGATTTGAAGCTGGCAGCTAACCTGCATAACTATTTTCCAGTATTTTTTTTTTTATTGAATAGCCATCAGTTTTCTACCTTCTTCTTCTTTCTGAGATCCAAGAACAAGATTTCTGCCATATCTCTTCCTTCTCCCTACCACAACCAGAAAAACAACAATGTAGATATCAAAGGTACAGCAGAAAGTCTGAGGGATAGAACAGTTCAGGAACCTGATGTCACTGACCAGGCATGTTTCTCTACCTCATATCTGGCCTTCACAGAGGTTTATGGATAGGCCAGACTGCAAATGCAAATTGAGATTAGTCAGAAAAAGAAATCTTACACGACACTTTTCTCATTGGATCTTCTACAATATCTCTGTGTAGCTAGATCTCACTGCTCTTTTAAATAAATTAAGGTCAAAATAGGGAGAAGAAAATGACAATTTGAAGAGTTCTTTTTTTATTCAGTACAAATATAGGATAATGGTTTGAAGGGGCGGACAGAACATAAGCTTTACTGTGCCAGCCTCACCTCCCTATCATCTGGACACACTAGTAAAGTTTGAAAATATGAAAACTCTTCATATCATTTATATTGATGAGATAAACAGTCACCAATTACGTTCAAACAAATAATTTTATTCCTTTGACAGTTGCTGCATTTTAGTTCCTTGAGGAGCTGTGATGCTGTCCCAAGACTGTCCCCACTCAGTAATGGACCAAGCTGCAAACTCAGTGACAGTTTGAGAACCAGAAGAGATTTAATTGATAATTTCTCAAGTCTGTTAATGCAAATCTGACCAGTCTAGCCCCATTTCCATCACTTTTCTTCAGATTGTTGAGAACATACACAACAAAATCTTTAACTTTTTTTCCAGTAAGAGCACTTTGCAGGAGAGCTTTGAAAGTGTGCTCTCATGGGGAAACATGTTATAACTTTATATGCTTACTTTTTATTTCCTTAAGGATATAACTTTTTTATTTTATTTTATTTTTTCCCACAAGCATTTTCTGAGAGTTAATAACTGCTGTCCTCCTTCAAGATGAACAACTCTATGGAAGCACTAAATTCAAAGTGTTTCAAATTTTTGCAAAATTCAGTAATCTTACCAAGATTTCAGTAGCCATATGGGAGAAAGAAAAAGGATTCAAGTGTTATTATGGACTGTAGAAATGCCTGTTTGCATTTTAGTTAAGGTAAATCAGCCCACTAAAACAAATAGTTTAAAAGCATATTTAAAAAGATAAGCATCTTAACACCATACAGAAAAGTTATCAGAGCATTCCTAAAAACATCTTGTAGGGTTCTTGTGACAAAGTATAAAACTGATCTTTATGATTTGGCAAAATTGCACAGTGGAATTACCCTTTTTCTGTGCATGGATGTCAAACTTATTTCAAGTGACTGGTGCCACATTATCAAGCGTCAGTACATAAACTGTTTCAGTCCTCAGTCCATTTGATAGCTATTGGCTCAATCCCTTCCCAGTGGCCTTCTCTTTTTGAATCCAGTTCCACTATTCCACTTTTCTGCCAGCTGAGAAATATTCTGAAACTTGTCACAGAGTTATTTTTTTCCTTTCCAGCTAATGTGTAGAGTCTTGATTTCCCCAATTCTGTCACTCTCACTGGGCAATGAAGGGGCAAAAAAGGTTAAAAAAGTGCAGAATTACTGCATTTTTCTAATGTTCTGTCTTCTCATCACTTAGAAAATTGCATTTTGAGAAAAAGAACTCTGTAAAACAAAAAAAGCTTCTTCTGAACAACGTCTTCTAAATGCTGTCTTTCAAGAACCTTTCTCAAGTTATGAGCCATCATTTCTTTTTATGAAGAGATGGAGTTATCCATCTCCCCACAAGTTCAGTTTACAAAATGGTGCTATTACCTAGGGAGGGAAAGAAAAAAACTTTCAACAGTCTGAAGAAAATTGTTCATGTCTTTTGAGTTATGAATCATTTCAGAAAGTCATGAGCTTCTGAAATTCTGATTTCTGCCTCTCATTCTGGGTTTGTATTGCTTCTAAAGTGAATCTGTTCTTCCCATTAATTTAATAATCCAGAAGTCCCTGTATTCTATGCATTTAAAGATTTAGAGGCTGTAGAGCATATCCCCAAGAGACAGAAGTCAGCATAGCTCCAGGAATGTAATTCAAGCTCTATTGATTTATACCTGCTGAAGATATGCTGGTGAATGAGATAGAAAAAGGAAATATATTCTTTGAAAAACACAAAAATCACGTTAAGAAACCAGTTGAAGTTACTACTTGCTAACAAAGTATTTTTCTATTGCATTCATAGATAACAAGAATTTAAAAGATAAAGAAAATATCAACTGGGGGTATTAGAACTCTTGTCTTACCTCAAGCTGCCATATGTATTTTCAATTATTTTTTGAATGGTCCATTGTGCCATGTGCCTGATTAGAAACATCTTAAAGGGTTTATTTGGAGAGAGCTAATCTTACATCTTGTGTCTGCAGCATTAAAAAAAAAAAGTTCTAAGGGCATCTCTAGATTCAAAATCTGCCTTCAGAAAATATTGACCATTCAGCTTAAATTATGGACATAACCATCAAGAAATAGAAGCCTGTTGGCTCTATCCTCTTGTCAGATTCACCAGTCTTGTGCCCCGGAGATCAAGAATGACAAGGTCACAGGAACGGAAGTTGGCAGTCTCCCTCTTTGCTACCAAATCTGAAGGGATTTCCTAACTCGTTTAGACCTTCAGCCTCAGTGGAGAACACACCCCACCAGGTGATGGAGGGAGCCTGTGTTCAGCATTGCCTTGCTCTGCACACAGAACATGCTGTATCCAATAAATACAAGTGAGAAAGGGGATTAGCAGAAAAAGAATCTGAAAAGAAGTGAGAGCTCTCCCTCAACGCTGATCTGCTGCTCCAAGAAGCTTTGTGAAGGTAGAGAAGGAGTGAAAAATGTGTCAATACAAAGGCATAATAGAGCACGTAAAGAGAAAACTTGAAGCTTTTCACATGTTAAAGATGTGTGAAGAAAGCAAAGTACCAAAAAAGGCTGAATACAGCACAAAGCCTCCCTCTCATATAAATGCAGATTTGTTTCATAAGCTATCCTTGATACAGTGAATATAAAGGTAAAGAGTATATGACAGAGTGTCCTGGTGATGGAAAGGAAGGTAATCTAGTGTAAATTGCACTGGGATTGAAGCAGTTTAAATTAGGGAATATATTTTACTGACAGTAAGCTATGCATTCAGGATCAATATCAGCACCAGAACAACATAATCTGTGCCTTATGACCATCAATGCAGACTGTTGTGCACTAGGACACGTAGAAGAGTGTATGCTGCTGTACTCATGCTCTGAAATGCAGCATCTGTTTGCAAACAGGGAAAACCTCATGATGCTGTAAGAGTTTGATGCCCAATGTTGTGCTTTAGCTTATTTCTCTGTGACGTTTTCTGCTGGGTTTTCTCCTGGCTGCCTCACATGTTTTTCTCAGAAACAAGGAAAAAGCATCTGAAAGCTGCTCAGTGTGTGGAAACAGAAGAGACAGCAGTGACAGAATATGGGGGTGGAGGACGGTTCCCTAAAAATAGGTGTCCAGGGGCTACAGAAATGTTCAAAGTTATCTGGCTGCCACTGCAGAGTGCCGTGGGTCTCCTCTAGGACAGATAACCTAGGAAGATGTGTCATATCTGACAGCAGCAAGTGCCTTATGCTGTTAGAAGCGTAGCAGTATAATTTCATTTGGGATTCAAAGTACTCTGGGGAAGAGGGAAAAATTAGTAAAATCAATTCAGTATTACTGGAAGGACTGTAGTTTCAAGACCCCTTTCATCACCCTACAAAGTAAGGGTTCATGTTTTCTGGTGTTCTCAACATTTTGTCTCAGGAGGGAATTTCAACTGATTAAAACACACGTTTCTTATTCTGATTTAATATCCCGATTTTATACTAAGATATTTTATTTAAGTGGGCCAAATCCTCAGTGATGTAAACTGGTTGAGTCACTGAAAAAGTTCTTCTACTCTAACTTTGGCAGCTAAAATCTAAGCTGGACACCTGTAAGACTTATAAAGTTGGCTCAAAGAAAAAAGTGCCTCCAGAAATCACTCATCTCATCTTAAAATAGTTGTCAAAGAAAGATCAAGCAAACCATCTCTGGAGGAGCCCATTTTTCTCTAATAGCTGTAAAAGAAACCTGCTGTGACTGGCCCAGGCTTAGCCATCTAACTTTGACACCTCTAGGGTAGGTGAGCTGCTGCCTGCCCTCACTGACTTTGTGGCCTCTAATGTTGTCAATGAATGTCATAGAGTCAATGCTGGAGAAATCAGGTTGCCAAGGAAAAAGAAGTACTGGATTGGGATCCTCCATCCTCATTATCAGAATCATGAACACAACCACAGGCTCCTAGCCATTGTTTTGCTGGAGATATTTCTGTTTTAAAACCAGAGTTTCTGTGAAATGTTAGTCATTTTCACATATCCTTTTTCTTCCTCAAGTCTTCAGGTGTCTCATACAAAAATTGCCTTCTAACACTCCAGATTTATGGCATTGAGAAAGGAGAGGTAACCACTGACTAGGTTTCCGTGTGTTTTGTGTCTTAGTCCCAGACAGCTATACACGCTTTATCCACAGGGAAGTATTTATTCTCAGTCTCTTGCTCTGCTAGTCCTAAAGAAAAGGAGCTCATGTGCTTCTTTAGCTCCAGGGATTTAGCTTTACTGTTCAAGCCTTTATACAGGTCAGGGAGCAGAGACTCATACCTTGGGTCGCTTTCAAAAGTAGGATATTTTAGCTTCCCATTCCCACAAGGTACCAAAGGCTTATTTGACCCTTGAATTCTTTGGTAGTAAAACTGCAAAATGAGTGGGGAGCAGATTTCAACCCACAAGCAGTACATCAGGAAAGTATAGCAATACCGAGACAACTGTGTGGAAAGCCAGGTATGTGTAAGCATTTTTTACTTTTCTCAGTTACAATCTATATTGGGTTTTTTTTTCTGTCTGAGGTATGCACATCCCCAGAGTCTGCTTTGTTTATGAAAACAAACCAGATTTATTTTAAATAAAAAAGGAAGCTGTAATGTTTTTGGTGAAATGTCCAAATCAATGAAGCGTATTGGAAGAAAAAATGTCATAGGATTTTGGCACATTTCCACAGGTTATTATTGCTTTGAAATTATAAAGGAACAGAGATCGTCACTTAAATGAGAAAGTCTCATTCAGCAAGAGTCCCATGCCGAATTACAGAGACTCAACAGACTGCTGCCACAACACATTGATTTAACAGTAAATCCACATCTTAGTGCCCAGACAAGCAGGGGTTTTCAGAACCGCATTTGCAGACTCAGATGTCAGGTTTTCATTCAGCTTTTAGCCCAGCATTGCAGGCACTGAAAGGAAATCCCTGTGGAACTGAACAGGCAGGATGGAGTTGAAAAGGATGTTCCTTTATTTCAGGAACTCCAAATCTGGCTTCCCTTTGCAGAGAGTTCTGCTCTCCTGGGAACTCTCCATGGCTGTGTGGTCAGGGTCAGATCCTTTCTGCAACATCTGCTCCCTTGGGAGAGCATGCAGAGGGAGCAAGCAGTACAAGTGTGGACAAAAATCAGGCACCTGTATCCCCCAGCAAAAGACAGATATTCCACTATAAAGGACAAAGTGCAGGGGAAACTAGAAGTAGCTATCATATAATGACTTTCTGCAGCTTGGAGATGGTACAGTGTTAAACAGATCTTCAATTTGTTGAAATTATACCTGCAAGAGTACCTCAGAACTGCTCTTATGGGTATCAAAGATGGATTAGATCTGAAGCAGTTTATACATATTAGGAAGGAATGTTTAGACAGTGATATCAATGAGGGTACATGCATTTCATAATCAATACTGAAATATGATTTTATGTATCCACCAAAGACTTTGAATCAAAGGTAGTTGTGTGAATGACAACTTGGAAGCTAATTTTTACATTTCCATCTCTTGATTGTTAGAAAGTTCACGTTAAATGGTAATGTTTACAGTTTTCACAACTGTAATTGTGTTAATGATGGGTTTGTATGTGCAAGTTCAGGCTTAGTATGATTGATATTTTAAATAAATTTGTTTAACATTCACTAAATTACAGGTTTTATTGCCAAGTCTATCAAGAAAATATAACTGAGATAAATTATTTCTCTAAACTACAGTCTACAGTCTGATTAAATTAAAATTTGAGTGCTTTGATTCCCATCAGTGTTTACTAAATACTTTGAGCCTTTTTTCCCCCTTTGCTTGCTTCTTTATGGAGATACCTAAGAGCTAGACAGTGAGGAAAAGTCCAGATATTAAATTCAGCATCATCCCTCAGAAAATACTTTGGAGATTCAGTGCAATCTATTGAAAATGTTGTTCTATCCAAATAAAGATAAAATGGAATGAAAATAATTATTTTCACTTATTTGGGGTGACAGCAGAACAGGTAATTCCATAAATTTAGGTTCATCTGAGCGAAGTAGTTCTTGATCATATCTACATAGCTAATGTGTAACTGTGAATTTTGTCTCTGCACCTGTAGCTTACCTGCTCAGACAAGTTAGGAAAGTGTCAAGGCTGAAGATTTACATGTCCTACGGCCTTTGTAGTGGCAGAGGCTGTATTGGTGACCCCATCATCTCTTTGTTCATAAGTATAACACTGCCATTTAACAGGATATCCTTATTGCAATTTCCTTCCAGGAGTAAGCAGAGCACTGTAGCCATATCTGTATGGTCTCTGTTAGCCACAGCTCAGTGTGGATTTGCCTGTAGAAGCGTGATCTCAATTAAATTCCAAGCCTGTGCACATGCTAGTGTAGTGTGGGGGTTGCTCATGTCTTGATAAATTGAGTCTTCATCTAGGTACTAAGAAGTATCAGGACAATTAGGCTCAACCCTAAGAAAAGGTTACATATTACACATTTGCAGACCTTTCTTTCACTGAACTATCTAGTGAGCATGATGTGTGTCAAGACTTCAACTCTGTGAGGAGAAGGAGTGAGAAAAAACAGTAAATAACCCTTCTACCCCATGCTCCTCAGTCTTAACTATTGAGGAGGAGGCTTGGTCAAAAGGCCTTTGATTCTTAGCAACCTCTTTTCTCCCAGAAGAAAGATTCTTGGTGTGTTTTTTTTTGTTTGTTTTGTTTTGTTTTGTTGGGGTTTTTTTTAACTGTTGTCGAGGGTTTAGATTGCGGGGTGACAATAAAACTGGCAGATGTATTGTTAACCTCCTCTCCCACCACTTCCCCCTTCAGCCCCCTCCTCTTCCCCCTTCCCACTAAGGAAAGGCGATCGGGAGGGAAAGAAGGACAGAGAGAGGAGAGTTGGAAAAATTAAAAATGTTTTAGTAATGCTACTGATAAAATAGAGAAAATAAAACAAAATATACAAAACCAATCTCGAAAGTCTCAGCAACTGCAGAGCCAGCACCCAAAGTCCTGGATTGGACTCTGCAACCAACCAGAGCTGGATTCAGTCTGTCACTAGACCTCAGTTCGCAGGGACGACTAGCAAGGTCCTCTCCTAATATCGACCATAAGCAAAAAGGGACGAGATCCTCATGATCTCCCACTTTTATATGAAGTATTCACGTGAACGGGATGTTATACTCTGTTGGTCAGTTTCTTGGTCACCTGTTCCTCTTTGCCCCTCTCGCAAGACGTGAATCTGACCTTATCAACAACCTCGCATTCCACTGCTATGTTTACCAAAACATGTATCTGGTTCTCCAGGAAAATGCAGCTAATATGAAGGCTTTAGCTGGCAGGCAAATTCACTAAAAGAGCAACTTGTTTTTAACAAAACCAGGACAACTGTTCAGATTTATGTCTGTGATAATTGTACCAGTAACCACAAATAACAGTGTCAGAGAAAGAAGCTTTGTCACAGGTCTTTGCTCCTGCCCATGAGTTGATGGATTTCCCAGCCATATATTTCACACTGCTCCTCAGATCATACCCTGGATGTTATGGCTGTCTGCTATTCAGATATTTTCAGATACTTGTATGTCCAAGATCCCCTTATTTTCTTCCCCTTGATGTCTGTTGTACTCACTTTTCCCTCTCTCCATTTCTATTTGTGAATACATTCCCCAGTCCAGCACCAGCCAGACAGTTTGCTCCTCACAGCAGAATTTCCCTGGGTGAGCAATGTGGGTGCCTCAGCTGAGACCATTACTCTGCAGAGACTCTACCCTATGCTGAATTACTTCTTGCTCTACTGATTACCCTTCTACCTTCCTCCCTCCATACTACTGTGATAGTGCTGATATGAACTCCATTTGAGGCAAATAACCTGCTTTCAGTTTTCCTTTCATTGCTGTAGTTTGCCTATTTGCAGCATTTCTGCACAGAGAAGTACAAGTCTACCCTTCACCACACAATAAGATCACTAGACGTTCTTCGTGAATAAAGTCTAAAGACTATGTCCGCATTCTGATACTATCCCATGCACAACACAATAAAAAGAATATGCACATATTTTCACAAAACCTGATCTTTCTTTCACTGATGTATATTCCACAACACTTGGAATAAATGGCCCTTATGGCTTATTCACTAGTGAACATCCAGCCTCTTCTTCTGTGGAAGGTGCCCATGAGTGCAGGTAGCTAGCATGTTGTTTGAAGGCTGAGACTTGTGTCTGGAAGTTCCAGCCATTAGGCTAAGTTCGTTAGAGTTGAAATCAAGCTGTGGATCCACACCTCTTTCCTCCATGACATTGTTTATCTATCTCATTGTGGCCAACCCTACCATCTTGCTAGCTTGTCACTCGTTTGTAGTGCTTCTGTCTTCTAACTTTTCACATTCCAGCCATGGCTTGATATTGTTGATTCCTTCTGCAAAAGCTCCTTTACGCAATAAGACTCTCATCCAGGCTTTCACTGTCATACATCTTTATTAGTACAAAATTGTTTTCATCTGTTTTGGCAAATCCCTCTCTTTGCATATCCATTCAGACTGCTGCTGCAAAGTGCTGTTCTATGAGTCATTAATTTTGATCATGTTAGTCTTGTCTTGGAAGCCTTTCACTGGCTTTTTTTCTTTTCTGTTTTATCAGACACAGGCCACTTGTCATCTCTTTCAAGGATCTTAATATGCCTTTCCATTTCAGTTCTATTCATTGTCAAAATTACTTCTTGCAACATTTTTCAGCCTATGGCATCACTCGTATTTTCCAGAGTCCTCTGTAAATCTTTGCAAAGTTACATCAAGATTGTCCTTCAGTCCCTCCTTCACATGCTCTTTCTCTGTGAAGACAGCAAAGACCTTGACAATGTCTAGCCTGCTGATGCACTGGAGCCAACACCTCCAGTGCCTTTGCGGCACAGCTCTTTCATTTACCTGACACATTAGCTGTTTTTCTGCACGTAGTGTGTAAACTGGAAAATTGATTAGATTTTTTGTTCTGTACATGCATTTCCTAGTCTTGGGAAACCAGTCCTCTTCCATGACTGGACAGCCTAACCACTCTGAATTACTGCCAGAAAGCTGTGGGACTTTTTAAAAGCAACATAGACATGTGCTGACATAAACCCAAATACAAACACAACCTTGTTGGTATACTTCTTGGAATGGTATAAGCAATGCTGACCTAAGTACTTGGGACAACTGAAATGGAAGCTTTTATTACAGTTAAATAGTCAAAGCTGCAAAATGTCCTTATTTAGAAAACCTGTAGGTCTCTGACTCATTTCCCCATCAGACACTGTAAATTTGGAGGTGGGAATATACTGCTGTGAGGGGCATCAGCATTGTGAAAACAAGGGCTAGAAAATACATATGTAGGTAGTTAGTATACAAGGTTATACAGGCAATAGAGATGTCAAATCACCTGATAGGACTTAAGAACGTTTTTCGGGGGGGTGATGAGACCCTCGGTGACCCCATCACTATTCATCTTCATCAGCTGCCAAGTCTATTAAATCCTCCACCCCAGTCCCCCAACACATGCATGGAATAGCGCTCTCAAAGAGTTTCATGTATTGCAAAGACAGTTAATATTTAAAGACATGACCTTGTCTTCTTTTATGTTTTTATTCTTATTTGGACTTCTGATTATGCTTCATCAATTCCCTCTCCCACTGTAATGTTAAAGCAACGTTACAGGTGCTCACAATTTCTTTGCTGTGACAATGAAACAATAAGGTATTTTTTTCTCACAGTTGCAATAGGTCTGGGCTGCCAGGAACTAATTAAGTTTGTTTGATCATATACTCATCCCTTAAGTTTAATAAAATGGAATAACCCCATCAGTCAGATCTGTTTAAAGAACAGGATTAAGAGTTGTAGCTAGCGTGTTAGCAGTAGGAGGTATAACATTTTGATCTCTTCTAAATGCCCTAGTTGAAAAGAGTGAAGACTTGATATATCTGAAAATAAATCCCTTCACCAGATGTCAGTCTGGGGAGCTGAATTGATGCAGAAATAAGATTTAGGAAGAGCTCAGATAAGGCCGAACTTGTGAGTCTTTATTTTCAGAGGGAGAGGTCCTACCATATGTCACTGCATAGAAATACAGTTGAGGCAATACTGCCTCTAGATTACATAAAGTAATAGAGAAGTGAAGGCCCTAACTGAGCAACTCCTCTGTTCTGCTAAGTACGTGCTCAAGTTACTGGCCTCTGTCTTCCTCATGTTGTGTCCTAATCAGTTACATGACAAGAAATTATATACAGCAGTGGCAAGGGAAGCTGAGAATTAGAGATTGTCATAGGAAATGATTGATAAAGCCTTCTGCAGGGGTTATTCCTGACAGTGTAGTGGGGAAAAACAGTCTGAGTAAAATTCTATTTACAGCAGCAGCTCCAAGCCCTTTAATTACTCCAGCTTGAATAGTGACATGTTTGCTATGAAACTTGGCCAAATCCCTGGAGAAAAAATTAAGCCTACAGAGGTGGATGCAGAGCTTAGATACAAGACCATGATTTTTTTTCCCCATATGCATATGGCCTGAGGCAGACAGGTCCTGAATCCCAGGCTTTTACATCAACATCTGTTTTGAGTATGGCATCATTCTTTGGGTTTTTGGTTGTTGTTTTAGTTTGGTTGGTTGGTTGGTTGGTTTTTGTTTGTTTGTTTGTTGTTTTTTTTTTTTTTTCAACCTAAGTATTTGGATTTTCTTTCCATAGACAGCTGACAAGAAGTTAAGCACAAAGATTGAGGTAACCCAAGTCACACATGCAGTTGAATCAAGGACACTGCTAAAATGCACACCTTCATGTAAGAATTCAGGATATCTCCTGGCTCGTTAATGTAACCATCCTTCTGAATGGACAAGAACAACCAGAGTGTATTTACTTGGTCTGTGATCTGAGCCAGAGAAGCCATCTCAGTTTCCTATCGACTGTGATCTGTGAGTCCAAGTCACTCTATACATCTAGGTTGGGCTCAGTCTTGAACCCAGCTCAGACAAACATATTTCATTCCTTCTTGCTACTAGAAAATAGGAAAATTATGTCTCTGAATCTCAGAGTTAGGGATGTTGTTGCAGAAAAAGCACATCACTTTCAACATCACCTTCTGATGAGTACTTAATGAGATTAAGTAGATTGCAAAATGAAGGAATATAAAGGCAGCAGATGTTTTGACTCTAAACAGAAGTATTTCAATAGTCAAATAGTGAATGGTAACAGTCAATCCTTCTTTAATGCAGGAAAAAAAAGGGTTGTTTGACAGCACTACATCATTTGTTGCCTTTTCAAAATGCTGTTGTGTAAATGCCACTTACATTATGGTCATTCACTAGAAATGTCACTTCAGCTAAGCAAGCTTATGGCTGAGGCTTTGTCATTTCCCATCCAGTTCACACAGTGAACCAGGTGCTGTGATAAAGGGGAGCAGAAGGAAGATGAGTGAGGTAAGTGGGGAGACGGCACGCTGAGAAAGCTTGGCAAGACAATTTTCTCTCAACTTTGATTGAACTGACAAATGTTGAGAGAATGTCATTTACATGAAAACCATGATCAGCTTGCAAATAAAGTTTGTTGATTCACAAACTGCCCCTGTCCTTCTGATACAATATTTGTAGGGCTGTGAATTACTGCATTTTCAGTACAGTGACAATTAGGATACAATAACACAGGGAGTTGCTTGCGTTAAAAAAAGCCTGCAATTTGCACCAGCCCAAGGACACCCAAAAATGGTTTTGTCACCACAGTTGCATCCTGGTTTGATGCTGTG
The DNA here is from genome assembly GCF_037038585.1 of Patagioenas fasciata. Classification (NCBI taxonomy): domain Eukaryota; kingdom Metazoa; phylum Chordata; class Aves; order Columbiformes; family Columbidae; genus Patagioenas; species Patagioenas fasciata. The sequence continues at coordinate 120,434,165 of NC_092520.1, read as the reverse complement.
ACCCCCATTTATCTCCTTCAACACTGTACAAAGCCCTTCTAATGGAATTGGAGCTCCCAGAAACTGCTACACCATCTTCTGTAAGCCTCAAGCTCTACTGAGTGGGACAAGGATGTGTAGACATCAGCAAGATGACTTCAGCCATGTCTTTGCAGCTACTAATAGCTAAATTGAGCCTGTTTCTGGCCTTATTGGTGAGCCCAACACTTAAGAGGGATTAGAGACTGTTGGCAGCTATCCAAAAGCAGTGAGAGCTGAATGAGATAAAATGCTGGCTCAAGACTTTCCCAACTCTCAATAGCTTAACTGGAGTCTTTGTAAGAAATCCAAGAGAAGAGTGTGTGCATAAGTTTAGCTTGCAAGACTCACCAAGCCAGGAGTTTGATCGCTTAGGCTGCCTTCAGTGTCAGGAATTTACTGTCCACATGAATTAAGCAGACTTCCTGAGGTCATGTCAATCACATGCTATCCAGTCAAGCTTTCAGAGTTCCCCTGGTTATGTAGGACATTACCACAATTGTCCCTGTAATACTGTAATTCTATAAATAAACTCTGGCTGGCAAGTGGACTTTGGGGGCAAATAAAGATCCTGCCATCAATTTTAGCAAGAGCAGAAATTGAAATATATGTTACACTAAATCCCTTCTCCCAGTTTACCCCTGCCACCCCAAATGGATTGGTGTCGACGTGCAGATGGCTGAATCAACCCATAGGACTGTGTCAAGGGGCACAGTGATGGTATCGAAAGCCAGGAAAACAATGGTCTAGTTCCTATTTGATTTCTCTCTTGCATGAATAATTTGAGGGACAACATCTGATTTCCAGAAAATTCAAAAATAAAAATTAAAACTAGCAAGTTAATTGTGGCCTTTCTTCTAACTAGGGAAAGCTACAAGCTGCTGTAAGAACTTTAGAGTGGTAAATTAGAGTGGTAAGAGCTGTAAGAAATGGTAAATGGTAAATGCCATGAGGATTCTCCAGGGAACCAGTACAGGAGCAGCCTAATACATTTTACTCATTACCTGAGCAGAATTTGTCCCAAGTGTGAACATGATAGCCTTTCACTGAATGAGAGCCTACACTGCTTAGGAAACAGCCTATGAGTATGAAAATTATGTAGATATTAATGATGTAGAGATAATAAGGACCATTTGGATTTTGTAAAGACTACATATTCTATTTATCACAGTGACTTTTAGCTTGCTCTCTTAGAGGTAAAAGACTTGTTTCACAAGTGGCTTTCATTCCAAAAAGTTTGGTTTACATTTCTATAGTAACTTTTCCCAATTTAAATTTAGAATCTAGCAGTATCTACAAGCTTAATTCAGTGAACTCTCCAGACTGTGATATTGCCAAGTAGATTCAGCCTATTGGGAACATACATAATGCAATCTGATCTTCAGGAAATATACATTGTTACACAATGTCTGTACAAATTATCAACTCATCCAAAAATATTTTTCCTAATAAAATTATAATATTCTAACAAATGCAATTCTCATAAGCTAATCAACATTAAGTATGGAGTTTATTATAATGTGGTGTAGTTGAATTCTACCTGAAATATTTTAACAGTAGGAAAATAATCTATTTTTAATTTCCCAGAAGAAGAGGGTAACTGCTTCCACTTTTGCATTCTCTTTAAATTACCTTTAGTTTATTGCAAAACATGTGTATCTTCAAGCCACAATCCAGGAAAGCTGGTTAGTAAATACATTTTAAAAGTTTTCCTGGATGTAGATCACAAAACTACTTCATCCATGGGCAAAAAATGTTATCTCAATAGCATCAGATATGGGATTCAGTTGCACTATTCAGTATGAACAGGAAAATAATCAAGCAAGATTATAAAGAAATTTATGACTTAACCATCATATGTCTGTAGTGCTGTCTCTTCAGTGGAATCACAGCCTGCCCCCACGCAAGAGAAGCATCAGTGCTATTTGGTGTTTGGACTTCCCTTAGCAAAGATAAATTATCTCATTGCTGCAGAAAGAGAGAGAAGTTTAACTGATTAGCCACACAAATCTGCACTCACCCAAGTGTGCCACCTGTACTCTATTTACCACCGCAAATCTCAATTTTACTACAATTTGAGTTGATTAACTAATTTTATTGAGGAACAGAGAGGAACCTGGAGTTGCTCTATCAACACATTGTTCCAGTTTGCTTCCAAGATACCAGACACGGAGAAGATGAATGTCTGTAGGTAAATTAATGAGTAAATTCTTGCCTTGTACCTGACTGAAAAGCTGTCATATGATGAAAACTGTGGGCCAAAACTAACTAAAAGCACGTTTTGTAATCCAGTAACCTCTTTCCTTGGTAGGGGGTGGATGCATGAGTGGGGTATTCATTCTGGTGATGAGTGAAAGCATGAAAATATAAGCTATCAACAAAGCAGCTGCTTAGTGTTGGGTTGGGTTTATTTCCACAGCTCCTACTTCCACAGCACCTCTGTGCCCGGCTGTCAAGTTTAAGATACTGCTTTCTGCCTGGGGAAACCTTGCGGAAGATCATTGCAAAGTCTGGAAAACCAAGTTTCTAGCTCCTGATTAGAGAGTGGGAAAGGGCAGGGGGAGGGGGAAAATGTCTGGAATGAAACTGCATCAACAATAACGCAAATACACCCCTGAGACACACAAGCAGAGTTGTTCTGACCAGTGAGAGCATAGGGGACCAGACATCAGAAAACCACCAGGATTGCTTTGTGACCATAAATATCACACATTATCTTGCAGCCAGAACTTGCAGTTACTCCAGGCAATGTGACAATGCAGCACATAGTGCTGGCCTGGGAAGATAGTGTGCCTATCTGCACTCGTCAGTGTAGCAAAGGCACATTTGACTCACAGATTAGCCTTCTGGTCCTCAGCACAACTGAGGCAGAACAAGCTCCTATTTGCACTATAAAATAAAGTGGCTGTTTCTGTGCTCTGTAAAGCCATAGATACCATGCTTTATCTACTCCCATTTCTCTGTTCTCACAAACTGCTCAAACACACTTATTTTTGTTAAAGTTTCAAATTTATACTCACAGAGGGTAAGCAAAACCACAAGAAATCTAGTCTGGTGTAGTTTCAGATAAGTTGTGTGGTATTTTTTACAGAAGTGTAGGATTTGAGGTAGAATTAAATGGATAAATAATAACCTCACAGTTCTTCAGCTATAGGTCTTCACTAAGAGCTGAGGCAACAACAATTAATCATGTACAAAGAGATGTACAAGACTTTCCTTGGGAGATAGATATAGAAAATACCTCTGCCTACCTCAGCTCTTTCCTGCAGTCACACATTTATCATAGTATGAATTTACAGAAGTTATAAATAAATCTAAACGTGCAGTGCTTCAGGATGTTCCGATCCTGAAAGTTCAACCTTTCCAAATGTGGTAACAGTTTCAACATGTTCTGAAACAGTCACAAAGACTCCATAGTATGCCACGGATTTTCAGTTGTGTTGCAAGCAGGTTAAGCAAAACCATCCTGGAAAAATAAATACTGGGAAGACTGAACACATCCCTAAATCCTTGAAGATTATTTTGATCCCAAATGCACCTGAAAAAAATAATGACAGGAAAGTCCTTAAGGTCTGTTACGTACACAGGCACCACTTGTTAACCAGGCTGTTCCCGCATCTCAGGTTGTTGGAGCAGGGAGTCTCTTCTGGGGACACACCCATCTGCATGACCTGTTCTTCTGCCCTTGACTACCTGTGGAGTAAACCTCCTGGGCTTGTGGCATTTTGTTCTGAGCCATAATGGCTCTTAATCCTTCTATATTTATGCTGTGTCTCTGTTGACAGTGTCTTTGTTGATGTTTGTGACCAAACCACTTCCAGTCCCCATGCTGTCTCCTCCTCAGGACAGTACGTGCTGCTCTACACTCCAGTTCAGTGGTTTTCTAGGCCAAAACTTTGCTCTCTCCTTTAATGTCTGCCTAAATTTCCCCAGCACAAACAGGACACCGGAACTGCCACTCACATTTGCTTTGTTTGGGCAATGTAATAAGCAACAAGGCAGCAGGAAATTCGGCAAATGGCTGGCCAAGCAATTACCATTACAACCTAAGTGGGCAGCTACTAGGCTCCCAAGTCTCCCAGCCCTGCATCCTTTGCATAAAATACATGTTCTACCCCATTGCTTCACATGCTTACCAAGTGGCTTCAGAGCACAGTTACATACTTGGCACACATACACCCTCACTAGTTTTTCTCCTGACGATGTACTTCATATGAACATACTTGCCCTAGTAGAAGTTGTCCTGGCTTGTAGTGACACTGTGATTGAAACTGGGGAATATGTGAGCACCTTCAGTGATGACATGTATACCTGAACTACTACATACTTTGGCCTCTTTCTGCAGTTTTTGTCCTTTCTCCACCTCTCTGTCCCTGTAAGCCTTCTGTCAGTAGAGCCACCTCCATTCTTATCATACCGTTAGCATGCCAAAATTGTCTAGACAAGAAAATAGAGAAAGGTAATTTAAGGTAAATTGTGGAAGCATGAGGTCATTTGGCCTTTCCATTTTTCCTTAGTTTGGCAATAATACATTTTATATAATTCTTCATACAAAATTTTAGCAAAACCTGCTCCCTTACTGCAAGATGTCTAACAAGTATTTTGATAGTAATTCATCACACCATGGTTGCATTTCTTGAGGGGGGAATTATTTATCACTGATCATTTTCAGTAGGGGGAAAGTTTGCTGACCCCAAGCCGAGCAGGTCTTTGGTTTTGGACAAATGCCAGGATCTATTTGGCTCTGAAAAAATCAGCAACCCTGGAAACCCCTCTAAATCTCTCCAATCTAATTTTTTAGTTAACACTTTGACCCCTTCTCATACACTTATGCTACACTTACAGACCCTCAGGCATAGACTAAAGTGCAAAACCATCTTCTCACAATCAATGGCTAGAATTTCTTGAGGTTAATTAGTTACCCTACAGACGTGGCCAGGGATAATTTCTGGCATTCCATGCCCCTAAACCTGTCTGTCTTGCTGCCTCTGGTTCTTTGGATTTCCTACAGACAGCATGTTGAAAGCAATGTCAGAAAGTGCACCAGCTGCAGCTGAACCAAAGTGTCACTTATCATCTCCTTAAATCTTGAGGTTCCCCACTGGTGTTGGTGCTCCCAGGCAGCCATGGCAGCTAAGAATTTGGAAATTAGTGTTTTGTGTTTCAAAGACAATTACAAGCAGTTGGCAAGTAAATTCTTTATCCTCAGTCCCACTTTACAAGCTGCAGCAAAACCTCTCCCAGAAGCTCAGTTGCAACTTGAAGTTAGATCATGGTATATAAGCATTTCTGGCAGGAAGGAGACACCTATGAAGATATTAAGTGTTAAAGGTGCTGACACTTTATGATTACTGACTAAACAATGTGTGCCTGTGGCAGTTTAACCCCAGCTAGTAATCAAAACCACGATAGTCACTCGCTCACTCCTCCATCCCATGCCCAAATAAGGGAGAGGATTGAAAGGGAAGGGAGAAACTCATGGATTGAGATAAACATAGTTTAGTAAATAACACCAATATATTACTACTAATAATAAGTATAAAATGGAAAATAGAGTATAAATAAAAGATACTTCATGCAATTCCTCACAAACTCTGTCTACACCAAGCAGCCAGTTGCAGGTAGCAGCACTCTGATCCTGAACAGCAGATCCCAGAGAGAGAAGAGAGACAAAGGCAGAAAGGTCCAGAGGCTTCTGCAAAATGGCAGAATGGCAAAAGGCCGAACTAAAGGAACTCCCAAATGGAACTCAGCTGAAACAGAGCAGAACTGGAATGGGTTTCCCCAAGCTGGAAAACCCAACTCTCATTAAATATGGAGCATGATGCTAATGGCATGGAGTATTCTGATTGGTCAGTCTGAATGTCAGTCAAGGTCTGTCCCATCTATGTCCCCCTTCCTGGCTGCCTCACACCTGCGGGCAGACAATTCAGAAAGACCTTGGCTCCCAGACAACAACTAAGGTAACAGTAAGCAGTAACATTCTCTTTGTTCCAACTCAAAACCACTGGAAAGTTACTTGAAAGGAAAACATAAACTCCGTCCTGGGGTGTTATCTTCTTGTTCTCAAATTAAATCCAGACAACACCAGCAATAGCTACAAAAAAAAGTTTCTAACTGCATGAAGAAAATTAACTTGTTTTCAGTCAAACCAGCACAGCGTCCTCAGTGTTCACACAGTTGCAGGCAGCATTTTTGGCAGTTGTCCTAGTGTGGTCTAATTACCACCTGTCACATCAACATGTCAGGTACTATGCCCCATGTTCTCTGTGAGGAAGGCTGACTCAGTGAGTTAGAACAAACATGCCAAGGGACAGGTTTTCAGTTGTTTCACAAGAGGTTTTGTTACTGTGGCTTTAGGAATTTTGGGGAACAGGGATTAAGAATCTTGCATTACCCGAGAGAACTAGGAGTTTTGCCAAAGTAGGGGACTAAGAGGAGGGAAACTTGTTATCTTAGTGCCAAAACAACACAGAATTATTTTGGTCGTGGGTTCATGAGTATGCAAACATGCAAGCAGGGAGAAGTGATTCCATTAAATTAATATTTTCTGAAGCTTTTTGTTTAACTATTAGCTCATTCCTTAACACTGTTTTGACTTGCACACACTGGTTATCTTCAAAATACTTTTTCTGTAAGGGGACTATAAACCTCCCATTTGGTTATGGCACCAAGAATCAGTCTTTGTCCAGCTTTTATTGAGCTCTACAGACACAACCACAGTGAACTGGGCTTTGAGGCTAATTGCTCCACACTTATTCCAGTAACAAGCTTGGGAGGCTCAAGCTTGTGGAGATGGCGGAGAAGGAACGGACAAGTTGTAGAGATAAAAGTGCTGAGAAATGTAATTTATGAGAGCAGTTGGCTCTTTGCTTGCTATAGTGTTACTAGTGAATTGGAACAGGTCATGGACCGATCTTGCCAGACACAGTGAGAAATGTCAGAAAAGTGTGGTTCAGTCCAGTGTGGGGAATGGAGAGACCAGGAAACTTTTTGCCTTTCACAGCAGTCAGCCAGGATGAGAGTAAAGTCAGTTTCATGTTAAACCTTCTGCAAATTTTGAAAACAAAACAAAACAAAAATCTGTTTCCAGATTTCCAACAGTTCCTAAGCCTCCCAGGAAACCAGGGTTGAACCTGGAGATATATTGAGGATATCTGAGGAAGGACAGGTTAGAAACACAGTTCCATGAAGACAAAAGCACAGGCATGGAAAACTTGCTTGGAAGAAGCTCTACAGTGCAAAGTACTGTGCTCAGCATGTCAGTGGTCCTATGGGTCCTAAGAGGGGCACATTCATGGGTTCCCTGCTGCACCTCCATCTGCTTGTGAAGCTTTGTCGTAAGACTGACCATCAGAAGAGTCTGTCCCAGGTAGACAGCTTCTGCCAGACCTGCCACAGAAATCTCTGTGGGTTTCCATGTGCCTCAGAAACCACATGAATTTATGAAAGATTCTGTTCAGTCCTGACGTGGTGTGGGAAAACCAGGAGTTAGTATAGATCTATAAACATGCTCAGAGGGAGGAATTACTTCTGGCATGTGAATGATAGGATCAATACACACACATTTTGAATAACCTTTGCCCCGCCTGCTCAGTGCATAGGGGAAATTATTTTTAGCAGTGCAAGTTGTCTGCCAAGGTAGATTTTTCTACCTTTGCTGAAGTTACTTTAGCCTGGGAAATGCCAGGGTAGAGATAGCTGGTGGAAAAGTATGGATGGAGAGGAAACTTGTTTTTAAAAGAGAGAAAAAGTTTGGACCAAGCTTGCAAAGCTAGGTTAATTAAAATATTTCATCCTATCATTCTGATGTTCATGGAAGCAAACCAAAATACTTAATAGTGCCCTTCAGGGTCAGACCATGCCTTGCTTCACTTCACTCCTAGCTCCCTCTTCCAGTCATTGTGAAGTGCAAACTTCCAGCTCACAAGAAAATCAAGTTTATTAATTAGATCTCAGATGAGACCACATTATATTGGCCTGAGTCCCAGGATCATCAGGTGTTTTCTGCTGAGGACTGAACCTGACACTTTAGTTTGATTGTCAGTTTCTGGGTGTTCAGTGGAAACCTATTCTCCACAGTAATACTGATACAGTATCACCAAATGGGGTACATCACAAGCTGTAAAATGTTAGCTGCATTTCATATTAACAGAAAGCATTTTGGACTAAAGTACAAGCACACTGAATGGTGTAGCATGGAAGACGTATGTCTTGAAACAAACTCTTCCAGTGTCCACAAGTGAACAGCAGAGAGGCTGCAATTCAAAGTTGCATTAGGCTTCTACTGAATCTATAGAACATGTGTCTTTAGAAAATCTTAAATTGAATCTCCCTGAAAAGTCATAGATCAAAATAACAGAAGCTGGAGACTATATGTGTTGTGACTTGAAGCTGAAATCAGTATTGAAATTAGCATGAGAAAAGAGCAGCAAATAAGCAAAAAAGAAAAGATTGAGTTAAAAAAAAAAAAAAAGGAAGAACTATCATGCTTGAGCAGAAAGGGCTTTTGACAAAAAGACAAAAACAATTTCCAAACCATTGCACACCACAGCCACAGTGCCACACACAGGAACTCAGGTTGCTTTTCTGTGTCTTATTCCTCAGACTCTTCAAAATGTTCTGTCTTCACCCCAGCACCATGGGATAGTCCCTCCTTGGGTCAGACAGTGCTAGCAGGAGGTGGCAGCCCCCAATATATTTTCTCAGATTTACCATGACATCCAAGCCATTCTTCCTCTTATATTGTTGGTAATAGGAAATGTAGTGTAGCTGGATACTCTCAAAGAAGTGATAGCATGGGAGAGTGAGACATAGCCACATTGGTAAGCAGAGGTAGGCATAAAAGTCAATGTTGTACCATTTCCAAGAAACAGCTTCTAGGCAAAATCAGTGGAAATGGATATATGTCAATCAAGGTTTATTTCTCCAGGTTGAGGAGGAGATTACATTTTTTCTGGACAATTTCAGGGATTATACAAGAAAAAAAGCTGACCTACAAGTGTCACAGGTTAAACAAGAGGTTAAAAATCCAAGAATACATACCATCTTAAAAGGATAAATACCATCTCAAAAGGATAGATATTATCTTCTTTGCTGCCTCTCTCTGTTCAGGCTCAGGACTCCTGTCTGATTAATGGAGGTTGACTGTAACTTCCTTAGTCCTAAACACATACTCTGTCCAACCTGAAATTCAAAATCTGTCTCTCCTTACAACTGAAATACATAGTTTCTTGCATGTTGCCTAGTTTGTGAGTCAAGCAAATGAAACTTTCCTGAGCTGCTGTCTCTCCTTGGCTTATCAGTTATCATTGAGAGTCATGATCCCATGGTTCAGCCTCTGCTGGTGTCAGCCACATTATCCACTTCTTTGCCTCCTTCTACTTCAAATTCTTGTTCTCCCTCTAAACCACCAAAGAGAGAGCAGTACTTCAACAGGTGTACATCAGCAGAGCAACAGACAGGTTTTTTTTAAAGAAAGAAACAGGTTTGGTCCACAGCTCCTTCTGAAATGACACAATGTTATTTCCTATTGTCCTCCTGATTTTTCCTTTTTTTTTTTTTTTCATGCCTGTCATAAACTAAACTGGAAACTAATTTCTTCCTTCAGAAAGTAACGGAGAAACAAGCAACAGAAGGAGGAGTTACTGATACATTTCATTAAGACTTCATATGCTTCAAATGAACAAAAGCCAGCTCCTCTCCAGCTCTGTATCACTGGGAGGAACAACTGCCTGAGGCACAACAAGCTCCTCCAAGACTTTGCAAACACCACTAGAAACAAGAAATCAAATGTGAGCCCTTCCTCAGGTCAGATTGAGTCCTCTAGAGTTACTTTAGCTCTTCTCTTCTTAAAAAATTTCTTTTTTTTTTTTTTTTCGTCTCAGCTGTCTGGTTAGACGATCTCCAAAACTTGGGTCAAGAGGGGAATAAGGTGTGGGGGAAGGTCCTACTGTCCTGTCTGCAAAACGAGTTCTTTCCTCTGATGGAGCAAAAGTGTATTTGCCAGCCTACACAGTTCTTCAGCGTGGTCTGTTTTTCTGAGTATTAGCGTAATACTCAGTATTTCAGTATTTTACTGAGTATTAGTGACTTTCAGACGCCTTCAGCGATCTATAGGATTTGATGCTGCCAACTCTCATGAGTTTATCACATTATTTGAGAGTTTGTTTGCCAAGAAAGAATGACAGACTGTGGTTTTGTTACCCTTTCTCCTTAAGAAAGCACAAGCCTTAGACTCCTTCACGTGCATATATCAACTTCATTAAATTCAGTCACGGATACTGAGACTGATGAGGAAACTGAGATGTGAAGCTTGGGAGTTGTCCCCAGGTCTGGGAGGAGGGTCTGGAGCAGAGAAGGCTGATGGTCCAGAGCAGGAGACGGGATGTCTCAGGGTGAAGAGGTTGGAAAAAGGATGGGGAACTCACAGAAATTGAGACTGATTTAACAATGTTCCTGAATGAACTGTGGCTGCTGTAGGGACGGGGAAGCAGAGGTAGAGATGAAGACATCAGTGAGTAAAGAGCAGGCTTGAGTTAAAAACATGTTGATAGTTTCAGATTTGGGGCTGACATATGGAAAGACATGGAGAATTATAACCCCAAACTCAAGCGTTGGTCTTCTCCATCTGTCAACACACAGCTGTGAAAGGCAACAACAGAGTGTGCCTTACTGGTGCTGGTGGAGGTCCCTGCAGGTGGGGACACAGTATCCTTGCTGCTGTGGGGCCCTCTGCCAGCCCAAGGCACAACACCCAAAAACACCAACACTGTGGATTGCCCAGATCTGTGTCAACAAGATAGTACTTAAAGGAGTCTTGGGTTTCTTTTCTATTTGTGTTTTTAAAGAAAGCTATGAAGACTTTATGCAAAACTGCAGTAAAAAAATATTGAAAGAATGCCGTTTGCAGACTTAATGATCTCAAATATAAGCAGTGTCAGAACAGGTGCAAATCAGTCTTTGACGACATATATACTAAATGTCACCAGTGTCATACGGAAAAGTAGTGGGTCTGAACGTGTAAAGACTCTCTCATAAGGCATACACAGTAGAGGAGAGGTGCTACATTCAAATTATACAAGCAAATTTTGAGATTTCCCAGCTCATGGGTGCTTTTTTTGGCAATGATAGTAGTGTTATTTTAGCTTCACGAGTTCCATGTAAGTCAGCACTGAAGTTAATGAGAGGCAGTATACACTGAGCTGCATAATGACATCTATTTTTACTGTAAGAGTTTGGAGCATTAATGCCCTTTAAACAGTTTATAGATTTTGCTTTAACTAGACATTTATTGCTCAGTCTTTCATATGTTTGAATTTAACCTCTACCAAGTCTATATACACAGTTTGTGTGTCTATGTATGTAAGCTTATGTAGATAGGTATAATGAAGCCTTGTTCTATCAGCTTCCTCAAGAGAAAAACAAATAGAACTCTACTTACTGGTTTGTATTGGATATACATGAATAGCACATGTGCACCAGTGCTAAAAACATGCATATGCAGAGAGAGAGAACAGAAGATTTTCTCAAAAAATATTGCTTTCATATTCTGCTGTTGGTGTTTTGGTGTTGCTCTTTACCAGGAATGCATAAATATGGTGACTTTTTTTTTTTTTTTTTTTAGTTAGGTAACTCATTTATCTACTTCCACAGCATTCTGACTTCTAGGAACCCTTACTGGTGTTCCATTAGGCACAACGCTAGCTTCACTTCAAACAAATATAGCAAACCCTTCCAGTATGCATCATTAATGACTGCATAGCACACAAAATTGTTCTCCATGAAGAAAAGACAGATGGTTTCTTTATGTTTTTAATATTGCACACAGTCAAATCTTGCAACTGCTTTTATTCAATAAAATCTTTTTGTCTCCTCTGCAGTAAGATGTATTCTAGCCTTTATGGCCTTACAACTTATTAGATAAATAATTACAGAATTTCCATCTATCACTGAAGACACAGATATGCTATAGATACAGATGGGACTGGAGTGTGCTTATGAAACTAATAGATCATCTTTAATCAGTGGGTTCCTGAAATGACCTTCAGAGATATGAATAGCTACTATCAGGTGTCTGAGTCTGAAGAAACTCGGTTTTCTTCTTCCTGTGAAGAAAACAGAGTAGGGAAGGCATGTCCAGAGGGTAAGTAAGAGGAGGAGAGTCACGAAAGCACTCTGAATTGTTCTTTGAGAGGAAGTCTTCCTCTGCACATTAGGTACAGTGACTAGTAAAACCATGTGAACACTTGAGTAAAGTTAGAGCCCCAACGAATGCTCTTTCCTCCTCTGAAGACAGCAGGAAGAATCAGAGAGGAGTCTATCTTGGCAAATAGTTTGGTTATAAAAAGTCTTCATCCGCAAGGAGGTCCTGGGCAAATCCTGACAGCTGTCATAACTCAGGATCACCCAAGCACACGCTCAGCCTCTGTCTTGATCTCAGAGTCAGTATATTACCTGCTGATTCTGTGATATAACCAGAAATCAATTTTTTAAAGGACTGTTGGAAATGTATTTACAGGAAACTTCTTCTGACTGAAGTTGAGACAGACCTGAGCTGTTTTCCAGCCATTTTCCCACTCTTTGTCAAGCACTGGAACAATATGAGAAAGGTGATGGGGTTACCTCTCCAGCTAGAAGTTAGTGAACTGCCCTAAGCTATTTACCTAAGCTCCTCTGTGAGTTGATGAAGGCGGAGAATTGATTCCTTCTTCCCATTTCAGACACTGAGACACTTCGGTAAGAGGCAGCACATGCAAACTGAAACTGAGAGAGGCACGTTATGCTTTTCAAATCTTGGGTGACCTGTTGCAGTCAAGTAGCCGTTCTCCATACTGTTGAAGGGCAAAACAGAAAGTAAATAAATCACCTTTCCTGCTAACAATAACAGCAATAGTGATGAAATAAAGGATGATGATGTTTGGTACCATAAGTGAACATGGAGAAATTGAAGGAAATCACTGCCCTACTCCACAGAGAGCAGAAGACCCTCATTGGGGAAGTTTTGTGCAGCCTCTCCTTTAGGGAATGATTTTGCTGTGGAAATAAGTTATTGATTCCAGAGGGACAAATAACTGAAAGCATGTGTTCTGCATTGATACTTGCACCACAAGACTGCCCAACTTCAGGTCTAACCAGTGTCCAGTGACGTTCTTAGATGTCACTGAGAATTATGGCATCAAATGCTTGTTTGTCTACTCTGATCCCAAATCAGAATCATTGCTTTCTTTTGCAGCAGTATAGCAATGGTGTAACACAGTTGGACAATATTAAAAATGTTCGAAAAGGATACAAGGAATTCACACTGCTATTTTTGCAGTGGATTAATTTTTTCTGTAATTTTAAAAATCCAAATGAAGAGGAAGCTCAGGCCATCTGTACTTCAAGGATAACCTGGACAACAGCTGTTTCTCTTACATCAATGATAAGTATTTTGTTCTCCTCTGTGATTTGTCATCTGTTTTTTGTTTACTGTTTTTATTTTTTACTATTATATTCTTACCCCACTATGTCTAATTTTTCTCTGAGATATGGGGTTGTAAATCAACAGTGAGTCCAACGAAGTCAGCAGTGCTGTGCTGACATGGAGACAGCATTTTCTCAGTGGAGAAGTCTTCGGGCACTGCTTCCTAATGCTGTCACACACTCTTCTGGAGATGTGCATGAGCTGTGGAAGTTAGTGATTTTCTGAATCAGCAGTTTTATTATCTGTTTATAAAATGTAGCCATATGGTCATTTGCCTCTTGGTCCTGAGGGTCTATATATTTGTGTGCTTCCTCTCCAGGGCCACCACAGATGAAGAGCACTTTGGGGACAGAAAACAACAGAATCAACAGCAATGCTCACTTCAACTGGGTGGGAGCAGATTTGTGCCATTTCCATGATATTATTGGGATCTTCCAGTCATTGGGAGGTTTATAATTTTCATGTTATGTAAGAAGAGCATGTGTGTGAAAGGGAAGGAGACATACACAAAGGGAATATTCTGTTCCATGCCTTTGCAAAAAATGGATGAACTGGAAATGTCAAAAAATGCTATTTTGCCACAATGGTATAAAATGTCTTGTCCATTTTCACCTTAATCTACCAGTAGGCGTTTAGGAGTACAAAGTTTATCCAATTGTGAAGCAGTTGATCACCATTTTATGCAACATCTATCTGTTTCTGTAAAAAAAAACCCACCACATTTTCCATTATCCATTATGTCACACTGCTACTGGCTGTGTTTCATTAGCATGAGCTATACTTAGGTTGGAAGCTCACTCCAAAATCACTCTCCAGGTCAGTACAGCAGGCAGTATCTCCTGACACTGTGTGGATAGGAACAATGACTGCCTGTGACCAAGAGGATCATCTCTATTCACCTTTTCCTTTACAGCACATCCCATCTTCCTCCTTTTCCTCTTTAAGATTTGATTTTGCTTTAATTAGAGGTTGGAGTACCTCTGGATGCTGACAAGTAAAGGTGGAAGATTTGTGATGCTCCTGCTAAAATTCCAGCAGTTCAGGCCATCCATCAAACTGAAGATAAATCTGCTCAAAAAACTTAAAATTCAGGAACAGAGATGGTAGGTGGCTTTTTATATCCTATTTCTCAGGTAGTGCTGTGTGCACCTATGATCTTTATTTGTCTTTCAATCACAAACAAAAGCTCACTACCGTTCTGTTCCTATTTCTCATATCTGCTTACAAGAAGTCTCTCTGGGCAATGCCTGATGGTTCTTCTCAGATACATAATTGAAGAAAGGGAACCTCTGAGGGAAAAAAAGCACTTAACCATGTTTAACTTCTTGAATTAGACACACAGGAGTCTTTGACCCTAAGGATGATCTCAGTTATATCCCAAATAAGATAAATATTCAGGAAGGCCCTTGAAAGTGTTGTTTTTCTGTTCTCCAGCCTTCTTGAATTTCCCTCCTAGCTGAGACTAGTCTGTGTCACATTTCATACAACTTGTAATCTCGAAGGGGATAAAAGCACTTAACCATGCTGTCAGGCTCTTACTTCAGGCTCTGAACAATCTTTGGCTTCCTCTGAACACTAATGTATATGTATGAGACTTATAGATGCTGTCTGACTAGAAAAATCAAACCGTCAGCTGTATCATGGGAACTCCTGAGTTAGCTTTACTCCTCTACTCTTCAAAATGTTGGGATGTTTTTTAAATATGATTGAAAGTCTGCTAGAAATGTCGTCCAAGGTGTTGCAGCATGAAAACAATCAAATGAACATAGGTAAACAAGTTTGATAACTTTGCTCTAATTAGCAATAAGATCTTAAAAGGGTATATATACATTTGTGAAATAATACATACACAAATACATTTTTATATTGTGTATATAGTAAGTATGTACATATATGGTATAGCAATGTAACACAATAGCATACATGTTTTCCTATTGCTATGTAAATCTAATTTCTAGGGTCTCTGATGAATCTGGGAACTCTAAAGGAAGGATGTATGTGTGACCAAGAATGTATTAAATCTATCCTGGATTGTAGTTGGAAAAATACCAGTAAGTTACTATGACTTAAAATATTGTTCATCTGTGCCTGAAGTAATACATAATTTGGTGGATGTTACACACACAAGCAGATAATCTGGCAAAATGATTCACAGAAGAATAGGCTGTCTGAAAAGGTATACATTGATGGATGATCCACAGAATGGATGGGTCATCAAATTAACAAAAACAGCAACTATCTCTGAGAAAACCAATTAACCTTATATATGGATCACATAAGTAACCACAGGAAGAATCATCAAAGTTAACCATAATTAATATCTCAGTTTGTGTGTATCAGACTCTATCAAACACAGCTAGACTGTGCAGACACTGCTTTTCGTCAGAATTGGACGTGCAGAATTGTTCAGTCTGATATCCCCTACTGTAACACCAGGTAGCTCAATATTAGTTTAGTAATATTAAAGGGAAATACATTTCTATTGCTGCTGTTTGATCTGGTACCCTACCTTTGACATGTATCTATAATTTGGGTGCCACAAACGGATTTCTTCTGCATTACTTTCACAGTTCTTGAAGACTCTGTGGAACCACACACAGCCCTACAGAGTATTCATCTGGACCTATTTTTCTTTCACTTTCTTTTCTTCTTCACTCAGTTTTCTAGTCATCACTGAGACATAGCTCATGGTTCATGAAGAAATCTCGAACAACCTAATAAATGGTGTGAGAACAAGCTCTTGATGCAGTACTGTTGTACTTGACATCTCTGCACTGGCAAGCGCTTACAACTCCCCTTGGGTGTCTCTAATTATAATGTATGGTTCATTAAAAATGACAACAAGAGTTCATCTAACCTGCATTCTTTTGATTAATTGCAATGTTCTTCTAATCAGTTGTTGTTATTTATACCTCTGCCTTTATGCAACTGATCATACTGTACATTTGCACCATTCATAGAGTAACAGAAGGTAAATGAAGGGCATATTTACATGATGTAATGGAGCATGGTGTGGATATGCCTGAACTAGCGGTGACCCAAGCTGTGTGCTGGCGCAGCACAGAGCTGAACAGTGCTGGAGACACCAGCCTGGGTCTCTGTCTCAGAGCCATAAGGAAGCTATGTCGAGCTCATAAGCTCTGTCTCTCAGAAGGAACTGTTAGACTCTATGTAGAGTTGTGGAGTCGTGGTTTTTCTGCCTTCAGTTTCAGAGCTCACGCTGTCTCCTGTTGGTGAAAAATCACAGGCAGCTCAGTGCAGGTATTTCCCAGGAACTCTCTTAGAGTGTTACCGACTGTATGTGTGTATAAATATCAGATTTCAGCAACCAGAAGCTAAATCCTTCTTTAAGCCTCCTAAAAATATCTTTAAAAATCCTAGATCCACTGACTACACATTGCTGTGTATTAAAGAAACCACGGAACAAAACCTTTAAAAATATCTACGAAAATCGGTTCCCATCCATGAGAGGGAAAGGAAGTTTGGAGGGTGCAAAACTCCGTGTTAAGTTACTGATGACAACGTTGCAGTTTGACTCATCTTGAGTTTATATTTGTGTACAAATTGTTTCTGGTTGTTCTTTTATGATCTCAGCTAAAGTAGTAAGCAATTTTTGGGGACTGTTATTGGATATCCCAACCCGAGACAGACACCAGTAATGTGATTTTTGGAGAAATTGCAGAGCAGTTGTCTCTGAAAATAAGTCCCTCTTGGGATGCACATACAAAAATTGTTGTAGAGACTTGCTAGCTCATTTTTCAGAATATTATTGGCAGAGAAGCCACAAACTTCCTATGTTGTTACAGATCTTTCTTACATCCTCCTTTTAGTTTTCTACTTGCTGCACATCTACCCTGCAATTCTCCTGTTCCTCAGTTTCAGGATTTTAGTTGTAATCTAATGCTATTTACACAGCATTATCGCCTGGAGACCTAAGTCAACTTTGGCAAGCCTCCTGCTGGCATGTTACGTTAATAACTGATTGGTTTTGTTCTCAGCAAAAGCAATTTGTTCCAACAACTGGGAATCATCCCACCTTTTTAGTGAGTACACAGCTACACTCTAGCACAAACATTAAAGGCTAAGATCTTTAAAAATAGAAAGGAAGGGACCACCTGCATAACTGCATCCAACCCAATAGCTGCAGGCAACCATGGAGTAGCTGCCTAGTCCAAACTGTACACGCACACCTGACCCCACCATCACAGAGACTTTCCCAGGTCCTTAGGGCAAATTTACATTTTCAGACTTGGGACTGAAGTTTTTGAGCACCCAGACATTCCAACCAGCTTCAGATATTTACCCTTTTTTAGCCATACAGTTTTTAAAACTTTGACCCTCACTGGTATGTGGATGCTGCAGGAAAAATCATACAGATAAGGACCTGCAACTTATTGTGTTAATTCCTATACAGCAATGGGAAACAAGGTTGCAGAGACCTTGCTTATCTGTAATGTATTTGTTCTTTGATATATGCAAAATATGTCCCTAATACTACAAGCATTCGTATATGTCAGTAAGAGGATGTATCTCCATAGTTTAAGCTAGACATTTTAACTGCCTGGGAAGTTCCCAAAAAATAGACAAATAAAAAATGCTGTTACTCATAAGCAGCAAGAAATAGTACATAAAAATAACTTTGTCATCACATGCAATTTGCATTTTTAAAATGTGTCTGTGAAATTTTAGTCATTTGCGTTTCAAGTCAACAATTAGATTAAAAAGGCCACAACTGCAGCTGTGACAAATACTCTGTTATGTGGAAAACCATAAACAATCTTCTTGTCCTTCGGTAACAGCTCTGATGAGAATGAATTTTAGCATAGTGCTCAACTTTTGCCTCTGAGGTTGCATTCATCCCTGATACAGTATAACTGGAAAACCTAAAAGAATTGGAGTCCAAACAAGATATGTAGTTAATAGTACAAATTGATCTTGGTATTGCACTTGACCCTTTACAGAGCATCATTTCAGGCACTATTAGGATCAGCTGTAGAGCAGCCCAGAGCCACAGAGAGGTTTTTTCCTGGCACACAGGGTGGGATAGCATCCTGCTGCTCCCCTTGCTGCACCCTTCTCACTAGCTCCCTGTCCCGTGCTCAGCATCCTCCTTGGAGGCAAATGAAGGGGAGATGAAAGTCTCTGGGTATGGACATGCATCAGTTGCCCTGGAGCTCCAAGCACATTTCCCTGCAGGAAGGGAAGTCTTGACCAGATGCTTTCTTTCTCACCTTCCTCACAAAGACAGAGACTTTGGGGCTTTGTTTGGCAAAAAAGAGATACAAAAGAGCTGACTGCAAATAAATATAATCTCTTTTCCCCAGCTTCCTCTGTATGAAAACTGTCACCTTACTTACATAGGTGCCTCCAGCTTGTCCTGAACATCGGTGCACCCAAGCCCAGGCATAGCAGTCAGTCCATGACACATTTGTGGAGTAACCGATATTTGGCATAGAGAGGACTGACACTGATAACTTAATTGTTCAATAGCTGCTCATGGATCAGGTCTCTATATTAAACAACCTTCATCCTTGGCACTGCCCTTTTGCTTTTCTAGTCCAGCTCCTGTCCCTGCATATGACAACCTCACAGTTCACACCACGTGTCTGAGGGCATTGTCCGGGGCAGTGACATCTCCCTGGGGAGCCTGTTCCAGTGCTCCAACACCCTCTGAGGGAAGAACCTGTTCCTAATGCTCAACCTAAACCTGCCCTGAAACATCTTCCTGACATTCCCTTTGATTCTATCATTGGTGACCAGAGATTTTGTGCCAGAACCAGCAGATCATGACTGGCTGTTGGATCACAACTTCTTTGTGGGCTTGAATGGGACTTGAGTCTTGGCAGGAATATTTTTGAAATCAGGTCTCTGTACAGATCTGCAAGTGGAGTACTGAAAAAAAGGAAAGGGCATGCAGTTCTGACTATTTTAGAGAATGTCAGCTAGTATTCAGCGGTGGGTTTTAAAGCATGACTCTGCATCACCTGGAAAGCTCCTTTGGCTTTCTGAAGCAGTCCTGTTCTGGTGGGCTACCAGCCGCACCCAGAGGGCACGACCCATGCCGGGCAGCCAGAGACATCAACAATCTTTTATAAGCACAGTGCACTGCTCTCCTCTATGATGGGTTGTTAGCATTTTTCCCTGGGTGGTTACTGAGCACACTTGTGAGCAGTTTTTGAGATTAGGTGAGCTGGTATGGTCTGCCACAGTCCCAACCCAAGCGTCTTGCTTCATGCATGAATAATGGCTTCAGTTTCAAACTCTGAGATAATTCAGTGTTTAAAGCCTCTTCCTACCAGCGTTAGTGCTCACACCATAACAAGAGTTGTGTTAGACCTGAGCCCCAGGACCTAGCAGAGAAACGTGGCATCTTGGGAATTACCTATTACCTGTTAAAGTCTGGATTTCTCTGAGCTTCAAAACCTGTCTTTGCTTTATTTGTCAGTGGAGCTGGTGAAAGGTACAGAAGACTTGGTCTCTGTTGGTGATCAGTGAGATGGAAAGCAAGCTTTACCTTCCACTTGAATTCAGAGCTTGTCCTTCCCTGTAATATGTGTTAACATGGATTGCTTTCTTTACATTGGAAAGGAAGTGGATAGCACAGGGAGATGAGAATTAGAAACACAAAAGAAGATTGAAAATGAATGATGAGCTAAGGGCTTAGCTGGGGAATGGTTATGAGGAGAGTGTGTCCAAACAGCGCAAGAGAGGACATGATCCAGAAGAATCCAAAGGAATAAAGACAGTAGGAACAGTATATAATATCTTGGTCATTTAGAATTCAGAAATAGGATTATTATTGTTTTTTTTCTGCAACAGGTGAGAGAAAAACTAAGATGGTTGTCCGGGAGAGAAGGGTGCAACGTAACTAAAAATAACTGAACTTGTTTTAGCTCAGCAAAGTGAAGGTTGAAAAAGATGTGATTTCTCTCTAGAAATATATCAAAAGAATAAGTGCCAGATGGAGAAGGGCTATTTGAGCTAAAAGATAATTCTAGCAAAAGAACAAAAGTGTGGAAAAAATCAGCCATCAGTACATTCAGCCCAGAGATCTTTCTAACCATCCAAGCAGTGAGAATCTGCAGCATCTTCTCGGCTGGAGCCACCAGGACAATTTCTGCGACTTAAAGGCAGAACGTGGTCACTGTATGAAAAGGAATGAGTGACAGGGCTGCCTGGCTTTGAAAAGGCAGGATGCTCCTAATGTTCAGGTCTCGCGCTTGAAAAAGCCAATGAAAATGGAAATGAGTGCAGGATTTGCTGGCAGCCTTTTTGTTAGCTGGAAGATATCAATAGGACTGAGTGCACTGAAAATTTCCACTGCTAGCTATCAGATCCTCATCCAGTCAGTCCCCTGAAGCTCTTACCTTCATGTTTTACAATCACTTTACAAAGGAAAAAGGTGTTTATCTGTGAAGATGGTGCTTCAGCGGTTATCAACAGTTTTTCTTATTACAGCTGAAGCTACTAAATGTGCCTTTCAAGATCATTTGACATGCCAACCAGCATTGAACTCCAAATGGGCCACCTAAATTTTAAACATGAATTCCTCAAATATTGATACATTGTCAGCAGCGTGACAGTAGCCCCCTTGCCTTCCTGCATTTGAAATTCTCATCCTTTGCAGTTGTGGTGATTTCTCCATCCTCATTTAAAGCTATAGTAACTCACCCTCAGACTGCGTAGCTAGAGTCAGTGGCAGAAAGCAGCACAAGAATCAGGCCGTTTTCTTACTTTTGTACATCTGAAAGCAGTTTCTGGCCAAAATTTTTCCACTTCCTAAATGAGAGTTGTTTCATAGCTTTGGCTACAGCAACCTGGTTCAACGCAATCAGCTCTTAGTGTTTCCTTTTCAACAAAGCATGTAATATGTCTATATTATTATTAAATAACTATAATACTATTAAGATTATGATTATGATTATGATATCAGCATTTGTATTAATAAAAATTAATGATATTTCCTGCTGCAGTAGGAAGTCAGCCTGCCTCTGGAGGTGGAGAGAGTCATTTGACCTGCCAAAAATGCTTCACCTCCATTTTTTGTGGGTGGTTTGAAGGCTTTTATTTGGTTTGGCATTTTGCTGCAAAGGGGGAAGTCTGTGTTTTGGGACATTCATGCACAAATCAAAAAGCAACCTGGCTATTTGTCACCTTATCAGTTGCAACGCACTCAGTTAAACTAAAATGGCACAAATTTCTATCCCCTGTGGCTCTTGCAGTTTCAGGTTTCAGTCCTTTACTGTATTTTGATCTTTTTGACAGATGCCTTAAGTTCTGGTGTTTTTTTATGTCTTGAATTTTATGTAATCAATTAAGATGTAAATCTTCCATCAGTCTGGCTAATATTAACTTCAGGTGTTTGTGAAGCATGTTGAAACCTCTGAGAGCTTTTCTGTCGACTATAATGGGCTTTGGATCAGGACTCTTAATAGCAGTCATTTGTTTGAATCTAGTCTAATGAGTGATTAGCAGATGTTTTCTTCACTCTTACCTAGCAGTTGATAAACCATAATCCGTAAGGAGCTGTGTACTAAATAATTGTATGATTTTATAACCCTCATATTGCTTTAGAAAATAGATTTATAAATCATGCACATAAATGTAAAGGATATTGACAAATTCCCTGTTATAAAAAAAGAGACTTGCTGTGCTTTATGTGAGTCTCTCAACATTAAGGTGTCACCTACCATGGGACACTGGGAAAAACTATCAAATCTTTATATATCTTGGTGTCTTGGGTACATCTAATTTCTATTCTCTTTTATTTGAGGTAACTTACATGTCTTTGGTATGCCAGCTCCAATTCTTGCATCTTTTAGGACAAGATTCTTGTTCAAACTATGTTTAAAGAACTCTTTGTGCAGGAAGAGAGTTGTGCAAAGAAAAAAAGTCCTTGATTTTCCAATTACTTGTTATATTTTTTAAGTAACCTTTCTAACATTTCTAACACTGAAAGATATCAACTATCAGGATTTGTTCTACTCGACCTTTCATGATATTTAGGCATCTGGCTTTCCAGCTGAAGTAATCAAGATGATAATTAAACCTACATCTTTGCGAATGTCAAAACTGTCATCTGCATTCAGAATGTTACAGGTCTGCAAGAAATGATGATCAAGAGAAATTTAACATCAGTGAGGTCATTAGGAAATTGTTCCAGCATTGGCTTCACAAAAAACTACCTTGTCAAAGCAAATGAGATATATGGAAGTATGATACATGAACTGCCTATATAGAATAGCTAAATGATGTCATTATAAGCTAAGCATGCTTTGTAAATATACTTGTTGACAGTATTTTAGATATTGCCCAAGCAGTAACAGGTTATGGTTCTACTTTAGATTGTTTCACTCTTAATACATTGCACTATGTGCGGTTGTATAGGTTTCCAGTTTAGAATATGGCAAAGTCAAGAGTGTTAAGTTCACGGGGAAATGTGTCTTGAAATTGTTCCCATTTGCAAATTAAATCATTTCAGTTTTCCAATCCCAATAAGAGATAAGAAGCTATTTCCCAACAGTGAACATGGTCCTGATTTTCCAGCCAAAGTTCTAAGCACACACTTTGCTCTCATGAATACCGAAGGGGAGGCAAGTAGAACAAAGTATTGACCATGATATGGGATCACTCGCATCACAGGATGTCTTATTTCATCTGCAACTGAAACAGTTTAGTCAAAAGCATTACAAATCTAGACAAGCGTAGAACTTATTTCCATTTCTCCAGCCTTATTTATCTCTCGCACTCCCTGCCTTGTGCAAACTTCAGGCACAGCAACTCCAGCTGCAAAGTACCATGCAGCAGCACTGCTGCACACACAGTTCCCTCTGTCATCACTCACAAATTTCTCTGGAGGCTGATTTTGCAGCTAGTCAAAGAATTAAAGCTAAAAATTTTGGTTTGGAGCTCCAGGTGTGGGCTTTGAATAGCCCTCGAGATGACAGTACGTATTTCCATTGGTTATAACTAGGGTCTACAATGACCGAGGGACTAACAGGTTGCCTTAGATAAATGTACTCTGTGAAAAGGAACAAATTCAGCCTGTGTGCTCTGCAGCAGCAGGGGAATTAGACAACTCTGAAGGGCAAATCAGCCTCTCTAGTATGCAATTGTCCAGAAGCAGCAGCAGGAAATCCAGAGCTCGGGGAAAATCCATGCCTTGAAGGCACTCATCTGTTTGCACCCAAAGCCTTTGCATGACAGGAGGCTCCCCTCCATCTCAGATGCAGCTAGGTGTAGTGCTCTTTACATCAGCAGCAGATGCCCAGAGCACTTGCCCAAAGGGTGCTCTGGGTCATGTCCTGAAATTGTTCTCAGCTGAGTTGGGAATTTTCAGCAAAACTCTGCAGCTTCTCAGCTGAGAGGAAAGACTTTTGAGAGCAAGAGGAGCATGAGTGCCTGACTCCAGCCTTATGCTTTGTCTGCCTGCACTGGGAGATTAACTGTATGCTGGTTCCCCCTCCTGCAGTTGTTTGTGCCTTTCACATTAAATATCCCCAGAAGGAAAAAGATGGAAAGACTTCATCGCTAGCAATTTTAAATACTTTTGCATCTACCTACTTTACTGTTGTTCTGGACTGCAAACTCTTAAGAGTAGCCCTAGGCAGGAAGAATTTTGTACCAAATTACCTCTGTCCCTGTGGATTAAATGTATAGCCTGAAGCAAAATTTGAGCCTGGATGTACGGAGAGAGATTCTTAATTGCCTGACAGTCTGCAAAATTCGTCTTCTTCTAGTAATTTTCAAAGGATGGGAAAACGGGGTCTCTAGTGGCAGAGCTGGCATTTAAGACGGAGGAAGTGTGAAGCAGCAGTTAGTTGTTAGACTAATATAGCATCTGATCTGTGAGACACTTCGTAACAAGCAGAATATGTAATGGTACAGCTGAGCAAGTCATCACTCGACAGCTCACTCCTGCAGGCTCTTGCTTTCCATAACCTGTAGGCAGGTGGTTAACTCAGTGCAGGGGTAAAATAAACTCCGATCTATGATATGGATGAAGGATGGAAGAAATACCCAGGGGAGTGTTGCTGAATGGATTTGAAGTCCTAGAAAACTCCCCATAATCAGCCTCAGCCTCCCAAAAACATTCGTATAAAAAGCATCTGCACCTGAAGACAAGCATGCTAACTCTTGAAGGCTAGAGCATAAACTGCAATATATTTAAATACAATATTAGAACAAATAACCTAAAGATTACTGTGATGTATCATAGCCCTGAGTACACATGCTGTTTGCCAGTGTGCCTCCTGCCAGCTAGGATAATAGCTACTTCATCTCCAGGTTTTTGCAGTGGGAGCAATAACACTTGAAAGGAGCCAACTGCTGGTGGTAAACTGGGGGATAATTCAGAGTTTAGCCTAAGGCTCCCTCTGGAGTCAAAGAGAGAGATCAGTGCCTCCAAGGAGGGGATTCAGGGCAGGGATCCAGGTGGCTTTGGGGAGCAACATTTAGGGTAAACCCAGAGGGGTGATTTCCCTACACTTTGCTGGATGAATGCCAGCGCAAGGCCAAACTTGGCCTGAACAGCCACTTTCTGGGTTTTCTCGTTTCCAGAGGAGAACAAAACCCATTAATCTGAATTAGGCTGCAATGCTGGCATAAAGACATATCACACAGCACATTGCAAAGGTAAGGGACATTGTCCAAACAAATATTGTGCTTGCTTAAGCATTACCTAAAGTTCAGATAATTAAGCAATAATTTAAATACTGGCTGATTTTAGGGGCAGTAGTTGTTCTTTTTGTACTATCACATATCCCATCTGCATGGATTTATTTTTCAAGTATGACACGTGATGCTGTATGTTGAGTAATCTGCCAAATGGTTTGCATTTCAGAAGGAGTATGTCCGAGTCCAGAAGTCAGGCCCCAACAAGCTATAAGAACCATTGAAATTAAACATGCAAAATCTGAAATAGTTTTAGAAAAGCTCAGGCCCTGTACTTGGAGGAGTTTGAAGGCACTTATAAGAGATTGTCTTTGTTCAAAACAGTCCAGAGAAGTCTTGGGATTCTCACTGCTTTTAATTTAGTTTTCAGCTGTCTGCCATAGTTCTGTTAGCAGGTAGTGTTTGCTGTTGTGACAGTCATAACCATAAAACCAACACCTGTGGAAATAGTCTTGATGCTAATATGACCATATTTATTTGGGGAAAACAGCCAATCATTTCTAATACAACCTGAACTCCTTTAATATAATGAGTAATACTTAAGCAATTAATTGATAATGCTTATCCATACACCAGCTCAAATATACACAGAGAAATACATTTCTTACCAGGTATTCCCAATCACAAAACTCAGCTTGGCACATCATTAACTTTTTCTACTCCACAATGTATGCTGGATGGGAATAAATAGAAAATAGATGATACTTATGATCTGGGAAGTGTTGCTAAATGTGAGCAGAAGTGTGCTGAAATCAGAGGGAGCCTTTCTGTTGACTTCAAAGGCCTTGCAATCACATCTACGGTGGTGAATATTTTATCTGCTCCCAAAAGTTGTGACACGTAACATTAGCTACTATGTGATTTAACCAAGTGTGTGACAATTTGTTCAAATGCAAAGCATGGCAATTGGTTTTGTGGACAGTCTGCTTTACAAATCTTCAGGGTATTTTTTGGTTTTGAGGGAAGGGGTTTGTGAACTACTGTCAAGATTATTTTAAAAACCCCTCTTGGAATCTGTTCACATCCTGACTCCTCTAAAATAGCGTATTAATACTTAGCAATAAAAAGTGTTATGAACACAATTTGCATTCCTGATAAAATTACCATAGCTGGAGGAAGTTTGTTTGATTTCGTTTTGAAATATTTATGACTTAATTAATTAAACAAATGAACAGGACATCACTGTCTTGTTTTGATATCAAAAGTTCTTTTGCTTTCTGGATAGGTAAAACTTTCATACAAAGCAGAGGAGAAACTTTCTGCTCTTATCTGGCAATGGCCCAGCTTGAAGAGAGGTTGGTTTGCTATTAAGAATCATGCTAAGTCAGTGGATGTAGTTTTTTCCATATTCTTTACTCTACCATTAAAACCACTAGGAAATACAGTAGTTTAATGCTTAAGAATCCCTTTTGCTACTTGTGTGTTGATAAGAAAATGCTTTAAAGGTTTTTTTTTTCTTTAAAGTTGTGTAAGACTAACCCTTACATGATATTTAGCATGAAATTAAACATTAAAATTTAGCCACACAGTCACCACACTCCCTCCATCCTCAGAAGAAAAAAATAAGCAATTAGTCTTTAAATCCTCTTTAATAAATTAATAATCATTCATCAATATTTTCATAAAGCATCTCTTCATCATTCCAATTTACTGTTCTTGTTTTTTCACTGCTGAAGAATACCAAACATACACAGATGTGCCTTAAGCAAAAAAAGACTGGGTTTTAGTTTATCTTTACAATGGGATGAAATCAACCTAGAGTTAAATCACCATAATATTTCTACTGTTTATTGACCCTTTGGGCTATAACAGAAGATAATTCCAGTTTTCTTTTTTTTAATGCCTTTAACAAACAAATGATGTGTAAACGTTGTTTAGAGTAGTGTTGAGTTAGAAAGGAGTTAATTAGCTATGAAATACATTACTCTGGTGCAATTTGGTTGAAATTACCATTTTTAGTCTTGAAGTCATCTATGGTTAAAACCATACACTGTAGCTAGTGTTCAGGGACGAGCCAGAAAATGGGAGGTCAAGGCAAACACTGTTCTTAACACATGCTTGTATGTGTGTATGTGTGTGCAAGAAGTGGTGCTGGGACTGGAGGAAAGGAATTGGCAAAAAAAGGCACAAAAATGCATGTTAAAGAAAAAGTGTTAACCTTAAGTGAGATTTTCCTGGCTTTTGATCAAGTGAAACCAAGACTTGGAGCTGCTGTTCAAGATTCAAGCTGCTTGTGTCCCATGGAATTCAACTAGACTCATGAACATGAAATCTTGTGAAAGAGCTGAAACCTGCAACTGGCCATTTTTTGTGATGAGAGGCAAGGTGGGGAGTACAGTTTCACGAAAGGTGCTGCAGCAACATACCAGCCTGCAGTTGTGCAAAGGGTGAGAAAGGGAGAGTTCTCAGAGACTAAGTTCTCTTGCCCATGCAGGTCCCGAACTGATACATTGCCTCTTCTCTCTGACCAGACAGTAATTTTCCATCGGCTTGAAGATCCTGCCTGAAGCCATCAGAGAACTGATTTTTGCGGGACTTGGTGTACACATTTCTATCACAACTAAAAAGTATCTTCTTGTTGTTGTTGAAGATCCCTGACTGACCACATGATTTCTAGGAGCTGGGACTTGAAGAAAACACAATTGTGATTAACTAATGAGGGTGGAACCACCCTCTTCTGGATTCCCATTTTTTCAGGGTAGTTGCTTTGGGCACTTACTGGAAGACTTGCTCAAATATCATTTCATTAGGGTAATTTTTACAAGGCAAAGCCTAATGGTTTTAAGCTTTATTAAAATCAGATGTTTTTCCTTAATTAAATTTTTATATTAGGAAAAAAACTTCGGAGGGATTTTCAACAATTCTACCTAATCAGTACTTTGTTAATTGTTTAGTTACTTTGATTATAACGATGCCAATGTGCTCTATAATCCCTTCACAGATTGAAGAGGTATTAGAGAGCTCATAATACATCGCAGTTTACCAATGCGAGTTCATACTGAGGAGCTTTTAAAAACCAAGTTTTTTTGCTCCAGCTATACGGGTTCCTTTGAGGCTCTTCATACTGTGGAGTCATCTGCAGATACAGTGCTTAACAACTGCAGCTACAGCCACTTTGCACCACTGCCAAGGATGCAGCAGGACTGCAGAGCTGATCCTGTCGGCGCCGGCAGCCGAGGCTGCGGTGAAGGCGACCAGGCAGGGATGGTATTGCAGCTCTGCTGCAAGGAAACTCTGCAGAGCCCATTCCTGTCCAAGCAGCAGCCCCAGGAATGGGATCACAACTCAGGCTTTGCAACCCAGGTTCATCTACGCTGAATTTCAGCCCAGAGCAAAGTTTCAGAGTTCAGTTGCAAAGAGTCAGGGGTGGGAAGAGTAATGGGCCATACACAGCAGCAACACAAGTATCATTGTTCTACTCACAGATAAATCAAGTACTAGGGAGAACGTGGGTCATTACAGAGCCAAGGCAGCCTTTTCAGTTGCATCTCTTTTTCGTGTTTCTGTAGATGCATACCACACATTTTCCTCCCATAGATGTCTCTAACTAGCATTCAAAGCTCTTTATCTACCAAAATTTTCCATTAGTGTCCAGAAAAATTCTACATGCAGAGAATCAGCAGGGCCATGCCTGAATTGTTTTTTGAAGATCTATTTATGCTACTGTATCTGTTGTTATTTGTGAATGTACATGATAGAAACACTTTACAAAAAATATATCTTCTTTTCTTTAGAAAGGTTTAGTTCTGATAAATAACAAATTAAGTTTACAGATCTGAAATTGGCATACCTTGA
This sequence comes from Patagioenas fasciata, assembly GCF_037038585.1. Taxonomy (NCBI): domain Eukaryota; kingdom Metazoa; phylum Chordata; class Aves; order Columbiformes; family Columbidae; genus Patagioenas; species Patagioenas fasciata. The sequence continues at coordinate 120,405,214 of NC_092520.1, read as the reverse complement.
TGACTACAATCTACTAGACTGAAAAAAGTCCCGGTGAGGAAATGAATTGGGATGAAAACCAAAGTGGTCACATTTACATGAAGGATATGTTTGAACATAGTTGATGCTGAAAAAAAACATACTGTTAGCTATTTCTTGTGATCTGTGATGGCAGCACACTAGCTTCACAAGTGTATGCATATATACCTTCAGAATATAAATAAAATATGAAAATGCTCCATTACTGCATCAAAGTATCATAAATGCTCTATTTGTTAAATTCTAGAGAATAAAAATTGTAACATCACAGAAACAAAAATATGACATAGCATGCAGTCACAACAGCAAGCACAGGGAAGAAAAATATTGAGAAAATATACTTATATGCATATTATGCAAAGATATTTTACATTAACATACAATGTTATAAGAATGTCAAATAATGTGAATGCATGTTTAAAAAAGGCTACAACTAGGTGGTTTCATGTCGAATTAGCAAATAACCTGAGACACCTTCTATGCTTTCACTGGAATAACAATCTTTAAATCTACAGCAGATGTAGAACACATTGACAGTAGTTGAATTCTCAGCTAAATTATACTAAAAATGTGCTGTTCTCTTTCAAAATGACATGGCAGCTGGAATCAGTCCAAGGGAAGGAAAATGTGCTGTACATTTACAGTACTTACAAAAGATTCGTTTCACTGTTGATGGACACTTAAAATGCTTGTTTGAAATATTATGAACATGAATATATCTCCAAAGACCTAGAGCAACATTCCCATGATCAGTTTGCTTACAGCAGAAGAGAAAGCAAGAAATCATTAAAAATGATGCCCATTCAGAACTGGGAAAAAAAATATATTCTGAAATATATAAACCACAGAAATTTTAGCAATGAAAAATAAATTTGGCTTGATGAAATTGTGGTTGATGTATCTGCAATACAAATGACTTATTTTAAACTCACCAGTGTAACTATGTCGCTTTATGATTAGTGTGTATGGCAGCATTTACAAACAATGTTACTGAAGACTGACTTTATACACGATTACAGCTGTTCAAAAATTTCTATGACCATCAAAGTTTTGTAGTGATAATATACAACGCTTACTTTCTCAAGGCTTGTTGTTTTGACGACACCTGCCTTTTGATTCAAAAAGTTCCTCTGAAGTGCATTCTATGTTAAAGTGTCCATAACCTCAGAATGAATGTGTACATGTGTGTGTGCATACATATACTTCTGCTTTGCAGAGTGTGCTTTTACATGCACACAACTCTTAGCTATATGTATTCACACATACATAAGTATGGTCTACATAGTAAAAGTTCATATATATATATATTTTATATATAAATATATATAAACTCTGCAGGCAAGAATTACTTCACGTATTATAATTGAAGTCCTTTAAAAAAGTTCAGTCACTCAGTTAACGTAGTAGAGCCAGTAAATTAAGTTGAAAAGAGAAAATGTGAATGGAAACACCATTCTTGACCATCTGTCAATGGCATTCACATCTGTTAGATCAGGGATTTTTATTTTCAGCTGCGAAGATCTTCTTCGTAAATGGCCCCTCTTGCTGTGGGAGCCTGTTCTTTCTGATGAACGCCTTCCAAGGCTTTCACGATGTGAGCTTTGTTTTCTGTACTGGATTCCTGAGTTGTCAAAGGATATTGTTGAATTTCTGGCATCCGTAACACTGGTGGTGACCTCATTGCTTGCCACTTCATTGTGAATTTCAAGCGATGTTAGCAGAATGTTTCCATGGGTGTCCACCTAGAGGGCAAAAATAGAAATATAAGTTGTTTCAAAAGACTTGACATCTATCAGCTGAATGTGGGTGTATTTAAATGCCTGAACTCGTACATATTTTAAGAAAGCATGTATTCATTTTAAGCATGTGATAATCTCAGAAAAAAATGGCAACACTCAGCTGCTTAAATTAGGCAAGTGCTTAAATACTTCACAGTGCTACCAACATTCATTACAGAACCATATTTGGCAAAATCAATAATTTCTCTCTCTCTCTAAACCAGTCACATTTTAAAGGATTATATAGTTGAGTGAAATCTCCACACCTTGGGTCAGTATAGTTCTGACTTGATGAATTCTTTGCATTTTGGAATCACAGAGCTTATATACAACTTATCTCTTGAACTCCTCCTTCCAAGATCATTTGCACAGTTTTGCAATCATGGCAATGCTTCACTGTGGGGCTTTTCCACTTGGGTAAGTGATCTTAAAAAGCAATGAACTTAGAAAAGGAAGAAAACTGTTGAACTGGGGAAACAGGTGGCACTCTTCTACCTCCATATCCAAGAGGTACTGAGCACAGTATTTAGCACAGTGTTTAACACAGATGGGCAATGCAATATCATTTTCAGTAAATAAGTAGAAGGTTATGACCACTTGGAACCCTTAAATTCTGGTCCAGACTCTCTAGAACCCCTGAGTACTGACAGAGGAGGAACAGCACAGAGCTGGGTACAGCTCCTTCAGTCCAGAAAAACTTCCAGTTCCCATGAGTGGCACTGACAGGCAGCCCCAAATAATGCTGTTTGTGTCAGTATTTGGTCACTTCAGTGGTGGGGCAGCACATCACCTTGTACCCCGTGCCCTGCATGCTGGAGGACGGGAAGAGAAGACAGATGATGCAGGGTTCAGCTCCATGTTTCGTGCCAGATTTTGGGAAAGGAAAATAATACCTGAATGTAAAATAAGTGCTCTGTACTGGGTATTTTAAGCCAGTTAATGCATGTGTGACTCTGTTCAAGTGAACTCCGTTCCCCATGTCAGAAATAGAAAGTGAATCATGGCATACAGAATAATTTCCAGTTTTACATATACAATTTATTCATACACAGTTCATCCTGTAATTAAGACATTTTTCTAACGTGCCACACGATCTGTGTTAACTGTGCAGCAGTTGAATATCTTGAATTCTTCTTCTATCCTAGAAGTATCTGTTTAAAAGTGGTTGAGAAAACACACTACTGTAATGGCCTTTTGAAGTTTGTACAGTCATCTGATACCATGTCCTTTACAAGCTTCATGTGATGCATTAAAAGCATGCATAGCTATGTGTCTGTCCATACGCATTTAGCTTTTTTCAATCTTGTTAAAATTCTGTAAAGAAGATATTTCTTTCATCAATTACTGATGCTACAGCTCATCTTTCCTTAATGAAAACAATTATGATAGCATATCAGCAATACGTTGCCAAGCTTCTTGCAAATGGAAAAATAATATAAAATGCTATGAATGACATATAGACAAGTAGAAAAAAAAAAAACCTTAAGGTAGCCAACAAATCCTGCTGTTGTAGGCAACAGTACATTACGCTGATGAGTGCTTATAAATAAAAATAAACAATGTGAACCAAAATAATGGGGTGGAGATTCCTCAGTTCCTCAATGGTTATTAAGAAAAAATTATTTTCCCCATGGCAGAAACCCATTGGGTACAAAATTATGAGTTTGCATTTTGTAGAAACGAGTTCATGCTGCTGAGCAGTATCTGTAAGCAGGGAACACACACAGGTGTAAAATTCAGCCATGGATATCATCACTACCTATGGTGGTCTCTGAAAAGAACTGAATCAGTTTTCTCTCTCTTTTTTTTTTCCCACGCCCCGCGCCCCGCCCCCCCCCCCCCCCCCAAGTGTGCAAATTATGACCAGGATTTATAAAAGCGTTATATAAAATATCTCCACAATCTGCATTTTCTTTATTAAGTTTAAAACTAAATCTTCCACCCAAGCCTCCACAGTGTCACATGTCATCGCCTTTCCCATCTCCAACTAGGCTTTGAGGAATGTCCTTCAGCTTACTAAAAATGCCTCAGCAGAGACCATTTTGCCAGGGTCCACTCTGACAGCACTGTCTTCCCCTTGCAGGTCTCTACTCCCTTTCCTTCCTTCCTTCCACCATCACAGTATCAGATGGTCTTTCCCTGAGGGCTTCCTCATCTCTCCTGAGTCTCTCTGTCACCTGTATATATATACAGACTTTAGCCCATCCATGGGTATTTTGTCCTTCTACACCAAGCCTGGACTTTTGTAAGTGAGGTGTCGGCTGAAAGCTTCTATTCCAGAGGGTACACCTAAGTATTCAGGCTTCTCCTGCCCAGGGAATTATTTTGATTCCAGTTATTTCATTGCACTGTGTAGCTGCCTTCACCTTATCTGCCAGCCTTACATGCCACTCTATCGTGGCTTCTGCCAATGATGCTGCCGCTTTTCACTGCTTGTCAATGCATCTATAAATCAAACTAGAAAGGCGGTCAGGAAAGTTGCAACATCTGTGTAAATGCTTTGTCTGAAGATACCATTATGTCTTATGAAGCTGCATGACAGCATCTATTTTCTCAAAATGTCAAATGAAACATATTTGGAAACATACTTTTGAAATATATCTCTTTGTTAAAAGAGGAACAGACTTGCATGTCAAATACAAAGAAGGAGCAGATGGAGAGATGAAGAGGTCTGCGAAAACTGAAATCAGGCTTCTGGTCCACAGATACTCTTGAGATATATTGCCGCAAATTGTATTGATTCCTTCAGAGGTTTTGGATAAACCACCTAAGCTCTCAACAACATTAAAGCAATATACACTAATGTTTTGTGGCAATCTTAAGGTGATGTTGTTAAGTATGAATAATTAATGCACACACCACGTTAAAAAGTATGTATGTGCACATAAGCATGACTTCTGAATGATTTAAGCAATGATTTAAATGACTTTGACAAACGTACACAAGCTCTCTCAATGAATAAAGAAGCAAACCAAAAATATCAGGGTACCATTTGCAAGTTGACTCATCTTTGTCTGAATATACAGGTAAGGCAAAATCTTCTTTGAGTGAACATGAGTGTTGCTTGGAGGCTCCAGGGAAAATGTCACCCCTGGTGCAGATACAGATTAAGCAAAGCAGCTGAACCGATTACAGACAGTCATGGCCACACATGACAAACAAGACCAATGTCTTTGATAAAACTAGTTTTGCTCCTTGTGAGTTTCCGAATATAATTTTATCACCCAGCTCAAAAATGTCACTGTCTGTGCACTGGAAATTCTCCCCACAATGTTAACACCAGGCTTTACTCTTGAACCTTGTTATAAATCAGAGAGATGACATTGTGGATTGAGCTGATTTCCCCTCACTCCTTACCATTCTGCTTTAACCTAAAGACTTATCTTTTTTGCCTTCTCTGCCAACCCTGTGTCTCCGTGCTTGTCGCAGTCTCCTTTCTGCCTGATCATGGCTCCACCTGAAACCATTCATTCCCATTTCCCCGCTGTGGTCTCCACTGCTGGTGCTCCCATCTCACCCCCAACAGAAGCCAGGGCTGGTTGTTTCCATGGAGTGTTTCCCAGTGAGCTCATCAAAGCTGAGTACCAAAGCATTAATTAATTCCCTGCTGAATCAGCATGGATCCAAATATGTAAAACTGATGCTCTTATTTCAGAATCAATTTTAATCAAACCCCATCCCTCCCACCTCTGAACAACTACAGCTCCTGCATCAGGGTGAAGCGATTGAATCTCACATAACTCTGTTTGGAGTCTGAGAAGCATGAAAAACATTCACTTTTGAAGGTTCACCATTTCTGAACTATACATACTGCAGTATAAATAAAAAACCTAAAGACTGTAGCAGCCTGTTGTCATCACACAAAAATGACCATAACTTACCTAACTGAAGCTAAGAAGGGGAGAATTAAGATAAGGCTCACAAAGAACCTCTGGTCCTTGATCTTGGAGGAACATCACATCACCAATGGGCTCAACTTTGATTGTATGTTGTAGCTATGAAGCTTCAATGCCCTTTTATACCTGGAAAGTCCTGAATCTACTTAATGCCAAACAAGATACTGGCTCATTTAGATGTTAGGTATCGTAAAGACATTAAAGACAAGAGCTGCTATTTAATACCTTTGTCCAATCAAGATTCTTGAAAAACTTCAGCTTTAATGCCAATTTGAAAATATTTTACTACAGTTGGGAAACTACCATAAGGCTTGATTTACTATTAGGTAGTGTCTGACTTATTTCAGGTTCATTTAGTTCTCTGTTTAATATTCCATAAATTTTAAGGAGTACTTCACAATGATATCTCTTTTTCGTCATAAGGCTTGCACTCAACTACACAAAAAGAGGCACCATTTTGCTAAAATCCCATAGATTTGCTTTGGAGTTCATCAATCCCAAATTTTTAAATACCATGTAAACACTTTCCATCATATGAAGCAATATAAATGCAAATAGCAGGCTTAACCAACAGCATGAAAAGCTGTCTCTGCAGTCAGTCTTGTGTTATTTTACAACAAAATTACTATTCAAGTACATTATCCCACAAAATAGATCTCCCTTTAAAGTTATTAGAAAATGGAAATTATTTTTGGTGGAATCTGCAACCTAGACTCCAGCTATCTGATTCTCACCTGATCTGCCCTGGTACAAGTGTCTATGGTTTCGCAAGTAATAAACTACCTGGTAGCAGTTTTCATCTTCTTAATGTATAAATGGCTTCACAACATGTAGAACAGTACATGATCAGGCCCTAAGTGTTATCTGTGCTTAAAGCAAAATCCACTGATCACATTATAGCTTGGATATTTTAAAATTAATTTCAAATGGCAAGCATTACAAAAATGACAGTGTTGAGTGTTCTCCTGGAGCCTAAAAGTTGATACCTCTCTCACTATCAGCATAATATATTTATTAATAAGCACAAAAAAATGAGACAATGATGTTACATGAGCCTAGTAGATGAGGCCAGGGTAGCCAATGGAACTGGGAAGATGGAAAGATCTTGAAAAAAACAGAAAGTATGAAGAAAAATAAAACCTAGGAAGCTGCATCTTAGTATCCCTGTCTACCAAGTAAGAGCAGAGTTTGACAATTAATCTTGGTATATTTGAATGGACAAAGAAAAGGAAATAAACGTATGGTCCTCCCTTTCCCTGTATTGTACACTGTCTGTGGATTCTTACAATCTCTGGGCTGTACGATGGATTGCATGTGCAATCCTTATTGCCTCTGGATTTGCATCATTCATACTTGTGCAAAGGGGCTGTAGAACAAAATCAGTACAAGCATGAGGCTCCCAATGCACAATGTATGTCCCCATCATAAGCACTACAGGACTAGAGTTCTTCCCACACAAACTGTGCTTGTCACCCATGACAGATATTTTTCAAAATTTGGCACCTACTCATCACACTCATGTTTCAGAAATATCCCAGTGTTCAAAACAGCACTGAAAAAAATATCCAGGAAAGATGAATATGCACAGGAGAATACTGGCAGCTTTGCTATTCTCATATTTCCCAGTTTAAACTGAGTGATAATTCTGCCACATCAGCCAAGATATTCATTCTCAGAATAAAATCCCACTTGTGAGAAGGGTTGCTACAATTAACAATTCTTTAAAAGTGCTACGTAGATGTAAGCGGCCTGAGCCTCTGCCACGGCTGGCAGCAGGGGTTTGAGCCAGGAATCTCCAGAGCTAAAAAAATAAACAAACATGAAGGAACTGCCTGATGAGAAGGGCCTTTTTATAAAGGGTTATCCATTGTTTTTGTTTAAAGGAAACTCTTCCCACATGTCTGACAGCCACGGGGGTTTGAAGCTTGAATAAGTTTGTGTGACAGTTACCCTCCTGATTGATACCCTGGGGCTGAACTTTTGGACCCACCAAACTGAAAACGTAAATTGCCACAGCTTGAACTAAGAAGCAATATTTTTAGCAGGGGACTGTAACAAATCATAACCTCTGTGGATTGGCCCAGAACGAGCAATGTCTGAAACACATGCTCACCAGCTGATTATGCCAGTAGCCTCTATCACAAGAGTGAACAACAAGTGAGAACAGGATTGCCTTAAAGCTCTCTCCTGCTGATTTAGTTGTAAATTAGGCTGTATCTGAGCCTTATTTAAAAGAATTTATGTTGCCAAACTGAAAGTGCATGGAGAGCAACAAATGAAGCCTGAATCTGCCAATGCAAACAGGAGAAATAGAATTGATCCATAGCAATGGTTGATCGGTTTTCAAGGGAAAACATTTTTACAGGCTACCTATTCTTGTCTGACAGTTTTTCCACAAATGGAGGACTTTAATACCACAGGCACAATAAATATTTTATGAAAAATCAAGATTCAATTCTTCCTTTGTACTACAGCTTGTCCTTATATATGAAACAGTGTATCAAGGTTTTCAAGAGAGAGTTTTCAATCCAAAACTGGTATGTGTAAGAAAATTGGTTTACATGAAAAAAAAAATAAAAGAGCATCCTATATTCATCTCCAGTAACTGTGGTTTTCTGAGAAAAGGCTGGAAAAGTTCAGCAAGGAATACTTTTTATAGTGCATTTTCTGAAATAAAATATGATGCAAAAGCAGTCAAATGAAGGGAAGGCCATGCGTGAAATTTTCTTTGTAGTCAGCGGCTCATCCACAAATGAGTCATTTGTAAAGGCTTGCTCAGGTTTCATCTTGTCGCCAGCTCTGAATCTTCTGAAAGCATTCCCAGAGATTCAGATCTGTCAGATGCGCCTCAGTCATTGTGCCACCTTCAGCAGTGCTACACGGGAGAATACAGGGCAGTTTTCCTCTCCCCACTGCTTTTCCTCATCATTTGTGCAATGTGAGGACACTGGCTGTGCTATTTGCATGCTACAAGGGCTCTTCTTTCCCTAACGCCTGGAGCTACGGGGCTCGATGGCTTTATCACATGGGCAGAACTGGACAAAAAGCCGTAATGGGAGCAGTGAAGCCAACAGGCAGCTCGGCAGCAGCAGCTGGTGAAGCCCCCCCAAGACAGCAAGTTTTGATGGCAGCATGTCAGAAAGAGCTCAGAGAGAAGTACTTAAAAGCTTGGCGTTGTGGAGAGACACGTCCACAGCAGCAGCATTGATATGGAGACGGCTGTGCCAGTTTTGGCTTTTCAAACCCGTAACCTCCGACACGGGACAATGCAAATGCAAATCCGTTAGGAAGCAGAGTTACTGAGCAAGGACAGTGACTGCTTTGCAAAGCAATTATCAAATAAAACACAAACATACCCACATCTGCAGATCTTGTGCCCTAGAACATTTTTGTTATTAAATCTCTCGTGCTCTACAATCAAATAAGACTAGGAAAGCATGAAAAACCCTCTTGCTCCTATAAGAGGAATGTTTATAACCAAGCCTGCTAGCTTGCACACCAGACCTCAATTATTTGATGTGTAAAACATTAAGTACAACACCAGTGTCCATGATGGTTCTATCGGTTTCCATTGGCTAAAATGCTCCGGTGTGGAAATAACATGGTATTTTCCTTTATCTCCCTCTTGTTCCCTTTGCCTGAGGACAGACACTGCCTCAGCAGCACTCCCAGTCTTGGGTACCACAAGAGCAATGCTAGAACTCAGGGTCTGAATGCCAGGCAACATGTTGTGCTGCCTCTGCCCTGCCTCCCAACACAAACAAGCGACTTCCACAGCACCGCAGCCCCTCCTGGCTGAGCACCAACTCGGGCTGGACCTGACACAACTCAGTGTTGTTCTGTTACTACATCCACAAGTTACAGCATCTGATATGGACAATAAATGGACTAATTTATATATATATATATATATTTTTTTTTCCTTTTATTTTTTTTTTTCTGGTGCCCCTGGGCTACTACTCTAAATCAATGAGAGGGAGCTCATGCACATGGTTCATATATAAGCAAATTCAACTGCTAAAACAAAACAGCAACACAAACCAATCCAAAATGGTAGTCTTAGAGACAAACTAAAAATAAAGCCTTTTCCCAGTTGTATATTTGAACCCTTTTCAATCTTCTTTCCAGTCCAGCGTACATTTTGACAGTCAACGAATAGCAGCGATAGCTGCAAAGGCAGCTGCCTGTTTTTAGGCACTCTCTCTTTCTTTAAAAATGCTACTCAGCCTCAAATCATACGAGATTTGAAATTTTTACCAGGATTATAAACCTTCTCTTTCTGAATGTAAATATACTCCACGGAAGCTTGAAGACTCACAAAAATGAGAAAAACAATAATTTCACTGAACTTGCACAAAGGAGTCTCCATCCATGGCTCTGAGCCTCCCTTATTGTGCAGTATGCCCTCCAGTTTGTGAGCCTCTCCCAGAACATTCAGCCCTGAGTCCCAGCTTCAAAGCAAGAAGCAAGCAAATGCCAAGCAGGCATTATTTCCATCAAATTCAATGATCTTCAAGAACCACCAAAGGAGAAGTTACAATTGAATGCCTCTTTACTGCCTCTGAAGAGGTCAGAGCCAAGGCTGCAGAGCTTTCAGGTACTGTTTTCCATGGCAAATATGTTAAAAACTCTGATATTACCACCTGTCCTGCTACATCCATGGGTGTCTGTGCAGCATGGCACACAGTGGGTATGACCCAGAACCACGGAAACCATTTTCATGCTTCAGGGCTGTGGCGTCTGGAAGCCCTGGTAAACTTTGTCCAAAGTAGATTTGCTAGATAGATTTTCCCTCAGCTGCTCATCCTGGAAGTAATGAGACCTCTTACATCCTCCAAGAAACTCCCTCTGCTTTCCATTTGCCAGTGCTTCTCAAAGGAGAACTTCAGATTTGACATCCAGCATCCACTGAATCTGCATTGTCTGTCTATGTTTTGTTTCAAAGAATGATTTCTGATCAGCTCTACCTAACACCCCTGTCTTTTCCCATTGTATGCTGGCACTGCTTCTCCAAAGGCACTGAATCCAGTGACTGCAACAAAGTTGTTTTGACTTCACCAGCTGAGGCCTGGAGACAAAACATTTTCTACACAGAATGGTACCACAACTCATTATTTATCCTGTGACATTCAAACAGCAAATATTCAGTCAGTATGAGCATATGCATTTCTACAAAGCATATAGAGTTTCCTTCCACAGATGGGACTCCATGGGACAAAGTAACACCCTCTTCTATCAGCTCTGGTGTGCTGAATTTGTGCCCTAATGTCATTCATGCATGCTTGATATTAAATCAGCGTATACAAGTCAGAACAGTCCATGATATATGTTTAGGATGGTCTAAAAAGAAAAGAATAAGTTATAAATCAAAAATGATTCAAAAAAAAGGTTGATATATGGTATGATCAGGTCTGGAACATAAAAATAGCATGATCTGAGTGTGAAAACCACTCATTTTCATTAGTTAAGGTATTTAGGCTTCTTTTGACAATACAGACCAATTGATCTCAAGATAGAAGAACAGTCAGGCATGTGGTGCTATTGAGCTCATTAACAAGTCTTGTACTGAATGATGTAAATCATTTAAATGGATGAGATTCACCAGAAGGTTTCCATTGGGAGAACTGAACCTTCGTGCATACATCTGCATTACCTGCTTGCAGTTAAAACCAGCATCACTTTCAGTTGTAATACTCTTCTATTCCCACCTGCTTTTTTTATAATTATTTGTTTTTCCAGGAAAGGGAATTCATTCTTGTTTTTAGCTTAGCCCTAAGCAGTGCTGCCAACTGTGATGAGAATTTGGTTTCATAATGTAGTGGACAAAAATGAGTTTATTTGTTCAAAAATTATTTCACAGATATGAATGTCAATAATAAGGTATAGTTCTATATTACATTTACCATAGCAGACAAAATCATTAGGATCAAAAAATACAGCTTGAAATTGCTTTTATGATCCCGGTATTTAATTAACTGGTAGTGGTTTTCTAATTTATAGCTGATAGAAAAAAAAAGCCTTACTTAACAAAACTGAATGAAAAAGCCTCACTGGGAGCATTTCAGCCAAAAAAGATGTTCTATTCAAACTGACATGGCTTGCTAACATCACATAATGTTGAATACATTGAATTTCTCTTGCAAAGGGAAAAAAGAGTATTCATTGGATGAAGTAATACTCCAAGCAAGGAAATAGGCTACTGTGTAATCAGCACAGGCCATGCCAATACTGTGTTTCAGATATCAGTGTGAAAGTTTCTCTAGGAATCACAATTTTCTGCCGATCTTAAGTAGCACATGGTGATGCCACACACAGTGGTTCAGCTATGCTGGCCAATTAATTAGCTTGGCAGAACTAATCCCTTATCTGTTCTCTTCCATTCTAAAGGCATCTGCTCGAAGTGAGAAAAAGAATGCTCTGATCCTGGATTCCTTTACGTAGGTACTTGAAGAAAATCACAATTAAATTATATTTGATTTAGACAAATACATTACTTTGTAGATCTGGGCTTTTATTTTCAAGCTCCTATTGTTATCTTCTTCTTACAGTTACTTGTCATACAGATGATACTAACTTCAATTTTTGTATGGCTAAATATTTTCTTCTATCTAGGTTCTTGAGCATAAAAATGCCAGTTTGTCCACAAAAGAGAGATGTGGTTGGTGATGTTTTTACACTTTAAAAAAAAAATTCATACAGTTAGTTTTTGTAACAAAAGAAAAGAGAGATTATATATAGATTAAAGAATCCTACCCGGTTGCCTTCAAACTTCAAGCGATCGTTGTTTGCCTTTGCTGTTTTTTCTGCAAGTTTCTTCTGTCTTTGAGGGCCTTTTCCGAAGAAAATGTAGTTGACAAAGGCGTATTCAAGTAAGGCCAAGAAGACAAATACAAAGCAGCCCATAAGATACATGTCAATGGCTTTAACATATGGAATTTTAGGCAAAGTCTCTCGCAGATGAGTGTTGATTGTTGTCATAGTCAGCACAGTTGTAATTCCTACACAAAGAAAAAGAAAGGACATATCTTACAACTCCAAGCAGATGATGCTTCAATTTTGTTTTCATTTTTGGCAAATTTGCCTTGTCAATGTGAAGAAGCTTAAAAATTTGTTGAAGATGTCTCTCAGGTGACATCACTGTAAATGAAAGCAAAATTAAAGCTTGATGCATCATTATTCTGTAACAGTATTTCGTTCTTACAGTCAGGAGAAACAGCTAACAATAGGGCCTGGCACCACTGCCATGAGTTAACGTCACTTCACGAAAGCCAGTGCAGATGTACTGAGGATCTCCTCCATGAAGACCAAACTGATCTGTGACAGGAAGGCAAATAGTCTGCCAAGCATTGAGAGGTGTGCTCTTCCAGCATGGTGCTGCTAGACAAAATGGAGAGAAGTTTTTTAAAAGTTATAAAACTAGTTAGAGGTCTGGATAGATAAAACCATGTGCACATAGATGAGGTCCTTAGGGACATGGTTTAGTGGTAGACTTGGCAGTGTTAGGTCAATGGCTGGACTTCATGACCTTCAAGGTCTCCTCCAACCAAAACTTTTCCATGATTCTTTATTAAGGCAGAGTGTTCAAATGGATAGTGATTCTTCCCGTGTAGTTCTAAATTTCTAAGAGTTAAGCAGTTGGTTGAAGTTAGTCCTCTAGGGGCCCTCTGCAGTAGATGAAGAGAGACATGCACATTTCTAGAACAGTGTATCCCATCTATTTCAGTCACCTGTTTCAGGAAAGGACAATATAGAAGAGGGATTTGAGATGACTAGTTTAGAGCAGTAGTCTAATTTTTGCACAGCAAGAAGTGAGATGAGCAGTGAGAGCTAGACAGGTGCATTTCTGGAAAGAAAAAGTGAAGGAGGGAAAGTCGTATTTTTATAGTGATCTACTGGACACTAATAAACTGCCTAGAAAATCTATAAGGTATGACAAACCCTCATTTATTTACCAAAGAATGGACATAGCACCTGAAAATACATCACAGAGCACCACTTTGAAAAGCTGGTACGAAAAGCAAATTTACTGTTGGTCTGTTTGAATTCACAATAAACTGCAGGGTCTGTATCTCTGCTGGAAATTTAATGGGAACTGCAAGTCACAGGCGGCTGAAAACACTGATTTGTGGAATAAGTCTACATTGGTAAGAGAGGCAAGCCATTCTAATAGGTCCACTCCGCTACTCTTTTCTCTGATTCCATAATTATACCATCAGGTTGTAAGCAGTCACTAAAATGCAGGCAGAACAAAAAGAACAAAAAGAATATTGCTGCCATATTACGAAGCACAGCTTCTTTTACCTGAAGAGACAGGCATAAAGACAATATCACTCAAAATCAAGCTGTCAGTGTAAACAGTGTCACTCCAGGGAACTGTAGTAGTAGCCTATGAGGTTCTGTAATAGATATTTTGTATATTTAGTAAGTCAGCATCATGTGGTTTTCAGTGCCTTTCTTCTAAACAAGTGAAACAAGTGTGTGTTGATGTCAGATGTTTCACGGTTTGAAATACAGCAGAGACACGCAACAGCACAGGCTTATTTAAAAATTGTATTGACTAACTCACCCAGCTCTGCAATAAAATGAGTGTAACTGACACATCATTTTTACCTAAAGAAACTTTGACAAAGTCTCTAGAAAATCTCCATGTGAGCACAAGGAATAGGGGTGAGGAGGATGGAGGACTGCAGCAAACACTATCATACATTTGCAGCCCAAGGGATTTCACGAGCCTGAATTAGTTTCTTTCTTTGCAGGATTACCTGTGGCCGCTTCCCATAAGGGATTCAAAAACTGCCTAAGACCAAACTGATTCTCGTATCAGAAATCCCATAAATTCCTTTTAAGACATCAGAGGTATCTCACTAGCATCCCATAGATGCTTACCACAGTCTAGGTCAACAACAGACTTAAAAGCCTGTCCAGTGGGATGTATAATGCCTACATTTTTGGTGCTTGTTCCGAGGCTGCTATCTAGATTCCAGAGGTAAGTCCTGAAACACCACACAAGCAGAGTTTGGTGGCTCTCTTGGTGATCCAGAAGATTAAGCACACTGAATAGAAAGGTGGTTATCACCAACCAAAAGGAAATAGATCCCCTAGGAGGTCCTGACACTCTGCAGGCAAATTCCCTTCTGAAGATCGATAATTTATTTTAAAGTATAGCTGGATGAGAAGCAGATGACACTCACTGATCATAGAAACATAGGTTAATCTTGTGATTACAACCCTTACCAAGAGTGAGAACTCTAGAGATTATTTTTCTCCTCACTCTAAGGACTGTGTTTCGGAACTTCTAGGGTGAACTAGCGAAAACTCAGTTTTGAGCAGAATTGATGGTTTTGAAAATCTCTCTTGAAATCAGCCCTGCATCAGCCTTTATCTGCAGTGTCCAAAGCACACAGTCTCTGGAATGAGCTGCCCTTTGCTCCATGCCTGAGTTTCTCTGTCGAGGCAACTACTGGGTTCAGTGCAGGCTGGAGCACACATGACATGTGAAGTAAAGGACCACGGACAGGAACAAAACAAGGAAGGGAATGAACTAGAATCAGGCTCTTGTGGAGAACACAGGCCTCCTGCAGGGGTTGAGTAATAGCTCCGTGTCCCTAAGAATTGCGCAGGAGTCCTTTCTCTAAGAAACAGTGAGGCCAGCAGCCTTTACCCTCCTCTGTACTTCCCTTTTCAGAGCCAGTTACGTATTTCCAAAGGTGCTATTATTGCCTTTAAACTTTGACACCATTTCATATCAGCTTCAGAGTCATAAAGGGGCTATACAAAGGAATGTAGCATTAGACCCACGGTACTGAAGTTTGTTATACAAACATCACAGACATAACCACCAAAGCACTAATTGTTTTCTCAGAAGAACCTACTAGTTGGATTTTCATTCTCTCAAAAGGACTTTCTAGCAATGCAAAATAGAGCATTTGGGGTCCTGAGCTTGCTTTGAACGTACTCTGACTTACGTTCTAATATTTGTGTTATCACAGGACGGTACTTGATGAACTTTTACACAGAAATAGGCCACATGAGGCAGTGACATGCGAACCTGCTACAGAAGGGCATGGAATGTCACTCAGTTTGGTAACTTCTAAGCATCTGTTCTCTGCAATCCTGGCCAGCATGTAAAATCTAGATGCTGACTGATGTGTTTGAAATATTCCCCTCACTCAGTCATAATGTCTCCAGGATGGATTTTTGGTATCCAGTAGTTCATTTATGAACAAAATAGAGCTGTTTGGACTCTATGTCCCACTTCCCGTGAAGCTACTGCTTAGGTAGCTGCTGAGTGGTAATGCCAGATTGTGTCATGCTCATGTGCAACAGCTAATCCACAAAATCTATAGAACTATTATACAGCAAATGCAGTTAATCTACAATATCTCCAGTTATCTAAGTTCAGATACTAGGACGTAGTATTATATTGCACAAAGGTATAGGTGTAGCTGCCCAAGTTGCTTTGATATGTGGAAGGTGGGGAATCATATGGACATGGGTTGGAGTTCTAGTTCACTGTGCTAGATATCAGAAAAATAAGGGAACCATGGAATATGTTCCTGTTTTAAGAAGAGCAGAGAGTATAGCAGGAAGTTACACAGCATAGGTTTAGTGACAGGTTTTGGGTAGGAAGCTATTGGGAAGCACAGGGCTGAAGACAGGATTTCAGATGAGAGGTAGCAATAGTCATAAGGATTTATGGATCCATTTAATCTTCCTTTTCTATAGCTATCCCTGAGTATGCTTTATAACTGATGAAATATTTCCTGTAAGATATTTTGGAGCCATCTTCCCTTATCTAAAGGATTCTTTGGTCTGAAAATGTCTGGGATCACCAACCTGTGCTAAATCCATGTTTTTCTGTCATGAGGTAAACAACACTTCATCATAAAAATGCACTAGACATACTGTGCATTCTGAGGGTGAGATGGGATGTCATGGTCCATAACTGAGATGCCCCTGCCCTCTTAACTAGCACATGGTTCTCGAGGTCTGTTCCTGCCATTGTCAGCTAAAGCACCCAGGACCTCAGGTGGAGCCTTGGAGCCATACTTGTCTTCCCACACTAAGCTGGACTAAAAGCCCACGCTCAAGCCCTTGGAGTATGATTCTGGAGCTCGTCCCCTCACCGAAGCTACTGACAACAACATTAACTGTGATGAGAACAAGGCTGGGACCCATATGAGCAGCTAATGCCATAGATTTAGTGGTAGCTACATTCTTGCACGCAGGGGAAAAGTCATCACTTTTGAGGCAATACTGAATGACATGATTTTGACGTAAATTATTTTGGAATATCAAAACACTGACATCACTTTGCAGTCCTTAACAATCTCTGAAGGCAACATTCAGTCTGACATTTTAATGTCCCACTCATTCTTAGCACATACCAAGGGCAACTCTTGCTGCTGATGCATCGTAATTGATCCAGAATGACACCCATGATAAAATGGTAATCAGTATGGAGGGCATGTAGGTTTGAAGAATAAAGTATCCAATATTTCTTTTCAACCTGAAGCTCAGTGAGAGTCTTGGATAGGCACCTGAGAAAAGGGAGAGGAAAACACCGTTATTCATACTGAGGAAAAGACACTTGTGGATACTTGTTTTCAGTTCCTGTAGAAACTAAAGCATCCACACTTTATTGGGTAGTATGACATCTGCAGAACAGTAGGTGAAACACCTTCACTGTGTTACTGGTTGGTATTAAAAGAAACCTTGCAGTGAATATAGTGATATCCAAGCAATTTGTATTTGGGAAGAAAAGAGAGAGTAAGTTATTCTAGATTATTGAACAGATGGGTGAGCACCAGATAGTTTATAAAAACAGATGATTAGGTCTCCAAGCAAAATGCTTATCCAAATACACAGTTTTATGTATAGTATTTATATTGAAATGATTGGCAACATGCATATTTCTGTATTTACATGGAGGAGTTGTTCGTGAGATGGCACTTCTTCATTGCAGCTGAACTATAAGAAACATGCTACCTGTGGTGCCAAAAAAAAATTGTAATGAATCTGAGTGAGGAAAAGCCTTCAGACCAGATCCAAAGGTCTTTAACATTGATTAGACCTGGATAGGATTTTTCTTCCAAAAATATTTTAATCAATAAAATAAAATTTTCTATATCTGTGTACATATACACACAGTATATAGAGTAATAATGAATTATTACAATTGGAGTAAATAAATAATGAAAAAAATAAAAACTTCAATGTCAATGTTTCAAACAAAACATTTTCTTATTTAACATCAAACTGACATATTTCAAAATTAGTGTTACTCTTGCTGAAAATATTTTATATATTTGGAAATCTCAGTTAAAAAAAATTGTAACTTCTTTCACCAAATGCAGAGGATCAAATCTGAGTACAGCTGTACAAGACAAAGAAAGGAATTCACACAACACTAGCTCCATGATTTCAGTGTTTGCACTACTAGTCTTAGTTATAATACTTCTAATAGCTCGTCTAAAAGCTCTAGTTATAGTCAACATCCTCAAAAACATTACTGACCATTCTGAGGGCCCAACTATATATTAGATTACATCCCATCCATTCCAATGCAAATATGTGCAAGATACAAAAGATCACATCTAGAAACACTTAAAAAATTACAAACTTCCCTTTAAATTATGTTCATTTGTTTGCATATGAAAAAATGCTGCACTGTTTCCAGGCAGCAGAAGCATCCAGGGAGCATCAAACTTTATGCAAGGATCCTTAACTGTTTTATCAAACAATGTCAGAGGAACTACCACTGGAAAGAAATATCTGGTAGATGTATTGAGTTGCTGTGATTACTTCAGTCAGTAACATTTTTTTTCCAGGATGAAAAGCCTTCTAGTTTCTCCAACAGAAGAATATTGGTAGAGTCAGAACAACTTGCTTAATAATGAAAATCAGAACAAGGTTTTCTGCAGTCTAAAGCAATCAATATAATTTCAGCAAAGAATAATTTAGACTTTAGTTTGGTTTAAATCTTCATTTTCCTGTGACCAATGTTTAATTCCAAAAGAAAAATTCTCTCTTTGAAACCATGCATGCTTTTTTTGCTAATAAAGCTTCATTTTTTTATTGAGCTTCTTATGAAACCATTTCTATAGTCTTGTATATGCAAACTATGTAAATAAAACAGGAACATACTCTGCCATCATGAAGTACATTAAAAATGTAGTGGCCCTGATCACCTTTCTGCAGTAAGAGTAGTGCATCAGACAGAAATCTTTATAAAGCTCTGTTAAGGAAAATTATTTCATATAACATACCACCTACGTAAAGGTTTCTCTGCAAATCTGTTCCTTTCCAAAAGTCCTGTCCAGGTCTGGGTGTCTGTGGAATATCACTGACAGAGGAGATGACTGGAAAATCTCCCACAAAATACTGATTCTTTAATAAATAGTCTGCAGAATTAATTCAAGAAGTTTCAGTGGAACTGAATCACTGAAAGCTGCTTCTTAGGCTGCTCTGCTGTCAAGGTCCCTGGACGCACTGGGGAACCTCAGAGACAGTAGAGAGCACTTTACTATCGATAAAGCAGAGAAAACGGTGTGGATGGAAGAGAAGCGTGTCAACAGTGGAGAGAAGTAATGTGTCACGTATGTCAGTAATGTTTAGTCATGAAATCCTGAACTGAGAAACAGTATGACAGAGCAAACTAATTTTGCATGTTTCACCTGTGACCATCATTCATTGCCTACCACCATCTCCCTTTAATGAGACAAAATGAGTACTGAAACTAGTGAGACCTGGCCTTAAAGATGGACTCTCCAGATAGACTGTCTCAAGGTCAGAGACACCAACACAAAGTTGTTTTAAGCACCACGTCCTTCATGTAGAATCTAGAAGACAGAACCCTAAGAACCATACCTAGGGCCAGGGGTGTCAGTGCTGGCTGACCTCCTGCTCTAGAACTGGAGCTGGACTGTAATACAGAGATACAATTGCAAATCTGAAGGTGCACTCTTCCTTTTGAGATGAACTGTAACATTTAGACACCAGCATGTAGCTGGCAGATATGACATAGCCTCTACATGTGGGCACGACATAGCCCCTACATCTCTTTGACCAGCAGCTGGAGACTAAGAAGGCTGCCCTATGCCACCTCAAATAGCAGTTGATTAGGCGGCTCACTTGAACTGGCATACACCAGATGACTGTCTAAGCTCCGAATACATTTACAGGACAGTTGGTTCATCTGGTCAATCTTGTAAACAAAACCTAGAGAATTATCCACCTCGTCCAAAAACAGACTCCTGTTGGTGGGCTGAATTTGTCTCCAGACTCCACTGACTGTATTGACTAGGTTGTCATCAACTAAGTTCCCTAGAGCATATGTAGACACTGAGATTATACTCACCTTAAATCAGAGCAAGGTGAATCCCAGCCCTGCAAGTCTCAGAGTAGGTTTTGAGGGTCTGTGGTTCCTGGGAAATATAACTAAAAGTCTTGCTGGCATCACAGCTACTAACTGGAACTGACACATTGCTCAGTTTTATAGAAGTAAATAGGATGTCATCCTGTTTTGTGGTGATTTTCCAAGCTCAAATTTTATTGGGAGGTCTGAATCTTGGCAAATTTCAGAATAATTTGGTCTTTGTATAGTTCAGGTTGAAATTGAAACATGAACTAGCATCCCTATTGTTCTGTACTATGCGGCCAGAGTTTTCCTTTAGGTAGGTCTCTCTGAGATGACTAAAGTTGATATTACTTTCACCTGTATTGCTTTTATGTGTTCACAGATGATCTGTTTTTCTTGCCTTCAGCCTGCCATCTCTGCTATAGTATCTCACCTCCAGCAAACAGACCACAGGAACTTGTGGGGGAAAAAAGAAGTTAAAAGAAGGAACGCTCCTTATTTCCCTTGCTTATTTCCCCCTATTTGTCCAGATGGCTAAAACATAGTTGTAAGGATGGGTCCTAACCTGCATGGAACAAAGGTTGTAAGTCCAGATCTTTATTTATCTAAGAAGGAACCATCTTGTGCAATGTATTTAATAAAAATTGATTTCTTGTTGAGCTTAACAATTACACTGTTACTTGCCTGATTATGCTTGGATAACAATTTGTCAATTAAGGCTCAGCACATTTAGAGATTAATTACCAGGAAACTCTAGTTGTTAACATTCCATCAAGATTTGTTTTTTGCCTAAAGAACAGTGTTGCTGTTCAGGGACCAGATTTGTTACTCTTCCTCCCATCTCATATAACATGTTGATGTCTATGAGCTAATTTAAATAGTACAGGAATAAAAGAATTTGGCTTGAAGTATTTGAATCTAATAACAGTACTGAGAATGCAGGCACGAAAACAGATACTTAATCAATAACCAAGCTCAAAATATTCCTCCTTCATATGTTTGGGCACTTGGTAAAAAGTAATTACTTGTTTCTCTTTCAATTGCATTAAAAGCTAGCAAGCTGAAATATCTAGCTCCAAGGCTAAATTAGTCTCTTGCTGTTTTATCCAAGTATGAAGCAAGATAACAGAGTTGGTCAGTTACAGAATTCTTATTTTAATGTGTTCTTCTGGGAAGGTTCTGTGGCTAATTGGAAATGTACTTTACGGATTGATCTTTCAGGATACAGCAAATAAGTAATTTCCAAATCTTTTAAGACTACTCTTCTCTGACCAACAGGTTGTTAATCTGGCTCTGACTGCTATGCATATCTTTGAAGCTTTTAGGTGGTGTTTTACATATCTGCATCCCTGTTCAGTTTCTTAGCATTTCTGGACATTTAGGAGGCAGATCCAACATACATTTCAGGTGTTTGCATGCAGATATTTACACATGGTTGGTGTGTAAGCTCTCAGTGTAAACTATGGAGATCTAGACTTTAGGTCAACGAATTCTAAGGGTATGATTTAATTGCCTATACAGAGGTGCCTAATGCCATTTGAGATGCGTTAGGCTACTGAAGGGTAGAACTTAATACTAGTCAAGTAATTATTACTGAGGCACTAGATTGGCACATAGGACATAAGACTAAGACTCTGGAACAGCAGCCTGACTGCCAAGCAGGATGCTCTACACCATCTAAAGAGGCACCTATGTTTAGGTAACTGAATCGTGTCCTAAGAGCTATTGGCTTGACAGAACAGAGGTGTTCAAGAGCATAATAGCTCTTTAGGCTGCATTGACAGCACTGATTTGATGTCATTTGACTATGAGCTTAATTCAGTTACTGACACATAGGCATCCAGTGCCATTTGAGAGGTCTTATGGCCTTCAGGTGATATTAGAAGGACAGTTAAACAAATTTTTTTTTTCTTCACAGCAATTTAAATGCTCCTTCTGCTTCTTTCCATCAAGGATAAAGAGAACAAGCTATTCTCTGTGTCTTGGCAGATGCCTTCTAGATATCTCAAGACCTCAATTCCCACCAGGTTTTCTCTTTTTTTAAACTACACAATCATATCTGGCTCTCCGGCAATCTCATGTATTGCACTTTCTGGACTTCTTACTTACTAATTTTCCCTGGACCCTCTTCTATTGCTCCACAACTGTCCTGAACAGTGCTGGCCATGACCACAAATACCTCAGGCCTTAGTAATGCAAGTCAGATTCCTTGTACGATGTGGTGTGCTGTTTGTTTGTTTTTTTTTTTTTCAAAAAAAAGGTGTTATTGGCTCATGTTCAGTCTGAGATCAATAGTAACCCCTAGATTTCTGCACACAGAATTCTAGCCTAACCTGATATTCCCTTTCCTGAATCTGGATAGGAATAATTAGTTGTGCGAATGCTGTGTTTTGCAGTTGTCCATACTGACTTTTATATTTTTTTCAGACCCATTTGCTAACTTGGTAAGATCATTTTTAACTCCAATGCTATGCTTCAACATGCATGTAGTTCCTCCAGTGTTGTTGCAGCCCTGCACAGCTTTATGTCATTATCTCTGGGTTTTTTCTCATGCTTACTGTTGCGTCTCAGTAGTAACTATGGGAACAGATTTTTTTCATTTGCAGAAGTTAGACAAGATTATACAGCACTGTTTCTCATGGAGGATAGGATAACTAACTACTCCAAAAGCTGTATATGGCACGGATCTCAAGTCTTTTAGTTTTATACAATCAAAGCACACAAGTACTGAGACATCTGAAATGCTGAGATACTGTGCTCAAAGAACTAATATCTTCCCTTGAGACTTCAATAACCTCAAAGCCAAAACCAAAAAAAAAAAAAAGCATGCCTGACTTATTTTCCACAAAAATGTAGAAACTGGCCCTAATTACTAGGTCCATAAAAAAGTAGTGTCTTCAGAAGAAATTTGAAAAGAGTGTGCTGACTTTATCCACCAGATTCAGTAGCATGCTTCAGATTTACAATGAAATATGTGTTTTCGAGAAACAAATGTGATGTTTCCCCTGCATGGAAACACTTCTCGCATAATTACATAATTAATAAAGCATTTTTATAATGTCCTGTGCCAAATAATAGTAAATTCAGCACGGTGTCTTCATCAGTGACAAAAATTATATGCTTCAGAAAACAGTACAAGAATCATGGAGTAATCTGTTCTCTGTGACTGTCTCATCCTGCTCCCTAATGTTAAGCTGTCTTAAACCTGGAGTATGAGACTTTTTTACTCCTTCTACAAGATTTTTTGAAAGAACTGAAAATGTGGTCAGTCATATAAGTGTCTACTCCTTGTTTGTATTTTCTCTCATATTTGGCTCACAGCTTTTTGGTTTTCTCTTTTTTTTCCTGAATTTAACAAATCTCTCTCATCTCTAAATTACTAAATCACACCCTTACTGAAATATTTTATCATGAACTAAAAGGTGGCTTTGGACTGTCATGAAAACTTCACAAATGAGTTCTCTGTACTCTCACTGTTGACTCAAAGAGCCGTTCTACAAAAGCATACCCAGTCCTGTGGAGGGGCAGGCAAGCTCTGGCTGCCAAAGGGGACACAAGCCAGAGAATGGAGGGATATAGGATTAGAGTATCTGTTTCTCTGTAGAAAAAACCTTCCATTCATGATGATAAACAAGAACAGCAGAAGTTGGCAAACTCCCTTGTATTAATTTCAGTCCCAGCAATATTTACATTTTGTTCTGAAATACAATTCGTGTTTCTGTGTACTTTGAAACAGATGCTGTGCCCAAAGAGTGGGTGAAGTGATGCTTACAAACATAATAGAGCTATGCTTCATTTGTTCTAGTGTGCTGGGACAGATGGAACAGTACATTCCTGTGGTCTGAAGAGCATGAAAAGCTGGAGCCCCCAAACTGTGGTCCCACACTTGCTGATGGCTTTATGTGTTGCTTTGGTCTTGTCACATATAACAACATTTTCCTATGCTGGTGTGTAACATTGAACATGTAAATCAATGCTGCACTTTGTCACCTGGAGACTTCCAATGCTGTGAGTTACCAGTAACTTTTATTACATCTTAAAGGAAACAAGAAGGAAATCCAGGGATTTAATTTTAGTGTCGTAGCATTGGCTATGTATACAGTATTATACACTCATCAGTGCAAATCAAGATATAAAACGCATTACATTCACTATACAACAACAAAACAAATATGCACTGAAAAGTTGTAGGACAGTGTTGATAAAAACAGTGTCTTTTTGGCCTAGTATGCCAAAACATACTTATGTAGGATCACTAACCCTTTAGGCTACATTTAAGCTGATGACTCAGAGGTGAATGGCTTCATGTTTTTTTACATCACAAATATTTAGGCACCTGGTTAAGTATCACATATTCACACAGACACACACACACAAAAGAAAAAATAAACAAGATATGCTATTTCATGGACTCCTGCCTCCAGGCTTCATCAAGTAAGTAATTTCTTTAGTCAAACACACAACGCAGTGTTAAGTCTAGATATAATTATGATTAATAAAACAATAACTGTTGTACACAAAGAAATTAAACACAACAAGAAAATTACAATACTTGCCTGTGGCAAAGACAACATTCTTTGACACCAGTCTATATTCCACGATGGAGAACTGAGGAAGCTCAATCCTCTCCACGCCAGTGACTGCGTTATCTCCACCTCTCCAGTAGAACTCTATGTCATCGGTTGTGTAGCCATCTGCAGGCAAAGCAGGAGAGCAAGTCAGAAATAACAGCAGACTCAAATGCACCTTCAAACACAGTGCATACGGTTTGTCATTTGAGACAATGAAAAGAATCAGAACAGCTGGAGTGGTGTTCTGCTCTGCATGCCTGTGGGAAGGTCTCCCTAAAAGCTGTGCCATTACAATCTGTGCAGGAATTTGAGGCAAAATACTGTTGTTGTTTTGTTGGGGTTTTTTGATCTTTTTTGGTATCACTCTCATAAAATTCACATGAGGATTAATGGCCCCTACAAGACAGAAAATGCTACCCAATAATCTGCAGAATTGCAGATCAGCATGATTTAAGACATCATACACATTTAGCAATGAAACCAAGTATATATTTCTGCTGATAAACACCAGAAAAAGATGGATTATTCAATGAATACAGGCAAAAATAACTGGGGCAGATCTTTTCCACTTAAACTGAAGAATGTGAGTCACACTATTTCCATTAGCTTCTGTAGTGGAGGACTACAGTTGAATAGAGAATATTTACTAGTATTTTCTCTATATGGCCCATAATCTCCGGCCAGTAACAAGACTGGAGTAGGAACTCCTGAAGTACAAAGATACATTGAATTTGCAATCCTAGGACATGACTGGGTGGAAGAGAGAATCTGGTCCTGCGCAGAACACAACTGCAAATCATAAATGGGGCTGATCTGAAAGCCCAGGCGGGTTCTGTAACAAGATCATTCATGCATAAAAAAAGCATACTGAAAGAAAATGATATCACAGTGTTTGCTCTCTTGAAAAGGAATCTGATTAAAATATGAACATTTATTCTCTTGTGTTGAAGATAAGCATCCAGTCACTGTCTCTGACAAGTCAGTGGCTTCATTCTGTCCTAAACCCATCTTTCTAGGATATATCCATCCATGTAGAAATGGATGAACCCTTATATTTTTTAAAAAAGTCAAAGAAACAAACAAACAAAAGGTGATAATTACAAGATTCACATAGTGTTTATAGACATCAGTGTAAACATTACAGTTTTATAAAAGGAAAACCACCCTGCATCTGAACAAGGTTCTACATGCATTTTCTTATGTACATACAGCTTTCTATTTCCAGAGTGCAGTTCTGTTCATCTAATGGGTATCTTCTTAAGTCCATCATACAAGCTGCAGTGGTTGTGATTCTGTAATACAAATATCACAGAGAATTACTGCACAGCCAGTATTCCAGGTTTTGTTGTTGTTGTTCATTTTGTGAAGTGAGGACTCTCTAAAGCATAGCTTACAATAAATGAGAATCTGGTCCATGGTTTTACATGGAGCAGCAGCTTAATATAACAACGGTTGCACTGTCTGCAATGGAACAATCCATTGTGACTTACCCATATGCAACCAGTCCCTTTGGGCTTCAATGGACCTATCTGCATATGCAAACATTACACAAACATTTGCTGAGATTAAAAAATATGACTTTATATAAGAAAATGTGAAGCGAAAAAAGTCTGCTACAAATGTCAAAATGATTAGAGTTGTGTGAATAACAGATACATTGGTTTTGTGTCAGTTCTAGAAGAAACCTGAAATGTTGAAAAAATGTCTGAAGTTCAGCAAAATACTTAAGTTCAAAATTAAATATATTTCTCTGGTTTTCAAAAGTAAAGAGGATTTTGTAATTAAGTGTCATATAGAATTTTAAATTTTCTCCACAAATAACAATATATTTTTGCTTCCTGATTTCCAGTGCAGGCAATTTAGCACACTAAGGATTAATGTGCAAAACATTTCACTATTGATGAATCTGCATTTTTCATTAAGCTCTTGTATATCAGGAGTGTCAACAGTACACATGCACAACCAAAATAATTGTATTAACAGCTTCACACGGCATCAGCACTTTATTTTTAAACTAGTAGATTTATATATTTGTACTAACTTTTAGACAGATATAATAATATCTCATGATTAATCTTCAATGTATCTTAGTCTTTTACTGAATCACAGCCTTCATCAAGAGTCTGTACATTATTATGCATAATTTTCTTTATAATGGCTCCATGTAAATTTCACATTTGAATGCTCTCCTTGGAGTGACTAGATCAATTCTTTACTGATCCTTTTCTGATATAAACGAGTGATAGATCTTGTACACAGTTAGTTCCTAAACAAGTAACAGTCTGGTGATAATTTATGCTAGTAATACAAGAGGGGAAATGCCTTAAAAGTACCTCTGAAAGCTGGAACCCTCAATGTCAAGGTTTTGTCCATCTGTTTTCTGTTTTGAAGCCTTCTCTTCAATCCCTTAACCTTCAGAAATTACAGTCTTCTAATACTGTAAACTACTCTAAAATTCAGGAGCAAATTTCAAGAGGAGAAAAGTTGTTAGGTGCCTTTCTTCCCCTCTTTCACACTAAAAAGCCTCTCTGTTGTTATCATGAATCCTCCACCCAGTCTCCCAGAAAAGAAAGGAAAGAATGCTTATTCTTTAGTATATAGGTTATTTCGGATGGACAACCACATAATATGCAAAGGAAAGGATTAAGACCAATACAACTATCTCATAGGAAAACAGAGGCCACCCTTCTCTGACTGAGAAGGTGCTTTTGTAAGAAAATATTGTCATTTCTTTCCACAGGGAGGGACAGTTCTATGAGCACAAAGGCAATAGATGAGCTAGGAGAGGAAAAAGCTCCAGGATCTGCTACTCATCATATCTTCTCACCTGTGTTCCTACCAGCAGCCAGTGAGAAAGGCACACAGCTGACCTTCATCCTTCCCAGCCATACCTATGGCATGATCTACAAGTCTACAACTGCTGTTCACTCTGGGTGTTCTCTGAAGACCCTTATCTTAGTCCCACAGGCTTTCAGGTACCAAGTATTGTATCACAGGAAGATACTCAGGTCAACCTTCCTCCAGCCACCTGCTGAGAGATGCTCTGGTTCCTCTGTTAATACATGTCCTGGTGGGCAGGAATAGCTTACAAACAGCAATTGCTCAGCTGCTCTACAGTTTAGGGGGACATCTCTGCAGTCAACATTTGCAAGAGCCCTTCTGGACCCCTAAGCAAGGTTCTAGACATAGGCTTATTAATTATGGAGATGAATGTCTCCTCAATATGACAGCTACTAGCAGCTCTAGCTAAGCATATAAAACTAGGACTAGCCTAGGGTCTTAGAGGAGAAGACTTAGTCTTAAATCTGTGATCATTGACGAACATTTTAAATGACAAGGTCTTAGCAGTGATCAGTGTTACAAAGCCCTACTGACTCTGCAATTAAATGATCTTGCTCCTGAGTCAATCAGTAACTGTGCTCAAAGTAAAACAAGCGGGCACACTTGGGCGTTGCTGCTATGAGTTTTCTATTCCACATTTCAGTACATTCACTCAAGCTAACTCAGGGCTCATTTAAGATCCTGCAGGAGAATCCACATAATCTAAATTGATACAAGAGGAAGTGTGGTACCAGGACCGTAACTATTATGTTGTATAACCAGCTTTAATGGTCAGCCATATAGAAAACATGCACTCTACAAATGCTTAATGTGATAGAATTATTAAAAACCATGCATCTGATCAACTTGCATTCAACTTACTAATTGCCTTATGACTTTTTAAGGAATAAATTTTTCTTTTTGCCTGTTCACATACCATAGTGGTTCTGTATCACAAGTTCCTCTATGAGAAACTGCACACTCTTGATCAAGTAACTTTTTACACTACAGCAAAATCTATGTTTTTAATTTCATAAACATCTACTAGCAAAGAAGATATGGCTAGATATACATAGAAACAGACTTATCCCATTTACTCAAAGTAAGTTGAGTGCTCAGAGGTCCCTCCTGAATGAATATTCAAGCAAGCAAATTTAACTTGCTCAAATGCTCACCAAAAGCAAATGTTAATTGCTCAGGCTTGTGCATGCTCCTAAGAAAAGCAGGTTTATTTTTTTATGGGATGGGATGCTGTGTGACACAGCAGGACAACAAGGTTTCAAGAACTCATCATCTCAGCAGTGACAGAGAAACAATTATGAGCCAGACAAAGATAAAGCAGTACACAGGTACACATATATTTTGGGTGAAAGCAATACACAAAGGAAATACTTTTAATTGTTTAGAATTCCCTAATCCAGATATCTGTCATCATGATAGAACTTCTCTTACCCTTCTCTGCTACGTTATTACTTGGCTGATTGCCTTTGATTATTTGATATACTGCATAGGAACTTCAACTGTGATGTGCTGGGAGGTGCTGCATAAACAACCAACAGAAAGGTATTTTCTTTCCCCCAAAAGCTTACAAAATAAATCAGTCTAAGCAATATAAATACTTCCTATGAGAGCAGGTCACAGTCTTGATGGCTAATTTGATTATCTTTTCATCTTGATACAGAAATACAGTCATCCGAAAAAGAACAGAAGTGTGGTTGCCTTGTCTGATCTATCACAGCAAACCTTTTCAACTTGCAAACATCCATCATGTTTTATATTTGGGTGATAACTATGTGAGTTCTTTCAGATAAGAGAAATATATTCCTCCACTCTATTTATTTATAACATTTAGCATTGTACTGCCTGAGAATAAGAGGTCTATATATGGCAAACACACAAGCAGTTGGAAACAATATATTTTTGATCCCTGGTCTATAAAGTCATTATTTCCTTTTTTGGTATATTATGAAAAAAAGCTGTTGTATCATCATATGTCTTGTATATTGTTCTGAATGAGATGGAATGATGTCAGTATAATGGTCACAGAAAAAAAATCCCTAGAAATGGGTTGAACTTCAAAAAGATACTATGCCATTCCCCCATCTTCACAGACTTTTGCTGCAGTAGCAAACTGCTTTCGCTGAAGTAGAGAGAAACCTTGGATAACTGAAGGTCAAGTCTTTCAAAACTATGATAAATTCTACATTGTCCAGAAGCGAACACAGCCAGTGTGGCCTCGGGATCACTTTTGTTATATATATTTTTGAGGAACTGCTTTGTTCCATGGATATTCTATAATCGGCTGCAACCCTCCAAAGTTTCCCCTATTTTTCTCAGTGACCCTGTGTTTTGTAGCACATAAAACTCAGGGTTCTCATCTCAGCCCACGAGATGAGTCATCACTTCCAGATTGTGGCTTGAGGCCAATGACATCAGGATGTTCTGAAGCCACAACACAAGAAGTTAAGCTAGTAGGAGAGCAACACAAAGTTCAAGTCTTTAAATCAAAGGAGCTAAGGCTCAGATATTTTCTTCCTTCTGATCACAATACCTTGTATTTTGCCAAGACTGAATTTCAGACGGTTAACCTTCATTAAGTAACTCAGCTGCTTCACACTATGGATATCGAGTGCTTTCCGAGGAATGGGGAATTGAAAGAAAGTTACCACGCACGAGCCACTGGTGAAATCCCTGTCAAGCATATACCATCAAGCAAAATGCAATCTACTTGTGGACAATTACGTTTTGCAGAAGAGGAGGACATCTTATTCAAATACTCTATTTTATGACAGATAATCCTCACCTGAATGACTCCAAATGTTTTCAGAGTGTGAAAGAAAGACTTCTATATACTACTGTAATCACAAGAGTCCTAATCTCCATCACTCTTTTATTACATTTCACTGTGGGGATGGTTCTTGAGACAGAGTAAAGGAAACAAAAATATCTTGCAACTTTTGTTATTTTCAACTATTTGTGGAAAGAATGTTAAACCTGCAGTGTTCCATATTGGGTTAAAAGCATGCAAGATGAAAGCCTCCTTTTGCTAAAAATAGTTAATTATAGAGACAATGTTTCCTGAACATCCTAACTTCTTTAAACTTTCATAATAGGCTGCGACTATTTATATTTTGTCTAGAAAGATTCATCCAATTATAGCCCACACATAATATGCAATAAGAGTTAGAGAGGTGAGGGGCCAAGACCCAAGTCAGCTAAAAAGTTAAACTGTTGATAAAAATTAAAAAGTAGGTAAAATAATTATACTAGACATAAAATCCTTCTGCACCACTTCTCAGATGTCAGTCATTTTTATAGTAGACACTCTTTATCCTGTACTACCTATGTGTAGCAATATTATCTATGGTTAAAAATACAATAAAGTTCCAATGATGGAAACAGAGCCTCCACTGGCAAAGACTTGTTTTGTTGGTACAGTTTAAACTGGAGCAAATGGAGTAACCTGCCCAAAGAAAGCAACCTTTTCGTACTACTGAGTGTTCCTTTAAGATTTTTGCTAGTATAAAGACTTTTATTAAGGGAAGGATTTTTCAGCATTCCTAATCATAAAAGCTATGACAGGAAATAAAGAAAACACAAGTCAAGCCTAAAATAGGTAGAAAGTAGGATAATGTAAGGTCACTTTGTATGTCCAGGTTAAAATATAACACATTGTGATGCTGATCCCTGCTCGAAGAAATCACTGGAGGTACTCATAGTCATGGTCTTAACCATGGCTGACTCTGTTTAACCAGGGTTGTTGTGACTTTTCTTTATAGACTACAGACACATCATGAGACAATGTAAGAATACCTATTCAATCTTACCGCCTGTATTTTGGACAAAATTTTCAGGTTTACAATTAATGAGTGCCTTTCTGCTTCCTATAGCCAGTGGGCTTTCTGGATATGGTGACTCTACAGACAGAGATAAAACCTGACTGAAGGCACTTCTGGCAAAATTAAGAAACATCGAGTGTGTCATTTGGTTTCTATGGGCATCTTTCGCAGTTACAGGGAAGGTTACATAATATTACAAACCAAATGTTTGTAATAACCTTGCACCAGGAAGCAAATATCAACAACACATAATGACGGTGATGAAATCTTAATCATGGAAGCACAGACCTGAGGCCGTAAAGCACCGTTCCGTCTGGGTGAAGGCGAATCATTCGATTCTTCACAGTTACGCCATGCACAAATGATTTCTTGTCATTTAAGAAGTAAGTGTCAGGCACCCACAGTTGATCTGCCACTCGGTTATCAAGCGTGAGGTTGAGAGGTATGCCAGCGTAAGCCAGCCTCTTATCTCTCCAGTACTGCTGAAAATACATCGTCAAAGTGTAATCCTGGTGAGGAAAAAAGAGAAGCACAGCAGTCAATCATATTTGGTGTAACTAGAAGAAATTCTTTGTTCTCTGTCACTAGCTTACTGCGCTGTTGTGTGATTTGGTTTTTTTTAATTAAAAAAAAAGCTTCATAAAACCATTAAATATTCCTATCACTTATAAAATCTTCCTAATAATTCAGTATCACTCTAGTCTAAGGGAGAATCTTACGAAATTTAGATAGCACTGGTATTTTTTGTCCTGTTCTTCCTTTTGTCTTATGTAATTCACCTGACAGCTACCCCAAATTATTATGTTTGTGGAATGATAAACCAGGTAACAGGTAAATACTGCGATCTTCCCCATTTTTAAAAATGATAGATTAATGGAAAAACATTCCAAATACTGTGAGGCAGTATGCAAGTTTTTTTCCTGAAAATTAAGCTCCAAAGATGTTGTTTACACATGTGCCTTTCTGTAAGACTGCATCTTGCACTGACATAAAGATTTTCTCATCAACAAGTTACACCAGTACTTAGAAGAACAGTAAATTGTAGTAAAGTCCCATTTCGTGATGTCCGCTATGAACTGTGATCACTAACATAGAAGTCTAAACATGGATACAGAAGCTTAAAACATCCATTTTAGAATTCTTTATTTCATTTCAGAATTTGCTAACCTGGCTTGATCATCTTGTAATAATGATGTATTGAAACACTTGGAAAGTCTTTGACAAGAGGTCTCATTCATTAGTTCACGGTATTATTAAAAATACTTTTAAAAATCTGGGAATACTTTAAAGTTAAGTGGCAGCAAAAACAAAAAAAAAAAATCACATTAAATAGATCATTTCCTCTTAGAAAAGAAAAACCTTTGTCTTTTCTTCTTCTCATTACTTTCAAAGTGTGGAAGGAGATTTTTATTTCTAGAGAGCCTATTTTTACACCTTAAAAATAAAAAGGTGAACATCTGAAAATAATAATTTCTTATATATGGAAATGAATGTTTACAACGAAAGAAACCATTGGGTTTAGGTATGACAATACTGCCATATTTAACAACTAAAAAAATGAGACCGTTAAGTACAAGCCAATAAAACTCTGATTTCTAAATTACAGAAGTGCTCTAAATGACAAAACTCTTCATGAAACTCTTCACAAAACACTGAGAAATTTATGTGATCTCCAAACACATTTAAATATTTAGCAGCAGGTGTGCAAGCCACAGGATACCTGCATTTGTATCTGGTTCTACAAGCTGGTGATGCAAAACTCCTGAGACTTGCTGCTTGTTTGGGAAAAGGATGCTCAGGCTTTCTCAGTATGGCTGTTGGGAACTGTCCATTCCTGTAATGGGTTTCATGTGGAGACAATCCAATTTCAGGGACTGATCCTGCCTGGCTTCCCTAAAGCCCTAACGCCTTTCCTTGAAATTGAATGAAACTTCAGAACACCGTTCACACTCAGAGCTTTTGCATATGTTATTCAGGGATTCACTCTCTTTAATGAGGAAGCTGCTACAGCTTTAAGAAATCTACTTTAATTGCTTGAAAAAATAATCGTTATAGCTATCAAGGACAAGCTGTTCCAATTTTAGGAAACTAATAGGAGACCTTTGACAAGAAAAGGGCTCGGTGATGGAGAAAAGAGCTCACGTAGAACTGCCTGGAAGGAAGTTCATTCCTCAAAACTCAGATCTGACATGACTGCTCAGTAGTATGTTCTCTGACCTTTCGGTCAGAAGCTTTCTTCAGTGGGACTAACAGTCCCTGCTCATTGCTGAAGGAGGTAAATGCTACACTGGGTGCACCTGCCTCATACCTCTGTGCGTGTCAGAAAGACTACATGTTCTCTGCAACCAATTTGGTGACACTGATGCATTAGAACAAATACAATCTATCAGCTCTGTTTCACTCTAATTAAAGCTTGTTACTATTAACGTTCCAAATTTGCTATGTGCTTGGCTTCTATAGTGGTCAATGTTAAGAATTCGGAGATTATAAAAGCTGTCGACACATGAGCAGTACCCAAAAAGCTCGCTATGTGTAAATGTACAGTATGTGCACAACACAGTGCTAAACAAAAATAAAGAAATGAGGCGGCACTACACAGCATGGAAAGAAGTGAAGTGGGTAGAATCAAAATATAAGAGAAGCAGCACATTTGAACACAAAAGAGCTTCAGGCTAGCCTCCTTTTCCCTTTGGCTTGAGATGAAACACATGTTAACAGCTAATGCTAATGACTGAAGTAATTAACTAGCTAAATAAAATGTACGTAACAATACAAGCAGTAATAGTCTGTCATTTTCTTTTTCAATAATAAAATTTACTATGGCAGGGAACAACAGAGGAAAAAAAGTTTAAAAATTAGACACAGAAACAGCAACATCCAGTAAACATCAAGAACTTCCAGTGCCCTGACTGAAAGACAAACTTCCAAAATACATCATCTAAGGTACAAATTTCCTTATTGCTTCCTCAATTAACCTTCACTTCTTCTTTCATCTTAGCTTTACATAAAAAACCCTATCTATACACTTGCTAATGTATATGAATATATTTGCATGCATTGGAAGCAAAGATACTCTGAAATACATTTTGGGGGTTTTTTTTAAAGTACATTATTGCATGCAAAATATCAGCTCATTTCCAGTTCTTCACCTGGTATCTACTAAGGAAAATGCTCACACAGCATCTTCTGCAATGGCAATGTGTTATACTGATGCACTGACACGTCTGTCTAACCCCACTCTCTGCACTTCGGCAGAAACGAGGTGCCCAAGAAACCATGTGTGCTGCCACACACCTTGAAGGATCGAGCACTGTACACCTGTGCCCTGCCAGCCTCACCTGCTCTGAAGACGATGGAACACAAAGAATGAGTATGAACCATGCTTGTTCACCATCACACTTCTTCTCATCACTTCAAAGCAAAAAGCAGCAGCAAACTCATATTTGAACTGCACTGAAACTGCCTGGTTGTGCAAGGAGTGATAAAATGAGCAGGAAAGGCCAGTTCCTTAGGGCAGCTCTACCAAAGTCACCACCAGCGAAAGATAAGCTTATTAAAACCCATGAGGATGTCAGCTCTCATTCTTAATAGCTCATTTGACAGGTTTTGTACCCATAAAGGAAGTTTTCCTTTTTTGGATACTATAGAAGAAAATGCAAAAGTGGTTTGAGTGTGGACTGGAAAAAATGCAGTAGGTATTTGTCAGGTAAAACGAGAAAATGGACTTTTACCCCTAGGTAAGGAGCCTACAAAGTTTATTAATGGCTACCTTCCTCCAGGGGAGTTTATGATGACTAGCTCTGATACAGAGGTCAAGAGGGTAGATGTCTAAAGCTAGAAGAGATTAATCCCACTACAGCTACTGCATTAGGGTGCTATTGTATGTCAAAGATGACACAGAGCTGCCAGCTTTAGGAAATTCTAGCTACCGCACAGACCAGTGGACACTCTCGTCAGCAGCAAAGGCCTCCATAAATCATATTTCTTTCCTGTACAATACCATGCCACATCCAAGGTCTTCCTTTCACCTCACTCACTCCTCACAGTAATAGATACTTCAGGTCAAGAATGGTAACAAAATCACTCAAAGCTCTGACAGAATGCCAAACATGGTGCCGCTGAAGTCCAGGAGAAGTGTCCTCAAAATTGGAAAAGCTGGACTGCACAGGCAACATGAGCTTTCTTTTGTGTATTCAAAGACCATGGAACATCCTACAAGGACAAGGAACAGTGATGCGCATCCTTGACTTTCTAGTGCTGCAACAATGCCACCAATAGAAAGAAAGGCACACAGAAAGTTATGCTCGTGTTTTTTCCATATAATTTTTCCTGGGCAAAGAAAAAAACTCAAACAATAGATAATACTTGGGAAGGAATTTATATACAATGGTGAAGAGGCCTATATCACAATAAGATAGAGCATAATATACCAGTATTCTTTGTGTCTATTATCTATTATTTCAAAACATCTTAAGCAAGAATTACAGAGACTCACAGATATTGTAAGGTGATAACCACATACAAAGACATTTTTAAGTGTTTTCTACATTATATTTGTCTCTTCACAGACTTAACATGTAGGAAGCACAACTATGATTCAACTACAAAACCACTTCAGACAGGTAGAAGATATTATCATATAGTATATTATAGTATAGTAAGTACCTCATTTAGTGACTATAGGACTAACAAATAATAAATACTAATACGCTGCAATCTTAAAAGCAAACAATAATTTGTTTTCTGTTACAGGGCTTGTTATCTTTAGCTTTTCTCTCCTGCACTCAATAGAAAGGAAAGAAAAATTTTAAAGTATAATTTGTTCTTCAAAATAACAGCCTTATAGCACCAATAACACTCTAAAATTGACTACCACTGTTTACAGTCTTAATGTGTTATGTTTCAAGGATGTTAAAGTTTTCCATTAGTTGTAAAAATCTGTTTGTTTAAAATGACTGTTAGATAGAACACTACAATAATAATTATGATGAAATACTGTTAATATGGCAGTTAATAAAAGTAAATTATTCATGCAAAATAAATAAATGTCTTGAAAATTACTGGAAATATAGAAAAAATATGCAAAAATGAACTACTCCACTGCTTCGGAGGACAGTTTTGTGTCTACTTGAAATGCAGAGTCTTGTCTTAGATTTGCATTTGGATTTAAATTCACATTCTGGTTTTCTTGACCTAACAGACAAATGGGAGTATTAGCATCAGCTTTCACATTATTTGGTTTTTACAAGTTAATGAAGTAAATACTCATTCAGTGGATAAACAGATGAGTTGAAATCCATGCCTTAGTCTTCGCATAGCTTCAAGGTCTCTTCCCTCACCTTCCACATTATTTCAAAAATTAGATACAGCTGCTGTAGTATAAGGAATTATTCCTGAAACACTGATGATTGAGTTACATTCTTCCCAATAAGCCCAAAGTGAATTGCAACGCCAAACTCACGAATCCTATGCTTTGACAACATAGCCGTCAGTTGGTCCCCTATTATACACAGAAGAGATCTGAGAAAGGGATTCATGCACACATTAATTCACACGGTTAAATATGAATATAATAAAAAACATTTCAGAAATGCTAATCTCAGGAAGTCAGAATTTACCAGCAATACTAGTCAGTTGTGTGAGGTGATCACTTAAACATTTTTCTCAGCATTCAAAATTTTCTAAACATTTCAGCAACTTTCATATTCTAAAAAAAGTTTTATTAAATAAAAGCTTTATTTAAGAAAATTTTACTTTACATTTTACCTGCTGACGTTCTGATTTGCCCAAAGTATAAACTACATATTACTTATTTAGCTGTCAGAGAACGGAAAAAATCACTGAAGTTTATTCTTCTGCAGTTTCTTACAAGAAAACTGCCCACTTAGAACCTCTCTAGTGTTTGAAGTAGCTAGTGAACAGCCTGAGTGAAGGAGATTTCTGCATGCACGCAGACACACATCCACCCTCCCCCACCAAAGCACCTTCCCCTAACGTTTCTTGGTCTACCTGCCAGTATACTCAAGATTCAGCTCACTTAGAAGATCCTCATCCAGGTTTCTCTCTGGAACCACTCAAAAGCCCTATGATAATGACTGGTTGAAAACATGGCACGTATTTTCCAAAGCATGTGGCTAAAACACTCTTTTGTTAAGAAAATGCGATGTTAAAGCAGCTCCATTACACTGATTTCACTGTGAACGTCCATATGTACATGTTGTCATGGCGTCCTTTGTACCAAATTACCATGTTTTTTTTCCTCTTCTACTGGAACACACAAGGTTGGTGTTACAAATAGATCTAAGGAAATATTTAGCCTCCAAGAAACCCTTTGACTCTACAAAACAAAGTTTTCCAAAAACCCATATAATTGCATGGGTCTTTCTTGCCCTCTCATACCCTTTGGCACAAGAGTTTACGTCTCCACCACAACCACAGTGCCTTCTCCAAAGAACCTGTCCCCCACCGAGCATCTCCGGGTGCTCCCACGAGGGTTGCCATACCAACCAGCGCTCGGTTTTCTGCAGGCACAGGGAGCATGGTTGACATAGCAACTGGCCAAAGCAGCTTCTCCCTGGCTTTTTGGGGACAGGTAGTGGTCACCGCAACAGAAGTTTCTCAACAGGAATGAAGGGAGTAGCTGGGCACCCCTGATTGGTACTGCCCCACGGCACCTTTCTGCCATGGCCACAGGAGTCACTCTTCAAAAGCTGGGTATTGGCTTTTCTCTGTACATATTCCTGTGCCCACAACAAACTGGCAGGGATGCTTTCCCGCTCTTGGGCTGTTCTCTCATCTGAACATCAGAGGACACCAGCTGACAAGAAAGCAAGCTGAGCTTTGGTAAGAAAATACAGAAAGAGACAGAAGAAAATGCCTGCAAATATTTCAGCTCAGGGACGTAAATCAGAACAATAAGAAGTCAGTCTGGGCTATTTTATCCATGACAGGGGTGGGGGTAGAATACTTAAATATTCTTTCTCTGATTCAGAGCATCACAGGTATGACAACACCATAGACTTCTCAGTAATCAGGAGTTTCTATTCCCAAAGAACTGATCAAAGAAAAACTAACATACACCTTTACACATCGAGGGTACCATACTCTCTGATCTGGTGGCAGAAAGCTAGCTAAAAGAAGTATGATCTTTCACTACAGCCCTGAAGATGTGTCCAAAGATTGTGTGGCAAATTACAATCAAAAATCCATTTGATGATGAACAGATAGAACATAGAATTCAACATCTGATGGAGCCCTCCTAAAAAGGAGGAATAGAAATGTCAAATGTTTAGAGGCTATACTTGAAAACTCCAAAAGAGGTCAAGTAAGAAAAAAAAAACAAATACCTTAAAAAAACCCCACCCAACCAAACTAAAAAAAGCCAACTTCAAAAAAAAAAGGAAAATAATGCTGGGCTTAGTGAGGCACTAAACTTGATTTACGAAGCACAAATTTATTTATTTTAGAGCTGACAGGACCTCAAGAATACAGGTACATTTAATTGCATTAATTGAAATTCTGATAACAACCTACAGGGAGGTAAAAAAAACAACTTCTATCAGCTGTCAGCTGGTTCCCACGATTGAGACAGCTGACCTTAGAGGGATGGGAACTGACAAGTAATGGATTGTGCCTCCTACACAATAGCAGGATGTGCCACCAGTGAACTAGAGAAATGAGCTAGTGCCCTAAAATCTTAAAGCTATGGGACTTTTTTTTCCAGATATGAGATATGAACAGAGGCTATAATTTGGAGATCTAACAACTACCCATTTAAAGAATGAAGGACTTCTGCTTTGATCTTTCCATATCAGCTTATGTCTCTCATTGGTATTACCTGAATTATCACTAAAAACTTAGAAGGAAAAACAAACCCAAAGAAAGCCTTGTAAGTTGATATTATTTGCCATATCTGTTTAGGTCTTTCTATTTCTTAGATTATTGCATGCATAATTCTTTTCATGGTGTTCTAGGAGAGCAATGATGGAGGTAGTTAAGAGCCTCCATAGGTGAGCATGTACAGATGTGTTTTAAATACTGGGGCCATAAATATATAGTTCGATGCTCCTCTTATTTGTTATAATTGAACATGAAAATCATCCAAACCAATCTTCAGTAAACCTGTATTTCAGAGTGAAAAGTCAACAGTCTCTTTGTCATCACAGTATTACAAAAAGACCTTTCTAAAGGCAGTCCAGAACTCGCGTTATATTTTTTTTAATCACTCAGGAGTTAACAACACAAAACAGAGAGCTAAAGGAAACATGTCCTTGAATGAAAACTGAAATACATATCTGTTCCTATCCACACCTTTTGCTTAAAAAAGGAATATTTACTCCACTGTGGGAAGAACTTTTTAAATTTTCACACCTCCAAATCTATTCATTTGCTGATTCTGGGAGCCAGACAATCTCGCTGGCGGCAGGGCAGAAAGGCTGACACCCAAATTTCTAGTTGCTGCCAGTGATTATCTGAACCATCAGATATTGCTATAGGAAAACTTATTAAAGACAGACACTATGAACAAAATGCCCTCTGAGAAAGAGAGCATGGCCATCAAATGCTTTTAAAGTGCGTAACTTGAAACACGATCTGTGTACATTTCAATATTGTGGCACATGCCATTTGTGTGTCCCAGGCCTGGAGAACAGCCCCAGACCTCGATGGCCCTCCCCAGAGGTTCCCGGGCCCTCCCCAGGGTCCAGGACCCCATGTCAGCTCCTTGGGTCCGTCAGTCCCTGCCTCAGAGACACCACAGCAGGGCCGGTCTCCAGCTCCCCAGAGCCCCGCCCTGCCCAGCCATAGTCCCCCTGAGCTGGGCCCACCCATGGGCCTATGTCCCTGCCTTAGCCTATCCCCGTCCCCAGGGAGGTGCACCCCGCCGCCCTGGGGCTGGTGCCCCCCAGGTGCTCTGCTCCTGCCTGAGGCTGGGACTAGCCCTGGCTGCCAGGTCCCATGGGCAGCCCCTGCTAACATAGACACCACGTCAGGGGGCAACTGTGGCTCTTTGTATGTAAACAGGCAGTTCACTGGGACCAGTTGGTGTTTGATTAAGGACATAAACTAGAAGAGATTTCTCTGCAATGGCAGAGTTGGTAAGGTGATCACTGAACTGCCCTGCACAGCATATTCCCTTCCCTCCAGACACGTTATTTATGCTGCCAGCTTCTCTCTCTTAGCCCTTTCACCCTATCAGTTACGCTAAATCCAACTTTACATCTTGCAGTAACAAAATTGGGATGCATGCTAAGTCAAAAGTAAAACAATCCATTTGCTAAAAACTTATTACTGTGGGTAGGATAAACTCATCACATGCCACAGCTATGCTCACAAACCTTGGTAAAGTGCAAAATAAATAACTGGATAAAAAAAACCAAACAATGCATCCAAGAGGAAATATTACAATCATATGTGATATTCAACCCCATACAAATCTCTTGCTATACAGAACCTTGCAAAAGAAGAGGAAAAGTGTATGTCCTCCGCTAGTGCCATTTAAAAAATTAAGCTGAGTGGTTTTAAAG
Source organism: Patagioenas fasciata (assembly GCF_037038585.1). Classification (NCBI taxonomy): domain Eukaryota; kingdom Metazoa; phylum Chordata; class Aves; order Columbiformes; family Columbidae; genus Patagioenas; species Patagioenas fasciata. Next base: position 120,364,409 of record NC_092520.1, on the reverse strand, counting down.
GGAAAGGTCTTCCTGAGGGAGCCTTTCTCCTTCTGCATGTGATCTGAACACTCTCCAAAGATCTCCTAATAGCTTTTGGAATCAGTGAATAAAAATGTGTCACTGCATAAAGAAAAATGAGGAGGGTTTCAAACTGCAACGCTGCCCAACTGAAGCCACAAACAGGGTGGTCTACACAACCAACATGAAACATGTGCTTACTCATAATTCTCCAAAACTTCCAGTTTTAGTAATGGTATTCGTTAAAGTGGAGTTCTCTGATGACAGCAAGCACTCCTAGGTGTTTGTATCTACTTAGGATAGTTAGAGCAAATCTGATCCTGTAGTGGATAATATGTTGGTCACTTTCCCTTTTATGCAAACCTCATCAAGTTCAGCAAAGCCAAAGGCAAAGTCCTACACCTGGGTTGGGGCAATCCCAAACATGGAAATAGGCTGGGTGATAAGTGGATTGAGAACAGCACTCCAGAGAAGGACTTCGTGGTACTGGTGGATGAAACATGACTGAGCAATGTGTGCAGCCCAGAAAGCAAACCATATCCTCAGCTGCATCAAAAGCAGCATAGCCACTGGTCAAGGGAGGTGAATCTTCCCCTCTACTCTGCTCTCGTGACACTCCATCTGGACTACTGTGTCAAGCTCTGGGACTCCCAACATAGGAAAAACATAGATCTGCTCAACCAGGTCCAGAGGAGGACCACAAAGATGATCAGGGAAGATGATCAGGGGACTGGAGCACTTCCTCTGTGAGGACAGGCTGAGAGAGTTGAAGTTGTTCAGCCTGGAGAAAGCTCTGGGAAGACCTTGTAACAGCCTTACAGAACCTAAAGGGGGCCTACAAGAAAGCCAGAGAGGGACTTTTTACAAGGGCATGTGGTGATAGGACAAGGGGTAATGGCTTTAAACTGTAAGAAAGTAGGTTTAGATTAGATATAAGGAAGAAATTTGTCATCATAAGGGTGGTGAGGCACTGGAACAGGCTGCCCAGAGATGTTGTGCATGATCCAGCACTGAAAGTGTTCCAGGTCAGACTGGACAGGGCTTTGAGCAACCTGGTCTAATGCAAGGTGTACCTGCCCCTGGGAGGGGTGTTGGAACTAAATGATCTTTAAGGTTCCTTCCAACTCAAACAATTCTATGATTCAATGATCTGCGTACAGTAACAACACAGTCCTCAAGGCTGTTGTAGGTTATTCTCTGACATCAAGACATATATGCAATACAAGATACCCGCAAAGATGAAACACTGCATTCTGTTGTGTGTTCACTTCAAATAATTGTATGTAGAAGGGGCTACTTGTGTATAGAAACAATCCTCCTAGTGTGGTACCAACTGGAAAGATAGAATGAAAATATTTCTATTTCTTTGTAAATTTGGTGAAAACATCGAGAATTTAAACCTTGGTTTATATATCTCCCCTACACAAAGTGTTTTTCCCTTACTAGTGCACTGGTTTTGTCTGGGATAGAGTTGATTTTCTTCACAGTACCTATTAATAGTATGGGACTATGTTTTAGATTTGCACCAAAACCAGTGTTGACAATACAGTGATGTTTTAGCTACTGCAGAACAGTTCTTACGCAAAGTCAAAGCCTTTTCTGCTTCTCACACCATCCCACCAGCGAGGAGGCTGTGGGTACACAAGAAGCTGGGAAAGCACACAGCATGGAGAGCTGACCCCAACTGACTAGAGGGATATTCCACATCATATAACGTCATGTGCAGTGTATAAACCTGGGGGAAGAAGAGGGAAGGAGGGGATGTTCAGAGTGATGGCGTTCATCTTCCCAAGTAACCATTACACACAATGGAGTCTGGCTTTCCTGGAGATGGCTGAACACTTGCCTGTCAGTGTGAAGTAGTGAATGAGTCCCTTGTTTTGCTTTGCTTATGTGTGCAGATTTTGCTTTGGCCATTAAAGTGTCTTTATCTCAACCCACAAGTTTTCTGGCTTTTATCCTTCTGATTCTCTACCTCATCGCACTGGGGAGGAGTGAGCTAAGTGGCTGGAGGTGCTTTGTTGCCAGCTGGGGTTAAACCACGGCAACTAAACAGTTAGTGTGCTTTATGTAATGCTTCTCCTGCAGCAAAATTACTCATATAAATCTTGTGCTAGATGGACACAGTGATTTCAAAGGCACTCCTCAAATTCAGAAGTCAAGATATAGACCAGTTATTTAAAGAACCCGCGTCTTCCCTACCACAGGTACAGCCTATAACCACTGCTCAATTACTTACCTAATTCATCTACTATTCACAAATACCTCAGAAGCAGCAAAGTGCATTTAAGAGGCAAGATACCACTTTTTAATCAGGAAGTGGGCAAACTTTGTACAAAGCCTGTACAGCAGAAATAGGATTCAGGTAAAGCTGCTGGAACTAAAAACCAGGAAGGTTAACAGAGAAGGGGATTGAATTAAAGACTATAGGAAAGCCAACAGGTGCAGAAGAAAATCTGGACTGGGGGATGAATCATAAAGGGGTGAAATTATAAAAGCTTTATATCCTTGAAAAAAACATTTATATCCTTGTAAAAAAGATAAGGCAGAAGCTGGCAAAACTCATTTAGGACACAAGTTAAAAAGATGGCAAAAAAAAAAAAAGGCAACCAGATCAAATGCATTCAAGCTACTACTGAAATGCTAGAAGTTTTAAAATAAGGCAAAGGAACTAAGATACCTAGTTTTAAGTGAGAATATTGATCTAACAGAAGCATCAGAGACTTGATGGAAGGAAAGCTGTCCGTGGAAACCTGTAACATAAAACAAACTACAAAGGCAAGAAAAAGAAGGATACAGTGTATGTTATAGAAAGCTTTGCATCAGATAGTTAACTGTACCGAACACATTATCTCTACGGATTAAGATGTCAGGCCTACATAAATATTAGAAATAGGTTCTCACTGCCTAATCAGGATGACGATGGTGTCAGTGAGGTGCCAAGAGAGATTTAAGAGACAGCAAAAAACAAATTAGTAATCAGAAATTTCAATCACCCCCACATAGAGTGAGTAAATGTCAGGTTGGGGTGTGATGCAGAGACTAAATGACACCACAAATGACTGATTCACAGAGGAGCTTTCGGTGGAAACTGAAAGAAGGTAAGACCCTCTTGACTTGGTTTAGAGCAATGTTCAAGTCATTGGTCAAAATACTGTGACAGAATAACTGCCCCATAACCCTGATGGAATGGGGAAATAATATTTTAAAACTGATAAAAGTCTAAAATGACATTAAATTAGTATTCATTTCAAAAAATAAATTGTATAAAAATGACACAGCTCATTTCCAAGTTGGAGGAGAGATTGTTTATAGTCACCGTAATATGAACTTCTGTATATCAAAAATAACTGTTGAGTAAAAAAACAAACAAAAAAACCCCAGAATGTTTGTTTCAGGTGAATAATTCTATTTGCACTAAAAAGATGTACTTCAAAAAAAAGAAGTCACATCTGAAGGAGAAAAAAATAGATAAGATAAACACAGAAAAGCAAGCCAAAACCACATAAGCAATAAATTGCTAAAGACATAAACACTTATTATAAATCATCAAATGGTCTTGAACAAAACCTGGTAGAACAAGCAAGCAATTCCTGCTAGTGATTAATGACCAGGTAAAAGACAAGAAACAATCAGCAGAGCCCAGCAGTCAGTTTTCACAACAGCGGGAGGTCACTTTCAGACCTGAATGGGGATCTATGCAGGACTCCATTCTGGTCATCATCCTTATAAACAGCATAGATAGGGGATGCACATTAAGGTACTTATATTTGCTACAACATTTCCCAGAATAGAAAAAACAAAATATGTGTGTGGAGGTGCAGAAGCACAGCAGCATTCTGGCTACCTGAGTGATAAAACAGATAAAATGTAATGATGATGCAAAGTAGTTTATATTGGGAAAAAAACAATATGGACCAAGGGGTAGGTTCTGAGCTGTGACCACTCAGGAAAAAAACAGGTTGCGATATTAATCAGAAGGTTTATGAAGAGATCAGTTCAATATTCTGTAAGGTCAAAATAAGCAAACAGAATGTTAAGACTGTTTGCAAAATAAGTAGGAAAAAGGAAAAATTGTTGTGTTGCATCATTTTAGTCTACTTACATATTGCATAGTGCATGCAGTTCTGGGCCCTGTCCTCAACAGGACAGAGCATAACAAGGTACTGGGAACTGCAGCGAGGGTAATGAAAGGCACAGAACATCTGTTATATAAAGACAGACTAAATACACACGGACTTTTCTGCCTAGAAAAGAAGCAATGAAGAGGTATATTGGAGATATTTATAATAATGTTGTGGAGGAGGCCAACAGCTTCCACAGCTCCTAACTTGTAAGAAACAGAAAGCAGCAAAAGAAATTACCAGATGTTAGGCTCAGACCAATAGAAAGGATATTCTGTTTCCATGCCTATGTGCATGTATGTGCATGTTTTAACTGGGCAATTCTTATCCACTGCTTGACATCAAAAATATGCAGCAATCCCAGGAAGCCCCTGAGCAGTTTCATAGTTTGATGCTAGGAGAATACCAAAGAAATACCACAATTTAGTCTCATCGTACTTTACACTCTTCTAGAGCCTTTACCATTGTCCACGGTTGGAAATCGGAAGCTGAGAAAGATGGATTTCTGGTCTAGCTTCATAATGCCATTCTCATGTCCTTATCTTCTTGGAGTGAGCTATTAAGTCATTTAGGACTCTGCTGAGATGTTCACGAGTTGATGTCCTTGTCCTGTGGCATTAATAAGCATTGCTCTCAGGGCTGACAACTTACCATTCCACAGGGAAAGGAAGTAGAAGTTGCGACCTGAAACACTTACACACTTCCCTTTTGATTCAACTGCATACGAAGATAATTTTGCACATCAGATTTTTGCAAATAGCATAAATATGCCAATGTAGAATATTTAACTGCCTGTCAAAGTTCAGAAATTATTTTAGAGTCACTTCTTTAATGATGTTGAGTGATAGTTATGTTCCCTTTAATTTGTCTAACATCTACTCCTGGCAAATGTAAGCAGATGCATCTAATTATTACCTTTCGATACTTGTATATGCATAGCATGAATAATAATATGAAAAAATTAGATTTTTGTGAAGTAGAGGTAAAACGTGTTTGAAGCAAATTACACGGCAATGAATCAGGTAGCTAAAATATCTGTTTTATGTTTGAGAAGTTAGCAAATAAACACAAGAGATACATTATTCCAAGTGAAAATATTGTTTGAAGATCAGAGATGTATTTAGTCTACGTGAAATTTAAGTTAGTTTGGAGTTTGGAGTTTGAAGTCAGAACTGTGTTCTTTTCAATTTATGTTGATTGATAGGGGTGATATTCTTGACCTTATTTTCCAACTGCAAGACCATTTTATTTCAGTGTTTTTTACATGTTGAAAGATTTTTAAATTGGTTAAAAGCCCACTTAAAGTGGTGCACTTACCCTTTGTAACACAGCAATTACATAGATTTCTGGTCTACATCAAGAGACAGAAGTTGAACTATAAAACCCCTGTGGCACGATTCTCCGCTCAATTATATATCTCCTCAGACTGGAACCTCCAGTCCCATAGCCCCTCATGCAGCCTCCCCCCTGTTCTCACCCATTGCAACTCAAATACCATGTCCAGTTTTGGGCCCCTCACTACAAATAAGATATTGAGGTGCTGGGGTGAGTTCAGGGAAGGGCAACGAAGCTGGTGAGGGGTCTGGAGCACAAGTCTGATGAGAAGCAGCTGTGGGAAATGGGGTTGTTTAGCCTGGAGAAAAGGAAGCTGAAGGGGGACCTTATCACTCTCTGCAACTACCTGAAAGGAGTTTGTAGCATGGAGGGTGTTGGTCTCTTCTCCCAATTAACAAGTGATAAGACAAGGGGAAGCCTCCTCAAATTGCACCAGGGGAGGTTTAGATTGGGTATTACGAAAAATATCTTCACAGGAAGGGTTGTCAGGCATTGGAACAGGCTGCTCAGGGAAGTGGTGGCATCACCATCCCTGGAGGGGTTTAAAAATGGTAGATTAGGTTCTTAGGGACATAGCTTAGTGACAGTGGTAGGTTGATGGCTGGACTCGGTAATCTTGAGAGTTTCTTCCAACCAAAATGATGCTACAATTCCATAACTCCATGATTCTATGATTCTATGTTGCAGCCTCAGATTTTGGGTCAGTTTTTGATGGTGCAGCTCTTGGACTTGCTGCTGTGCCCAGGGACAAATTGCTACCATCCAGCCGGCTAACACCATGACTACCTGCATTGGAATAATGTATCTATCTCTTGCGTTTATTTGCTAACTTCCCAACTATAAACCAGATATTTTAGCTATCTGATTCATTGCACCTGACGTGCAGGGTCTTGCTGCTGTGTAAGGGAGTAGCTGTCAGCTTTACATCTGTATTTCTGACAGGTCGCTGTCTGCCCTGTCCCTGGTGAGGCTGCTGCATCTGCATGACAGCATGCTGGAGAGTCTCTGGACTCTCTAGGGTTATACAAAGCATTGCAGAAAGAGGGCACAATGGATTTCTAGGGTGGTTTGATCAGGAAAAGCTGAACTCTGACAACTGTTACGTGAGCAATATCATCTCAAATCAAGAAGTTGCACTACTCACACAAAGTGCAAAGTTGGTGAGGTTAAACCCAGAGCACAGATCGTGCCACTAAAGAAGGAAACATTTGACTTTAAAATATCTAATCAATCCACAGATAAATTCTATTAACAGTTTAATTTTTAAGAACATTTGTTTCACTATTAAATGATGCTATGTTTTTCACAGTGTGTAGACAAAATAGCTCTGCTCATAACCGAATATCGAATTATCTGCATGGTACAAAACACGTAAATAGTTCAAATTCTGCTAGATGAGAAAGAAGCAACTAAAACCATATTGCATGCCAATATAGATCAGTGGACCACCTTAGTGTGCTATAATGAATTTTTATTCTCTTCCTATTTATGCAAATAGATACTTTTCCTACAGAATTAGCTGTTTTCTGTGATGACTATAATATTCTTTTAATCCGTTTCTAATTAGAATTGCAATTATCAGCTACTAGCAAAAACAGAATTACAAATCATTAATTATATAAAATAACAACAAAAAGTAGACCATATCTCAGAAACAAAATGTTTGTGTGATTTGTACTTCAGGATATAACCTAATTTTACATAATCTCTGTCATGTTGGTCCAGGTTCATCTCACAAAAACTTTGTTCCTATATTGCCAGCTTTTCTCCATGGTCCCAAATCCAGCAGGTCACCTTCAGAGTAGAAGCTGAGCACATTAAAACATCTGATGCTATACTGGGAACAAAGCTCTTTGAAATCTGGTCGTAATGATGGAAATGGTCGCATTTGAAAAACATGGTTGATTAGTTATTTTTTACAACTAACTGCAACAAATGCATTTACACTAATGAAAATATTTATTTTATTTTAATTCAGGCCCTCTTCCCCAGTGACATGGTTTATTTTTTCTTAGAAGAAGCCTTTGCTAGAGTCATTGATGCACGTGTTATAATTAGAATAACATGACATAGTAGAAATATTCCAAATGGATTCATAAAGTGGGTCTCTGATAATAACTCAATGCAATTAGAAAGGATTTATCTTTCCTAATAGATACACAGATTATACATGCAGTTGTATGTACAGGCATGCAGGCTTTAAATCCATGTTCTATGCCACTGTACATGAGAGAACCATCCAGTGTCTTCGTGTCACACTAACTCATATTTCCAGAAACACAGCTTCCCTACCTAGGCTTTAAAAAGGTACTGGTTTATGGTTAAAGTTACCATTTCAAAAAAGTAATTTGCTGATCATTAACAAGCCATCCAAAATATATGAAGAGTCACTGCTTGGACCTATTGTTTCAAAACCTTTACCTGAGGCTATCAATTCTAGAAGGCTAATTTAATTAAAATTGATTTTTAAAATATCAGTAGATAATATTGCTTTGTTGGAGTACAATAATTTATTTTACATACTTTGCGTTTTCAGAATTGGTTGACCTTCCTTTGCGGGAATACTGTTCAAATGAGTACAAAATGTAATGTCATTTGGGTGTTTCCAGTAATGACATATACAAATTATATTGAAAACTGTAGGAAATTAGTCCTTGTCTTTCATAAAGGTAGAATATCTTTGACTGTCACATGTTCAGGACAGGCTCCAGTTACTCCTACTTATTTAAGGTCTCCTGTCAGTTAAAGAGGACAAAACAGTTTGAAATTGGGGAACACAGAAGTAGAAAGTCATGCATCTAAGGACTAAGAATGACAACATTAGCTGAACAGTTGGTAGGAAATGTGGAATATGAATCTGGGTATTTTAGGTTGTTGCAAGAGTACAAAGAGTTACCACTGAAATGCATATGTGAAAGATGTTATTGTAATCCTAGCACGCAGCAGGAGATTGATGTAGCAGTGCCACTGCACAAGGTATCAGTCAAAATTTCACCTAAAATACACTGTAACATTCTGGAAACATTTTCTCAAAAACTTAAACTGGAAAAGATGTAGAGAAGGGCTAAGAAGTCCAGAGGAAGAGAGAACCTACCTTCTGAGCAAGACACTGGCTTGTTTAGCTCAGTTACACGAAAAATGGAGTGCATTATCACTCTCTCCCAGAACCACATACACTGATTTCTTTCAAACTGACTAGCAGAAGACAGAGAGAAAATATGCACCTATGTCTTAGCATAACATGCAATCAGGACACATCTGGATTTTTTACCTTGATCCTAGGGAAGGAAATACTCCATGTTCAGATGTAATCTAAGACAGCCACACTCTTTCATCATTTAGCATTAACTTTTCACAGAAATTCCTAAAATAAAGTAAAATTTATTTTAAAAAAATAGGCAACAGGCCGTTTGTTTTGTTTTTAAAGGTGCCTAGATGTTGTTAGAATACAGGATCCTAAACTACATGTCATCTTAAACTCCTTATCGAAGTTCTCATCAAATAAATTGTTCAAATTTTAATGGAAATTAATCCAAATAAATTAATCAGAATTTTTCTAACTTATTAGAAAAAATACATTCATTCTATTTGGAAGCATCAGTTGCCTACTTAATGTTGATCTGATTCATTGGTTGCTGTAATTGATTGCCACTAATGAAAGATTCAAGGAGTTCATTTTAGATGCTTTATAGAGTTAAAACCAGAAAATGTGAACTAAACTTAAAGTTGCAGGACTTGCCCTAGTACATATAGGGCTAAAGCCACAAAGCTATTTATGTATCTCCATCCTATTCAAATGTGTACTTCACACTGCACACACAGATCAGTGTGCATTTGGAAACGGAAACACAGATCTCAGAGTGTGTGAAACCATGTGCACGGGATCTGATATTGATGAAAAGCTGCAACAACAGTGATAGTGTGCAGTGTAAATGTAACTACAGTTACCGTTGTACTGAGACAGGATGAGAGATTATTCATAGTTTTAATGCACCTATGGCATGTCCATGCCTGGATAAGCATTCTCTAGAGTAGAGTAGTAGTAGAAGAGCTGCACATTTTAATATACTTCCATTGTGTGATTCAGATTCTGGACTGAGCTCAGACAGACAATTTGCAAATAATGGGCTAAATTCAGCTAATGTGATGCTATTAGAACTCTACAGGTTCCGATGGTGCTGCACTGCTATAGAGGAGATGCATGTTTCTTCCAGAAAAAAAAAAAATAAAAAAATCATGTAGAGTGCTATGATGCAAGACTAATACAACTCAGAATTAATGCTTATTATGCCTCCCTCCTTTCACAGCAAACACTGTTTTTTTCTGTTGGTTTCTGCCTGCTAGATATTTCTTTCTTGTCCTATAAACTGAGTTTATGTTCAGGTAAACCCTTCTTTTTTTTTAGTATTCTACCTATAGTCATCCATTATATGGTCTATGCCATGGAAGCTTTTTCCTCTTTGCATTATTTTTTTTCCTGAGTATATCTGATTTGGTCTGTGGTTTCAAACGCATTCCTCCATCCATGGAAATAATATTTCTTCCTCTAGATGTATTCTCCCATACTTGTTTCTGCCACGGTGTGCTTTTTAGATTACACTTGTTGTTACAATATTATCAGACTAGAGCGATAAATTCCTCCTCATATATCTGCTGTGGATTTAATCTGAATTCACAGAGATGTAACAGTGCAGAAACTGAAATAGAACATTTAAGGTGTTGGAATCAATCTTTTTCCACAAGTCAGCACTTGTATTTATGTGAATGTGTTTTAATAAGTATTTATCTACCTTATAAAAGTGCTGTGAATAACAAGCAGTGAAGCAATTCTTCAGGGCTGGTCTTGGGAACTTTGCTGGTTGCTGTATGATGGCTCTCACCACACTTCCATGCATCAACTGTGTTTATTCACTGTTAGATGTAACCAGTTTAAACCTCACTTACCTAAAACTCTCCAAACCCCATAGGTAGTAAATGTAACTCCCTGTCTTGGGAAAAAAAATACAGACCATTGAAGACACCTAAGGCCTAATGATTTTATCAATATTCTCAGGTTTCAACATATGATCTGAAGCACAAGGTTCAAATTTACCAGGCCCATAAATTCAACAGAGAGGGAAGAACAAAGCTTGAAGACTTCCAAAGTTCATCTAAAAGCATTCTGCATTTTATTCTAAGATTTACATGCAGGTAGAACGAAGGCAACTTTGGCTACTGATCCTTCTTCCTGGCAGCTTACACAGGCTCATACTGCTGTATGTTTTAATGTTCCCTTACAGAACACAAGGTATTCACCAGAGAGATAGTTCATTCAGGTCAAACTACCTGGATAATTACACATACAGCATTCAGGAAATGGCACTTGGCCATGTGCAGACTTTTCTTTGAACTAGGTAGATTTCAAACCAGTTCCTCAAAAGGAACTCAGGATAATTGTTGAGAGTAACTAAAATATCCATTAGTAAGGAGTGAATGACAATAGATGCAATCAAACTAACCGATGCAGTCATTGTATTTGCTTATTTGTTTCTCTTTTAAACAACACACATCACAACTTTCCCAGGATGCTCAAACTTCCTTCAGATGGATTAGTGAAACTATTTATAAGTATTTTTTAAAACTCCCTCCTAAAAATAATTTTTAGAAATTTCTATTCTAAATATTGCATCTTTACTGAATATTTTATCCTTTTACTTTTCATATGCAGAAAAAAAGTTAATAACCTTTCCTCAAGACATACTCTTTAAACACAATACTTTAAAAATGCTATGGAGTGTATACAGTTTCCTTTTACTGATCACTTTAACTGTGAAGTTCTACCGGAAAATTTTAATCAGAAAACTCCCGGCAATTTCAGTCCAGCAATATTGTTCTCATTCTTTAAATTTGTAAACTACTAAGTAATTTCCAAAGATTTTTGCTGTTTTCTGTCTCAGATGCAAACTGGAACAATCATAAACCGTACAACTTCAGCACTAATGTTTGTTTAAACATGCAGTGCAGTTGTTACTGGGCCTGCAAACATAATGATGAAACCCCATTCATTTTGTGTACGTATCACACCACAAGTAGAAACAGCTTCACAGAAAACACTACAACTGAGTTTTATTCTTTTGTACATGTATGATTTAGTTATAGCACAGAAATAATCCATGCAGCAGAGATGGAAACAATTTGGAAATACAAATGCTCTGTTGCAATGAAGTCAGAATGGCTTGAGGAGTGGTGCTCTCCCTCGTTTGGCAATAAAATAAGTAAAGATTTTTATTATCTGTTACCAGCACATGATACAGTGTCACTACGTGATACATTTTAAACCAGTATAAATACAAGGAACACAGAATGGCACCTATCTACAATACAGATTGACACTAAAAAGATTTATCTGTCATATGCCTTCACTGAAGCCAGAGGGGAAAAAAACAAACCGAATCAAAACAAAAACAAACAACAACCAAACAAACAAACACAAAGCCTAATGCACTTTCCTTAAGAAGCCTGGCAAGTACTTCAGTCCAATGATGATACAATATTTGCACAGATACGCTTTTATCAGAGAACCCAGACTTACAAAGAAATAATGGAAATAGATGAAACGCTAGGAGGACAGCACCTTACACAATTCAGCTCAGCAAGAAAAGTTACGTATCATTCTAGTGTCCGAAGACCATTTGAAAATGAAGACGCAGTTTCCTTATGAAGTTATATATGAAAGGAAGAAAGGACCGGAGTAAAAATGCACCATCCATGAGGAGACCTCTGTGTGTGCAGCCCTGCGAGAAAGCGAAGACCCCAGGGTTGGGCGGGTTACCGAGTGCTTGAGGCAGTGACCAACTCACTTGTGAACACATGGGAGATTCCTCTTGTTTATGCACAGTGTGACTGCGAAAACAGGACTTCGCTTATATTCTTGACTTCATGTATTTCCTTTGTAAGTAAACACGACTGGACCGAAAACCACCAAACTCATTCATTTCCCTTTCTCACCAAAAGTGTAGTAGGACCCTATATGTTATCAAACTGTTTGAACCTCAGCACAGTAATAGCTACACATGCTGCAACAGTTTTAATGATTAATTAATATTCACAAAACCAATTTCATTATTTAGTATTTACAAAATTGATTCTGTCTGGAATACACATTATGAAGCACCAGATGAATGGAAAGATGGAAAGAAACATGTTTAAAAGCTGTTTATATATTAATTCAATTTAATAAGTTTGAAATATTTTTAGTAAAACCTTTATTTTTTACTTCAAGTTTTGAGATTTAAGCCACTGTTGAAGTAAACGTAATTGACACCCTGTGGATGCAGAACAAAGAAAGACAGTGTTACTTTATACTTATGATATATATAAAAAAAAAGATAACAATTGAGTTGCCAATTATCTGTGTATTGAACTTGAGGCTTATTCAGCTTATTCCATTTCAGGAAAACATCAGCCCATCACTAACTAGAGTGTATGGTTAAAATCCAAGATTTGCTCATTTCTTTCTCATACAAGATTTTATTATTATTATCTTTAGAAATGAAATGAATTTTAAAAAGAAGTTGTCTGCTTAGAAATAGCAAGGCTCTTCAGCTTAATACATTTGCTAGGGGAAGCAGGTGAAAACACCTCTTTCTTTCAGAATCATAACTGTCATTTCAGGGTGCAAAAAATAGAAAGCAGTAAAATATCAGCTGACACAATGAATATCTGTATAAAAGCCATGATGCAACTTGGCTAAAGCTAGGGAGATGTATGTGATAGCTGAGGGCACTAGAGCTGTCAGCCTGCTATGCAGATTTTATTGTATTTCTCTTAAAAAAAGTAACACAGTTTATCTTGTGCACTACAGATACAATATTTTTTGCATTTGTTAGTGCTCACTTTCCTGGCAGCACTTTTACTTTGCCACAGACATAAATCTGCAGTATTAGCAGCAGTGGAATAAAGGCATGCAACAGGATGTAATGACTTTTTTAGCTGGTATCTGTTTTTCTGCTTGTTTGACTAAAACAGCTCAATGAAAATATTAAAGCGAATATGGTTAAAAAGTAACCTTGTTTAGATATAAAAAAATCATTACTTTAATCGAACTAGAGAATCTGCCAAATTTCCACCATGTCAAGTTTTAGTGAAGAAGCAACCCCAAACTCCAGAGGCAGCCACTTTGATGCTTCTGAGGATGCTTGACATACATAAGTTCACATCAGTTGCATCCCCATAAACGTGAGATAAACACATTTCTTTCTTGCATCTGTCCTCTTTCGGTAGCTTTGGACTATTATGTGATCTCTGTCTGCCAGTATAATCCGGCTGGCACTAATTCAAAGAGTCTGTTCCCGACAAAGAGTTTTCCCTGTGACAAAAATGCTTCATATTTTTCCCTTCTGTACTCCCACACATATTTGCATCCATCTTTGATACCCTGTGGACTGTTGGACCTTAGAAAACACTCAGAAAGTTTGCAGAAAATAAACTATTTTATCTGGAGACTAAACTATTTCAGAACATCTTTATTGTCTTAGAAAACATTTTAACATTCACACTGTCCTCAGCAGTTAGTTTGCTGATGTTGCTCTCATTAGTAGAATATAAAGACCAAGAGCCCATCAGAAAGAGGACAAGAATAAAAAGAGTACCCAAATGTCAAATACTTGGGTAAATTGGGGCCACCAGTAAACATCATGGTAAAACCAGGATACATTTCACCAGTACACAATGATGATCTGACAACAGATATGAATAGTGAGACTACTAGTAAATTATCTAAATCACTTACTACTGATGCCAGAATAAGCTTTCCCCTTGTCTTTCATAAAACAAATGACAACATATATAAACAGAATGGAAAATCAGTGGCAATGATTAGTAGAAGATTTTATTCCCTTTTTGACATTAATGAAGAGACAGCACAACAAATTACAAATGAAAATTAAAAAAATCTGTCCAACAGAAAGTGTTTATTTATAGTCTGTAAAAATTTAATATAATTTCAGGTAGATCTATAATCCTTGTTTTATTTCTTTCATGCTCTGTGTGTACACATCACTTGAAAGAATATATGCATAAAAACAAAATAGCTTTTTTTTTGTGAAATATATAAAGCAGTCATGGAAGCACATCTGTTCTGAAATACAAATATTACAAATATGAGAAAGCCTATTCAGATCTAGGAATGTAAATATTGATTAAGATAAATTAACTTAGAAAGCTGATAAGGTTTTTGTTTGGGTTTTGTTATTTCCTTTGTGTGTTTTGTTTTGTTTTGTTTTGATTTCTTGCACAAACAAAATAAACAGTACTTATTTTACAAGGATTTCTTCAGATTTTTTCAGTGGCTCCTTACAAACAAATTCTAGTCCACAATATAGTGTCTTTCAGTGTGTTACTGATAGCTCATTTAGTGCTTAAGGTTTTGGGTTTTTTTCAGAGCACTCAGGATCTGGCACCCAAACACCAGCTTGTGACCTTGCAATACAGCAACCCATCTCACATCTTTCAAGAAAAAGAACATTTTCACTCTACTGGATACTTGACACAAGATGACTCATGAACTGAACACTTGGCAATATTAGGCAACCAGATTGAAACATAATTTCCTGAACCTTCTAGTAGCTTCCTGAATACTTGATAATAATACCAATTTTCCCACTTCAAACCATGGCTTCTGTTTCCTTTACACTTGCCTTTTTCCCCTCCCCTCTCCTTCTCCTCCTTTTCCCACCCCTGCCCACCTTCCCCTTTCTTTACTCAATTTCTTCCCTTCCCTATTCTTTCTTATAAAAAATAACACAGTTCATTCTTGAAGCCATTATACAGTGAAGGCAATGAAAATGAACTCAAGTGGATGTTGGATGACAACAGGAATGGTAGCCCATGAGAAGCTCACCCAGGATACTCTTGCTGTATGCTAGTGCTAGTGTATCATACTCTTAATTCTCCAGCCCTGGACCCCTCTCAAGCACAGACATGTGATCATGAGTGTATATTTCAGTTACAGCTTCCATATTCTGAACACTTGTGATCATTGAAAAACTCATTCACAGCCAATAATGCCAAACATTGCTGGATATTAAAGTAGCAAATGTTTCCAAGGAAAGAAATACTACACTCTATCATAAACATCCGAAATGAAGCCAATTTTCTATTTTGTTGTATATACAGTGATTCTAAATACAGGCTATGTGATGACAGCATTTTCTTCTTTTTCATAAATGACAGGAAAAAGAAAAAGAGAACATCTATTACTTTCAGAGAGCACAAGTCCTCAGGTCCAGGCTCATTCAGCTGAATTTTAAGCACTTACATGAGTGAGATGCGTAACTGCCCCGGGCCAGTGGAGAAGACAAACTATTCTAGAGGAACATTCAGATCTTAGGCAAGCTAAAGCCTCTGGAGGTGCACTTCTCCTTCCATTGACTGCATATGTAATCTAGGACAAATGCACTCATGATTTCAGAACATCATACAAACCCTAGTTCTGTTTCCACAGGCAAGTTACTCAACTTGGACTAACTAGGGTTGAAACAAAGCCACCTCTGAACTAAATACCTCAGCATCTGAATCAAATGTCTATTGCAAATGCAGTTTTTGTCGTTATTCCAGTTTTTGCTGTACAGTTGCAAGCAACTCTTGTCTGTCAGCCCCTCAGCTGAAGTTGATACTTGTTTAGAATAGGTTGAGAAAAAGCTTCATAGTTCACTTTCCTGCCGCCTCCAGATGTTCTGTAAATAGGAAGGATCATTCTTTGACTGATTACCACTCAAGATAGTAAATAGATAACTAACCTCTTCTAATACACCATACGCCTCTAAAAAAAAAATTCGTGACACATTTGTTTGTAGAAATTAAGCAAGAAATAACATACCTACTTCAGCTACAATTGGTTCTGGCAGTTTTACTTGCCAGACAGACTCACAGACTACCAGATAAGCATTGGTGTGTTGCTATCATCTTACAAACAGACTCCAAATTTTCATCCCAAGTTGGTGAATAAAATGTTTGCACACACAATTACTAGCTTAATTTTGTTAGACTATCTAAAGCTGCAATTTCATATTTATTGGAAACCCTTTTTTACTTACTTCAGGGAAAAAGAGAGTAAGTGAACAATGACAAAATAATTAAAATTTTAAAACAAATTTTGATTCACAATCAGACCCTAAACCCAAACTGAGTTTCTTTTTCTTTATAGAGAGAAATTAACTTTCAGTCTGGAGGACTTCTTAATCAGAAAGCCAAGCAAGTACTTCCACACTATAGTCATAATGTGGGGAAAAAAAACCTGCCTGCCAAGCAATTCTTTACTACAGGTGTAAATATGTAGAGGTAAATGCACCTCTGACACTAAAATTCATTCTCCTGGAGCTTAGCGCATTTCTGCATCTTGGTGGCTCTGGCAGATCTTGGTGTACGTAGTCTTAGGCCTCCCAACCCCATGTAGTAGTGCCTTTGGCTGGCCTGGAAGTTGATTCACCTGTCCCTTTGGTAGCTGTGGGCAAGATTCAGTTAGGAAGACACACAAACCTACTCCTCTTGGATATCTAAGACTTCTCCACAAGAGTGCAGGTAGGACACACGACCGTCAGATGACTCCCTCCCTCTCTGGAGGCCAGATGGAATACCTGCAGCACCTAGAGGGACACTAGATACCTGTAAGTGAGCAAGGAACACCAACCCTGTCTACTACAAAATTAATACAGATTAGAAAAAAGAAAAGAGATAAGCCAAAGTTGCAGAGGCATTAGACTGAAATAGCTGACTGAGTCACAAGTAGCAGGCAAAAGCACAGGCCAAAAATTCTGATGTCAAACAAATTTCATGCCTCCTGTGTAACTTCTCCCACTTTCTGTTCTATTTTGCTAACTTAGTCATAGAAGAATCCCCTGCTGTTTCTGTATCATGGTTTCGTTTTTTCTTTATAAATGAGTCAAAAGAGAAATGAGATAAAAGATGATAAGAAATACTTAACTCATTCAACTCCTTTTTCAGTCCATGACCGTGATGTTAATTTGCAACTTTTCCACTCAGACATCCTCAAAATATGTTACCAGAATGGGAATTTCAACTCAAAGCTGTAAACACCTCCAGGTAAATAATTCTTGACAATACACTTAAAGGGTAAACACACACTTTCCTGAATGGCTCACCGCCAAAGTCTTCAAAGAGAGCAGGATTTTACCTTGAATAGGTAGACATATTGGTTCCTAGTATCTCAATATACACAGCAAATACCCAGCTAGAAATAGTATCTGCAGGAATTAGTGTTGCAGTGCACAGAGTGGGCTGGCAGAGAATGGCAAAACTGGAACATTACTGTAAAACATAGAATTACTGAATCATAGAGTAGTTCGGTTTGAAAAGGAATCTTCAAAAGTCATCCAGTCCAACCGCTCTGCAATGAGCAGGGACATGAGTTGCATCAGAGCACCTATGGACAGGAACACCAACTGGCAGGACTGAATCTGAATTCTGCCTTTGTTTTCAAACACAGGGAAAACCAACACCAGCCTTAATACCAGCAGATGACATTAGGAGTGAGGATGCAATTTAACCTCTCCAGGAAAACAGGTTAACATCAGAAGGCTTGCTGTACTGAAGCCAGATGGGTTTTTCCAAGCATCTGTAGATCAAGCTGAAGGCTTCAGGCAAATCAGAGACAAATACACGGCAGTGTTCATCACCCACTCATAAACAGTACCAGGGAACACAAAACCAACCAAACAAGCAGATGTAAACAAACCTGGAGGCAGGAATTCCTATGTTTCAGGGATTAACTGTGAAGTGTATTGCTGTAATTTCCCTGTGGTCAGCTACCACAGCAAAATTAATAGAGCTAAGCAGGACTTAGAACAATCTTGACATAAGTGTGCTAAGTATATGA
This sequence comes from Patagioenas fasciata, assembly GCF_037038585.1. Classification (NCBI taxonomy): domain Eukaryota; kingdom Metazoa; phylum Chordata; class Aves; order Columbiformes; family Columbidae; genus Patagioenas; species Patagioenas fasciata. The sequence continues at coordinate 120,346,076 of NC_092520.1, read as the reverse complement.
TCAGAAACAACTTGTTTTTAAGTAAAAACATAAATTTTTACACAGGCATGACTTAGAGACATGGTCAGAAAACCATTTGTAAAATTCTAAATGAACATTTTTCTGCTTGGATCAGCCATGCTAAATAGGTGATAGTTTTGCCTTTTTTCCCTGCTTCCCCTGTCTTCAAAACTCAGAAGTTAACACAGTACCTCTTAATCGAGAAAAATGTGTGAGAAAACACAGGTCTCTTGTGCTGAGGGACAAAAAAAAAAGAATGGAATTAACCATATTAGTCACAGTTCAGCAAGAGAACCAAGAAGTATAAACACTTTGGAAATGTCAAGACAATACTTCAGAGCTCCACTCTGCCTTTTTCCCTGGTCTATGTATAGGGTAGTTACTGCAGGTTCAGAAAACACCCCTACATGTCACCTCCAAGCGAGGAGACCAGTGATTCCCAGCAGCAGGTGCTCTGCTGCAAAGCTGCTTCCTGCTGCTCCTCCTGTGCTCCATCAGCCAGATGCCTGGGAAGGCTGGAACTGAACTTCCATCCACATCCTCTTCCCCATCCAAACTTGTGGGGGAGAGAAGAGCGCCACACAGGTCTTGCTCTGCCTCTTTCTCTGTTCTAGTAACAAAATGTATGGGAGACTGTCTGTGCCAGCGTATATGTAAACATGTTACATCTCTTGAATCTCCAACAGAGATTAATCAAACCAACTATAAAGTGACCACAAAAAGGATGCTCATGAGACAACAGTTAATATCACCAGCCATTTTGAACATTTTAAATACAAAGTAACAGAAGCAGAAAGGTAAAATTTGAACTACACCCAACACAAGAAAGAAGGAAACCAAAAAGTGAGGTGTTACTTCTTTTATCTAACAGGGATGATCACTGCCTTCAGTTGTAGAGATTTTAATTCAGACAAATGTCGCTGCTAGGAGTATTCTGAGGGGTATTTATCCTGCCTTTAAGTCACTCCTATCTTTAAGGCTTCTTGTTCTTCCACTAGGTTTAAAATGATTAGATACTCAGGTAGCCATTAGGAAGCAAATGTCAAGTTAACTCTGTCACTAGACAACTAGGACATTCACCTATACAATAAGCTCCTCTTCCTGCTCCAGTGAAGACCAAAGCATTACACACCAAGTACGACACGGTCAAATGGGAGAGACTTGCAGAACTCCACACACGAGCAAGCTATGCTCATGTTTACATCTTCCAAATGGTAAATGAGTCAAAACCTATTACAACGGAGAAAGCAATTGATCCTCAGATGTCCATGCAGATGAGTATCACCAAAGGGTAATAAAGCAAAATCTCTTCTATTTAATCATTCTGACTTAAATGCTCTTATTTCTTTTCATTGGGAAACTAATGAGTAACTTCTGAATCAATCACACTTTTTCCACAAAAGCAAACAAAATAATGCCTCTAATTTCAATATACTTAGGAAAGGAAAAAATCACCACTCCAAAAGAAACCTATGGTGACCAAACAGAAAATTGGAAAGAAACCTAACCTAAATGGATTACAAGCTAAATAAGATACTGGGGGAGACCACGATCTTCACTGGGAAGACAAATACTGTTCAGCCAGACTGAGACCCTTCGTGGAAAGGGAAAATAATAGGTCAACTCTCCCACTTGAAAGCTGCTGCATCATTTTCTGTAATTCTGAAAAGCTAAGTCCTCTCTATCTCCCAGCTGCTGCAGTAAAATATAGTATTTCTGGAATATGAAATAGATTCTCCAAGGAAAAAGCAGTACCTGTTTCATGCCAGCCATGGAAATGCTGCTTCACTGGTTGTTTCCCAATGACATAGTTATTGTAAATCCCAAGCATGAGCCTCGCATAATCCCACAGCTCATTCTCCCTTGTTTGTAGATTCAATTATAGATGTGTAACTATTGCTCAGATAAGAAATGGGGAAAAAAAAATCCAACTTACACAATAATGTAATTACATTTCATAGTGCAAATGTATGCTGTTTGTTTCATTTGTTTAAAATCTTATGTCAAACACTAACCTTCTCTCTAATTACCATCAACTAGCAACACAGAAAAGCTGGGAAGAATGTACAGTTATGCTGAGTGCTATCTGGTTGAAACTTTAATTTGTGTGGAGGTCTGCGTGAATTCTTAGTGAGTGGTATGCAAAATCATTGTTGAAAGGATACACAGGGCACAGTGAAAGGGGATGAGCTGAGGTTCCATGTTCTGGGTAAGGTGTGTTTGGTATGCTGATAATGCCACAAAGTTGTTTTAGCAATGGGCCAGGACACTCTTGTGGAAGAGAAAAAAAAAAAAAAAGTTTATGTGATATGTGGGTCACTGCGAATCTGTTTTGATTGAACAGGGATGGGGTTCCATTCCAGTACCTCTGTACTGGCTTGAATTTCTCTGTTCATTTAACTTGAGACTTTAATGTCCATTAGACTCCACAATGAAATGTGTACATCCTCCTTTGACCTAAATAAAAGCCTAGCTGTTCCAGTCAAGTAGATGAAAACAGATGGGGATATTACAGAAAACAGATAGGAATGTTAACTTTTCCATGACTGTTTCCCAACAGCTCTGAAATTCCTTAACTTTTCCTCTCCTGCTATTCACATCTTCACCTTGCTTTTCTGCTTTTTTGACCAACAACAGCAGCAGCCTGTAACATAAGTGGTTTGAAAGGATTAGTGAGGTAAGGGAGTTGATCTCACTTATATTGAGCTTGGAAGCACGGAAACTATTGAACTGCAAACATGAATGTCAGACTCTTCATCATTGTTTACTGCTATGTTCATCTGCCTCCTTCTGACTTACCTTTGCTGGATTTTGAAACACACAGCAAAACCAGACCATTTGAAACAATTTTCTCTTTCCCAAGGATAATAATTAGTGTCTGGAAATTTCACGCAAATGTTTTTCTTTTTATCACTTAATATACAACACTGATAAGGGAGAATTCCTCATTATAGACCTATTTTTAATATTTAAATGATCTACATTTTTTTTCCTCACATTTTTCTAATTTGGTAAGAAAATGGGAAAAAAAAAAAAAACACGTTATTTAGCAACGTACCACAGGAAAAAAATCATTTAAAAGATCTGAATTTTAATAACTTCAGCATATTGAAAATAATAAAGAGATAATTAAAAGGATAATTCAGAAATGCATTCATTCTAACCACTCATTGCAGCATTGGTGCAGGGAAAGTCACACATCACCTTGAAGTAGTACAGAAGACCAGCTTATAAAGAGCCAAAACAACCTGGATACATATTCACATCCTAATGTGTGGCATGCAGTGTGTGGCAATCTTTGGTTTACACAGTCAAATGTAGATACAGGAAGACTAACATCAATTTATGACAACGACCTTATTCAGATACAGCAAATCTAAGTTTCTAAAGCCTTCAGGGCTCTACAGTGTGTCAAATATAGTTACATTCTCGTATTTAGTGGCCCTGAAATATGTATCCTAATTATGTAAATACCTACATTTTACATAAAACTCCTCAAGGATTACTGGCAGGAAAGGGAGGCCCACCTTTTGTATACAGAAGCATACACCAGAAAGTGGAGATCCCAATCTTTCAGCTGTTTTTAACCCAGGACTAGCAAAACGCTGAAGTGCTTTAGCTGCCACGAGCAGAGCAATGACTTTCCACTGATGCTTTTCATCCATTTACCAAATTCAAATGGGGCATAAATGTAACCTCTTGCACTACCTGGGAAACTAAGATGTTTTTGAAAACACATCCATCTCAGCCCAGAATTAAATTAGTCGCTGTACATTCAGCTACATGGGAACGTGCCGAGGATGACTAGCCAGCTGGGGATTATTCATGGCTGTGAAACCTGCTCTCAGCATTCACAGCTGGTAAGCATACAGTGCATGGCCTTTTGGCCGTCTATATTTGTACCACTCTGCTTAGAGGGCTTTGCATCTGCTTAGCATTGGTCAGGTCATTACATCAGGTATCAACGCTTCCCCATAAAACAGAACGATTGCCTGAAGTGGTTTTAATCAGTTTGTAACTGGAAATGTTCCATACAGGTCAATGGCTATCAGTTGTTGGAGTGTGCCTAATGTAATTAGCATGGGCTACAATTGCTGTTTTTGATTTAAATAAGGGCCTTTTTGCTAAAGGCCACAGCTCTAGCTGAAAAGATACTGAACTGTCTCTTTCTGGTAGCAGTGGCACAGTCCATGGAGGCTTCATTCTCTGAACCATGAAATTTGGACTGTTTAAAGAAATCCATTACACATAAATACTACTGGAGGGAGAGGAGGAGGGGGACGTTTGGCTTTCTTTAAGTCAATACTCTGCTCCCCTTCCTCTGCAGGTTTAGGAGTTGCCTTTCTCTTATTAATCAATGCAGAACATGTATTGATTAACACACGTGGACGGCATGAAAGATGTTACTCCTGTTATTACTTACCTTGTAAAGCTCTTCACAGACTGTTCCCTATTATGGCACACATTATTCACAAGATGATAGTGATTTTGTCCTCTGTCTTTTGGGCTCATTTGTCTTCTTTCATCAGAATCTTGGAAGAATAGTTTCTGGGCTCCTACATCTCCACAACCATAAAAACATTCATTTCATGAACTAAAAGGACACAACTTTTCCTTCGAGCTTCCTGCAAGCTTCTGGAGTTCCTGCAGCTCCTCCTCAGCTGAACCACTGGCTGGTTTCTGCAGCGCTCTCCTGTGTTTCTAGGTAGCTTGGTAGTTAAGCAGACCTTGTTTTTAGAGGCAGGCCACACAATTATTCTGAGGCAAACAAGACAACTTCTCCAGGCTACTGATAGTGGCTGCTGCCCTCTCATTGTGTTTTACATATTTAAAGCCTAACTTCCATCACAAGGTAAAATTAGCACTGAGGCGGATAATTTTTTAAAGCATCAGTTCATAATGTTAAACAGAGCAAGTGACTTTCCCTTTGAATTTGCATGTTAACATCCATCCCCACAGTCTATGTGCTTCTTGTTTTAAAAGGTGGAAAATAAAGCCAGGGAGGGAAAACAGCAGCAAGCAGTAAGAGTGAATTGAAACAGTATTTAGTACTACAAAAGGTCTCTTTTCATTATTATTACATAGCAATATATTAAATTGCAATTAATACATAGCAGTGTATTGGTTTAGATTAGGTTACATTTGGTAGCTACTGTACAGAATAGATATGAATACAGTCTTCATTCTGTACAATCTATGCACTAAAAGACATACTAAAATGCAAAAGGATCTTTGGGAAGAAATACAAATATAACCAATTCCACTGATATACTACCCTCTCTGCATATTAAAATAATAGTCAATTATTCGTGTGCCATCACCCTTTCAACGCATTGGAAAGCACTAAAACTTAGAGGTCTCTCATTGACATTCCAGCAGAAACGGGTCATGAGCAGCCTGAAGCCTTGCTGATGATGGAAAACTGCATCAAAAAAGGTGTGGGCATTTTTGTTTGGGTAGCAGAAGTCGGAGGAAGATTACAATAGTTCCTTTTGTGGAGGGTTAGAGAGAAACCTGATAAATTACAAAACCAAACCAGCCACAGAAGATACAGCTGTTTCCAGAATATGAAACACACAAAGAGAATGTGACAGAAGAGAAAGAAGCAGCACTGGGGGGATTCTCAATGTGAGAGTTCTGAATTCTAACTTGCTGGCAAAAAAAAAAAAAAAAAAAATTTGCTTGAGTGTCTGTACTTAAAAAAAAAAATAAAGGAAAAATGAGAAAGACATGAAGAAAAAGAGAAAAGGAAAGACAATGTCAGTAAAGGATACTGAAGTAAGCTTGGATCACACAAGGACATTTCAGATGACCAACCGCTGGAATGACAGTCCATTGCTAATAATTTGTTCATCCTGCCTCTTCAAAGCCTCTGTGTATTCCCTCTCCATGATCTTTGCACTCCCTTTTTGCTGTTCCCCTCATTCCATTATTGGCAGACCGGTGGACATTTTGAAGGCCAAGTATGAAAGAAAGCAGGAGAAGACTTACTCTGAAGGCCTTCTTTCTCTCTATGATAAGCTCAACAGACACTTTTATAGCTTCTAACATAACTTCTCTACTTGCAATTTGGGGTGCACTCCCCCATTTCTGGAAGGAAGAGGAGAGGGAGGGAGCTACTCAGGACTGATATCTTGTGCCTGTTCTCCTTATCTGTTTGTAGACAAGTGTACCAGTGCAACAAACTTCAGGAATGATTGCTGTTCACTGGCTCTAATGTCTGGGAGGTGAAAAAAGGGGTACTGAATAGCATTTCCACCCAAATACCTCTACAGATATTTTGCATTGGCTTAAATCTAATTGTAAACTTCTAAAAAAATTAAAGAAAACTTCACTCCCTCTTCACAGCAGGGAGGCTTCACAGGAGCAATGAGTATACTCCCAGATATGCTTCTTTATAATCAAGACCAAAATGCTAAGTTTCATAGGCAAGGTCTATTATATAAATTAACTTAAATAGTTCAAGCTGGTTTAATTTATACTGAAAAGATCCCATTAGTACGTACATTCTTCAAACAAAAAGAAATCTGTCTGCAAGTGCAGGGTGTATTTATGTGTATAATTAGTGTAATTGTAATAGCTGCAAAATGAAAATATGTATAAACACTCAAGAAAACATGGAGTAACCAATGACAATTCCCATTCCTATTGATATAATATGCTAACCGGCTGAAGAGCTCCTTTGTAAAGACTTTTAAACGTGTTTAGTTTTAGAAAGAGCATGAAATCAGCTGAAAACCTTTGTATTGCAGGTCATTTGTTTGAATCCAGTGCAGGTAACAAGAGCTAGATAGTTGGTCCAATATCAAGTGTGGTTCACAGCTTATATGAAATATTTTGTTCCTCTTAATGAAGTCTTCAAGAGCACAAAACAAACAAGGTTAAGGCAACAATGCTGAGAGCTGTTTAAGAACTTTTTTGTTTTAAGTTTAGTTAAATAAATTCACGTTGTCTGAAACATTTCAGTACATTCCTACATTTTTGCCTGGCCAGAAGTCACATGGAAGAAAAGGGGACAACATACGTGCTCCAGGTTGAAGACAGACCTAAGTTAGCTGCTGAATAAGACCTAAATTTCACCCTTGTAAGGAAACTCAGCTGGGAGGCCAAGGCCAGAGAGAACAAATTATCTCTTCGTCCTCAGACATGGCTTCCTCCAGACGCAAACAGCATTGTATCAGCAGGGCCTAGGGAGAATTTTGCATTGGTGACAAGAGTTGTGCAATTTTCTGTCCAACCTAGGGAGAGTGATAATACAGCAACTCCCTCCAAAAGTCCTGCTGGCACTCCAGGTGTCCTGGGCTTCTGAAATGAGCTCCTGAGCAGATTTCAGCCTCGTTTTCCACCTCCTGTGTAATTATACTGCTTTTCAGGATGTTAACATCATGGTCTGTAAACAAATTAAACCTTTAAAATGCACAGACAAAATGCTGAATGGTAATTTTATTCCGTATTTGAAGGGTTGCTTGCTGGAATTGAAGTAATATAGGAGGATGGAAACTCTCTCAGAAGAGTGGGGTAACCTCTCCTAGTAAGACCTTTGGAAAACATGTACCATTCAGCCAAATATCTAAGAGCTAAGAATAAAATTCTCAAGCAGAAATAATTGAATTGTACCTTGAGATAGGAGTCCCACTTGCTGACTACTGTCTTCTATCTCTCTGTTTGTTATGATGTACGTACTCAATTGATACGATGATCAATAAAGTAATGGAGATCTTTTAAAAATAACCTGGTTTTCACCATAAGGTCTTTTCAGCTAACAGCATTCTATCACATCAGCAGCTGCAAAAGAATAAACCAAGGTATTTCCTCAGACAAACCTCTCGCTTCAGTCTGGATCACTGCTGAGAGGTGGTCGACTCCAAATGAGTGTGGTTCACCAGCGGACAGGTGATGCAGAACCAAGCTGGCACCAGCTGATCATACCCTTCTCTGCCCCAGGGTGGTGGGCTTGGCTTCCAGAAGGAGGATCTTGCTATGCCTGGAAACTAGGTCCCTTGAGCTTCCTCCCATCCTGGCACAGGACTGACTGCTGATACCTGTGTTGTGGAACAACAGGAGACTGCAACCCTTAGGGCTACCACTCTGGTTCTGCTCCCTTCACAAGCAATGAAAATTGTGTTATAAAACTATATAGAAACATAACTATATATCCAAAGAGAGGATGACATTTTATGCTACTGATGAGTAGCCCATAGGTCAGCCCACATCTTTGATATCTAAGATGACAATATTAATATTTCTATTATCTTTGAGAACCATGGTACAGAGCTACCCTAAGGAGTTTTACATTATTTTCCGCACATGGTATTACTGGGTTTATACTCTAGTAGAAAATAAAATTCATTCTTTTTCTGGTGTACTTCAGCTTGCAAGAGGAGCACATTGTGTGAACAAGAATTCAGAGACAAAAAAAAAAAGAAGTCTAGCTGTTTGATATGATAATTAATTTACCATAACAAATGGAAAGACAAAACTTTTTGCAGGTGGTGATGGACTTAGTGTTGCTGATAGCAAATTTTAGTTTACTTTCGATACAGTCACTGCATAGTAACCTTGAGTGCATTTGGCCAAAATTGGTGGATAAACAGTCTGTCAACTGGAATAGATGTAGCTGGCTCTAGGTAGCTGGCATAGAGTACTCTTGAAGTGGTGAGCTGGCAAGGCTTGTCTTCCATTTGGGGGCACAGGGCAGGACAACACCATTCACATTCATCTTTGCCTTTACTCTGTGGGTTGTCCTCTATTTTTTACACAGGGCATACAAAATGCTAAACAGTAAACATCTAATTTTATCTGACCATTTATGTTTAATGAGGTCTGCATTGTCCCTTCCCGTACATCAAAATGGATCATTTGCCCCCCCAAAAAATCTTAAATGGAAAAAAAAAAAAAAACAAAAAAAAACAGGAAATGGAGGCTGAAGAAGGGGAGGACTACAGAGTAAAAATTAAAAGAAAAAACACACAAATATAGTTTGACCATCTAAAACAAACCCCCAGCTAAGAACTGTTAGCTTCCCTACAAACAGAGTTGCTCACTTCTAAGTATTTTATAAATCATTATTCTGCTGGCAAACAGTACATAACCCGTTAAGCTCCTACAGATGTTGTATCTACATCAGAAAAGAATAGCTCTATTTTTAGCCACAAACATGTTCTGGTTAAAGAAAAGCAAAGTAAAGCCATGGCAATTAAACCTAATAACTGTGCACAGCAGTCCTGTCAGGCTGCCTCTCTATAGGTGAATGGAAAATGCAAGGAGACTAAAAGCTCTGTAGCTGAATGAAATTGCACAATTTAGATGCTTTTCTGATTTGGATTTTTTAATCTGCTTTTTTTTAGGGGAAGGTATTTGAGATTTTATTCTAATAACAGGGAAAACATTTCAGTGGGATTTATTCCTTTGATCCTGTAACTTATCCCTTCCAAGAACTATAAACACAGTGAATTTCACTTTCTTAGAGGATGTTCTGCTATACAAGAGAGGAAAACATAATCATTCACTATTTGGTTCTTTGCTTTCCTTCCAGGATCCTCAACTCCACCTCTAGTCCTTAGATCTTCAAAACAAAAAACCTAAGCAGACCAAAAAAGAAGAAGAAAACCACCAACAACAAAACAAAACCCCCAAACAAACAAACAAACCCTTAACACAACCAAAATGCTTGTTTCTTTTTCAGATTGCAGACATTTCTCATAAGCAGACCTTTCTGGCCAAATCCTGAGAGTGCTTTGTAAAACCATTTGTAAGATATGAGACTCAGGATAAACAGGTGTTAATTATGTTCTGAAGAGTCTCTTAGCACTTTTTGCCATGTTGTATCTCCAAAAATTGTCTGTTCTGGAAACTTCAAATAAACTTCATCTGAAGTGAGATGTAGCTGAAAAGGGTCATTAGAAAAAGCAGGAAGGCATTCTGGGATATTACTTGTTGGTAATTAGGAAAGTAAGGAGAATCATAGGAGTTTTGAAAGATTTTTAAAGGATGCAAAATGACTAAGATCTGGAGTCCTAATCCTTACACTTAACTACAGGAGAACACAGCTTTGGAGGAAACAAGGGAGGAACAAGATTCTTAAAATGATGGACCTGACCTCTGTTCCACCCCATTGAGACATGCATTTTCAAGGCAACTGGCAAGGAAGTTTTACAGCCAACACTTCCTTAAGATGATGTTTTCAGGATGACGGTAGTACCCGTATCAGGGAAGATTACTTCACCTTTTCAATGGAAAAATGTAAATCCACTGCAGAGATTTAGCAAGTTGATGCTAGCACCCTGTGCTGCATCTTGGGTCTAAGGAGACAGACCCAAGAGCTCTTCCAGGCCACAAAATAATCACGGCACTTATCAGCTGGGCTCCTCAAAGAAACACGGGGCACCAGGGTTTAAAGCACATCTTGAGGTGTTTTTTTCCAAGGATGAGTTACTACAGCACTTCTGCTCACAGGCTGTGACAAGAGCTGTACGTGGAAGAAAATGACTGATACCTGGCACATCTAACTGAGGTTGGGGCACCTGTGCAGGTTTTTCCTTTAGGGGAAGCCATGATCAGTAGCAGAAGGTTTCCCAATGTACATTTATATAGAGATGCAGGGAGCAGATATTTCAAAACAGGGGAAAAAAAGACTTCAAGCAGCAGCTAACACAAATATATAGTCTCAAGATTCACATGTTAGAGTTCCTCCTTAAACTGAAGGGGTAGAAGTAGTTTATTATCCCTGAACAAGCCTAGATCTCTCGTAGGCCTTTGGGAGTCTCCATGCAGTATTGTCTGTGTCCAGCCACTCTGTTCTTACAGTCCAGCCACAGTGAGCTTCATGCAGAGAAGCACCATTTCATATGACATTCTGTCTTAGTCAAATGCTTTTCTTCCAGATCACTATCGCAGAGGCTTCATTTTTCTTATTTTCAGAGAGCACGTACTCCTGCACAGTCAAATCCTGAGACTGAAGTATCTCTTCATCTATAATAAAGGTGTATCACAGCAGTGACAGATACAGATGCTGTGCTAATAAACACCGAGGACTACGACTTATTTGTTACAGTTTTGTATCTCTGAAGGTCTGCAAGGGGAGGATGCAGAAATCAATACATGCAGACAGCAGGAACACCGAGAAACTGCCAAGGTTTACACACACAGCTCTGCGAAGGCTGGGGGAGAGGCAGGGGAAATGGAAAACCATGAAGAACCCACAGACCCATGAAAACTCCTCTTCAAATGTTTTGTTCCAGCGTCTTGCACAGAAAATATACAGAAAAGACGTTTCTAGAGGAAAAAGTCTTTGTTAAGTGAAAAACATAGTTCAGAACATATTTCCATAACTAAAGGAAATACAAAAGTATTTCACTTGCAGTGAAATAATCATTAAAAGAAGGGGAAATTGGGTGTTAAATACAACTAAACCACAAAGATTCAAAAGCACTGAAAAGTGTGTTATCCAAACAGCTCTAGGTCTGTCCAAAAGCTATTCATGTGGAACAACATAAAAACCAACAACAAAATAAAACCCAGTTCAGTGACTCTGAGATATGCTTTTTCGCCAGAACAAAATGGCTTCATTTTCATAAGCAATACAGAAAAATAGAATTATTTATATTCAACTTTTAAATTTTTACACTAATACCATCTTCTGGGATCCACAGAGAGCTTGCAACAAAAGCTGTAACTTATACCAACCTGACTAATGGCAGAAGATGGAAGTCAACCTTCCACAATGCTTTACTGAGAACCCCTCCATTACATTATGAAAGCTCAGTATGTCACACAAAGACACAGAGGTTACGTGAAATAAGACCTACACATATCTATGAAGCAGCAGAGGGAGAAAGAACCTGACCTTAAACTGTTAATTTAACAAAAACACAATTGTGCTTTTCAGCCTGAAGCCAGTATCTGAAAGTACGCTTACATAAGTACAGTAATAGAGAAAAATGGTTTCCATGCAACATAGCTAGATAATCTATCTGAATAAGAAGCTATTTTTAGTTTTCAAGAAAAATGACTTCTTCAGATAAAAGCATCACTTTCACTATGCTCAAAAATTGCTTCTTGTCAAACAGTGATAAGTATAATGTCTATCATATGTTTACATTTTGCATAGATTTGATATTTTACCTGATACATTTCTTAAATGCTAAGTTTTATTTAAATACATATAATTTGTCCTTGATAGTAGAATATTTTATTCCAGGGGGTTCTATTTATTAAAATTCAGAAATACAAGGTTTTCTTTGAAGACAATTGCATCGTCATGTGCTGTGAACAGAAGTCAGTGATGCTTCTGTGATACTAAATGCAATTTTTAAAGACACTGGTGTAATTTCCTTGTAAACCAATTTTTCACAACAGCACTGTACAATAGCATAACAAAGACTTTTTTTTTTTTCCCAGCTTACCCTTTAAAGACCTCTCTTTGTGCATTTAAGAATTCTTTTGCTATGCTGAATGCATGGCACTTACATGCAATGTTTACCACAACAGAATTCAGAAGACAGTATTAATTGTCATCACAGATTTGTATTAAGAATGCACTATAGAATTAATTTAAAACAGGATCCCATAGCAGAAGGCTCTGAGTCAGTCCCTAAACCAAAGTACTTACTACATCAAGAAAAGTTAAAGAAAAAAAAAAAAGAGAGGGGAGCACAACAGCAACAGAAGTTGTATTAGCATCACAGAGAGAGTGCCCTGCTTTCTATATATAGATACGTAAGGCAGGATGACAAAAGAAGTGGGAAGACAAAAATGGCAGAAGAGAGGGAGCACAACAGGAGAGGGAATGGTAGAAAAAAATAACGTATTAAAAACAATTGGCTTATGTAGACAGTGGATGGACAGATGATCACAGGTGACTGATGTCCTGCAATGCCAGTTGTAACTCAACAGTGACTACCCTCAGCCCAACCCACTAGGTGAAGTAAAAACAGCCAGGATTCCAGGCAAGTGGCTTTATTAATTAATTAATGAGCAGGAAAATAGGATTGTGAGTATGGTCACATGATGCAGAGGTATCACCCAGCTTCTCATTTTCTGAGAGCAGCTCCTTGTTACCAAGAGCTAGTGGTGGTCACCATGACTGTTCAGATTTACGTTTTCCTATGATGATCAGTTCTCATGTGTATGTCAGGAAAACCAGGGATTTAGTTCATATATATTCAGATATAATAATGCAATTCAGCACTACCAACTTCTGGGAAAAAGAATAGTCATTTAGCGTAAACACTTTGTTTACAGCTCAAACTGAAAAAAGTGCTCACTAGCCAGCTCATATATGCCCAAAGCATCTTTATGTGACAAAGGAAAACTCCCTGAAGCAAGAACAACATCAGAGTAATGAACAAGCAAACAAGATCCATTGCTCTAATAACACTGTAATTAGGATGGGATATAAAAATAGAGATACTTTTAAAGGAAAATTTGAGGGAAAACTTAAACCCAGAGCAGTGACTATTTCTAGAGGGGAAAGCCAGAAACCAGAAATCCTAATGGTAGTGGACCCCAGTTCTGGGAAACTTTCAGGTTTTGAAACGCCAGCAGATTGTTCTCTCATGCTAAGTGAAAAACACCTAAAACCAAAATCGAAAGAATACTCCCATAAACCTGTAAAGGTTTGTTTCAACTTTCTGTATCTGTATTTATCATTGCATACTGTCCCTTGGTTATGCCAATACAAGTGATACAGCACTTCCTTGTGAAGCATGTTAGTCAAAAAAAATCACCAACTTGGATGTACAAAGCACTGCACTGTCACAACCACCAGCCTTGCACAGCTGTGGCAAAGGTGAGGGAAGTATTTTAAGTCCATAGGAGGGAGAAAACAGCAGAGCCAGCGGAATAGATAGTGATGTTATTGCATCCTCACCTCCTACAGCAGTGATTCCACTTTTCCCTAAAACGAGATGTCAATATGTTATCCTTTTTTTCTTTTTGGTGAATTTTGGTATTGCTTCACTAACACTAAATTCAGAAAGGCAGTTTATGTTAAGCAAACCTTTGCTTCTGTTGAATGGATTACTAAGATAAATTACTATTTTCAACAGTTCTGATATCAAACACACAATGGAAGATTTTTTTAATCTTCCTTTATGTTGTTTCGTGTGTGTTTCATAATAAAAATTTTCTGCCAAAGAAAATATCATTGATGCATCAAAGCGTCACAACACTTGTAATAGTAACACAATAAAACATCAAAGATAGATAAACATTGAAGAAAAAGTAAGAATTAAAAGGAACGAAAATACAACTCTATTCATGAAGGAATACAGTAGAAAATAATATAGCCTAAGGCTTTGGTTGGATGGTCATAGCAAGTAGTGTTTGTTTTTCCATTTTACACAGCCTTATTTTTAGTCATCAGTCTTGGATGAAGGATGAGCACAACAAAGGATACGTAGCTCTGCAACACAGAAGAGTTTGACTGTCACCTGAGGCAGCAAAAGCCAGAAAACTCTGAATAACCATTTTGTGCATGTGTGGGGAAAACTGGTTTTATGAGTAATGGGGCATTCAGGCAAAAACTTTTAGTTCCCTAACATCCCTGGGTGTCTAGTAGAGGAACTAGTAGATGGGTACTGTGCTGGTCACCTGGGAACCTGGAAAAAAATGATGCATCTTGTGGATCTTTCCCTGCAAGTCTTTTGCAGAATTCATAGCAATACACTCCATCAAGAAGAACATGTCTTTATGATATACACAAAAAACCTTCCCTTAGTAGCTGTAAATTCTTTTTTTTCATTGCTACTGTTATTCACCAGGTATTTAAGGGGTTTCTGGTTTGTTTGTTTGGTTAGAGTTTTTTGTTTGATTGTTTTGGTTTGGTTTTTCTTTTGTTTGTTTGTTTTGGTTGGTTGGTTGGTCTTTTTTTTTAGTTCTCCTGTTTTAAAGTTCAAACAGTACATTTTAGCTGTATTTCAGTTGAGATCAGCCTGAACACTGCTACAGCAATTGCTGGCACAGTTTTTGACCAAATATGTTTGGACTGAGACAACTTGGTCATTTAATTTAATTAAATTTCTCTACTCTTCTCCCTTTTCCATCATGTATAATTTAAGCCATGTGTAGAATCTCAGATTAATGCAGCAGTGAGAAAGCAAATCTTTCTCCTGGCAATTTCTTTGAGCAAATCTTATAGTTAGTGTTAATAAAGTGATTCGGGTACTGAATGAGAACAATCTTATGTTTAATAGTTTTTAAAACATTGTACATTTAAGGAATACTAAAAATTCTTAATGTTAGTACGTCAGTGGTGTTACTTTATACTACATACTCTTCAGCTGGCCCCATTCCCAAGTATATTGCTGATAAAGCACAATAGCTGAAATCATTATGTTACTAACACACTTAGGATGTTGGAAGCTCAGTATGTCCTTAGAAGCTGATTGCTATTATTAGCATTTGCCTTTTGATGCAAAACAATAACTCAGAATATAATTTAGTGCTATTGAAAAAAAACCACAAAACTATACACCAATTTCATCTGTGGGTTAAGTCCAGTGAATATACATGAGGAAGACTTTGTACCAATTTATCAGCTAAATCTGTTGTATTATATATCTTCACGTAAGTGATGATGACTTTATTTTGAAAAGTGCTGAAGCAGCACGAAATAAGCAACAAATCTGCATGCAGCAGAAATTGCAGTTACCTGAGGTGCTCCTTGAAGCTCCAAGTCAGTCTTCCTTTGTTGTCATAGAGAGATTATCATGCAGGATTTCCTGATATTTTGTTCTTTGTAAATTATTAAGGCACACTGTAGTATTTGTGTGTGTTCCCCCCGACCAGTTTTGAAGACTCGTATGTTGAAAAACATGATAATTCTGTTGTGATGTAAAAACCTTGCCTGTTGCTATTCTGCTATGTTTTGGGTTCCCTATCTCAGCCTTGGAGCAAATCAGTCTTCCTGCAGCTACCCAGCTGGACTTCACCTTTCTGTTAAATACTGAGAAAAGTCAGGGCACGCACAGACACTTCTGCATCACAACCACCATGACAGCAGTCATTTTGCCTACAACAAATCTTCCATGGTCAAAGTTCCTTCCTTGCCTCCCAATTTTAAGGATAAGAGTAACTTGTAATCAGCATTCTCCAGCCTGGCATAATTTAACTAGAAACCGATTCACTTCCCTTACAACCTACAAACCTGCAACAGGACAGGAAGACAGCACAGCCAAGGCTGAAAGGCTGTTCTTACAATCCACTTAATTCCCTTGTGCACACATGTAGCCAATCCCAATCTATCCTTTCAAAACAACAACAACAACAACAACAACAACAACAACAACAACAACAACAACAACAACAGGATTAGTCAAATAGACACACGTGCTTGTATTAGGAAAATAGAGAATGAATGTTAAAAACAGTAGAAACAAACTGCGTGAACATCACTGAATGTTTCTTAAAGTGTGTAATATTGACTATTCTATGGGTTAAATGACCAAAAGGATATTTTAAAATAAAAGTTATATTATGCATTATGCATTTATAGAATCAAATGGCACCAAAGACACTGAGGACATTCCAGGTCTGAAAGGGAGAAAGAGCCCAAAACCGAAAAAAGAAAAATCAGATCATCCATGATCTGACAGGCTCAGAAGATTTCATAGCCATATATGAAACTGATGCTTTTGATACAGATTTATAGGCATTTATATCTACCAGAATGAACAGAACAATAATCAAAGCTATTACAGTGTCAGAAGTTTTCTACTTTTCATGCTATTGATTAGCTACTGGCAAAAATTAGTTTACATGTCTTGCATTTTTAAAAGCAATCTATGTCTACTGCTCTCCGCACAGTCTGAGTCTCTTAAATTACATCTACTGATTAAGAATTTGAAAAACTGTTTCAGGGACTGATATTTTCTGGATCATTAGGAGCTGTATACAAAGAAAGCAGTACTTCAATGTTTACTATCAAAAACTGGTTTTAAGTAAACATGAAAAAAGATAAAAGAAGTCTTCTTGAGTGGGACTCAAACTATCTGGGCAAAAAAGATCTCACTTTTTTGTTACAAAACAGAAGTTTCCTAATGGGATTTGGAAAAACCCATCAGAGAGGGTGACAGTCAGGGCACTCTATATTCTGAGCAGGAGAGCAACCAAAAGTATGTGCTTGAGTGGCAACAGGATGGGGGAATCCTTTAATGCAAATTGTATCATATAAAGATTACATTATATTACAAAACTTGATAAAGTTATGTAAAAAAATTGTAGGGAAGGACAGACTCTACTATCTTCATTCTGCTACAGTAAGTCTATCACAATCCACTAGAACCCCAAATGTGAAAGGACTGATCAGTAACAGCTGTAATATCAGAATCAAATCCTACTCTCTCTCTTTCCAAAGTGAAATCTTATACTGTTTCTCACTGAAATGCAGATTTGACTTAAAAAAAAAAAAAGAAGAAAATTTAAGAAAATCCCAGAAAAGTTGTTTTTTGAAAAATGCATCCCCAAGCCATTTGCAATTATTCAGGTGTTAGCTAGCAATTATCTTTAGGTTTTTTTTCTTTCGGGAAATTATTTGCGTAAATTTTTGTGAAATGCCCTGATACAGTAATAGAAACACTGTATTACAACTTATTGACCACTGGTCTGATTTCTTGACCTCTAAGAAGGTTGATGTTTAGTTGTGAAGAAAGCTACAGTAGATAGTTTATATCAGAACATAAATCAAACCATTTTAACCATGGTATGCAGAGTCATGGAACGGGAAATAAGACAGAAAAGTTGTAATAGAGACTCCAGTCAGTGCAGAGAGGAGATGATGCCAACGGCCATGTCTAATCATGCTCCCGACTACTTAAAACATGCACTGGATTTCCACAGCATAACTAAGTTTGAAAGATGCAAAATCTCTGATACAACAGTTTTGCTACCTGACATATGCATTAGAAGGTCCTATAGAATTTGAGCCACCATAAATATCAAAATCACAAAGTGGTAATGCTGAGGCAACAGAAACAGCAAAAAAAAAAATGGCTTATACCCATCTACATCATGAGTATTGATCAGCAAAACACCTGACACAAACTCTAACACCTAGGAAGGAACACAGCCTTGTCAAAATTCATGTCTCTAATTTGAAAATCCACCTTCATTTGCGCAACTGCTGAGCTGGCATTAACCTCACCACTCCAGTTGGAATGGGATGCCTGAATCACAGAAGAGTATGAGTTATAGATATTACCTCTTTGTTGGGTAATGAGAGAAGTTCCCCAGCTATAAGCACGTTCTTGAGTAGGAACAGTGTGCAAGGTGAAGGATGTAGCAGCACACATTGGCTCATGCACCATGAAATGTTGTTCAAAAACTGTTCATTATGCATAAACCTGTACAGGTGTCTGTGCATCTCATCAGCTTGACTCATTTACTGCCACATGGGCTCTCAACAGAGAGTAGTCATTAAACAAACATAATTCCTTACAGTTCACCCAGTGCTTTTCCATCTGTGGATTGGCTTAGAACAACTAATGGAAGCATTTGCTACTGAAGATTCATTTCCCAAGTTGGATAGATCAGACTGATAAGGAAACTAGCTTAGGATAATTGTTTCTGGAATGGAAAACCACGATTAGTATCAGAAGAACTATTTAAAAACCTTGGGGTTTCCCTGTGTGGCACAATATAATCGCTAAAGAAATCCTAGCCTGGATATTTGAAGATTACTTCAAGGGTACAGCTGCAGTTATAGGACTGTCTGTCTAGGTTAATTTAGCCTGCTGACATTTTGCTGTGAAGATATTTTCAGCATTTTGGAGTTCCAGGTCTCATGGGGGAAGGGAACACTTTTCACTAGACACAGCAATTAAGCAAGATTAGCAAATATTCAAATAATTTCAGCCTGAATGCTGTTCTGTGCAGCCCTAGCCCTGAAGGTTAAAATTATTATTTAACTCCTTACTAACCACATCCTCTTGTTGCACACATGGCATGGTGAAGTCCTTTAATCTGTAAACGGGTGAAATACTGGCTGCATTTAAATAAATCCACTGTAGATTTTTGAGTGTAGGAACAGAGAATGGGAAAGTACCATCAAATTTAATGAATGCCATCCCTTGCAATGGCAGAATTAGATGGAGTCACAATTCCATCCACTATGAGAACTAAGAGTAATTTACTAACCAGTGGCATTAGAAGCAGCCTCTTAAATTCAGGTTCAGCAGCTGAAGACTGGTAAAGACATTGTTTTTCTTACTGTACTACAAATCATTATGTAAAAGGCATGACTTCCAGTTTGCAAGCTTAATGTTCTTATGCTCAAAGCATTTCTATGGGCAAAACTTAAATTGGCTCAGTGCTTGCAGAAGGCACACGCAGCAGCAGTATAAATATAAGCAAGGCAGGCTCAGGTAAACAGTGCCTTCTCCAAAAGCTCAGGAACCTTGCTGCTGATTTTTTTTACCATGGGATGGAACCATCAGCCTTTGAGAGTTATTTTAGATACCAGTTAAAATGCATCTGATATGAGCCTGCCAATGGACAAAAACCCACTGTCATTTTCAGTACTAAAGGACTCGCATACAATGCAAACTGTTTGGTGTATTTTGAGTAGGCACCTCCAGATCAGCTTCAGGACTAAAACAGATTCATCTCCTGATTGTGTGCCAGGGGTGTGTCTTTAACACCCAGGTAGACAGTCAGTGAAAATTAACAGATAAAATTGAGCCAGTTGAAATTTGCTTGATTAGTTCATTTTAGTACTGCATTCCTACATATTCCAGTTATCAGCGATGTTTGAGTAGGTCTGCCTCCAAAAGTAATCTGATGGACTGCAAGGGGAAAATTTAGACATGACAGGTTTTTCTGCATGGTAAGTGACACACAGGAGGATTCAGTAAAGACACCATACAAATGAGAACAGGGGGTTAAAAGGGCCCAGAGACAGCTCTTGTGCCCATGGTGCAGCAGTGGGATGACATCAGGGCACAGTGATACCAGCTGAGTCCTTGAAACACAACAGCTGTATCAGGAAGGTGACACCATCACCCCAATAAGCTCAGCCACCACGTGTTTTGATGCACCCTTGGAACCACCAGTCCCACTGAGATTAAACTTCATGGAGGAATATAGCCTGCTCCAACCCATTTTGATTGGGATGACTTGAGGAATTTCATCCCATTTAAGTGGATGGCTGGAAACATAGCACAAGCTCTTTGCCTCCCTGTTGTGGTTTTGAATGGGGGGGTATTTGCAGGGAAGGGACATTAATGCTGTCCTGTCATTGCCTTGTTCAGAAAGGCAAAATCTGAAAACTTCTAGTAAAAAAACAGTCTGGCATTTTAGCAATAGGGAGGAAACTGAAGAAATGTAAAAGCAGAAAAACTGCACTCCAGAAATGTCAGAAAAGTATTCTGGTGAAAGAGAGTGGATGATACAAGAAGGCAGCGGTGGCAAAGAAGATGAAGACAAAGATGAAAAAAAAAAGGGCATGGGGCAGTAGGATCATTTTTTAACCCAGTTTTTGTTCATTCCAGCAGAAATAGAGGAGATTACTTTTGAAAGTTATCTTCCATATATATACTACTACTGCATTGTTCATTTGGAGAGGCTTCTAAGCCAAAAGCTATTAAAAGTGCAAAACAAAAAATTTATATCCTATAGAGCAAGGAAGCTGCATTTCAGCTGTGGAGGAAATTACTGGACCTTTTTATAATTACAAAAAGTTTTAAAATGTTTTTGAGATGTCTTGTACTGTAAAACAGTGGTTTGCACATAGTATTGACAGCCAAGAACTTGCAAGTTTTACCACAATTTTTTCATCATTCACTCCATTTCAGCAAGCACATCACTTCAGCCAGTATCTTCCTAAACCAGACAGAGCTAGGCACTTAAATACATTTTTGAGAACATAGGTAAGTGGTTTGATGCCTCTCACCTGCCATATGAAGCAAAGTAAATAAGACCTGTTAACTAAATGCTAAAACATTACTGAACATTTCAGGAAGAAAATACTGTGGGATGTGACGCAGCAGGAGAACTGAGTAAGCTCCACTTCATGGTCCACTGCCAGACCTGTCAAAAGAAGCAGCTCAAGCTGAACATTTTTGAAGGCAAACATTCAATACCTAATTGCATGTTATGAGGGTACAAATGATGGCACCATATCCCAACATTACTAAATGGAGTGCAAACATTATAGAACCATCTGTACAGCTCAAAGCACTCAATCCTTATTTTACACAAAGGTAAAGCAGGTAAAGAAGACATTTTCATCTTAACTAATCAAAATTCCAGCCTGGCATAAGTAAAGTAAGTCTAAGCATTATTGCCATGCAGTCATTCACTAAAAGCCCACTATACATCTCAGGAGGATAATGGAGGACAGAAGAAGGAGGTCTGTACTTAAGACTCAGGTGAAATATTTGCCATGTTTAATCCAACTACAAAATTATTAAAATCATAAGTTGTGACAGGTATTATAATTATCATGAGTAATTTAGGTTGATGTTTGCTGAAGTGGGTTTGTTCACCTCAGCATGTGAAAATCTGAAGTGGAATTTGTGAGCCATCCCTTGGAAGTGCATAGTAGCACTGATACAATCACTAAAAGTAAAGAAGGTTCATTTTACTTTAAAACTGGAACATCAGTAATTTACATCTACGTTCAAGTTCTCTGCAAAATCAGCCTTAGTCCT
Organism: Patagioenas fasciata; assembly: GCF_037038585.1. Lineage (NCBI taxonomy): Eukaryota > Metazoa > Chordata > Aves > Columbiformes > Columbidae > Patagioenas > Patagioenas fasciata. Next base: position 120,324,429 of record NC_092520.1, on the reverse strand, counting down.
GTATTCTAATCACTGGGATAAAAGTTAATTTGACACTGGTTTGATCAGCTTAATATGTAAAAACTGACAAAGTTTAAGATTTTTTTCTACATTCTCCAAATCAAAGAATTTGTCCCAAATATAATCAATTGCCTTAATTAAATATGCTAGAATCTATCAGGCTGGGAAGCGGTTTAGTAGCAGCTTTCTGTACAGACTGAAACCTCTGCAAACACCAAGCACAACCTTTTCCAGCTTTCCAGCACCTATCATCCCATCCCTTATTTTTCAAAGAAATCGGGACGGACATCAAATAAATGGTTTGAAGTAGTCCTGGTAAAATTATACTCAAGCTCGAAGTGGCAGACAACCCAGGTCACATTTGTTCTCCCTTCCCTTAAGCTTTTCATTATACAGCAAAGTTTTTCCTAAATGTGCCTTGCAACCCAGATTCAATTTAATTATGCTTTAGCTGTTATCCAAATAACTTAAAATGAGTAATTTTTGTGATTAGCCAATATAGTAGGATTGCAATTTCCATCCCAGTTTCATTGTGTATTGCATAATTTCAAATTTGTTCAATAAAAACACAACTAGTTAAATGACCAGAAGTTCTCTCAGTGGACAAACACTGAAGAGCCCACTGAACGGTAAACACTGACATGAAATACGCATGACACAGGCACTTATTGGTTCTGAACCAGGTTTCATTGTCTGAAAAAGAGGGCCCCTATTTCACATATCCAAATAAAATTCTAAATTATAACAAAAGATATTTTCAAACTACAGTATGCCACATTGTAGCCAGTGGTCAGTCAGGTAATGATGACACTAAACTACTCTGTCTATATTCTTCATAAACACCATGTAGATATTACAAGTCCTTATAAAAATACAAAAAAACAGTGGGAGAAATATTTATTCTGTTTTCTCAATAATATATGGGACAAGGGATTTCAATGCAACCTGGTTTGTTGCCATTCTCTATGAAGTGTCTGAAAATTTAAACGAGATGGCTGAGCGGTAGAGTTGTCCAGTCAGAGAGGTCTCACTGGGAGGAGAAATAATGAATCACGGTATCTTTCAGATAATTTAGACCCCTTCCTTCTCCAGCATTTTCAGATATGCTTATTATAGATATACAGCTAGAAATACCATGGAGAGCTCTGGGCACATCACAGCTACAAAATTAAGTACTATCCACTTCTATAATCAAATCATTCTACCCCCTACCAGAATGGAAAAATGAACTTTGTTTTACATACAAAGGCCTCATGGTAGACCAAAGAAACGTGGCTACTACTTACTTTACAGAGCCTGTATATTGTGCTTCTTTCAGTCACTTTTGACTTACATTATTCCAAATTCACATCAAGAAAGACTTTGTAGGACCCTGCATAAAGACTTCTTAAAGGACCAACCTCATGATAGAAGCATCAAAAATAATGTCTGCTTCACTGAAAAGTCAGGGGAAAATAAGCCCTATCAAACTCTCATTATTTTTTTAATGCATTTTTTCCTTTATTTTTTTATGTATGTTGAACTGTTCCAAGTTCACCCGTGCAATTCTGCTTCTTGGTCCTGACTAGCTCCCTCTGATTTCTTATCCCAACTATATGCTTATAGGCATACAGTTTTCTTGACTAGAGTGGTTCTGTTCAGAGGTACATACCTTTACACAAAAGTTCAGTACAAAAAGGAAAGGTAAAGGAAATAAACTCTGGTTTTGGAGTCATATAAAATACAGAAGAACTCCAGGTTTTTTAGAAGTTTCTAGCCCTTACAATTGCAGGAAAAAAATCCTTAAAAATGTGAATTCTCACTGCTCAAAATCCATAAATCACCAAAACACTTTAAATTTTTTTTATATATCTGACAAGTACTAATACAATTCAGCTTTGTAATCAGTTTCAAGATGCAACAGCCATCTCATTAGATTTTGCATCTGACACCTGGTCATACAACAGAGCGCTGTGGCCCTCCCAGTCAGCATGGTGTCTTCTGTCAGATGATCCCTGGCCAGCCCAGCCCTCTGCCTCAGCACTGGCTCTCCCATGTAGCAGTCAATACAGATTTCACATTGCCCCAATTCCACACTGTTATTGGAGGTCACAATCATGTCACCCATATGATTCAGACCTCAATTCAATCATTTATTGAAGATAAGTGTTGGGATCAGCTTCTAAAAGGCAAATATTAGAGGTCTAATGCTTCTACATTCTTGGTCATTTGGCTGTGCTAAGTATCATAGAATCATAAGAATATCAGGTCGGAAGGGACCACAGGGATCATTTGGTCCAGCCTTTCTTGGTAAAAGGATGGTATAGACAAGCTGGCCCAGCACCCTGTCCAGCCAAATCTTAAAACTGCCAATGTTGGGGAATCCACCAGTTCCCTGGGAAAACTATTCCAGTGGCTGATGGTTCTCCTTGCAAAAAATGTCCCTCATGTCCTATCAGAATCGCCTCAGGAGTAACTTGTACCCACTACCCCTCCTCTTTTCCATGTGACTCCATGTAAAAAGGGAGTCTACATCTTTTTTGTAGCCACACTTCAAATACCAGAACAGGATGATAAGGTCTCCCCTAAGCCTTATTTTCTCAAGGCTGAACAAGCCCAGTTCTCTCGGCCTTTCCTCATATGGCAGCTTCCCAGTTCTTTGATAACAACAATGTTGAAGAAATACATTTTACTCATATGAGACACGTACACCCAAAATTGCACTATTCAAATACAAAAGGTGAGTTTAGAAAACTAAAATATCCGAACACTGTCCACTTTCCCCTTACACTGGTACTGACAAGCATCTACAAAAAGCTGTGCAAATCATCTCCCCCAGAGCTCCTGCTGACCTGGGCTCTCTGGTCTTGACATTCAGACTCAGCCCAGGACTGACCACCATCAGGCTTCAGATCTCTCCTGAAATTTCTTTTAAGGTGTCTGTTGCTGTTTGTTTGATTCTGTTTAATAAACAGGTGAAATTTACTGATGCCTCAACCTTGGAGCCAGAGCCAGAGAAGTGCAGACCACATTGTGCTTCACCTGCAACCCACACACACAAATCAGTTGAAATCAAATGGAGGTGCACAGGAAAAGAGCAGGAGGCAGACTATCTCATAAGGGCTCAAAGAACAAAAAAAAATATAAAAAAAATCCCACAGAATGAAATGAGGTTTGTTTTTTTTTGTTTACGTACATATCTTGGAGATGGCAAAAGATACTGACTGATCCTGCTAATCCTGTCACTTAGTGATTTAAAATTGCTTCTTCCTGAACATGTTGGTATGCACTTTACAAACCAAGATTTCCACTACTGAACTGTCAATCTTATCTGCAGCCTGACAGATCCCACTGACCACCCCTCGCTCACATTTGGTCTGAACCACTGCCGTACAGATTATTCGTATGGAGTGTCTGTGTATCATGTCTCTTTTAATGAGTCTGAACTGTTCTTTATCTTTTCAGTATCTGTACAGTACAAGCAGGGATTATCTCAAAATCAGGGTGCTACTTCAGAGTGTATCAAGTGGTCAGAGAAACTATTCTTATACTTGATCTGATGTCACCTAAACCTTAAGTCCATTTGCCATTCCTTCATTGAGAAGTAAACAATTTCCAACTAATTATTAGCAATTATTTTGGCTTTCTTTTGTGATCTTCCTACAGAATATTAACTTTTGGTCTTAAAATTTAAAAAGTGGCATAAGACAAAATGCCAGTTAGTACTGTAAGTACGATGATTTACTTGAATTAGCAAAGCTTGAGAACAATGAAAGGGAAAAATAAAGGTTTGCTCATAAACTATTTTACTCTTCATCATAAAGCTAAAGTCATTTATCAAAATGTACTTTTAAACATACCATGAATATTGAAACTGTATCCAGTATGTTTTTCCACAAACAAATTCTTTAAACAGGATTTATTCCCCAATTACAACACCAAGTCAGAAAAGCATGTTTACCTACTTTTATTTGGCAAATCACTTAGCATCAGGAATGCATTTAACTCTATTGACCAGAGCGTGCCTCACAGTGACGCTAATCTTAGGCCTGAAAACACCATTGCCGGCTTGAACAGCCCTGGCAAGGCTTCTTCTCCGTCCCTTCTGATCACTCAGCCACAATGCCACTACAAACCAAGCAGAAAGGACTCCCACGAAAACAGGACTGGAATCACCAGGATGCTGTCATTTCTGAGGTGGTTTTCAACAGATAAACTGAAAGCAAATTCCTGCAGCCGGATTACAAACTGGGGGCCTTCGGGCATTGCTCCTTCAGGGGCTCACTATGTCTCAACATCGCAGCAAATACTGACAGCACTGACCTAGAGCACACACAATGTATCTTAGTTTTTCCTTCTCTTCGCAGTTGGCAGTCTGTCTTTGAAGTGGGTACATGGGGCAGCACTGTTAGCAAGAGGGGAATGGGATTAAAAGACCAAAGCTGGCTGAAGCATCCCACAGCCTGGAGTACATGGCACTGGTCCCTCGAGGGCAAATCCTGAGGGAAGGCTCCAGGGAGGGAGCATCCTTCATTGCTGCCCTCATACTGCTGACATCACCAGAGCCACCAGCTCTTTCTGCGATTTCTCAAATGTATCAGCTAGGAGACTAAAGTAATCTTGATTTGATTCAATCTAGTGGCTCTGGAGAACTCTAAGTATCCCAAGCTCTATCTAATTTCTGGTGGAAGCAGTAGATTTAGCACTGAAGGAAGAACGGGGGTTTTGGGGGGGTAGTATGTTTGATTTTGTTTTTTGTTTTGTTTGGTTGGTTGGTTTTGTTTGTTTGTTTGTTTTTGTTTTGTTTTGTTTTGTTTTGTTTTGTTTTTTTCCCCACAGTTCTTAAATTCTCTGCTGCTTCTTCAAACAATAAAAATAGCAACATAACTTTATCTTTTAAAATAGCTTCTATTCACAAAAGGTGAAGCTGTATTCACCCACACTTCCACTCAAGAAAACAATAAAAACATTTAAACCAAAATGAAGAATTCTACTCAGAAATCATCCACACTTGTAACAGATGACAATGTAGAGATTAGGAATTTGTGAATCCTATCAAGGCAGGCTCTTCACATTGAATAAATCACTTTTAATTAACAGAGCAGAAAACCTACACAGTCTCCAGAGGCTCTTTGGGTTGTTCTGGGAGTTTGGAAGTCACTCACAGCTTATTTAAAGGGTTTTTCCTCCAGTGGCCACTCTACTGCATTACAATATGCACTACATGTCACTGCAGTAAAGGAACTTGTAACAAACTTCATTGACCCTAGCATTAGAAATTTATGATTAGCTCTCAAAGTATAAAAGAACATTTAAAATAACTGACAGAAGGTTAGAATCACTATGATTTTCATCAGACTCTGCAGTAAAAACAAGGAAAAAGTATACCTTAGAGTTTTAACCTCAACATGTTAATAAGTACAAGTCTACAACTGGTTTTGAAAACTTTAAATATAGTAGCGAAATTGCAGGACAGAAAGAAAGAAGTAACTTACTTTCAGTCTCACTTCTCTGCATTTTACTTGCAGTCATCCTATTTATTAATAAAAAATACTCAGCAACTCTGGTAAAATGAAATACATATAAAAATAATACTTATTTTATCCTCTAATCTTATCCAAGTAAGTACTTGGAAAAAAATGCTCACAGGGGGAATGGAAGCAGGAGTTAATTTTACTAGCACTACAGGTCTGAAAGAAGGATAGTCTTTAAGACAATATTTTTTAATGTGCAGGAACAAAAAACACTGTTGAGTGAAACAATGCAATATTTAGTGTTTGTTTATCTTACTTACTCCTCTTTGAGAACACAGAATTATTTATGATTTTACCTTTCTAAAATGCTAACTGTATTTGCAGAAGACTGAGTGCAACATAGGACTGTACCTTGGAGGCAAATGCCTACCTTACAAGGAGATGCAGTTCAGACACTACGAAAATGCATATGAGCTGCTCAAGCAGAAACATGATCTGAACAAAAAGCAAAATGTCATTTTGAAAAATTCAATGACAACAGGCCAGGACACATTTATGTAAAATGTTCAAAGTGTTTCTTTGTTTACTTCTAAAATGATGAGAGATCTTAAAGAAAAATAAAATGAGAACTCAGGTGACTAATGTTCTATTCAGTAATCAACAAGGTATAAATAATTATGAGCTTGTCTATGCACTATAAGATTAATAATTTTAACATTTATTTTACCCTAACATGCACACAGTACTGGTAGTCTAATGCATCAGTTAAGATACAGTCAAAATTATAAGAATTTTTTTTTTTTATGTCAACGTATTCTTAGTAGCCACTACAGAGACATTTTTGAAGTTGGGATTTTTGCCTGTCTATTTTATTTGATTCTTCTGTGAAACGATTCCAAAATCAACACATTTCTAAAATATTGATCATAAGATGTGTTTTGAAGTTATCATCCCAGTCAATTCAAACATTATTTTCCCCACATATATAAGCGGTGCCACCCTGACACTATATTATTTCACATGCAAAGGAAGAAAATGCAACACTGGCCAAAAAGAATAACCTGAACAAAAACTGGGCATTCTGCAGAGGGATGGTTAATCAGATCTGTAACTTTGTTCTACTTCAACAAATCTAAACTGAACTAGTGAAATATAGTGTATTAGAAAACCATTTTATTTTTATACAGGAGACGACATACAGCATCTCAAGAAAAACAAACCAAACCAAATAACCTAGTTCCCAAGTGATATAAAAAGTCACAGTATCACTACCTCCAGCAGTGAGGTATTGTGGACAGAGGCACTCATGTTGGGTCATGGGATGATTTCGGTGAAGAAACGAGTTTGTCAGCTGCATCAGATGCATGCCAGAAGAAGCAGGGGAGTGTCTGAGATGCATGACATATGCCCACACCAAAAAGAGGAAAAATAACTTCCTGCAGCAATTCAGGAGGTTTGGGCAAGGTGATAGGTCATTGCTTGCTACAAGCAGCCTCACTGGAAGACAGCACTGAAAATGCCACAGCTTCAAGAAAGGCTTTCAGTTTCAACTGGAATATTTACTTTCCTCCTCGCTATAATTCACTACTATATATAGCCATATATGTTACTTAGGATATAAAATAAATGCTTTCTGTGATAGTTAACACGTAAAAAAACTTATAAATAAATGTAGCACAAAAATAAATGGGAAAATCTCTCAGAGTAATTTCTACAGCTGACTTGCTGCTCCCATAGCAGTCACTCTAATGCAATGACATGCTCTTTACAAATGCCACATCACGCACCTGGAGCTACTTTCCTGAGTTTGGACTGTAAGCATGACAGCAGGATCTTGAGGAGTACAAAATTATCCCAGTATGCCCCCAGTAATAGGTCTATGCTGAGAGTTTAGGGCTTTCTGTGATTTTTGTGATACCCATGGCCTTACCTAGGAATTAATGGTCCAATCTAAGGATGTAGCAGTTAATGACTTTTACAGTCCCAGTGTAGAAAAATACACATAGTCAGGCCCCACTTCAGTTCAACCACCTTACTATGTGTTTAAGGATACACGGTTATATCTGTACGCAGACCGCTGGATGGTATAACCAGTCCTAACACTATGTCTCTCATCTTAGACTTCATCAGTAGAAATATACCATGTCTTTTGAGATTAGCCAGTGAGAATTGATTATAACTATAAATCCTTAGAGAAATACTTAATAGGCATGTAATGTTTCCTTCTCTGGAAATACCTGATACAACTGGATCCTACTGTGAAGGACTAAACCGTTCCATGGAAGCCTCTTTGGGAAACAAGTTAACAAATATCAGGTTGGTGCAACGGGAACTGTGATTTTTGCATTGTTGAAATTTGCCACTTGCCATTGGATTACATTCTTAAATAAATGTGCTTACCTTATACATCATTCTAATTCGCTTTTCTTGCTTTATGGTTTTTTATTAGTGACTTATTACTTGCTGTTTATTTCATATTTATTTTAGACTATGGAAATTATGTTAGAGCAAATCTGAGCGATTTTATTATTCAAGTTCAAAATGGAATGCAAAGCAGTGAAGTCAACTCACAACATCAACAACACATTTGATCCAGGAACTGCTAACAAATGTACAGTGCAGTGGTGGTTCAAGAAGTTTCACAAAGGAGACGAGAGCCTTGAAGACAAGGAGCATAGTGGCCAGCCACTGGAAGCTGACAATGACCAGCTGAGAGCAAACATTGAAGCTGATAGTCTTGCAACTACAGGAGAAGTTGCTGAAGAACTCAGGCTAGACCATTCTATGGTCATTTGGCATTTGAAGCAAACTGGAAAGGTGAAAAAGTTTGATAAGTAGGTGCCTCATCAGCTAACCGAAAATTTAAAAAATCATCATTTTGAAGTGTCATCTTCTCTCCTTCTATGTAACAACAAACCATATCTCGATTGGAGTATGACGTACATCAAAAGTGGATTGTGTATGACAACTGGCGATGACCAGCTCAGTGGTTGGACCGAGAAGAATCTCCAAAACACTTCCCAAAGCCAAACTTGCACCAAAAAAAGGTCATGGTTGCTGTTCGGTGGTCTGCTGCCAGTCTGATCCGCTGCAGCTTTCTGAATCCGGCAAAACCATTCCATCTGAGAAAGATGCTCCGCAAATCAGTGAGATGCACCAAAACCTGAAATGCCTGCAGTTGGCATTGGTCAACAGAAAGGGTCCAATTCTTCTCCATGACAGTGCCTGACAACACATCATACAACCAGCACTTGAAAAGTTGAACAAATTTGGCTATGAAGTTTTGCGTCATCTGCCATATTCACCTGACCTCTCGTCAACCAACTACCACTTCTTCAAGCATCTCGACAACTTTTGCAGGGAAAACACCTCCACAACCAGCAGGATGCAGAAAACGCTTTCCAAGAGTTTGTCAAATCCTGAAACACAGATTTTTATGGTACAAACTTATTTCTCATTGGCAAAACTGTGTTGATTGTAATGGTTCCTATTTTGACTAATAAAGATGTGTTTGAGCCTAGTTAAAATGATTTAAAATTCATGGTCCAAAACTGCAATTACTTTTGCACAAATCTAATAAATCAGTCAATAAATAAATAAGCAAATAAATGACTAAGCATATCTATGTAATAAATTTATTTCAAACCGAGATTCACTAGAGCGACACAGAATATAGTGACAAAGTAAAGGTGTGATCTGTATATGCTAAAACACTGGTGTTACCTGTGCTGTCTAACATAACAGTGAAAGTAAGAACTCGAAAGCTCAGGCTTCAATACACTTCTGTATTCCTGGAGTTAGCTCTGCCACTGCTACTATATGGTAGAAAGTAAATACAGGCTATTCTAAGTCTTTATTTTCCCACTTTTACTAAAGAGATTAAGATGTCAGTTTTTGTTACACATGCATTTTTCCTTTGCTAGAAGTGTGCATCACCATAATGAGTAGATTCCAATAGCACTGTAGTTGCTTCCACATTGCTAAAAAGTATTATGGTATCAAAATCATGCTTTGTCTGCCAGACTAAATTGATTTTGACAAACTGTCATTTAGGAAAAAACCTGTTTGAAATAAATCAATGTTTTATTGCAATATTTCAGTAAATATTTCAGTATAGTTTCATGTTAAATTAGCCCTACATTGAAAAATAAATCAGCACTACAATAAAAACCATTTTGACTACTCACAATAAATCTTTTCTTAAAATCTGTTCTATTGAAAATATTTCAATTTAAAGATTTTGTTGATTCTAGGCCAAAACAAACATGTAAATAATAAAATTGCCAAAAAATGGACAGTTTGGTTCCCACACAGCTCAGTTAAGGGCAAGCATCTGGAAAGTGACCTCAACAGAAGACTTCACAAGATAGTAACTCTAATACTTGGTATTCTCCTCCCCTACACTCCAGACTTCTTTTGGAAGGTTTCTACAGGGGTTCTTCACACTCTGCAAGAATAAGAGCTCTAATTCCTTGAAAGGCACCCTGTGCCTATTGTCTGCCTATCTGAACGTAGCAGGAATCCACACTGGAGGCTGACAAGTTATGGCAGAGGCAGAGAACATGTAAGCAATTGTGGCTTCTCTTGCACCATCTGCTCATTCTGCCAAAGAGCATTGGAAGACACAGTAGAGAAGAATTTGAGCAATTCACCACACCACAAAAAACTGAGAAAAATATTATGAGGATCAGTTTCTCCCTTTGTCTGCCCCCTCCCTGTTCTCTTCTTGCTCTTCAGCATACCTGAGGCTACAATGATTGACTTATCTGGAAAACTCCATACCAGTTCCAGGGTACATAAAAGTGAAGAAGATGTTGAGGTGAAGAACGTGAGGAAGTACTTACTGAGAAGTTAAGACTGTGTGTTGGTGAAAGGTCTGTGTGTGTAGTGGGAGCCATAGATTATGTCTAATCTGAGACACCTGGGAACTCATCATAGTCTCCTGAGTAAGGGTGCATGTCTCCAGGCACCATACCTCAAAAATGTCCTGGCCACAGGATGAATATCCTGTTTCCCACCATTTTATGATACAAATAAAAATTATATTGCCTATTTCAAGAGATGCAATACTTAATCCTCATCTCTGTTCGATTTTCTGTTTTAGATTTAATGGTGACTTACTTCTGAAGCTTTATCTTTTGGGGAAGGGAGGAGTAATGAGTTCTTGAAAGGATTCCTGTTCTGCATTAAAAAATACAGATTTTAATGGTTTGCAAAATCTATTACAGTTTCTTTTAAAAAAAAGTTCATTGAAGTCATCAGAAACCCTCACCTCAGGGGATTACACACTCCTATCCCTTATACTGTAGAACTCAGTATTTTAGGTGAAAGGAGCTTGAGAAAAAGTAATCTCAGACATAAATTAATCCATAACTGAATATCCAAAGACATTCAGATTTTCTCTTCCTGAATTCCCAATAACATAATTCAAACATTATTTCAGAAAGACTTTTAAGGACTAGTGCAATTTAAAGCAAATGAAGTCCTGCTTTGAGATTTCAGGACTGGAAAAGCTGTACACAATGATCCTTGTGGGTCCCTTCCAATTCAGGACATTCTATGATTCTATGAAAAATCCAGAAATTTAGGGGAGAGTTTACAGTTTTCTCCTTTACAGTTGCACAGACACACAGTGTTTTATACTGTTTGCACACCAAAGTCTTATAGCATTCAGAGGAAACAGTCAGTAAAAGTAAACAACTTCCAGAAATCTGCATGAGTGTACAGACTTGGCTTTCACTGCGATGTCAGTGATTAACACTCAACAGCTCTAGGTGTTAAACGGATGCAATGAACAACAATGATGACATGGCTTATAATAATACATGATCTACAAGGAAAAATGTGGTCAAAAACTACACGTAGAAGTATCTTTTACCTAGGTGCATATTAGCTAAATAAGTGAAATCATTCAATATCCCTTAGCTTAAGCATTAAGAAACCAACTGCAACCACAGATATTCCTAAACTGAAAATCATGGAGGCTGGGAGACTTTTCCAGGGAAGTCTCGCTTTTCCATGCTATTCATTAAATATCTGATACTAACGTCAGTCAGAGATATGATAGTGGGCTAAGAGACATTTGGTATGAGCTGATATAGCAATTCTTACACCTGTTTACAACTGCTTCTCAAGAACAGTAGACAAATGAGAATAAAGATGAAGATACGACTTCCCAACTAGTTGGTAATTAAGTGATGAATAAATAACACATCAGATGGGGACGTGCTTCAGTGTCCCGAAATGAAACGACAATTCATTCTAAAAATGGGAGTCAGCATGGTTTTGAGTTATCTATATTAGCACTGTAGTTCAAATCAGGAATGTGCTTTTGAAGAGAATCTGCCAACTGCTCTCCCTTACTCTTCCTTTTTTCACACCGCAAAGCTGTCCAGGAGCATGTCAACTTTACTCCTTTTGGATGGGCTCAAACCAGAGGTGCTCTCCATTAGCACACCCAAAGCCCCAACTATAAATTGTTATGCAGTCCCACTGCACCAAACCAGAACTACTTCTACAAAGCGAACTCCCAGCAGAAGCATTTAATGTGGACACTGGACACCCAGCTGCATTCTGCAGACCTACACCTACTGAGCTGCACAGGACCAGCCTTTGTCACCAAAGCCTGGACCAGATCTCAGGAGAACAGAGTCTGTCACTGCTCTGCTGAAGGATGTATGGCATGATTCCTCTCTTGTCTGTGGTCCCACATCATAGGACTATTTAATTCCTTTAGATGGAACTTCAGGAGCTATCAACAAAAAGCAATTTCCATGGTTATTTCAAATGCCTGGTTAACATGACATTCTGGTAATCAATCCCCTTAAAGACCTACAGTATTGTACTTGGGTTTTGCAAACTATCAATCCCCTGTCCACATCTCACTTGCCAGGCTCTTCGTTAGAGAAGAGACGCACTTGGGCAGACTCAGACCCTCTGGAGCCCATGAGCAGCTTGAAGGTCAGCCTGCAGGTCACGCAGGTACATCTGATCAGTTCAGTGTGGAGAAGGCATTTTTTAATGAAAATCTTACAGATTGCTGCTATAAATGGAGAAGTTAGTTGGTTTCATTCTCCACTGACATGTTTCCAAAATAGGCAGTTTCCCACTTCTGTTAACATTAAGCCTGCAAAATAATTATACATAACAAAAAAAAACCAAAAAAACAAAAAAAACAAACCAAACCTGGTTTGATCAGTACATATCAAATAAATTTTTATCTGTGTTAATTTTATTGACATTTCTCCCTCATCTCTCACACATACTGAACATCAAATATTTCTTTGGAGCCCTACCAGGGAAAGTCGAAGGGAAGTTCGCAGCACAGAAAGGCTCTAAGGGTGCTAAGGATGGAAAGAGCAGGGTGATGCATTCACACAGCTGGCCATCGCACCCAGCAGGGATAACCCACCAGTGCAGCATCAGCTATAGGTCTGAGGCTTGTGGACTCTGGACTCATGCATTTCCTCCAGGAAAAAAAAAAAATCTGGGAAAAGCTAAACTGCAAATATCTCTGGAGTCTTTTGTCATGGAAAACTGGGGAATTTTCACCAGCTCTGAATTCTTGTTGAGAATTCAATTTTGTTTAAAAGTTCAACAGGTATGGCTTAGTGAGGATGTTTAATAAGGCTCAATGCAGTATAGCCAGGACATCTGGAACAGCAAAAAAAAAGCTAAATTTATTAGGCCTACAGGTCACCACATAAATTTTTCAGACACTCTATGGCTATGTCTCTGCTAGTGAATTAAACATGACTAGAATATTAAATATATACTCTGGCACTGAGGCCATGTGGCAAGAACATCTTGAGTCCTTAATATCAGACCTTCTCACCCTCCAAAGACGGGTGGCCATAGCCTTGCTGGGTACCAGAAGTGTCTCTGAGCCTTGAGGACTCCTGAGCAGCGCCTGGGAAGCCTATGAGGGACCAACAGCCAGCAGGGGCCAAAATGTCCCCACAAAGTGCTCCAAGAATTTATTGGTAATGTTGGCTGGACTTCCAGTACTCAGGACCATTTTCTAAAACTGTCATGAAATAGTCTATTGGCAGTGGTGTCTGTATATGTGTCTTCACTGCCTCTTTTGTGGAAGTTGAGAGAAGGAGCTGAGAGTTATGGTGAGATGACAGAAGAAACACAAGCACAAACACACACACATGCATGTCTAGGAAATCCAGTTCCTGGAGATATTTCTTTGTGGTCTGGTAGTAACTGTTGAACTGCAAAGTCTTTAATAATTTCTTTGGGATGTACACTAACTCTAAATGACACTGAGCCCCTGGAGATTATTGAATAATTAATAAAACATTTTTTTCTCTGCTTTTATCAGTGTCCAATGTTCTAGTATGTTCTAGTAGGTTTATTCCCATGAAGGGAAACCAAGAAAAAAGTGGTGTTGGACCTGCTGCCAGATCACAGACTCTGAATAAAACAAAACTTCTTATTCAGTTTTTCTATTTTTCACTGGAAGTTTTGCTTTAAAAGTACTAAGACAACAGTGTTTTGAAAATATACTGATTGGATCTCCATCAGGTAGAGTTTACAGTCAGAACAGTGTAAGAGAAACGTGGGAAAAGTTGCCTTAAATCACCTTCTTGTTCCTTTCATCTCAAAGTGGCCAGACTGAGCCAGATCCCAGCACGAACTGCAGCAGAGTAAGAACTACAGAAATGTAATGCTGACGAATCATCCAAGCATCAAACAGACTGCACTGCACACAAATTCTGCCTTCTGCTCATCCTGACAAGCTTCTCTCCATATCCCACCTAGATGGAAAGGGAGTATTAGCTCCAGGAAGATATTTCCAAAAGTGTTTTTCTTCCCTTCTGCCTGAAGGGAATCCTCAAATTCTTATTTACTCTCCCGCATTGAGATGACAACCAACAGCTAGACTCCAGAAAAGGATCTGGCCACTTCCTAGATCTCTGGGTTAAAAAAGCCTCTTTTCATACATAAAACTTACGGTTCAACACTAGACAATATACCAGCATAAATCCTGACTGGCATTACAGTTGGTGGCCACTAAAGAGAACACTTGATTAATAACAACAAAGATAAACTGGTGAATAATGAAAGCAAAAGAGCAAGTTTTAGAAGCACATCAGCATTTAAGAACTCCAGCCAATATTATTGCAAAGCTAAGGAGTAAATTACATTGTTCACATCTGTATGGATATGTTGAACTGAATACCAGCTGTCATTCTGCTATGTGTGTTGTTGTTTTTATAAACAATAGGAAGGCAGAATGAGGCCTAAAATTAATACAGATTGTGGGATGATCAGCAGAGTTAACTTAGAAAGAAGTTTTTTCAAAGAAATGAAGATTCAAAGTATTTTCAGAATTTAGTCATACAATTCTTTTTCTGCTCTTCACACACTCGCCAATAGTCAAAATGCTGTGGTCCTAGTGTTTCAGGGAATAGACACGGGATGGAATGTGTGGTCACTTCTCCCCCTCCAAAGGACCTAAAAAGTCAGGCTATGATACCTAACTGCTTAAAAAATTCTGTTGTGGAATGAAGCTCTGTGTGTCTGTAGCTTTTGTGCCATCCTATGAAGACACAATGGGATAAGCTGATGGTCAGGATATTGTCATCAGCATTAGATTGCTGTGCTTCTGTCAGTCTGTGTGACAGCCAACAGAAGATGGGCCAAAACCCCTTCTCTCTGACACCACTGAAATTGTATCGCCGCATGCAACAGCCAAATTTGACAATGTATTTTCCCTGGATAGGAAATCGTGTTCTTCAGAAGTCTGATATGGCATAATATTCTAAAATAGTCTCCTCTGAAGTTTTTTCAGTCAATCAATAAAATAAGCATCTTGTAGAAATATTGAATACATGGTTTTGATCACATAGAGACTACAGCTCCTTCTGAGTAACCACCTACTTACCAATGTTTTTTGTGAAAAACAATAAACATACCCTGTCCCTGATGAGCAATGATAACCAAATAAAATCAAACTTTCATTCTACTATGATCTTACAGTAATGTAAAAATTGAACAATTTCCCTCATGCCTTCCTTCCCTGTGTTCTCTGATTCCATTAGAAACAGTCACAGTTTACAGTATGGTTCACTACGGCAAAAGCAAAGATTGGAGGATTTTCTGGCAAAGGTCTCGTCCCTCAAGTCTTCTCATGTTTTGACCCTTCTTATTTATATGGCACAAATGTCCATGATTCAAGTCAAAATAAATAAACAAGTAAGACATAGCATAACAGTATAATGAAAAATAAGCACTTCCTGTTTCCAAATAAATTAACATGCCTGTACTGACAGCCATGCCACACTAGTAGAAAAAGAGACACAGAAAAGGATTTGAAGCTGAGCACTGAGCGATGAGGCAGGGCACCCAGCTGTAGGCAAGGGTGTCCTGAAAAATACGAAAAAAGCCTAAGTGTTAGTGGGTTAGTTGTGCTGCAAGAAGTGATGAAAAAATATCACACTTCTGACAAAAAAGATGACTGGACAGTAATAGACATGAAGATTCAGCAAGGGACAACAGGCAGAAAATGGAAATATGCTAGTAGTCTCAGTAGAAGCTGAGACAAAATTTGGTTACAGTGATAGATGACCACAATTCAATGACAGATTGAGAAGTAACCCTGACACTTTCATCCTTTGATTGCCTTCATCAACATTACATCTAGTCAATTATTCACACCCATTACTTCCATACATCTCAAGATTTATCACTCATCTTTGAAAGGCAGTATTTCATTTTATGTCCTCTAGAAGCAATTAACTAAATCCATCTTCTGAATCTTCAGCATTGTTACTGCATTATTGCTGTGTTTTAATCAAATTCCTCAGAAGTGATCTGCCATTAAGTATAGATTCATCATAACATTTTATTTCAGGTTTGCTTTGATTTTGTTATCATGAAGGAGGTCACAAAAATATATCAATGCAAAAAAAGACATAGGGGATTCAACAATGATACACATGGTGGGGTGCAGGTAACATTCACTATTGCTCTGTAAATGTTATAATCAAACAGCATAGTGTTGCAAAGAATTTCAGAGCTCATTTATTACCTTGCTATGCAGTACAAAGCATCAGCTACACTGAAGCTCAGAAGAACTAGCTAATTGTGTGCCAGAAATTAGCAAGCTACATTTGTATTTAGCTTAATTCAGCAGTGTTTTCAGGGAGAGGGAGGGATCTGGTTTTCTCACAATAGATTTTTATTTTTTTTTGGTAGACTGCACACTTTAGGAAAAGGACTAGAAAAATAACATTCAGAAAATGCAGCCTCCTGCTTCAGAGCACACTAGATGTGGATAATCAAGAGTCAAGATGGAAGAGAAAGTAAAATTGCTAAGGATTTATACAGGAGTCTCATGAGATTTGGCCACCCTCTTCGGCTATTAAAAAAAAATCATTCAGGGACTTTTAGAGAAAAGAATTAACAAATGACTATGGTTTCTCTCTTAAAGACAGCTGTTCAGTGAGCACCAGCAGTCAAATTTAAAAGTATACTTATCTGAGTGGAATAATTTTTTTCCGGTTAAATCATTTTGCACATATAGAAGCCTTCATGCCAGCAGGCTACTAAATATCATTACACACGTGTCTCTGTGGGTAAATTAGAGGAATATAAGGCAAGATTATAAATGAGATCCTTTTAGAGGTGACTAGTGAAGGAAAGGGATAACATCATGAGTGTTAAAGCTAGATTATTTCTTGTAGAAGGCTAAGCGAAAGGGATCTTCTTCAGATGTTAAATTGGTTTTGTTTTTAATGTAAAGATAAATAAATACTTCACTAATGGATAACAAGATCACTTCATGCAAACTCCTGGCTTCCTTTTCCAAATCACAGCATCAGCATCCAATTCAAAAGGCACCTCACACCACTTAAATGGGTATGCCGGGAAAGATGTACAGTATCAACCTTGATGCAGTACTTTACAATCAGGTTAATAATACATGAGCATATGACTAAAGTGGGTCTACTGGAAAGGTAAGCTGATCAACTATCCTAAATGCATTTTCTAATTCACTGCCCATTTTTTCCTTCCTCCTTTTTTTTTCTCCCTGTCCATTTTTCCTGTCCATTTAAGGGGGCCGGTTTATAAAAAGAATTGTAGGCAGATAACCAACATTTTAAAAATAGCATATCTATTCCAAAGCTAGCTCAACCATTTTTTCTGGAAAAATAAATGGAAGAAATGCCAAAGGAGACACCATTTTTTGATTAAAAGGACACAAAATATTTCCTCCTTAAACCTGATTTCTCCTAAACACCTCTCGTTCATCACACAAACACACAGGTACTGCTAACTATAATACTTCTCTTCACATTCCATAATCCCTTACTGCATTCTCTGTCACACGAGGTAAAGGTGAAGCCCAGTCCATTTCATCTAGGCAATTAACTTCTACCTATATTCTAGGTGCCTAATGAAGGCTGCATAGGGGACTCTGTTACTTTCTTTAGTTTGTTGTCATGGAGAAATGTAAGTACTATGGAAATCCTCCACAGAAAGACCATTATCTACCTAAACTGAGGTGAACAACATCTCCATCTGGATTTAAATCCATGTTAACTGCCCGATGTAGCTGACTTGGATGCCACCTCAAGCTCTTTCTTCTCTTAATCGGTAGCTGGCAGTCATCTACCAGAGCTTTTTGCTCTATGATGCAGCCCAATATGCACCTTTTGAACTGTGTGGAAGTCACTGTCAAGGGGTATGAAAACAAGCAAGACCAAGAGAAACAAATTTGTGACAGCAGTTTTTCCATGTGCAGAGAATATTTGTCCACCAGTTTTCCCTAGAAAACACATCCTTAATGAGAAACAAAGAGCTCTGACAGCAGGGCAAAGCCAAGAGGACGTGGAGGTGTCATCCACTTCACCTACATCCAGAATCGTGACAGACGGGCATTTGGTCCAAGTCATGCTCCCTGTGCAGAGAATGGAAAGAAACAAGCTCTCTACAGTGAGTTATCTTCTAATACATGTACTGCCAGGCAGAGAGGATGTATCACCTTGTGGAGAGTCACAGCCCTTCCACTAGAAAGGCTGACTCCATAACTTGACATAGATGCAACAAATTGTGCTTTTTGGATATATCTAGCCCAGAAAATAAAGTGAGCTGAGGAATTTTCTGCTCCAAAGGACAATGGTGTGGCACGGCACAGCATGTTTCTATCTAGACTAATTTATTTCACAGCACAAGTAGTTGTATTCAAGCTGCCTACTGGGAATGGACCTGGCATGTGCTAGCCCGCTAGAGAGCACCCAAGCATCACTTGGGAAAATACTGGCCAAATCCATGCCAATGATTAACATATGATGGGTGCACACCTGAGCTCAGGCACCATGCCCAAGCACAGAAATCTTGACATTCTACAGATGATCAGGAGTGTCACAAATCCTAAATCCAGGAGATCCATACCCCCTTGGATCCTTTTGGAAACAAAATGAAGAGTCATATCTATTCTGCAACTCCTGCAAACATTTTCCTATGCAAAGTTCCAGTTGGTTTGGGAGACATTTTTCTCATCAAAATAGAAAGCCTATTTTACATGATTGGAAAATGCTTAAAAAGGCCAAATGTTGTTATCTGAATAGTCTAGGAAGTCAGAAGCTAAAGCAGATCACCGCAGGTACACACAAGTACAGACATGTCATTGTGCTACCTTACAAAAAAAAGGCCTAAGCTCATCTTCTACATCTTTAATGAGTAACAAGACTTACTGCATTGCTCAGTACTCCCACCTTGAGTTGGTGTGTTTTAAAATTCAGAATTTAAATGCATTTTTGTATTGCTTTTTATTTTCAACTTTAAAATTTCAGTGCTTTTTAAAAGGCACAGTAGCATCAGAAACCACCATGAAAAATAGCTAAAAAAGCTATCTGTTTACAAAATAACATTATTAAGTAGAAAAATGGTTTCCACTGGTTTACATTTTAGCATTCTCAGTCTGGCAGATTCAATTTCTTCCTCTTCCAGACTGATTTCCCAACTGAAAAACATGAGAGGGGCTCAGCTTCCCCTGCAGAGCCAAGCTGAGCTCCTGCAAGGGGAAGCCCTCAGCTCTTTGATTCTGCACCAGCCCAGTTGCAGAGTGGAAGGTCCTGCCCAACCAAGCTCATGTGGCATGTGAATGGGATTATACCTCACCATTTGAGTAATGAGCTCATGCTAAGCCTATGATGAATAAGCAACCAGCTGAATGGGAGGTGTTAAAATACCCCTTCTGTGATCAGGAAATAGGCCTGTGGGACACAAGGGAATGAAGCTCTTCCTTTCAAGTAACTTTAGGGTTAACAGACCAGCAGATTATGATAGTGGGGCTATCTTACATCTCAGTTAAAAGAGCAAGGGATGAGCTATTTTTAATCATATGGATTTGAGCTTGGTTTTAAAGGTTATATTCTCTGTCCTACATGTATTTTGATTCAAGACTCACACAAAGTCTACCTGAAAAATCTTCCATAGTTTAAACTGTATACAGAATTTTATATGCATTAACCTGCTAGGCAATATTACTTACTGCTGCTAAATATCAACTGTGTACAAGTTCAGCAGTCTTCTACTTACCTTTGAAAATGTATGTTAAGGAGGAATAACAGGCAGAATTCATTCCAACACTAACTAAAAATTGAGCATCTATCCTAGGACAGTCAACTCCTCTCATTGTCTCCTCCGCCCCATTACCCTGTTTGCACTTCTAGACAGGCACTTCTGAAGGGCCAGTCACCCTTACTCTCTTGAAAAACAGTCTTGGAACATAAAAATATCATCTTATGGAAGCACTTTTCTCTGCTAAATGGAGCTCTGATGCTTGGCTCTGGCTGGATGCTAGTTATATGCTGGATAACCTATTTAAAGCTCGTGGAACAAGTCACGTTCAAGCATCTAACTGCCACTGATACAACCACCCTGTACTGAGCTCTGTGTTGACATAACTTCACAGCTTCCAGAAAAGGCACCAGCTGCACCAGAGGTACCTCTGACATCTCTGCAGAGTGCTGTATTGTGCCACAGAGACATACCCAAGAACTAATGAAAATTTGACATTCATATTAGTATAAAGAAAAAAGTCATTAACTGCTATTGAACTGCCAATTATCCAGTGTAACTGCAGACCTCCCAGCACAGCTGTTTTACCTTCCCTCTCTGCTGTATGCAATATTACACTCATATTGCAGGTTACATTATCACAGCAACATGTAACTGGCTCCTAACTGCTGAGAGAACAAATTATTTTGCCAAAATTATTGGTTCAAATCCATAATTGTGAAAAATGAATTAGACATGCCTAGACTTGGGGATTTTTTCCTCGCAAGCTCTGTAGTTATAAGGAACTGTGAAATTCAATTAAAAATATTAAATGAACTCTCCTTTTGAAATTATTCTTCTTCCAGCTATTTTTTTTGCTCTGTGTCACAGGGGAGAAAAAATAAATTTTGTCCTGGATAAGCTAAAATCCCTAATGGTAACAAAATATTACTCAACTTTTTCCATTGAAAGCTTTTATTATCCTTCAGTATTGATGGATTGCACTTGATACTACCCAAGTTTACATTATTTATATAATCAAATCTTTATTAAAATGAAAATTGTGGGGAGAAGTGTATCGTTACTAAATTACCCTAATGCTCCAGTGACACTTGAATGAAAAGTACTCTTAGAGTCTTGAGACCGAGGAAGCCTCAAGTTACAAATCATGGGAGGTTGCAGAAGTACACCACAGAAGTACTAACATGTGTTTGTTTTATTTTTCCCTAAATGTTCACCACCAGCCAGTACCAGAGTCAGGACACTTGGCTGGTTGGACCTTTAGTCACATATGTCATGGATGTTCCTGTGTTTATGTGTTGACTTCTGCCAAGCATGAGACTGTCTGCCATGCCTTTAATAAATCGTTACGCTTTCTGTATGACTACAGACATTGAATTATCTGAATAAGCACTCAGTGCGTGAATAAAAATAGTCCTATAAAAAACATTTTTTCCTTTCTCTCTTTTGTCTTCAAAGGAATGGAAAAAATTACTAGGCATAGAGTAGACATAAATCCACAAAGTTTCTGTGAATTTTCTACTTGTGTATAGCTTACACGAGTGTACTTCTTCATTACCTGGGTATGATGAAAGGCTGTCGACACAAGTAAAAATTTACCCATGGTTACACACACTGAAGTCCTGACCTTGTACTTCACAACTCATTTTTTTATGACCAGTATATTTGAAAGGGCATGCATGTGACTCTTGTTGCAGTCCATGCAAAGATACCAAGAACACAATGGAGATACATACACAGCATTGGTAACTAATAACATCTCAGATGGGATGGCATATCCTTATGATGCTGGCATATATTACAAACAGCCTATGGGAGACTCCTGACCTTCTGCAGCATCAGCACGAGACCAGCAGGAGCATCTGAAACCACACCATGACACGCTTGCGTGTACAATTCATGGGAGCACTGACGGAAACACTAATTAAAACATGGCACAGATTCACAGAAAAACAGTGCTGGAAAAGATCTCAAAGCATCGGCTAGCCCAGCCTCTCCAGAGGCAAGAACAACACCACCAAGAGTCTCTTCTTGAAAACCTGCAACAAAGGAGATGCTACAACAAATGTAGTTAGCTGAAAACTAATCTGAAATCAATTAATTAATTTCTTCAGGTCTTACTTCAAGTGGTTCTAAAGAGCAGCTCATCATTCTTCTCTCATCACCAGTTACCTATGTATCGGGAAATTCATGTCCTCTCTCAATACTATTTTTCAGTGCTAAACAAACCGATTTACTTCAACACAGCCACATATACCCTGTTTTCTAATTGTTTTAATTAGAAACATTTGTTTCCCTGCCTTACACCTCCTGTTCGATTCCATCTCCCCGCAAACCAGTGCAAAAAACACTGGACACAGCATTCTTGCTCAGGCTTTGCTAACGGTGGCCAGAGAAAACCCTGCGTTTCATAAATGACACTTGTATTCATGCACCCAAGAGTAAGGTGCGTCTTTTTTCAATCGTACTGCACTTGTGACTTTAATTAACTTTTTTACTTGCTTTAGCCTCTGGTCCAATAAAACCTCCACGTCCTTTTTTCCTGCACTGCTGCTTAGCCAATTCTTTCTGAGTACTGGATTCTTCCTTCTCACAAAATGTAGCACTTTGTGCTTGCCTCTTCTTTATTTATGGCCATTCTTCTAATTTGTAAACATCATTTCAAATTCCCCTTTTCTCCCCCGAAATACTTGCAATTATTCCAGATTGATGTCATCACAGATTGTATCTATTTCATCATCCAAGTCAGGATGATTCAACATTGGCAGCTGGATTTGGGTTTTTAAAATCTTATTGCCACCTCCCAGGAACATCAACAACCTCATTGCGTCTGCATAAGCAGGTGCTTCTTCCCCTTCACAACAGCCACGTTCCTGCGCAGATAAACAGAATTCTGTCGTGAGTTGCCTTAGCCAAACAAGAGTCATTCTCCTGTCACACCATCTGCCACAAGCACTTCTCTCTCTGTCGACAGGAGCTATGAAACATGTCAGGAGTGGAGAGACAGAGTGAGGCAGGCTGTGGGAGTTCACAGGTGCTGTCCTGAGGAAGAAAATTGGATGGTGCCAAGACCTTGAATCCTGTGTTCAGTTGTGGGCCCCTCACTACAAGAAAGACATTGAGGTGCTGGAGAGAGTGCAGAGAAGGGTAATGAAGCAGGTGAGGGGTCTGGAGCACAAGTCTGATGAGGAGCAGCAGAGGGAACTGGGGCTGTTCAGCCTGGAGAAAAGGAGGCTGAAGGGAGACCTTATCACTCTCTGCAACTACCTGAAAGGAGGTTGTAGCATGAAGGGGGTTGTTCTCTTCTCCCAAGTAACAAGTGATAGGACAAGAGGAAATGGCCTCAAGTTGCACCAGGGGAGGTTTAGATTGGATATTAGGAAAAATTTCTTCACAGAATGGGTTGTCAGGCATTGGAACAGGCTGCCCAGGGAAGTGGTGGAGTCACCATCCCTAGAGGTGTTTAGAGGATCCATAGATGAGGTTCTTAGAGGCATGGTTTAGTGCCAATATTGGACTCGATGATCTTGAGGGTCTTTTCCAACCAAAGTGATTCTATAATATGATTCTAAGACAGAAGACTCAAAGGATGCATGCTCTTCTTTCCAGTTGGCAGCTGGAGGGCAAATAACCTGCCAAGACAGTCCTCCAGGAGCAGTACGTGTAGCTGCCATCTCCTGGTGGATGGCTTCTGACTCATCACCAGCACAGAGATATCATTCTTTGCGGGCCATGCTGGCCTCAGGAGATGCCTCCCTGCTTGGGCAGTATTTCTCTCTTCTTCCTTTTTTTTCTCTATATTATCTATCAAACACATACGTATACATATAAAAGTTATTTATATGGTCTATCTGACATATCTATTTAGTATGATGCACTAGTCTCCCTAGGTACATTAAATTGTATAAAAGCAAAAATCACTATATAAAGTTATATATTCTATTTTATACTCTCACAATTTGTGTTCAAGTTATAAGCACTGCATACATGAATCTTCTTCTATCTAGAAAACTTGTGTTTGCAATCAGAATGATTATGTAATCAATTCTATTAGTACAACTCATTCAAATTCTCCATCTGAATCTTCAAAGCAAAATATGTCACAACTCAGTTACAATTTCCTGCATGAGGTAACTTCGAGATTCTGTTTGAAAAGTATTTAGAAAATGGCTGTTTATGGCAAGAAATATAAAATTTATTTGTGATAAGAAACATAGGCCACATTTCACCATGCCTAGCTGCAGCCACCCAAAGACCTACCAGGTTGCTGGGGCTCTCTTCATAGACACTCAGGAAAAATGGACACTACCCAGAAAGATGACTCTTTCCACCTTAAAAAAAACCTCACACAGATGTCTAAGATACCTGTTACAAATCAGTGCCTCCTCCTGATTCCAGAGTGAACATGGAAGATGAGCTTTGGCTGGACCCATAGGGAACAACTCTCCTAAACAAGGGTGTCTGGTGCTATTTTGGATGCCCTGGATTATGTAGGACACCTGCATAGGGCTGGCAGGTACAGCACATGATCTGTCAGAGTCCCCTACCTTTCTGCAGGACATCCCAAGTCCAAATGGCATATCTTGAGGCACATAAAATATCAAAGAAGCATTACCCCCTAAGCAGCAACATTCTGTTCAAGAGCCCCATTAACTATGATCATAATTTAGCAACCCAGCATACATTTAGACATCTAACTGCATACATCTCAATTTACATGAACTGAATCCCAACTAATTTTTTGACATTTAAAGTAAGACATGACAAATTCCATCAAGAGAAGTACGAAGGTTCTGCAACTTCAGTACTTCAGGTGAAGTATGAATTAATTCACCTAAAAATAATTATTTATGCATCCCTATGAAAGCGGACAATATTTTCCTTCAGTGAGTAAGAACTTCAGTTGACCTTAAAGCAGAAACTAACACAGTTTCTCAGAAAGATATGGAAATTGCTTTGAAAATCAGCAAGCACCCAATGAAGCCCATATGCGTACTTGCAGTGTTATAGTGGAACATATGTAAAAATAAGAAATTACAGTGTTAGCATAGAACAGATTACATCTTTTTCAGAAACAACAACTCAAAAGATTTATGGTCTGACTTTATATCAAACTAATTTTCTGAGTACAGTATTCCCAAACCAGCAGGATGACTATTTAGCCAGTGATTCCTCCTGGGTTTTGCTGGTTTAATTTAATTGAAATTAGAGCCTTTGAAAAACCCAGGATGAACAGCCCTGAAGTCCCCTCTATACACAAAAAGAATGCAGACAGCACTTTAACGAGCAGTAGTGCAAGTTTCCTTTCTTACAGGAGATCATACTATTCTCTGCAAAACATTCTAAGGAGAAAGGTTCATTTTTGCACTTATCCCCTTGTTTTCTCTATCCACTTTATAGTTTTACCTCCCATAAACTATAAAACACATCCTAAAATGATGGTAAAATGAAAACACAGCACTTCAGTCTTACAGCTAAAATGATGAGTTTAAATAGGGAGGTATTTGGAGACTTAGTGTACTGTTTATTTAACTTTCTAAGGATAAAAAAGCTACAGGAGTAATTGGGTGCTTGAAAATTACATGCTCGAAACTAACCCATTTGATTCATAGACCAAATGTTGAACAAGAATCAGACTATAAAAATACACTGGATACTGTCTGACTGGAACTAAGTTGGCAGACTAACAAAAAGCACAAGAACTATTTCTTTTTCTATTCACATCATTTAAGCAAAACATACCTCTAAATCACAGAAAGTACAGAATACAATCAACCCAAATAATGCAAAATGAAAAATTATAAAGCTAAATTATTAGAATCTGACAAAAGTAATATTCCATACTCTTTATTTGTAAAATGACTTACAGGACTTTCTGAGTATTTTGTCTGTTATTATTGATCAGCATTTTGTTTGGAGACGTACATTACTGCACATTTTACAATCATTTACAGCAGTCTTAAATGCAATTATTGGAGGTATGCACAAAAATAGGTAGGTGGTTAAGTACCCAGTTACAGGTATAATTCATGAAAAAGGCAAATAATAATGGGAAAGCATGCACAGGTAAAGCAAGGAAATAAAGCGCATATGGAGATATACATACATATGCATATATATATATATATATATATAAGCACAGGTCATCAATAGACCGCAGCCCTTCCTTGAACAAGGAACTTTTTACATTCAACTTCATTAGTTCATTCTACTACCATATATAGGACTCCAAGTATAAATATCAAGGCATATTATTTTTACTTTGTAAATGTTTAGTATTTTCGTATAATGTAAATAGTATTGCAGAGTAATAATTTCAATAATGCTATTCAATATTTTCAAGATGTTATGAAATCAAACAGAAACTGTTCATTTAAAACTTCTCAGTAAAACAATTTGATGCTGCGCAGTCCTGATACTTGCATCAGTCCTCCTGATCCAGCTTAGCATTTCAGTATTAAAAGTAAAGAAAAATGTTAACTGTTCCATGTAATCTGAGGAAGATGTACATTACTATTTAATAAGTTTATTCTAAAAAATAGCTACAGGTAGCCTGGATGTATGAAGGCCAAAGGATTTTTAATAATGTTCAACAGAAAGAACAAAAATGCACAAATAAATTGTTTAAATGTTGGAAAGCCAAACGAATAACTAGTAACTGAAGACTCATAAAGGAATATATTATATATAAGCCTACAGTTTGATTAAGAATACAAAAGAGTATGATACAAACTGTAATTCTTGTTACAAAAAATTGTCATCATATCACTGAAAACTACATTACAGGCTGCCTAGAAGGCAGTATAATAAAACTTGCTGTAATAACTTTTTATTTATATTCATAAAATTGAAGAATGTTAATTCTCTGGTTATTTTATTTTTAATATAGAGATGAATTTTAACAAGCTAATTTATAAAAGGTTACACCAATGTCTAGTTTTAAATTGAAGGAATTAATGTCCATACTACCACAGTTCATAGAAAGAAATTCTTGTAAGACATTTCAATAGCTGATGAGGCTAAAGGTCAATGCTCACAATATCTGCTTGGAATTGAATGAAATAATATGTCAAAGATTAAAAGCGTAGCTGGTAACCACTCTGAAGTCTTCAAACTAACTGTGACTTTTTTTCCCCTCCAAATTGCTATCTTACAATGTATACTTCAGTAATCTTGAAAAGCTCTTTCTGTTCATCCTTATTCATTGCTTCTTGATATTTGCTCAATAATCTTTGCAGATCAGTATGAAGTTACCTAAAATAAGTGGAAGTAATCAGCTCAGGCAGTACTTGAATATAGCTGTGTTTGGTCAAAGAAGACGTCTTTTAAAGGGAGAAGAGACAAGCTCAGCTGAAAGTCCAGTTGCAGTAAGGTGTTTACCAACCAGAAGTCCATTTTTTCCTGAAGTAAATTAATCCAGTTTTTGTAACAACAGTACTTTAGCAACTCCCTTCAGAAACACGTGTTTGTTTCTGTTCTAAGATCTGTATTGATATTTTTCAGGCTTTGCATTGCCCCGTGGGAGGGCATAGAAAAAACCTCTTCACTTCTTTAGAGCTCTGGCAACTAATGGGAAACAGTGGGCACTGACTTGTGGGGCAGCTAGAAACTAAAGTAATTGTCATGCTGGCCCACTGTTTGCAAGAAATGGAGGGCACCCATCTTCTTGAGGAGCTCCTGTCTTACTCAAGATCTAATTACCCAGTCTAGAAGCACAACAAGCAGAGTAATTACTTACTTTTCCCTATATCCCTGCTACAGTGGGTTAGACAAGCTGTTATTTA
Organism: Patagioenas fasciata; assembly: GCF_037038585.1. Lineage (NCBI taxonomy): Eukaryota > Metazoa > Chordata > Aves > Columbiformes > Columbidae > Patagioenas > Patagioenas fasciata. The sequence continues at coordinate 120,296,654 of NC_092520.1, read as the reverse complement.
AATCTAACAGGCTTTCCTGCAGCTTGGAAAAAGGAAGAAACACAAAAAGGCCACAAAAAGCACCATCTATCCTCTCATTTTCTTTCCAGTCTCCACCTGCCTTTCTCCGATATTTATTGCCTATGTGACACTTCACATACACCAAATGTTATGTATTAATTTAATGCATAATGTAGTGCTTCCCTAAGTCTGGAGCACAGCCAAAGAGTGTGGAAGGTGGCAATGGGGATAGTGAAGTCAGACTTTTCAATTACTCTTCAAAGACTCAGCTTCCATTTATTTGAGAAGCAATCCGACAGGTACAGAAAAGCCTGTGGAATATATGAGGTGTCTCTGCAGTTGCCTGAATTTGCAGAAAGCCTAAAATAAATTCTTGTAAGTAGGAATTATCTTATTTGTTCTTCCTGAATGGTTAGAAAGGCAGATGTTAGTGGTACTTCTAACTGCAAACAGGTAACTGTATCTCTGTTAAAACTATTTTTTAAAAGATCAGAAGCAGAGCAAAAAGTTTCTATCTCAGTATTTTGGGTAGACCAGGAGAAAGAAGGAAGGGGCAGGATTAATGACAGTGCACAGATCATGTATAAAACAAAGCTATGTTAGCTTGTAACACTGCAACAGTACATCAAAGCGGGGATAGCACTGGTGTTAGTGTCATATTTACTGAACGAGAGCACAGCTTCCAAACATGCAGATTACTATGTTTAATGCCATAAAAGTAACAACAGCATTGCAGAGTAGGCTGGTATTTTAACCTCAGGTTTGCAAAAAGAAAAATCTGAGAGACAGCAGGAACAAGTAATTTGCTCAGCAACATGAAAAATCCACCTCAGATTTAGGATGAGAAACAGCAATTCTACCTTCCAACCCTGAACTACCAAACTGCACAGAGCCGGGGGACGAACCGCAGAAACACACTGAACACCTGTCTTTTCCTCAGCGAAAACTGACAGCCCCCGAACAGCATCGCTTCGCGAAGCAAAACGACAATTCCTCCAAAGCCCATACGCAATCGCGCCTGCTCTGGTTGCTCAACAATAATTGACACACTCGCACATGTCTGAGTTTATCCACCGTCAAGCTGGGTTGTTTTTTCTTTCCCCCTGAACCACGCAAGTAGAGGGGAGATGCCGGCAGCCGCGGCCCTCCGCCACCGGTCCGGGAACCCCCTCGACCACCGCTGCCAGCCCGCTCCGTTCCGCTCCGCATCCCGCCGGCTGCGAGGCCGCGGCAGGTGCCAGTGGCCCGGCGGAGCCCCAGCGAGCTCCGGCCGGGTGGGGGGACATGGAAAAGGAGGGGGTGGGCAGGCGAGCAGGTAGCTTCGGGCTCGGCCGGGCCACTCACACCCGCGGAGGCGGCCGCCGGCAGCGAGAGGAGAGAGGAGGGAAGGGGGAAAGCGCGTCTCCAGGGAAATAAAGTTTTCGGGCGGAGAGATCAGCGCTCGCCGCCCCGCTCAGATCGGCCGCCGCCCGCCCGAGCAGCAGCGACTTCGTGCGAAGGGGAGGAACGGGGAACGGGCGGCCGTGACCCGCCGGGTGACAGCTCGCCCCTCGCTACTCACCATGTTGACTTCGGAAACCATGTCGATGCTGGCTATGTCGATGTTCATCCCCACGCAGACGGGCGGACCTGCGGGCAGAGGACACCGTTACCCGCCGCCGCTCCACGACCTGGCGGCGAGAGGGGCCGCGGCAGCGGGGTCGTGGGAGCCGGCTCCGCCGTGCGGGAGCGGCGGCAGCCCCGGGAGAGCGGGGCGGTGGGGGGGCTCCAGGCGGCGAGCCCGGCCAGGGCGACTCACCTCCGAAATCCGGCCGTAGGCGGATGTCGTAGCCTTTCAACAATTTATCCACAGTTTCTTTCACGAAGGACATGTTGCCGGGGTCGTTCACACTGTGGGGGCGAGAAAGATGGGGGAGAGGGTGTCGGGCGGGGGAGGCAGAGGATGGAGTGCGGGGGACCAGGGGCGACAGCGGGAGCGGGAAGAGAAGGTGGGGAAGCGCATCAGCTTGTTCTCCTGGAGAAACGCACCCCGTGCCGCCCCGCCGCTGCCGGGGCACGCTGGCTCCTACCTCTGGGCGCAGCAGACCACGGCCACCAGGACGGGAGCAGAGAAGATCCCGAAGATCCTACCTCCCCCAAAGCCCCACATCCCTCCGCTGCGCGCTCCCCCCGCGCAGTAGCAGCAGCAGCAGCAGCCGCCGCTGCCGCGATCCGGCTGCCCCGGCTACAGCTGAGGAAGAGGCGGAGGCGACAGTCCCCGTTCTCTCTCCCCCGCCCTCCCCCTGTAAAAAAAAAATAAAATCCCCCAACACCACTGCCCGGCCCGCGGGAGTCGCCCGCGCACTCGGTTGCGCCCACCCCGCGGCCGGACGCCGCCGAGCCCCGGAGGAAGCCGCCCTCCGCCGGAGCTCGGCCGCCTGCCTCCCCTCGGCCCGCCGTCCTCACACGCCGCCTCCCGCCCCTCCGCCTTCCCGCCACCCGGCAGGGGAGGGAGGGAGGGGGAAAGGAGGGCGCCGCCGTCCCTCCCGGCGGAGAGCCCGACGAGCGGCGCCGCGGGAGCGGGGCCCGCCGGGGCCGGCAGCAGGGGGCGGTGGCACCGCCGCCGCCTCCTCGGGGCACGCCCGCCCCGCCGGCCGCGGCACCGGCCCCACGGTAGCCGCCCTGAGGCGGGGATTCCCTCTCGCAGCCGGCTCCTGCTTTTCGGGAGGGCGAGAGGATCCCCGGGGTGCGAGTGGGGCCACGGACCTGCTGGAGCCGGGTGACAGCGGGCTGCCGGACGCCGGGCCGGGCTGAGCCCTGGGGCACGCCGCCCTCTCCTACCCCGAGAGGGATGGCTTCATCCACCTGCCCCTTCGTGTATCCTGGGAGCGATTACAGGGAGGAGGCGGCTGGGGCAGGAGAGGGAGCTAGCTGGGTGCCCTGCCCTGACCCACACCGGGCCGGAGAGGGGTCCCTGCCACGGCCTGGCGTGCAGTGTGTGTGTGTGCAGAGGTCCTGGGTCTGAGGCTCCCTTCAGCCATCCCTGTGAGGGTGTCACTAGCACAGACCTCCATCATCATGTTTTGCCAGGCAAAACCTCTACTGGCTTTAAAGCATATCTAGCTGGGCTTGTTGTGCGGGATGGTAATGAAGAGAAACTGCACCGGTGCTGAAGAGACATGCAGTGAGAGTTGTTGGCTCTCATGTTGCCTGTGAGCTTTCTGGATGCTCTAACTTTGTATAAAACATTGTTTGGGGTGGAGACAGCACAGTAGTTATTATTGGAAACCTTCTGCCAGGTTAATTAGTCTTTTCAGCAGGACTAATTGGCATGGAAACAGAAGCATGCTGACTTGGCTGTATTGCCTTTGGTTCCAGAGCCAGCTCCTTCTCAATAGCAGACCTCTTCAGCGTGCTTTACCAATGGTGTAAAAGTGACCTTAGCCAGCTCCTGATTCTGGTTACATTGTAGTCAGTAGCTGCTGGTCCATGACAGAGTACAACATGTCACTAGTCAAGGGAGAAAAGCAATGACTTTTTTTGAACTTTTACTGCCTGGTTTTCTTTCTATATATCCTCTTCCCTTACAGAAACTGCTAGGAGAAGGATGTACACTTGAGGAATGCTGTGGTGTTGTGCAGAGGTGAGAAAGAACGGATGGCTTTTTGTCCCTCCTCAACAAATTCTTGAAAACAAAGACAAGTGCAAGCCATGGTGTACATACTGACCTTGTTGCTGTTGCATTTAAAAATAAAGCTCTAATAAAAGGAGCAGGCTCAGTTTTAAAAACAATATAAAACCCTATAGGCAATGAGAAAAAAATATAAGAGAAACCGAGTGTTGCCAAATCTTGTGATTTAAGTCTTGCAATATTTGGATTTTTTTTAATAGTACTATAATTACTATAAATATAAAGTAAGTGAAAATCTTAGCTTTCATTTAAAAACTAATAAGGCTTATGATGAAAGCTTGAGAATTGTGACACAAAGCATACATGACCCAAGGGCTCAAAAATGAAATGAGAAGTCAAATAATTTTAATATATATAAGTGATTTGAAGGCACTGGATCCTGTTGAGTTTTGTGGTTGTTGTTGTGTTTTGGTTTTGTTGATTGTTGTGGTGTGTTGTTTTTTTTTTCTTCTAATGTGATGGATGGGCAGTATTGAAGACTAGTTCTTCCAAAGACTTCAGAGAAAGTGAATTTAGAGAAGGGTATCAACTCAGTTATCTCCTCCTAATGCTGAAAGAAAGTATTAACACCAAAGAAAATATTTCTTATGGAGAATTTAATGTGGTTTAATAGTGCATTTAAGCACTAATAACTTTTCTTAAATAGATTGTCGGTTTTATAACAGAAATAAATATTTTAGAGAACACTACTTCAGATTAATGTGCTATCTTGGTACTTTGGAAACACATCTGAGATATGAATGAATCAACAGTGCTGTAGAGTCTGTCATATTTTATCACTTCATTTAAGTATTTGTCTTCTTGATCTTTCAGTGCAACCGTTTCCATTTACTTGGATGTAGCTTAGAGATAATCCATGTTGGAGCTGATGGGACAAGGAAGTAGTTAGGGGGTTATGGAACATTTGTTCCTTGGGACTTTGGGTTCATTTAGGCTTAGCAGTAACTGAAAGACAGTGAAAATTATAAATGATCAATGAATTTCATGAAAGGTAAAAATCACCTCAACTTCTCAGTGCTTTGGCATTTACAGTGAAAATGGTACTTTGGGTTTTGTCTGTAGGAAGGAGTCAGAACAAAGCCTTGCACAGTGCAGCATATTTAAAGAAATAATCAAAGTAAAGACTTTAGGGGAGCTATTTAACGTGGCCAATAGGAAAAAAATGGGCACAGAAATAGACTCGTCCTACCCAAAAATTTGCCACCCTGAATTTTCTCCTGTAATGAGACTCCTAAACATCTCCTTTCAAAAACAGGTTATTTCAAGGCACAGCAGAAGGGAATCTGGGCACTTATATACACTAAAGCAAAGCACCCATTTGGAACCTGCAGGTTCTCCATCCAAGAAAATCTCAAAGATTTATCTCCTAAGATCTGCCTAGACTACAGGACCCCAGGGTAAGGTTTTCATCTCTGTTGTTTGAAATATTCCACTTTTCAGCAAATAGTTAAGTAGGCGAGAGAGGGAAAGAGTTAACATGACTCTATGGCCTACTGTTTTGGCTCCTATCTTACGAAGTACTGTTATTTCATAAATAATCCAGTAATTCATTAATTAATTACTGGATAAAATAAATCAACATCCAGTGGCGTAAGGAACGGAACCCAATTCTCTGTTCCCCATAGATGCCTTCATCCTTGCTCATTCTCACTCTTGCTCTTTTTGCAACATACAGTCCTTCTGTCCCAGTAAAATTATCCCTGTAAAAGATGTGACTTTGAATGTTGTAGTTCAGGGACTAAAATTCATCACCATTTCTACTACTTTGGTGAATGTGCCATCCTCTGGGCCACTGGACAGTTAAGATCTATGCTCCTGATGAAATTTTGTTCCGTAAAGTAAGCACAGCAGTATTATTTTCTTCCTTAGCAATGCCAATATTGGTAAAGGCCCCTTCAAAAATGGGAAAGTCTACACTGCAAAGCCAAGCATTACATGTGAAGGAGCAATAAGGCTGTCCTTCGGTTGATGCAAATACGTGTGGAAGAATACACCTGCCAAGCCTACATGTCAAAGAAGCCCTTGGGGTAAGTGGGGTTACAATGGATTCATCGACTGTGTCTGGATTAGCAAGCACTGAGTCTGGTCTGTAGCACGAAACTGCAGTTGCTAAGGACCTGACATTTGTGTCATACACATTGTTGTTGTTTTGTTTGGGTTTGGTTTGGTTTTTGGTTTGGTTTGGTTTGGCTTTGACTTTGTTTGGGTTTTTTTGTTTTGGTTTGTTTTTTGTTTTTTTTTTTCCCTTAGGAGACATTCTAATCTGGTCCCATAGACTACATGCTCATTAGCAGTTGAACCACATTCAGTGTGCTGCTGGGGCACATTTTCCACATATGTTTAGTTAACGTATGAAAAGAATTGGGTTCATTCATGTGCTCTGAGACTGCTCTGAGATGTGAACCAAAGTGCAGTAGGTGGGAATGATCAAATGATTCACTTCACAAGCACAGTTCTGATCTGTACTAAAATGCTATGTAGATGCACCCATCATCATTTTTCAGAAGGAGCTGGAACAAAGCACACTCAGCCTTTGTTAAGGGACAGAAATTGTTGAAGGCAGTGGGAGTGGAATGAGAAACCACTCAAAATTTTTGAAGAAATTTCAGTTTTCTTCATCATTGTCAGTACTAATGAAGATACAGAAGAGGAGGCAAAGACAGGAAGGCTGGAGGAGAGATCTGCTGACAACTGATGCATTTGCAGTACTACCACTATCAGTTACCAGGCTGTAGGAGAAAGACTGGCTTGAGAATCAGGGAAGAAGCATTTGATCACACCATGCAATACATCACCGAGCTCTTGCGCTGGAAAGTGGTACTGAGGGTTTACCTGTCAAAATGAACATAACCCAACTTGCACACTGAGGTCAGAATCACTTATCAGAATGTTTTCTTTTTCATTTTCTTCTCTGACTTCTCTGTCATTTAACTGATTTTGACAAAGATCCAGTCTTATCCTGAAGCAAACTGCAATCACAGAGGGCTCAGAGATAGAGAAGAGAGGGAGACAGAAACTGAAAAAAAGTGGGAATTGCTGCTACAGCTGAAGTGATGTCTTCCAAGGAACACAGGACATTAATCTTACTAGGCTGAGACCTATGCTGCTGCTTACCTATTCTGCCTTGCAGCAATTTTAATAGCCTGCTGGTTTAACCTGCTGAGAACGTGTAATTAATAAAAGTGACTTGGACAAAATCCGCGAGGAAATTTTCAACTCCTTTTTTTTTTCCCCCAACTTCATATTTACTTTAAGAAATCAAGAGTTGAGGACTGTTTTTGCCAAAATACCTTTGAACAGAAACTTAATATTTCCTTCAGAAAGCTCCATTTTCTTACTTTCTATCCTGCAGCACTTCGGCAGCAGCGGAGTTTTAGAGGGACAGGAGAATGCTGCAGAGTAGGTATGTGGCATCAGGGCTTAAGGAATACTCTGCTCCTTGACGATTTCATACACTATGTTTTGCCTGTTCAGACAATGAGCAGTGGTTGTTGGACATACTATGTGAGGAAAACAGTATTAAATTTATCTACTATGTATATTTATCAGAAAGCATATGTAATATTTGCTGGTGTTGAGTAATACTTAACAGTTTGTGCTGAGCCTATAACTGACAATAAGTTTATGCTCATTGTCCCTATTTCTGTTAGGCAGATTGCAAACAGCATTGCATGAATCCATTTGCCTCGGTTGCATAATTTGATGGTTTTCATTTAATTATAAGGAAATATTAATGTTGATATGTCAATGGTTCTGATGTAGTGGAGATCTGAATGTTTCAGTGGGCCACATAAAGAGTAAGGTATTAATCAACATGAGTGATGGGGACACATTTGCCTTTAATAAGAGGCTTGACCCAAATTGTTCTGAATTGTTGTTTAATTTCCACATGGTTATTTTTCTTCATATTCAAGAAAATAGAACAAGAATTTGCATTATCTGAATGAATTTAAAAGAGTATTCCTGCAATATTCAATTCCTTCTGCGGCAAAACCTCTGGATTATGCACATAATGAGTCAGACACATCAAAATAAAAATCCATTGACACTTTAGCAGAGGAAGAAATAATCAAGGCTCTTTATAACTCACATTTTTTCATCATAAAGATTAATGATTATGCACTGAAATAACACAAATACATTAGAGAAGCCTGTGGTGCTTTAGAAGTACTGTTCTTTAAGTCTCTGTCCTGATAAAAACACAGTCTGTGTTTAGAAAAACAGACAAGTAACTGAGTTATGATTTATTTTTTTTTTTTACTGTAGCTGCAGTTGAGGAAGAACTATTTCACACAGGACTTCTTTGTTAAGAGCTTCTACTTGAGTCATTAGTCTAAAACCCTTTGTCAGGAGCACACTATTCTTAACAGTATGCAGCAATTACACTTTTTTCCTCAAGGTTAGATAAAAATAGAAGAATATAGCCCATTTCTTTGTGGTTTTGTATTTATCAATAAATTTATGAACCTCATTTGTAATAATTATTATTTGTGCAAATTTTTACTACAGCAGACAGAATTCCAAGTCAAGACCCAAGCCTCTTTGTGCAGGAGATTATACAGAGTAAAGAAGACAAGCGTGAGTCGTTTGAATTGCTTATATTTAGTATAATGTATATTTAAAGGAAGATCAAGTCAAGATCTTAACTGATGCGTCTGTATAAGGACTAGCTAAAACACCATGAGATGTTGGTTCCTGACATTTTCATTCAAATGTCCCTTTGTATTTTAACAGTGGAAAAGTAGAAATAACAGAATAAACACAGGGAGGGCAGTGGGGAGGGTGGGAGGGAAGAAAGCCATTTATACATGCAAACACTCCCACATAGAACAGGGTAAGTGATGAGAAGGAAGTGCAATGAAATGATTTGGCATCAATCCTGATTTGCTAAGATTAGGAAGAATTCTGGAAGCAATAATCCAGGGCAACAAAGAAAAAACTACGGGTGGAGCAAAGCGAGAGTCTGATGTGTGTCTTGCTCTTATCCTTTGAGTAGGTTTTTTTATCTACGCTAAGGAGCGCCCTTGGCATGAAACAGTCCATGAAGGATGAAGGGAAAGGAAAAGCTTCAGAGTGTGGAGGGCGTGGAGGTGTGTTTGTGCAGAGGCCATGTCCACAGCCCTGCACTGCCAAGACACGGCCCTCTGCTGGTGGAGGTGTCCCTTAGTCTTTCTAAATGCATCCTCGTTTCCCCAGGTTGTGCCAGCTCGCCTGTAGCTCTCATTCTCCAAACATCAGAAACAACCATGGTTAAGTTAATAATACACAGATCACAATTGTGGGCCATATTCCATCAGTGGAATAACTTGTAGATTAAGCTGTCTGTGTAACTACATTTTTTTGCCACATGCACTGTATACAAAGGGAAAACACTATATCCAAAGGGGAATCATTATTCAGCAGACACAGAATTTTGTACATGATCTAAAATATTTGTACTTTAATTTATAGATTACTTTGTGGCTCAGGAAAAATAATGATTTTAAATACATGATATTAATAATTTTTAAAATTTTAAAGGGTTAACATTTCATTTATAGATAATAATCACATTTTTAAAGTGCTTTTTGTTACTCACCTTGTGTCATAAATTGCATATAGTTTTTTGTTCTCTTCAACTGCATTCCTAAAAAGAAAGAAAGAGAGAATATAATTTGTATGCCCTGTGGCCAAAACAAAACATAGTTTAGGGCCTTGAAGGTTTTCAGCCCGTCATTGTAGAATCCAGGGATGGGGAAAAACGAAATCTATAAATTGACTTGTTCAACCCATGACATGACAAGATTGTAATAATCTTTTGGAAATTGTCTAGTGGGGTTTTTAATTATAGATCTATGACTCTGTTGTCAAGAAAAGAAAAATGGAAAGAGTCACGGCTTTTGTGAAAAACACAATGCAACAATATGGTTTCAATAGAGCTATGTGAATAATTTTCAGAAAGGGTTTCTAATTGATCCAGATGAACATTATCCAACTCAGTTATTTCATTATTTTTTTTATAAGCCAAACTAAAAAAAATACACTGAAGTTTAAGGCAATGTATTCAATGTAAAATGAAATAATTTAACTCTAATGCTTTGAATACTTTTATGTGTGTTTAAAATAGAGATTCATATTTAAAAAAAAAAAAAGGTATATTGAAAATTTGAGGCTTAGTTCTATATTTTTGAGCTTTTTCAATTGAAATTTCTGTGACTTTCCAGAACACATTTAGCATTTTTCAACTAGAAAAACAAGCTTATTTTCCCCCCTGAAATTTTTTATTGGACTTTTTCAGAACAGGCAGAAACCAAGGACTATTCTCAAATGGCACCACTGATTTAAGGGAGAGCAAGAGGAGATATTGTCTGAAATGTGTTGGCTTTGCTGGAATCAGCAACAAAATTTAAGTTTTAGCTAAGTAGTTTCTGAGAAGGCGTGATGAACGTAAGGGGCACTCCATAATAAATATCGATTTGTATCTTACAATCTGATTTATGTCTCTGTGCATTACTTTACCTGTGTGTTTAGGGAAGTTAAAGAGAAACAACTAAAAGCATGGGGTAAATGATCCTGAGCTTGAATGCATTAAGCTCCACTTACATGGGAAAGGTGGATCCTGTGTTTGGTCCCTGTTCCTGGAGTGGTTATGCATTTTACATTAAATATGCACTGGCTAAAGGGTGTTAACAGCTGAGTATTGTGAATGCCTGACTCACTTGTGCACTGGGTAGAGAGATGTGGGACCTCATCTCCTGGATTTCCCTGTGACAGCTGACCATCTAAAACAGAACTGGTAGGGCTCAGGGTAGGTGATGCCATTTAGTCCATTTAAGATGCCCTTGGTTACTGGAGACACTGCCTAGAGCTGTCAGCTACAACACAGGACCTATGGGAGACCCACATGCTTCTGGAGAAGTAACTGGAGTCCAAAGGGGATACCTTGGAGCATCCCAGTGGCTCAGGATGCTTGTGTATGGGAACTGGGCTCCATCTCTGAGGTCAGATTCCACCCTAGAGAAGGATGCCCAGCTTTCTATGCGTAGGTTCCATTAACTGAGGTGACTAGATCTCTGTTGACATAATGAGAGCGCCCAGTTCTCACCTACTTCTAATCTTCAGATGAGTTCTGCTCCAAACTTCACAATATCTTATGTTCTTTTGATAGTTCTAGGCATCAGAATTCACAAGCCACATTGCTCTGGATTCAAAGATCATAGTATTGCATGCCTGCAACCATGCCTGAACCTGCTATTTTGTGGTATCCTCAGGTACAGTTTTGCTTCGTTGTCTGGTCCACCATGAGTCAGTATAGGCTTGGGGTAATTTCTTGAGCTCAGCAAAGGAGATAAGCGGGAAGGAAGAGCAGAGAAGGGGCATCTGAAGCCTCCACACTGACCCAAATATATCCCCTGACTATAGTCACATGTCTCATATTGGTACAGTCACATGGTAAATATTAAGAGGAGAAGATGGCTGGGCTGTTTTCGGAAGCGCACATGGTCAATTGCTGTCAGGTATCAGAGCAAACAACCTACATTTCGAAAGGCTGATTATAGACAGTGAGGGAGCATGCACAGCCTTCATCCTTCTTTAGGACCATGCTCCCAAATGTAGCCAATTATACCTTAGAGACAGGTGCAGCTAACCCTGTAAACCATGACCATTGGCATGGGATTTATAGTGAATTAGCTATGGGTGGAAGAGGGCACCACATCTACATGAACATGTACAATATAGATAGAGTAAGTGTCTGTTTCCAGTCCCCTTACCTAAATATATCCAAACCCCTAAAAATATCCAAAAAAAGAAACTTCCATATATTAACAGTTTCTGTTAATATATTTGTTAAAATTTTCAAAAGAGTGCAAAACATCTTGTATGGCCACCTTGTGTTTATAATTTTTGACATCCATCAGCAAAAACGCCAATGGCAGGATAGAATTAACTTAGCTTATTTTTTTGGAAGAGAGATGACAACAGCAAAGGGAGATCAGGAAAGCAAATAGGCAAATGTAACAGGAAAGAATCAAATTTCATCTTTGAAATGTTGAAGTTTCACAATGGGCTTTTATTCAGACTGATAATGCACTCCATTTTATTCTTCTCTGACAAAAATGTAGACACATTTGATGCTGAAATTCTCTTATTCAGCAAACTGGTAAAACCCTTTGGTCTCCACATTGAAAAATTCCTTCTTGTGAATGACGTGTAAATGGAGTTCATCTCTTACAGAAATCTCCTGCTGCTGCTGTCTGCCTGGCACCAAGAGAAGACATTCTTCTGGAAGTATTACAAAAGTAATTCCCCCATCACAAAAGTGCCACATTAAAAGTACTTATATTAAAAGCACTTTGTTGTATATGAATATCATTATATAATTGATTATTCCCATTAAAATGCTTTGCATCCTTATCACAACTTTAATAAAAGAACAAAACTGCTTTGAATATTATACATGCACTTGCCTAGAGCCACTATTAAGCAGAGAGGCTCTGTGTGCAGCCAGGCAGTCATTGATGGTAAATCAAATGGAGGGCATATGGTTTTGGTATTGCTGCTGGTGGAGTTTTTGTTGCTAGAAAGAGCTAATGCTTTGCATTTAGGATTATTAAAGGAACAAAAATAGTAACTCATCTTCCCCCCCCCCCCCCTGTTTTTTTTTCCCCCCACCCCTCTTGAAGGCTCACTCAACGTAACACAGGAAAGCATAACATGAACAACCCATACTGGTATGTTTGGACTTTCTTGAACTGCACAATTTCTGGATGATACAACACCTCAGAATATCTCTGGTTGAGATTCCTCCTTGCTGATGTAAGCATCAGAAATTAAACAAGTAAGTCTGAGTGTGTTACTGTAGGCTACTTTAATAATCAGGGTGAGATGGGGGGAAGTCAGTCCAAAGACTGAAAGAAACTCCAAGGACTGAAAAAGGCTAAAATAGTGTAGATGAATCACTCTCCAGAGGTACCTATGAACATAGCCCAGAGCTAGCTAGACGTCTAACTTTGGGGTATGTAATATTGCATAAGATAAATGCCATCCATGGTGGTTTAATGGGAAGGAAGGCTAGATCTGTTTCAGTACATTGAGCATGCTGCCCTCCAAAAGCTCATCAGACCACAAAGTCTTACATGTCTTTAGGCTGGAGCTCCACGAAGAATATTTCTGATGATGGAAAGTGGATAGCAAAGAAACTGGAAAACTGCTAAGATAGTACTTTATTTCTGGAATTGCTAGTCTTTTAACTAAATGTAAGTTAAATATTAAACATCGATCATCACTTTGTGTCACACATTTAAATCCTACAAGATCATACAGAAGCAGAAATTAAGTTACATATCACATTCATTTGAAAATAATCTTTAGGAGAGTGAAATGTAATAGCCCTTTCTGGATGAAGGCCAGGCCACAAAGCAATGCTAGTGAATCACAGGATGCTTAACAAGTACTCTTGATGTTATGTATCTAACAAAATGATTCAGCATGAAAATATAGATACAAAGGCCAATATTTATAGCTTGAAAGATAATGCTCACAATAAGAAAGTGAGATATTTCACGTTCAGATTCTGAAAACATCTGAACATGGAATGTCACTATTGAGAAAAAATACTTGATTTTACTACTCTGGAAAGAACTTTCTACATCTCACACAAGCCATCTAGAAATAAGAAAAACAAATGTGATGCTAAACTCCTTTTCCACAGGTTTGGAGAACGCACACCTCATTATGTGTGAGCCTTTTTCATTATGAAGTGAAGAAAACACTTCTGTTGATTGACCCAGCATACACAACAGATCCCAAATTAAGCCCATACTACATGGCTTTGGTGCAATAACTGTTGGTTGTAACAGTATGTAACAGCATATCCTCAGTGTAAATATTCTTCCCTGGAACAGCTGCTTCTGGGGTTCTACCTTAAAGTTTCTCATCCCACTTGGTCAACCTTTCCTCCAGAATCTTCAGAAGCAGTGAGGCACCTGCACCGAGGAGTCAATAAAATTCACTTTCTCTTTTCCTAGGAGGCTCAACCCAGGCTAACTAGGTTAGGTATTCAGGGGCAGCATTGTCACACAGTGTGATAGGCACTAACGAATTATTTTTAGTACCTAGAAACCTATCAAGAAAAGTAAGAATGTACAGACTGAAATGCCAAATGCAAAAATGAGAAACTGTGTTTAAAACTCCCAGGATATTATAGACACAGTTATTGAATTACCATTGTAGATCTGCTGAAACCTCAGTAAGCAGCAGACGATGGAGTTTTCTGCTATAAATAGAAGATTCCAATAGCTATCTCTTATTTTTTAAAGTATAAATTAAGTGGATGTAAGCCAAGTTTTCATAAATAATGCCAAAAATGTTTATGTATGAGAAGCTTAAACTATGTGGCTCTAGCTGAAATAAATGTTTCAGTGAACATGATTTTAAACATGATTTATTCAAATGTTATGTTAAGTAAGCATTCAATATGCTTTTATGTAATGCTGATGCCCAAGTTACATGTAATTATGATGACATTATAACATCCTTGATCTTTCATAACCTCTCTAGAAATTCATTTTTCCCAGCATCAAGCTCCACAAATAGTATGGAAGTGACAGTGTCACATAGGATAAACAGTTACCAGAACAATACTTTTCAGGTCCAATTCTATGAGGGTTAGCCAGCCCTGACTGCTTTTGACATCAGCCAGAGCTGGGAAGTTTAGCATTGCTCAGAAACATGCCAATGAATTAGCAAATCTACAGACACATTTCTTGGCATTTAAGAGCAAGATAGGAAGGATGAGAATAGGTCAAAATATAGACACCTGTTTACTCACATTTTAAATCACTGATATTCTTGAAGATGTCTAGTTCTAGTTTAGATGCAATAGGTTCTATATCATTATTTTAGTACACAGAATTTATTTTATTTTTTTATGTATTCTGTTTGGAAATATATATATATATATATATATATATAAAAATAATAGGCATGGGTGAAGCTATCAAAATACACAGAAAAGTGGTGCACAAATTTGCCATTATCCTTACAATAAAGATCTCAGAGTCACTGCAGATAGCTCAGTGAGGGTCCCAGTTGCATGCTCAGCAGAGGTCAAAAAGGTAAACAAGTGCTAAGAACAATCTGGGAATTAGTAGAACAGAACAGGATTGGTACAGTATTGTAGATGTCTGTGGTCTAACTACATCTTGTAAATTTAATGTAGTTCTCTTCCTTCTCAAAGAGCTTAATAACTAGATAAAGGTGTGGGAAAGAGCTGCAGGGATGATTAGAAGTACGAAATGGCATTGGTAGGAAGAAAGAGACTTAGGCTGAAACTCTTTAAGTCTGGGAAGCAGATGAGGGAGGAGAGATACGATAGATGTATATGAAGTCATGGACTGCATAAATGATTATTTGCTATTGCTCATGCTAGAAAAAACAACAGAGCAATCTGATGATCAGGCGGCAGGTTTAAAGCAAGCACTACAAAGTCCTTTTTCACACAATGCATAATTAAATTGTGGAGCTCATTGCCAGAGGAAGCTGTGGAGGCCCAAGTTATAAATGGGCTCAAAAATCCATTAGACAAATGCATGAAAAGGAGCTCCATCAATGGCTATTAAAATCAATGTTGTGAATGCACCCGCTGGCTGAGGAAGCGCATAAACCTTAGACTGCTTGAAACTGAAAGGTTATACCTGAGGAAGAATTACTTTCTATCTGCCTTGTTTCTCACGCTTTTCCCAAATTGTGTGCCCATTGTCAGAGGCAGCAAACTAGGCAGCAAACCAGATACAACATGGGTGTGATTCAGTACAGGAATTTTTACGTTCAATGAGATCAGAAATGCACGTTTCTGGTTTACTGTGACCCAGCACTAAAATAATTTTCACATCTTAAACTGTTCTGTCATTTTCATTACTATACTCTCCACAAATAAACCGCTGATTTTGCTTCTCTTTCTGTAAGTCAGTGTTTCTTCAGAAAAATCATTCAGCTGCATATTTTTAATTTCTGTTCTTCCATCCCCTGAAGCACTTGCATACATTCCAGGGTGATAAAAAGTTTACCAGGGTCCCTTCTAACCATCATTGGAGTGCTGTTGTAAAACAGACGCTTTTTTTTTTCAGAAAGAAAAGCTTTCTGACGCAGTTAATGCTCATAAAATCCTACAGAAAAAAATCTCTTTACACTTTCACAGACCAGAATATATGTTCAACAAGTGTATCCATATTATAAAAGACATGAGATCTACTTCTTGATACAAGGATTGTGGACCTTTAGTGTACATTGGAGTGCATTTCAATTTTGGTGGCAGGAGAAGTTATGACTTAGAACAAAGCCTAGTATCTCAGCCTCTTCAATTTCTTTTTGTTCAAGTATTTATTTAATTTTCAGAATGAAAGATAGTAGTCTGGGCAAAATAAAATGAATTCATGAAGAATAGTTGATGCCACTACTCAAAGGCTCATGACTGCAAAGGCCAGTTCCCCACAGTGGAATTTAGGTTTTCCATGCAAAGTTACATGGGAGGCAAAAGGGAGACTTGAGTTTTCATCCTGGCATCCTAATGGGCATTATATATATTATTCAGCGACCTGTATTACAAAATGCAGAGGTCACCTTGACCAAACATCATGACAGTTTTGAATGAAAGCAGGTGTCGCTAACATGCTCTGTGCTGAACTCAGTGCTGTTGTGTAACAGCCATGCTAATGAGCACATCTATTTGACAGGGACCATTAGTACCCCTCAGGTATTTTTACTGCAAAAATTTAAGGTGCCCTTGGTCTCCAAAGAAGTTAGGGTTTCTGTGGATCATTTTTTGGCTTTTGTAGGCACCCATATAAAACAAAACAAACTTTATTTCATTTGTTTAAAAATAATATTCTGAACAAAAAAAAGTGGAGAGAAGGCTTTTTCATTAAATATTCAAGTATTTCAGTTATTAGAAAAAATACAATGAGGAAGAATAATGTCTTGATCCATACTAAACCTCATTGGGAGTGCATATATTGTTATACACAAATTCATAAAATAGGGCTAGGAATCCCCCTGACACAAAGTCCCCCGGTCTCCAACTGCCTACTTGTACAGACAAAATTAGTCTCCAAATTATGCATGGAAGAACAATTTTAAGATGATGAAAACATGTACGATCAGGATCATCACCTGGATGCATACACGGTAATACTTTCTCATACGTTGCTACTGCTTTGTAAGTACAGATCAAAATAATTATTCTAAGTGATCTTTAGCTCTTTTGGTTGTTTCAATAGGAAGTCTTTATAAATTCAAAGGTTGTCAGGCCACAGTGTGTCAGGAAACTTGAATTTAAGAGCCCAGCCCTAACATTTACATTCCTAGGTTATGTTTCAGAGTTGGTTGTAGATGTTAAGAATATTGCCTTTGGGACCTTTAAGTGCATTATATCATAGCCTCAAGCTGTACTTTCTTTTAGCCACAATACTTCTTTAGACATCAGAAGTTTTGATTTAAAAGAGAAATAAGCTGGTAACGGAGCGCATGCATCTCTGCATTTTACCTACTTCATGTCAAATGTAAGGGCGAGAGAACTGTAAAGCGTATTTAAATACTCATGGCAGACTATGAAAAAATGGAAATGTTCTATGAATTGGAAAACATGGAAATGTTCTTTGCTTTAAAAATTAATCAGAAGAACTAACACCATTTTTATTTTACAGGTTTTTGAGATGTGAATACGTACACTTAAACTGTCCTGAACAGACTGGGACACCCCACCATCTGTTGCAGTAATTTCTAATTCTAATTCAGTGCTTTTAACAGGGCTCAGTGGAACTTTAGTTGCTAAAATTATTTTCTTTATTTTATATATATATTTTTAATGCAAAATGAACATCCAGTGACGCTGGAATACTCTTAGCTGTCCTCTTGACTTTGCTTAAAAAAGAAAACAATGACTTTTAAAGAATGAAATGGTTTAGATATTTTTATTCAAGTGACATTTCAAAATTCCCTCCATCTTTATTGTAAAAAAACTGTGAAGTACTTAAGTCAGAAAAAAAAGACCACTGAAATCCAAAGCACATATTTCAGCACCTCAGCTTATCAATAATTTTATAATCAGTTTTGGATAAGCCTGAAATGCTCTCCTAGTACCAGTAAACAACAACAAGAAAACATCTATTCCCACCTCTTTATTTATTCATATTTATTCACTGTTTATTCATTCACTAGAATCTCCAAATTGCCTGGCTTTGTTTGTCATCATCTTTATAAATTTTGCTATAGATGCAAACTGCCTAAAAGGCTCTAATATAATTTTTAGCTATATTTGGTGTTTTTCTTTCAAAGTTCTCAAACGTTGTGTGTACATATATTAGCCAATGTAGAGGCATTTGAAACCTCAGAGAAGGGCATAGTTATTCATCTCCATTTAAAAATCCCACTTGTGGAATATGGGGCAAATACCATGGAATTAAGTCATTTATCAATGTCATGCTATGAGTCCTGGTTATAAGGTTTCCCTGGCAGATAGGGAAGAGGATGTTAGTCCCCTAATACCCAATACTTTGTTGTAACTTCCAGGAAACTTAAGTGGTATTTTCCCCTATTGAAAGCAGCTCTACATTCAGCCATGCTTTAGACAAAATAAATCATTAGACATCTGTTTTATAGTACTTCAGACACTCTAATACCCTTCCTTTTAGCATGCATAACTCTTACTTATAGAATTATTATATGTGATTAAATATAGATTAACTTTTAACTCTAAACTTCAGATTGCTGCAATTTAGGAGTTATGGCAGAATTGACGTCCCACTGAGTGTTGGGTGCCAGGGAATGCAATTTTGGTCCTTGATCAAATTAGATACTAATTCATAGAATAGTGTGTGTTGGAGAGGACCTTCAAAGGTCATCTCATCTAACTCCCTGCCATCAGCAGGGACATCTTCAACTAGATCAGGTTGCTCAGAGCCCCATCCAGCCTGGCCTGGAATGTCTCCAGGGATGGGGCATCCACCACCTCTCTGGGCAACCTGGGCCAGTGTTTTGCCACCCTCATTGTAAAACATTTCTTCCTCATGTCAAGCCTGAATCTGCCCTCTTTTAGTTTAAAACCATCACCCCTTGTCCTGTCATAACAGGTTCTGCCAGAATGTCTGTCCTCATCTTTCTTATATGCCCCTTTTAAGCACTAAAAGGCCACAATAAGGTCTCCTTGGAGACTTCTCTTCTCCAGGCTGAACAGCCTCAACTCTCTCAGCCTGAATTCCTCTATCACCAGAAAGTTCCTGATTTCTCCCAAACTGCCTGCCTCATTTTTTTTTCTTTCAGCCTGGCCAGCCCCTTGAAATTTTGGCATATGGACTCAGGCAGAGAGTGGTGATTTCAACAGATGACCTTTGAAGGTCCCTTCTAACCCAAACTATTCCGTGATTCTATGACAGAGACTCAGAGCAGACTGAGGCCATGGCGAGAGGGACTGTGAAGCTGGACCCTCTCACAGCTTTCCCAACCCTTCATCGCTGCTAAGCACGAGGCAACTGACCTCTCTTTTGGTGGCTCTGTGAGTACTTGCCCTCTTCTTACTTTCTGTAAGTTTCTATGAGGAATCACTGAACAGGATATTTTGGTCTGATCATTTTTATTTGCTTATAACTGTTGAGAGATTTGCTATTTCACTGGGTGTCTGGACATTTAGCAGCAGTGTTAAATCTTAACCGAATCTCTTTGTAGAAATGCTTATAATGGAAATAAACTGTAGTTTGTCAATCTTCAGATCAAATTTCCTCTTTGCTTTAGAAATCAACATATTATGCTTTACAAATTTTCTTGCTTTTCATTCAATGCATACAATCTAATAACTTTCACAAAGTTTAAAACCTCATTCTTTAAAACAGTAGCAAATTGAACAAAACACATACTTCGTCAACCTTTATTCCTTCCACAATATGATCCTTTTGGTATCAAATGAAATTCTACAAGTCCACTGTAATTGATGCTACACTGAAAGAGGAACCGATGGAACTGACAAATTCTGTGTTTCAATGTGGTATATTCTAGGGTCTTTTCCAGTTTCACTCCTGGAAAGATTAATCTAGCTCATGTAACATAAATAATTTTTTTAAAGTCATATTTTTTTCCAGTCTGTTTTCATTGACACTTTTGCATACAAGCCACTTAGAACAATAACTAAAAATCAGTAATCCTTAGAAAAACAAAACATTGTTCTGAGTAACAAATTGCTCTTTATTTTTCTGCTAAATTAAGGAACTTAGATGAAACTATAGGCCAGATTGTGCCTCATACAGACATTCCTACTCTGGAGGTTATGGCAAGCTGCACAGCCCGTTGGGAGCTCTGGGGATCCGTCAGGCGCAGCAGACATGTGCCAGATGCTGCACCTTCTCAGGCATACGATGTGCCCTCTTCTGGGGGTTTGGCCATGGTAGAAGATGGCTAAGTTTTGTTTTCCCATCTTGGAGGATGGTTGATCAATCAGGAATGGGAGTGCAATGCAGATTCAGACCTCAGTAAAATGCCCAACTCTGCCTTGAAAGAGCATGGAAACATACACACAGGTGTGACTGTGCCCCCACACACGCACACACGCCTCACTTGTTGTAGTCATCCCCTCTAGGTCCCAGGGCCAGCCAGCATTATGTCAACCCTTCCCTTAGGAAGTATCTCTTCGGGATGCTTATGGATGAATAAAAGCCCTTGAGATTCTCATCAGCTTTAAACTGTGATAAAACCAGAGTATTTAGAGCTTTATCCACATGAGGGTGGCACTGTTTTTAAATCTGATGTGACTTTATAAGTTGATAGTCCAAGAACACCCTAGATTGAACTGAAAAGTGCCCTTAATACTGCCCCCCTAAACCCAGAGAGCTGTGAGCCTGTGTAGTGCCATGGGGTGCACTGTTGAATCTGGGGACATGCCAGGCCCTGAGTCTTCTCTTCTTCTTCTCCAAAATGTAATAAATGCCAGGGCATGACTTCTCTGCTGCATACAGCCTCTGAGCTATTGCTTAGCCCTGAACTGCCGCTTAACCTTCAGGGATGAGAAGGGTTCTTAGGTTTGAAGATGCAGAAAACTCAGCAAGAAGGAAGGGAACTGTTTGAGCACTCCGGCCATTCCTGCATAGGGAAGTGGGATGAGAGATAGTAGGGAGCTGGTGATATCCCAAGTGAAAGGGAATGTGGGGTAAGTCTCTGTCTCCCCTGTACAGATCACAGAAATAAAACAGGCCAAAAAAATCTGCATAAATCCAGACTTCAGAAGAGCCAGCATGGAGCAGAGTGCAGTGATGGCTTAGCATGGGTACAAGAGTCATTTTGCCAATGAATTCAATGGATGAACAAACTTACTTTGTTCCTCCTTTGGAAAGAACCCCACCATGCTGTGGTACTGGATAGCAGCATCTACTAACTACTACAATACTGCTGTAAGCAGGTTAGCCTGAACTGTCGGGAACCCCAGGGAGCTTTGCAGACTCTGATGTACCATCTGATATAGGAGCTGGGTCATCTTCCTTAGAATTAGAAAGCAGGAAAACTTTATAATATGGGTGGCATGGCATAATGTAGAGTTTTTATTTCATAAACTCATTAGCAGAAGTCAGAAAATCTTACCAAGAAAAGCATTTGTCTGACATCTGGGACAGACCATTTAAATTTTGTGTCCTATCAAACCACACAGCTATGCTTATTAATATTTCCCTCCTATCGCTGAGAAAGGCTTGGCCACATTTTAGGGTGCATGGAGGATTAATCCATTTGTTCTTGTAAGGTGCTTATCTATTTCCATCTCTAGATGTGCACAGTCCTACACATGAGTTTGCTTTTTTCCCTCTCGTACCATTCTCTTCTACTAGCTAGCTATGTACTGGTACTATTAAAGAACATTTAGTTCATGATAACTGACATTTTCATTAGAAGGGTCTTAAACAGAGAGTGGATAATTCAATTTCCAGCTAAGAAAAAGAATAATAAATAAATAATGCTGAAGCCATCTTCTTGTTCCTCCTTAATGGGAGGTTAATTGCTAACCTTTTAGCCACTGGGGAAATAGATAAAGGAAAGATTAGGAGGAAAGTAATAAAAACAAAAGACTGAAATAAAATTACCCATATTAGCAAAGTTACCACTATCATGGAGTGTCTACATCTGGAATATTGTGTCCAGTTCTGGGCCCCTCAGTTCAAGAAGGACAGGGAACTGCTGGAGAGAGTCCAGCGCAGGGCAACAAAGATGATGAAGGGAGTGGAGCATCTCCCCTATGAGGAAAAGCTGAGGGAGTTGGGTGTCTTTAGCTTGGAGAACAGGAGACTGAGGCGTGACCCCATTAATGTAAAGGGTGAGCGTCACGAGGATGGAGCCAGGCTCTTCTTGGTGACAACCAATGATGAGACAAGGGGCAATGGGTACAGACCGGAACACAGGAGGTCCCACTTAAATATGAGAAGAAACTTCTTCACGGTGAGGGTGACAGAGCACTGGAACAGGCTGCCCAGGGAGGTTGTGGAGTTTCCTTCTCTGGAGACATTCAAAACCTGCCTGGATGCATTCCTGTGTAACCTCATCTGGGTGTTCCTGCTCAGGCAGGGGGATTGGACTAGATGATCTTTTGAGGTCCCTTCCAATCCCTGACATTCTGTGATTCTGTGAATTGCAGGGAATACTTATTTTTTTTACGTATGCATCTGAGGGCCTAAGAGCCATGTAGTAGCAGCTGTATATGTTAACTTTTTTTAACGGATAGAAAATCTTCTGAATGACTCAGGCCCTTTGCATGATATGGATCATTGCTCAGGTTTCCTGGGTCTGGCCTTCCAAACACACTCTCTATGTGCATCTCAACAGAGGCACGTACACAGCAAAACATACAGCATCAGCTCCTTTCCACATTACATTCTTGTATTTAAAATGTTAACCTGTGTGTAGTCATAGCTGAATTAAATATGCTACAATCACATAGTTTCTCCTCACTGCCACAGATTTTGTTGAGTTTAGGCATCATTCTTATTATAAACTTGTTGCAGTGCTGACTTGCAGCTCGACATTACTTGTTCTGGAGTGGCGGTAGATGGTTCATCCTGCCTCCATGCAGGTTTTTCCTGGTCTCACTGTGACCTTTTCAAAGCACATTCTGTGATATGAAAGATGACAGTGATCTCTACTTCCTCTTTACCTCTTTCCCTGACACCAAGAAACAGACATCAATGTTTAGAATTGGTTTTGATTACAAGCATCAGTGTGGTATTCCAGGAAGAGTTTTACATTTAACTTGAAATACAGCTGGGCTACCATCATTCCAATATATTCTAACACTGAATTCTTTATGTTTAGCATGGTCCCTGCTAAAATTCTGCTGTTGCAATTATGTTCATTTCCTACCTCTCAACAGTAGCAGTGGCCATGATTTTCATAGGAGATGATGGCAGGAGACTTTTTCCAGTAAGCATCATCCGCAGTTAAAGGCCATTTTGAACTGTTCCCTCTTTCATGGGAAACCTGACATGAAAACTCACATTCAGATATTTCACATTCTACTTACTTGTCTATGTTTTCTAATATCTAGGTGTCTCAAAGGTGTAGACCTAGCCAACAGGAAAAACTAAGCAAAAGATATTAAAATAAATTTAGGCCATCAGATTCTGTCAGACAACAATGCAAAGGCTGACGTACTTCTGGCAAACTTTTACTGAGCAGCAGACGTTCACAACAAGCTAGAGATTTCTTCACTGAAATCTCTTTTACAGTGATCTTTTTCATATGCAAACTACTTTTAAAACTTTTTCAATGTGAGACAGCAGATGTTTAATTCATAAGTGAGTAGAGGTAAGAGTCATCCCTGACAATAATTCTGTGCCTATTGTTTGTACCCTGCTCATAGCTGTAGCACCATTTGTACAGCAAAAAATAAAAACGTGAAGGACAGAGTGTTGCAAACATTTTTCTACTGAGTTAATCACCTCAATAACTTTGCGTATGGGTTCAGTTGCAATGAATTCACATGCCCAGAATGAATCATGTGTGCAGTTCATAAGATCAGGGCCTATAAAGAGACATTTATGGAAGTAATTTGCTCCAAAATATTTGCTCATGAAGGTTCTCAATAAAAGTAGCAAGAAGAAATGTTTTTAAGATATAATTTAAAAATATTATTTGAGGTCATATATTGCTTTGCTTTATGCAGTATATGCTTACTATCTCAAACAGATCTCAGATAAGAATACCAAGTAAGTGTATAGAAATGTGTAGAGTTAGAATAAAACATGCTCCTTGATTAGACACATTAAAAGGCTGTAAGTATTATGCAGTGGATGATTCCCTTTTATGTCAAGGCTGCTTCAAATATCATGATTCTGATTTCATATGTCCTAATTTTAAATCTAGCATCATCAAATGGGGTACAGATTAGACAAAAAAATCTATGCATATTCTGTCATGGCAGAACTTGGATTTCCTTATGTATAGAAAAGTAAGCATGACTCCAAGTATAGTCAAATGAGCCCCGTCAGGGGACTGCTGCACTGACACATCATGTACACAAATACAAAATAGGGAATGACAATACAGATCTCTGAACAATGTAATTGTAAGGGGACATTTGGCAGCTTGTTTTGTGGATTGCACATGCTTTTCACAGATGTGATAGCAATGGTCTAATAAGCAGTCAAACTGCAGGATAAACATGCCCAGGCTACTCTAGTAAAGTCTGAATTGAAGTGTTAGCATACCACTGTGTACAGTGGTCTTCATTGTTTTCCATGATATTTTCAATAGCAAAAATCTGTTTCTCAAAAGAGAAGCCCTTTTGGGGGAGAGAGCCACTGTGTGAACAAATTGATCTGAGAACTCAGAAAAATGCAATATAAGAATGGGAATATAATGGCATGAGCAGAATAGACATTAAAAAAAAATTAAATTAAAAAAAGCAGATTTGGTTTTCCTGGTTTTCAGAGAGAAATAATTGCATGTGAAGAATGGATATGGTTGCACAGTGAAAATTCTATTTTTGAGTATAGCTCTTATGGCAGAGTACAAGTTACAGACCTAATCATGTGCCTGCACAGAGGACAATTGCCTTGGAAGAACGTTATGATGGTTGCCAAAATCAAGTGCTTTAAAGTTGGAGAACACTAAAGCCTGAATGAACAAAGAAATCCTAACTGTGCTTTCCTGCAAATCGGTATTAAGATTTTTCTTGAAATGTGTCTTTGCCTTTTTTTTTTTTTTTCCCCATCAAAGAACCCTTTATCATTCATTACACAGGATAAGTAGGTGCTGATTACACAGTACCTACTGAATAAGCAGCTACTTAGAAAAGTAATCTTCACCAGCCAGCTAGCAGTGCCTTATTTACTGCATACCCAAAGCCTGCAGTAAATACAAAATTATTCATTTTTTCATGGGCTTTTCTGGGCCACTCATCACTGTAGTATTTGCATGCCTCAAGAACGCAGATGAATTTATCACTGCAGAAAGGTAGGAGACCATTATTATTATTCCCATTTTACAGCTGAAGAGATAGGGACTTGCCTGGAGCTACACAGTGAATTAGTGGCAGAGCAAGGACTGGAATTCACGGCTTGCAACCCTGTGCTCATTGCTGGAAACCACGCTGCCTTGCAGTCAGAGGTGCTGAGAAACCACAGCTCTCACTGACTTTGTCCACCACTGCAAGCAGCCTATAAGCCTTGGGCAGCCCCAGTTGGTCATCCATAAAAATATGACACATGGTTAATAGTCAACTGCCAGAATATTGGGTTTATTGTCACATTAAGAGACTAATATTTGAGTCTGGGGTTTACAAAAGGGTCTTGAACCTGGTTCACCCATGCCTGGGTGAATGCCTGAGCTACTGGGGTGCTGGTGCTTCCAGGGTAGGTAATTTACTTTTCTGTGGTGTAGATGCTGGAACTCAAAAAGCTGCGATAAGAGCATCATAATATGATTTCAAGAAAATGGCACTTTACGATGAAACACATTTAGACTTGAAAGCTAACTGACAGGCTTAAAGTCTCTTCTCTTGGATTATTCACCTGGAACTCATTCCCTCCTGCTGTGTCTTGAGCACACCCAGGATTCTGCCCCAGTGCTCTCGACACAAAAAGCATCTGATTAACATTTGATGGCTCTTGTTTTGTTCTTTTTAGTAAACTGGGGAAACACCAGTAGATCAAACTGCAACCATTCCCGCAGTCATATTTTATTTAAGTGACCTTTTTCTCTTTGAAGCTATTCTTTTGATCCTCTTCTGTGCACCTGGGATGATATGTTCATTGACCATTCCTGCTCTTTGGCTGCTAGAGTTAACACGGGTGTTAGCTCCCTGGATTCACAAGTGATACTTTTTAGACAAGCAGGGAGAGCTTCCTGTACAAAATTGACCAGTAGCCTGTGATCCAAGTATACAGCCCCAAATGCAAAACTAATCCACGAGTTTTCAATTGCTGAAGAGGAAAGGCATGGCGATAAATCCAGCTCATCTTACTGACGCAAGCAGAATCACAGAACGTCCTGAGTTGGAAGGGACTCACAAGGATCATCGAGTCCAACTCCTGGCCCTGAATGTGACAACCCCACAGTTGACACGGTGTGTCTGAGGGCGTTGTCCGGTCTCTTCCTGAACACTGTCAGGCTTGGGGCCGTGACACCTCCCTGGGGAGCCTGTTCCAGTGCTCCACCACCCTCTGGGGGAAGAACCTTTTCCTAATGTCCAACCTAAACCTCCCCTGGCACATCTTCCTGCCATTCCCTTGGGTTCTGTCATTGATCACCAGAGAGGAGAGAGAAACGCCTGCCCCTCCTCCTCCCCTTGTGAGGAAGCTGTAGCCCCATGAGGTCTCCCCTCAGTCTCCTCTTCTTCAGGCTGAACAAACCAAGTGACTTTAGCTGCTCCTCATACGGCTTCCCCTCTAAGCCCTTCACCAACTTTGTGTCCCTCTTCTGGACACTCTTCTGTAGCTTTATATCCTTTTTACCTGTGGCACCCAGAACTGCACACAGTGCTCCAGGTGATGCCACACCAGTGCAGAGTAGAGGGGGAAACAGTCCCATTTCTCAAAAATTTGCACCCAATGAAGCTGCTGTAGAATTTAAAGCAGGACCAGAGACAATTAGTATGCAGCCTGGGGACCTGGACAGAGTGTGCCGTGCTGTCCCTCCAGTTCATGTGCCTGTTTGCTTCCTTCAAAAACAACAGCACAAGTAACCAAAGAAAACACTCTGTACCCAGGACTGAACTGGAATCTGCCGCATCCTAAATATGCAGCTGGGAGGTTTGGGTGCTTTCTTTCCTCCAGGCAAAGCTCTCCTTGGCAAGGGCTGGCTCACAGGTGTTCATCTCCACCGATAGCTAACTCACTGAACACTCAGTCATCTCTGTAAAACCAGAACAATTTATGAGGAGAGAACAAGGAAAATCCATACAAAGTTCCCTATGTCCAAAAAGATAAAGACTGTCCAGAGCAAAGGGAATAAATGAGGCATCAGCTGCATGACAGATCCTCACAGCTGTTCTTCACTCTTTCTACAACTATATCCTCATCGTCCATCCTACTGACTTTTTAAAGAATATTAAAAGCAAAATTCTCAATATTCCTAGTGTTTCACCCTGGTTTTTTACATTGACTAATACAAATTGCTAAATTTTAGTCTGCTCTGCAGTTGTTGTATGAGCAAGGCACCTGCATTTTTCATTGAATAAATTATTTACCAAAAGGAAAAACAAATGCCCCTACTTAATATTTCTGCCCAATCTCATTCTTCATATTCAAACAAACTTTCATAGACTGAATCATAATTACTAGGTCACACTTGAGGTATAACCTCAGCTGATTTATGGGTGTAGTTCCACTGTTCTCCACTTAAAAAATTTATGCTACATGAAGATCTGTCTTATTGACTGATATACGTAATATGTATTATTATTTTTATCTTTCTAAATTCTACTGCACTAGGACTGACAATATATATTCACATAAAGCTGTAGAACTGGCATCACCTGCACTGGTATGGTGCATTATAATATTTGGTATAGTTCAGTCATTAATATTTAACATCCTGTAGTGTTATATATAGATAATTGTAAAATTGCCATCAATATCTTTCCCAAAACATGAATTGTCAGGTTATTCTCTTTTTAGTTTATTTTTTGTTTTTTGTTTTGTTTTGTTTTTTTTTTAGCAGCTCTGTCCAATATTTTACATATGTTAATTCTAGATCCAACAGTTTAAAAACTCATTTTTCTTGAAATTTTATTTATTATAGAACTTGAATCTATATAACAGAAGTCACATTTAATGGGATTTGGAACTGCTGAGAACATTTATTCCAATGTAGCCCTTGCCAATAAATTCAGCCTGAAAATCAGTATATTGCAAATCCTAAAATAAATGTAAGTTGTGTCTACAGCTTTCCAATGGTTTGCATTAACATATTTTTGTAGCAGTAGCTAATTATTATAATGAATCATTACAGGGTGACTTGAAAGCATTTGTAAAATTTTACAGGAGTGGAAACTAATATTTGTTGATATCTTTGACAGTTACCTGTGCTGATTTGAAACAGAAATAATGAGTTCTGTCAATATGCCCAGTGCACAAGTAAACAACACAGAGAAATCTAGTAAATACAGAAACTATAGCAGCCAAAAGAACATGTGAGTTCATCACAACAACTTCAAATGTGCTAATCCGATCTTATTTTAGCATTTCCATATCCAAAACCCAGTTGACAGGTAGACTTGATATGTACATACCTGTATCAATAGGCAGAAATATTTATAGCTTGTGATCTAAACATGAGATATATACATGCATATGTATGTATAATAAATTTCAGAGATGTACTGTCAAATGTATTTTGGTATCTCTTCTCTATATTTAATCAACTTCTAAACTTCAGATATTCTGTCCCTGACATCACTAAGTAAATTAGGTTAATATAGCCCTATATTGTCCATAAGTACACTCACACTCCATCCATTATGAACATTTGAATATATACCTAATGAAGACTTCATCAACATTGATCCTTCCATCTTAGTTCAATGAATTTCTCTGTTGTTCTTTCTAAGATTTGTTCTCTCATTCCTGTTTGAAGGAATTACATGTACAGGAGCATATGCATAAATCCTTGAATATTGATGCAGCACTTGTATGCTCTAGTTTAAGCCTG
The DNA here is from genome assembly GCF_037038585.1 of Patagioenas fasciata. Classification (NCBI taxonomy): domain Eukaryota; kingdom Metazoa; phylum Chordata; class Aves; order Columbiformes; family Columbidae; genus Patagioenas; species Patagioenas fasciata. The sequence goes on along the minus strand of NC_092520.1, from coordinate 120,267,832 downwards.
ATTAATCTTTATGAATCATATGTATGAAACGGAATCATTGTGGTTATTCTCTGCAAAATGCTTTCTTACTTAGATGCTTCAGAATATTGAGTAAGTTGGGGTTTTTTTGCTCAACTGCCTAGTTAAAGATGTGCTCTGTCCTCAAAAGGAGTACACCATCCAGTCTCATACTTATAGAAAATATGCGTCTGAATCACCAGACAGGAGGACTGGGGCCTTAAAGATCATATACAATGCTATCCTAATGACCCACTATTTTTCAAGTCTACGTGTATCTGCTACTCTAGCTACCTAAAATACTAACGAGAAAAACTAGCCTTTTTGAAGAAATTAACCCAAGATATTTCATATGTCATAGTATCATAAAGTTCAGAGGTTTTCTGAGTTGATGCTCACCTGTGCACAACAAAAAGAATCTAAGTTTACATAGAAAACTAACATTTTAGATATAAGCATGTATGACCAGTCTTTAATATTGAATAATCTACTTGAAGACATTAGTTACAAGTATCTTACATCTTTATATAACACTTTTTTGTCCTTCACATTATTATTTATTTCTATGCAGAAGTATAGTTTGTATATTTCATGCTTAAAAGTTAAATTCTGGAGAACTGAAAGGTCCTCAGGCAGCTGTCTGTGAATGTCAGGGTGCAACAACTGCTACCACTGAGTAAGCAAAATGCACGTCTGTTTGTTCCATCCATGTCTAACTTCGGCTGTTGGTTACACCTGCTTCTCAGTAGGCCTGCTAAGAAGCTTAAGTACATCTATTTGCATTGTCATTCCCATACTATTAGCACAGTATCTACAGTTACAAAGCAGCGACCCTGTAATCAGTCCAGCTCAGAGGTGGGCAAAATGTGAACTTCACATCTATATTCACTGTGTCGGTATAAGTACCTGAAATCAGTTTGTTAACTTGGCCCAGGATGTCAAATCTAAGAGACATTCAGGTTATAAACTTTGTTTGGGCAGCACCCTTATTTCAAAAAACTTCTACTTGCATTGCCAATCTCTCTAGTCCACAATCTTATCTCTGCTAAAAAAAAACCTTGACCTTCCAACAAGAAGAGAAACCAGGCGAAGATTCAAGGTGGGACAACAGCAGTCAGTTGTTCATGGGACATAACACTCATGGAGGAAGTGACTTGCTGCAAGGTTCATGAATACCCAGAAAAAACAGCCTGTATTCTCACAAAGCCAGAGGAAAGCAAACCAGAAAGTCATGGTGTATCATGCTATGGAAATTCATGGACTGTGTGATGCAGGAGAAACTCCTTCTAAGTAGCCCCTTCTGCCTCCCAAACGCAAGACCATGAACTAGCAGTTAATGATGTGCCACATGCTGCAAATCCCCTTGGATTTCATGGCTTGTATCTCAAGGGCAGAGTTGGATAGGTTCTGCAGGAACAGGGAGAAGATTTCACACCTGAACCTGTCAAGAATGTGCATAAAGGCTGAATTCTTGCTTGGGAAAAACATCCAAGAGCAGGTTTGAACCCACACTCTGACTTTGCATTGCTATTCGCTGGTGTAAAGGAAAATCTCTCTTTTTCCAGTACAGAGGAGAAAATGGTTATCTCACTGGCAAACTGGACTGATATGAGCCAACTGTTGAAACCCACCTGTGCACAACATTTCCCTGCAGATGCACTGCAAGAGCCATGCCAGGCCTGAACCCCACTGTTGGCCCTAGCCCTGTGCTCCTCACCAACCAGCACTGGATTTTCAACACTGACACTCATCTCAGACACACAGGTGGAACTTAAACTAGGCAAATCTGGCCCAGCTGGGTTTACCTGTAGGAAGGATAGGATCTATAAGGCCGAAGGGAATTGTAAGGAGTCAGACAAGCTGGATTTGGTAGAAAAGCTGGAGCCTCTTTATGTGGGTGCAGACAGGGACATCACTGTAAGTAACACACAATCTTTGCTTTAATGCTCTAATCCAAGGATTTATAACCTTACTGAAAAATGTTGGAAATGTTCTCCAATCCTTTGAGTGGGTGAGGTATCTTTAGATATCATTTCCCTGGTCTAATGTGGCAAAGTGTCTAATATGGATCCAAACTCATTTAAATTTCCTGCCACTTTTGAGAAATAGGGCTGTCGGCTCCCAAGGCTTTCACCTCTGAGTAGGGACCTCTGTAAGGCGCCTAGAGTGGTTTCCAGAAACACTGTGCAGCTTAGGGCATGTTATAAATCCATGACAGCAGTGTTCAGGCATATCCTTAACCTTCACTCAGCTATTAGTCCAGTGTGTGGAAATGGACAGCAGCGTAGGTTGCCCATAACAGATAGGATGGACTGTCAGACAGAAAATGTAGCCTTTCATTCGTTTCTAAACTGAATGTGTGCAGAAAGCAACGTGCTCAGGATTAGCTTCAGATCAAGGTTTTAGACCTTTGAACCTGTAGATTTAAGAATCACCACAAATAGCCTGCCAAAGCGTCAGTGTCGCTTGCTAAAGATGTCTCTTTTCACAACCAGCTGGAATTCTGCTGGGACAGAGCAGGTGGTCACCTGTGTCTCTCCCTCAGTGGCACCACTGATCTATTCTGTGTCACACAACAAGGGACCAACTCTATCTCCGAACAATCATTCCCAATGTTACTGTGCCCCCAGCCACCTTTCACAAAGCTCTGTTTAGTAGCTTTCTATTGCCCCTGAGATGCACAAAACAAACCACCAAAGCATCAGGTCATAAAAGCAGCTCTGTCTGCAGCGTGGCTGTCAGACAAGGGAAATGCAGGCCACTGGTCATGTTTTGTGGGTATCCATGACACTGTAGAGTGGGCATGCACGAGGAAAATAAAAGGCTTTTAGTATCACTCTGTATCATTCAGAAATACACCAAATGCTTCAAAGTCTATCAGACTCTAACACATCTCACATCAGCAAGGTTATGAGTATCATTTTATTACCAGATACAGTTGTGAATCAGTTTGGGAAAAGTAATACGGAGTTTCACAGCACGACGCTGTTTTCATAGCTTAGAGCAGAGGTGTCAAACTCATTTTCACCCAGGACCACATCAGCCTCGCAGCTGCCTTCAAAGGGCCAAACGTAATTTTAGGAGTTTAACTGTTAAGGACTAGTTACATTTACACAGTCTTGATGTGGTCCCTGGTGAAAATGAGTTTGACACCCCTGGCTTAGAGGATGACAGGATGGCTGAGGCTGGAGGGGATCTCTGGAGATCAGCCAGTTGCACCTCCTCCTCAAGCAGGGTCAGCTACAGCAGTTTCCCGGGATCATTCCCCTTCATGTTTTGAGTATCTCCGCAGATGGAGACTTCACAACATCTCTGGGCAACCTGTTGCTACCTTTGACCACTCTCAAAGCAAAAATGTGCTTTCTGGTGTTCAGGTGGAATGCTTTGTTTTTTTTTTAATTTGTGCTCTGCTCACTGTCCTTTGTTGTGTCAGTGGGTAGCACTGAGCAGAGCCTAGCTTCCTCTTCTTCATTTCCCCCCATCAGGTATTTATACACATTGATGAGATCCTCTTGAGCCTTCTCTTCTCCAGGCTGAACAGTCCCAGCTCTGTCAGCCTCTCCTCATAGAAGAGATGCTCCAGTCCTTGGCCTTTTGCTGGACTTTCTCCAATATGTCCACGCGTCTCCTTGCGGGGAGACCAAAGCTGGACCCAGCACTCCAGGTGTGTCTCACCAGGGCTGAGTAGAAGGCTCTCCACAAATACTGAAAGAGAAGGGAGTGAAAACAAGACTTTCACCCTTTGTTCAGCTTCAATCTCTCTGTTGAGAGTGGTCTAGTTGGTGTTAGCGGATGGTTAGGGATTCATGCAGTGACCGATGAATTCGGACTGCTCTCTATTGGAAAAGGATTTGTATCACCAAAATCACTGTCCCAAACACTGCCTTCTGTGGAATATTAGCTAGGAGGTCATAGGCAGAAGATTTCAAGAAAACAGGCCATCCTCCACTGAGATGCCAGAAGCGAAATGCTTAGGCAGAAGAGAATGCCTCTGAAGAGCCACTGCTTGGGTCAATACCCACAGCATGTCACACCTCCACGTAACTTCATGAGCTTTCTGTAGCTCTCTTGGGAGAAGAAACAGCTTGATCCATGACGGAGACGCCTTTGGCTGCTGGATAAACAGGCTATTTTCCAACAGGTCACAGTGTGAATATTTGGTGTGCATTTCCCAGCGATCTCCCAAGTATGCAAGTACTCACACGTGCCATCGTAAAAATCGCAGCCCAATTTGCCTGTGTTATTGTTTCAGTCCTGTGTAGAGGGCGATCTACCTCAAATGCGTTTATCTCTGCAAATAAGCAACATTACTTAATGAAGTGGGGAGGAGTCAGTGAGGGACCACACAAAACTTCTCCCAAGTATTAATGAAAAACACAGTATGGTATGGTTTCTGGTAGGCTGTGTTGGCTTTTACTAAACATCAGCACAGAGAACTAAAACCAGCCAAATGAGACATTTCCTTGACCACAATAAAAAGCCATCGTTTCACATACTAACTTCAACATATCCTGTAAAACCGAACAAGGAGGCTAAGAATACAAATATGGTAAGTCTGAATCACAAGGGAGTGCCTGAAAAAACACAGAGCAGAGGATATGTACTACACCGTTGCATTCAAAGCAAAGATCTCTCTATTGCTTGTAATAACTCTGCTACCACGGGTCAAAGCCACCATCCTGAAGGGATCCAATCTGAAAACCTATGCAATTAATGCCTGACAAGCTCTCAAGAAAGCACCTTTGCCCGCGAGTTAATACCTTGCATTACAAACAACATGTTTCGCATAGAACAGAACCAGATCTGTAAGGCACTGCTACCATACAGACAAGGCTATAGAAAAAATCAAAACAAAACAAAACAAAAACAACCAGCCGCTGCCGTTAGGAGCCACCAGACGCACTTCCCCGCGGGTGTCACCGCCACCAGTGGAGCCCAAGACGCTTTTCCTTCCCGGCCGCCCAGCAAGCGGCGGCTTCCTCGGCCGCTCTACCGGGCAAATGACCCCACACCCCCGGCTCCTGCCCGGCACCCCCACAGTCACCGGCCTCACGACCCCCGGAGCTGCCGCGGCCCGATGGCGCCACCGCCCGCTCCGCCGCGCGCTGCCCGCGCCGCGCGCTGCCCTTGCGTGGGGCTGCGCTGCCCCCTGGTGGCGGCGAGGCAAAACTGCGGCCTTTTCGCCCAGGTCGCCCACCCGGGACCACGGCGACACGGCGAGAGAGCCCGGCGCCTCGGGGTCGCAGAGCGGCGTTTTTCACGCGTGAGAGGGGTATTTGTCAGCTTGCCGGTTTGCCGAGTCAGGTGCTCTTTAAAACAAAAAATAATTTTTCTTCAGGCTTTTCTTTAGCATTTTCTTGCTGTTTTCGCTTCCCCGAGTCTTAATTGCTTCCTCTGCTTTCGCAATGTGGATCTGCAGCACAACGGCTTGGCGGAGATGCAGCGAGTCAGAGGAATCGAGGCTGGGTTCTGCTCTCCGGAGCTGTCACCCGCTCGCACGGGAAGTCTAGGCCAACATTTCTACAGCTCTCTTTTGTAAAATTATTTAAAGATCACATATTTTTACAACATCACCTATGCGGAGATATAAATAGTTCATACTAGAAATCAAAGCACTGTAAAAAATCTGATTTAAACACCCCTAGGCAAGAACATTATAATGAGAAACTACTGGGGCTTCATACTATTTTGCTTGGATATTTTTAAGCACCGGGAAAGCTATTCTGATAGCAACATTCATTCACAACTTCATATTTATTGAAGTCACTAAGTAACAATGTATGCCATTGGCTCTGCAGTTAAGATCATAAATCATTGCTGGAAAACCTGAACACAGCTAAGCACCACATATAACAAAAAAGAAAAAGATAAAAGAAAAATTAAATTCATAAGGACCAGTCTTCAAACCATGCAGACCGTGAGCTACTCTCACATATAGCAGCACCCTTTATAGCAAAGAGCTACAGAATCACTATTGATTTCAGTGGAGGGATTAATTTCATAGGGCTTTTTTTTTTCTGGATATAGGAAAAAGACAAATACTTCATTGATCCATAATGTTGCCTCAAAGACAGACATTACCTTATCAGATCTGTTAATTTAATGACTGAGTTTGGAGTATTATTTCAAGTATGGTAACAGCAAAATATATTTAAATCGTATTTAGCACATGTAACACCTATGTTACAAAACGTTGCATCCATCTCAGAGAAAACACAAGGACTCTGCGAAAACTGGGACTACACAACACTCATTTCGTCTTTTGGGTAGTTCAAAATGCACCAATCCTTCAACACCTGCAAGTAGTGTATAATATATGTGACCTGGACATATAGCAAGTGTAATGCTCCCTATACTGAGGCTGGGAAGAAGTGCATACCTTTTTCTGAAATATCACTACACACAGTCACTGGAAGACCTCGAAGTTATTGCAGCTCTCTTGAAATTTTTAATACTGATAGAAACTGTGGATGTCTAATAATGGAAATGTACAAAGAGAGTTAATATTGAGGGTACAAATCCCCACTTCAGCATTTAAGAGTTACAATGGTTTAGATCAGGTCCGTTGCCTACAGAAGGGCAATATAGGTACAGATCGATGTATGTATGGGTATGCATATATATGTATGCTTATCTATGGCAGCGTAAGGAGACTATATACCTGATATACGGCCTATATACCGTTACGATGGCCCTGTCCCACGGTTACACTACACCTGCCTGGCTGGGCTGTAGCAGAGGCCCTCCCCGCCGAGGGTCGGTGCCGGTCGGGTTTGCCAGGACCCTGCCTCGGGAATGGTCCGGCGGCTGCTCCCTGGATCCCGGGGCACCGCGGGACCCTCCCGGGGCTCTGGAGGGGTCCGGCGCGGCCCTCCCCGGAGGACTCCGCGCTGAGGTCCCCGAGGGGCGGGCGGGCCCCTCGCACCCACCCGCGCTCCCGGCCGCGGGCTCGGCGCGGGGGCGGCGCGGGCGCGGCGCTGCGGCGAGGCCGCGCCTGCCAGCGGCGGGGAGGCAGCGCCGGCGCTCCCGCTCCGCTCCAGGTGCCGCTCCGCAAGTTTCGGACAAACACCGCCCCCTCGTCCTCGTCCCCCCTCCGGCGGCTGGTAAGCGCCGGGCTCCTGCGCCCGGCCGGGCAAGCGGAGGTCCGGCGGGCAGCCCTACCCGCAGCCCCCGGGCGGCTGCCTCTGCGCCCAGCGCCGCGCACATGGCCGCGGGAAACTTTAGCAGGCAGGCGGGCGAGCGGGCGGGCTGGGGGCAAACCAGGGGTCGCCGCAGGGGTTTGGGAGGGGAGCGGGGGGAGGAAGGGAGGAGACGCGGGCGAGCAGGTGGCATCCTCTGCGGAGCGGTGCGGAGCGCAGTGCGCGGACGGCGGAGGGGAAGGGGCGGCGGTCGCCGGGCAGGTGCGGGCAGGAGGGGGCTGCGCGTATGCGGAAGGGAGCAGCAGCCCCGCAGAGCCCGGTGCGGAGCGAGCGGGACCCGGCGCGGGGCAGCGCAGGGCGAGCGGGGGGACCCCCGGGGGGCGGCTTTTGGTTTGGGCTTTTCGCCTCGCTGCGCCGGCGGGGTGGGGAGAGTAAGTTGCTGAGCGGTGTAGTGTGGGGGGCACAGGGTTCAGGTGGAAAATCCAGGCAGCTCCCCTCTGGATGTGTTTTTGGAAGTTGTTTATGTTTTTGCGTTGGTTTTGGGGTTTTTGGGTTTGTGATTTTTGTTTGTTTACTTGTTTTGCATGTGCGTGTTTGGGTTTTTTTTAATAGTGCTCAGAGCATAATATTAGTGCTCAATGCATAATATTAGTGCCCAGTGCTGAAATTGGTCATCTGGTCGCTGAGGCAGGTATCCGAAAAGCGTCAGTCACTGGAGCAGCTACACATGCTGTCATTCTTCGTGCTAGCGTGAGTTTTATGTGCCTTTGCGAGGAAGGTCACTTTTTACCCACCCCCCCGCCATCCCACCCTCTTTTTGCTAAGCTGTGCATCAGCAGCCTGAATTCCAAGAAGCAGTAGGTGTTTCTTGGCATTTCGACTGGGATTTTGGAAAGGGAAGCCGGGTATTTAATGGGAAAAAAATTGCAATGGAAGGAAGGGATGCGGAGGCTGCACACAGCCCTGGGCTTGCAGGCATGTGGAAGTTGTTGAAATAGGTAAAAGGGTCGAAGTTGGCATTTGGAAAACAGTGACTGTATCTTTAGTTACTTGTATGACAGATGAATATAAGGAAAAACTGGGCCACTAAGAATTTTTCCCGTTTTGCAGTTTGCTGTCAGCAGAAGGTAAAACATGTCCTTGAAGATATATAATTTTACATAAACAGCTGATGTTTACATAAGCCTAGATAAGTTTGTAAAAAACACAGCACAAGGTGCAGCGTTAGCTGAACTCTGCTATCCTGCTGTTCGTCCATGTAATAATTTTTTTTTTTTTTTTTTTTAAATTGTTGCAGCGTAAGAGCAAAGTGAGCAGCCGCACGTTTACCAAAGCAACCACCTGCGTTCCTCCTCTCCTCTGGAATGGACAATGGGATGCTCTCTGGCTTTATCATGATCAAAAACTTCTTCCTCTTCTGTGTTTCCATGAGTTTAGCCAGCCACTTTGGGTGAGTTGCCAATTGCGTTTGAATTTTTGCTGTGGGTTTTTTAAGGAAATTAAAAACATTGGCTCCGCGTGGCGCAGAGCAACCGAGCAAAGCAAGTGGGCTTTGCATTTTGTCTTAACGTGCTGGTGTCAGGAGGAAGAGAGTGATTTGCTTTCCTGCTCAGATTAATTGTCTCATATCGGTTCTTTATGCCTGTGATGCTATTGCAGGAAGGCATGTGAGGCACGGGGAGCTCAGACCAGGCCAGATGCTGAGTGCTCTGGCCTGAGCATAGCAGAGTCAGGGACTTTGGTGCTCCCTGTCCTCGTGGCTGTGATCAGGGGGGCTTGTACCCTCCCTCTCACCTGGCAGGTGCAGGCTACAGGCAGTATGGCAAGACTGCAACAGCAGGACTGGGTACATGCTGCTAGCTGGTACAGGCTTGCCTAGTGAGTAAGCTAAGATCGTGACTGCTCAGAGGGATGACTGAGTTTGAAACTTGCTAGAATAATTAGAAATTGTGTTGCCCTGAAGCATATAACAAGCAATCCTGTTTCCTTATTTTTGCGTTGGATGCTTTCCTGATAGTGACATTCTGAAAACTGTATTGAAGAAATACCCCTACTATATGTCTTAGAAAAAAAAAAACAAACCAAAATAAAACCAGAAAACCCCTATTTATATATTTTTTCCTAAAGCCATAGATCTTAAACGCTTTCCAAAATTGGGCTATGCAATGAAGTCTAGAAAAAGCATTTCGCAAGTGCTTTGGGAACGTAGGTTGATTCTTTGTGGAGGAGAGCAATTATTTATTATTTCACCAGAAAAAAAAGAATCCTTCCAACGTGCTGATTCACAAGCACACCCATCAATTCCTTGCTATAAGAAGATATACAACAGAGATGCAAATCAGGTTCTGATTTCAACCAAGGGGATTTTTGCCAGATTGGAACTAGGAGAAAGACCAGACTTGGAGTGATGGCTGTCTGTGCTGTAAGCAGAACTTAGCTCTGTCTCCAGTGTGTCCTATGGCCACAGGGGCTTGTATGAGTGGTTGTAGGACTGCACTGTACAAAGGGTGCAAAGAGCTCCTTGCGGATTTGTTCACCATGGAAAAGCTTGGTCCTGCTTTCACTGTGGTCTAAAGAAAAACTCTCCCTGGAGTTTGTGATAGAAATGAAGAGGGCTTAAGTAGTGTGAAACTGGTTTTAAACTTGTCTTGACATGATTGTAATTTGACAAAGTATTACTACATTGAGAAAATCTTGAGGACTACAACCTTAAGTCCTTCCTGATTGTCCATCATCCCTGCAGAAGGCAGAACATTGCAATAGTTGAGAATGACCTGTTTGGTGTGGGGTCTTTTAGCTGTGTTACTCCTCTAACAGAAGAACAGATAGGCGAGGCTGCGAAAGAAAGAGGGGATTTAACTCGCACTTTCGACTCCGAAGCAAACACTGAATGAATCTTAAGTCCCAGGTAGGAATCGGTGTGACCTGTAACCTGGCAGATAATCAGAACAGGACAGTTACGGGAAACTAGGACACTTGTTTTCTGCGAGTAACTCAAAAAGCTTCTGTGCACTAAAATGAGATCATCATGTAACCTCCTCCCTTCCCCTCCCATTTCTGATCTAGTAATTTTAGTCTAGGCCTGCAGAGATAAGCAGCTCCAATTCACTGCACCATTCACACACTGCCTTAGGGCTGAATTTTGACCTGGCTCAAAAGACAGAGGATGCTCCAGCGTTTCTGTTTCAAAGGTAGAAGCAGTTTCAGAGTGTAATTTGCTAAGTGCTTTGGGACTAACTCTTCAGGGTAGAGTGGTACAGTTTACATGTAGGCTAGTATATTAACTGCAAGAATCTAATACTGCTAATACTTGCTGTTGCTACCAGGTTCTTCTTTATTAGCTTCATCCATGCTTGGACTGCACTGTTATGTTGCAGTGCATTTTGCAATGTGCTAGATAAAAGTTGTTGGTCAAATGAGCACAAATTAAAAAGCAAAATACAGTAGGACATTACAGATGAAGGCAGAGATTTATTGATGATTCTCCGTAGTAATTCCATATAATATAAATATAAATCATAATTACATAAATAATAAATGCAGTTTTTGCTGACATAGCCAAAGCTACCCTGGGGGATTTTGATGCACAATGCCTGATAAAATAAACAGGAATTATGTATCTCAGTCTCCTACGCTACTTCAGAAATCTCAGCAAAACTACGTGATTAATGTTTAACATAAATGTGGAGTGACTATCGAGAGTTATCCACATCAATAAGCAGTAGAGAAGGACTGTAGGCATAGCTGGTAGAAGTTATTTAAAGAAAAATCATTGAATTAAAATTCAATGGTATAGATGAAACAAGAAGAGAATGCAAAGCCTCCCCACCGTTGTTGGTGTGACAGTTTTATGAGTCTACTTCTGCAGAAATGGTCCAGCACGAGTCACAGCTTTCTCAAGCTTGCTTGAATTCAGCTTGAGTTGTATAATGCTTTAATGAGTTAAGGTATAATACGGAAGTATTTCAAGACAGTTTACAATTTTCTTGAAAGTAAACATTTATAACAGAGCTAGAGAGTAATTGGAAGTCAAATATAACCATGAAGAGTGTTGGTAGCTGAGACAAGAGGCTGATTAGTGTTGGTAGCTGAGACAAGAGGCTGATTCCTCCCATTTGTTTTATGTGAAGGATTGCACTGAAATCAGTTGTGGTTTCATGAATGCAAAGCCCATGGAGTCAGGCTGACAAAACCAAAGTGGAAGGTGGGTGATCTTCTGGCAATGGGTGAGTGGAAATTCAAAATAATTCAGATTCTGCTCCCTTCAGACTGATGTCCACAACAGCAATTCTGTGAGCGTCCCACAGGGAGGAAATCAGTGTACATAGGGTTCTGTCCTGCCAGACTCGGCAGGTGCTGTGGCACTGCCCAGCATCTTGCACTTTCTGGCCCTCGGAGACCCCACACAGTTGCAGCCCTGCAAGGGTCAGCATGAAGAGTCTGGAGCACAAGTGTGATGAAGAGCGGCTGAGGGAACTGGGGCTGTTCAGCCTGGAGAAAAGGAGGCTGAGGGGAGACCTTATTGCTCTCTGCAACTGCCTGGAAGGAGGTTGTAGCATGGAGGGGTTTGGTCTCTTCTCCCAACTAGCAAGTGATAGGATGAGAGGAAATGGCCTCAAGTTGTGCCAGGGGAGGTTTAGATTGGATATTAGGAAAAATTTCTTCACAGGGAGAGTTGTGAAGCATTGGAACAGGCTGCCCAGGGAAGTGGTTGAGCCACCATCCTTGGAGGTGTTTAAAATGAAGTTCTTAGGGTCGTGGTTTAGTGCCAGAGTTAGGTTATGGTTGGACTTGATGATCTTAAAGGTCTCTTCCAACCAAAATGATTCTATGATGGGTGACTGCCTGCACTGAGTTCTCCATAAGAGGAGGCAGCACATGGTTGGCCCCATGCTGGCCAACATTACTGCATCCTGAATCTTTTTTGCAAGCCCCGGACTGTCCATGGGGACGTCTCTAGGGACATGCTGGTGATGCTCAGTCCCTCTGTGTTTGCATTTTAGATATTCAATTTCAGAAATCTGTCTGAGAGCCAAAAACAATGGGGACGCATGTTGTTGGTGTAACCACAGTTTAGTTGCCATCTGCTAATAATATTTGTAACAGTAGAAACATGGAAAATAGAAGATCCCAATTAAATGTAGCCAATGCAAGACCTCTCTGTACACTGTAAGAATTCAGTCCATGGCATGTCTGTAGTTTCACAAGCATTTCCACTAGCTCACAGCCCTTATCACTAAGACCATAATCCTGCTATTTAGGCTAAACATACTTCTCCTTCAGGCTGTGGCATTTCTTTCAAGTTGGTCTCTTCAAGCCTAAGCAGTTAGTTCTGCTGGTTTATCCCTTTCCAAGTACTTGCAGATGCTAGTGAGTTCTTCCTCCTATTTTTAAGACTAATGTTGTAAGTGTTATCATATGTTTATGTGGTCATGCTTAGCCATTTAAAAAAAGAAAATTCTGTTTTCCTTTCCTTCTCCATGTCTCCAGATAGCTTTTTGAACCCATTAGGCAATTTAATAATTGGGAAACTAAGTGGGTAGCTAGAACTGTGTGGAGGAGGCAGGCAGACATCACTCGGTCCCTCTGCTGAACAGAAAGCTACAGCTTCAGCATTTCTGTTTCACCTGGCCTTGCTGGCTGGTCAAATAGCAGGTGTGTACCTGCAGGGCACCCAGCACGTGCTTGGTGCAGGGTCAGCCCTGGCACACGTTGCCTCTCAGTGAAGCTGCAGGTTGGTGACTTGGAGAGCTGAGAGCACTGGGGGGGTGTTTAATGACCAGGAGACATTCATGGTATTGAAAGGGGCATTAAGGTGCAAGGGAGTGAGATGTTAAGATGTTGCCCTATGAAAAACAGGCTTGCTTTGTACTGCTCAAAAATTGCTCATTCCCAGAAGGTAGTAAAATACTGCTTTTGCTAAATAATTATTTTTTAAGGATCTGCCAAGATCATTAAAGTTTCATTATTTTCAGACAGTCCTCTCCCCTATCCTAATGAAGAGCTGAATCTTCATTGCACAAATTCGCAAAATATCATCATTTTCGTATCTCGAGAATCTGTAAGAAAGGCATGGTAAGAAACTAAGAAAAGTAGATCGTTTGTGTCTGGCCAGCTGACAGTATCCAAAAGTGTGCAAGTATGTTCTCTACTGTCTTTTCCACAAACTGTTAATTTGTCTGATGTTCTGATGTAATTTCAATCCTGTTAAAGCAGTCTATGGGAAACTGTACTTTTAAGAGAGAAAGAGAAAAAAATACAACTTTTAGTTGCAAAACACTCCTCAGTTATTTTTCCAGTTTCTCTTTTTAAAAAAAAAAAAAAAAAATTTTTTTTTTGGGAAATCATGAAATATCTACCATACGTTTTCCTCTTATTAAATCTAAGCTATGAATAGTACCTGTCATGATTTTTGCTAGATGCCAAAAAAGACGGTGATGTTTAAAATGGTAAATGATAAAGTTCTTGGAAGAGGTGGCTGAGACTCTAAAGAGAGTTATTACATTTTACACTGATGGGCCTTTTCTGTGGCTTCTGATTTTTTCAGTCACCCTGGAATTGTAATATTAAATAAATGTGATGAGAAGTATTCCTGGTTGGCTTATTTTATGTTCAATAATGGGCTTTAGATGTAATTATCTTCAAATTTTCTTAGCATTTTCCTGAGGTTCTTTTCTAGGTTTATGGATAACATAACTGGAAGTGTCTGCTATGAAAACATTTTTGGTTGCAGAGAGGCAATAATGTGCGTACCTGCTAATATGTTGATAAAACCTGATCTTTAGCTGTGTGGAAATAATTTAGGATATCACCTGTTTTCTCTACTACTCATAGGGCTATAGTATATAACACATGCACGTGACTTTGCAAGGACAGTTTAATGGTCTCATGTCATATAAGACAATCTCAGCACTTACTCCAAAACTTAAGTTGCTATTTCACCAGCAATCACAAAAATATGAATTAAATGCTGACTTCTCTGAAAAGAAAACGTATTATTTGATTTGCATCAATGACAAACAGTAATTCATCTACAAATGCAACTTCACATGATACTGACATTTCTTTGAAATTCAGCATCAGGTGAATTCCTTTTCAGATGAGGGGATCAGCCAAATCTAAATTGGATTGCAGGTTTGCAGATGAAATACAGACTTTTTGTGAGTCTTCGTCCTAGTTGTTTCTCCATCTTTTTCATCTATTAGTTAGCTTTTCTTCTGGAGATTTATAGAAGTATTTCAGTATTTGAGGTGTGTATACTATTCTTGTGAAAGATAGCTGAGATAGAAGGAAGCAGCATCAATTACTCTTCTTAGATTTAGAGGAGCACTTAAGAGAACTAAGTATATTTTGTCCCATCCCCACAAAAATAGTTCAACAGAAATCTTCCCTCTGAGTTCAATTGGCTTTGAATTCAGCCATAAGCACTAAAAATAACAAGCTTTTTCAAGAGCAGAGAAGCTAGTGAAGCTTTGTATCCTGTGCCCCCAGCACTGTACCTTTGCAATAATCCGCATTTGGCGTCCCTTGTTCCCATTGCAACACCTACATGTTACTTCTGCGATCCTTTTCTCCCAGGATCTTTCCTAATCACCCCACAAGTCTCCTCCGTATCTCTTAATTAGCAGAGAGGAGGTGGGCTGGTTTTGCTGAGGCTGCTCCTGGGCTACATGCATGCTGACTGGCCCAGTCAGCGGGCCAGGGGGAATAGATGACTGCTGACCTCACATCTTTACTTAATGAGGCACTAATTTAGATCACGCTCCCCTTGTCTAGTCACCGCTTCTCATGGAACTTACAGAAATGAAATGAAGTCTGATCTCTCTGCTTCTTTGTTAGGTGCATTGGAAAATGAGAATGGGTTCCTGCATTGATATGTGAAACAGGCAAACAGCATGATGCATATCTCTTTCTTACAAAAAAAAAAGAAGCTAAAATAAATGAGAACATTTTAAAATAGTATTCTAGGATTTTTACCAAAGCATTAGTTACGATCGTTGCATATGAAGAACCTCTGTAATTTCTGTTTCTCTTGTTTGTATTTGCTAAGCTGCTGCTTGTCAATATTCACCTTTACGTGGTGAATCCCTTTGATTGTGATTGACAAAAGTACACTGCATTTTGTCTTTAGTGGTCTGGCATGCAAGGATGTCCAATGTTTCTGTAATCAGTTTGCATCTGCTGGATTAACTGTATTTTTTTTATAATCAAACATGTCTGTGATATTGTCTGCCTTATTTGCTCACTAGAGGTTGTGGTCACACCATAGGAAACAGAATTAATTTGGTCTTTTGACCACTGAGAGATGGGATGGCCTAAAAAATGAGCAAGGTTTGCGGCAATGCCTTTACCTGCCTACTTGGTGGCCTTGGGCTCTCCAGTGTTGAGCTTGTTAAGGGTCACAGCAGTGCCAGCAGCCCTTGTGCTGCGAGGACCCTGCGTGGCTGGGGATTTGCATGTGCTTTGCATGTGCTTTGGCATTCCTGGGAATGCTGCAACTGCCCAGCCTCACTCCGCTTTCCTGAGAGGCTTTGTCATTCTTTCATTTTCCAGCACAAACACACAAGCTGTAAAGCAAAGAGGTGCAGGACTGAGGGTCCCCATGTCTGTGAGTGGCTATATGGCCACCAGCAGCTCACCCTTAGCCAGGTCTCAGGTCATTTAAACTTCCAGGCCCATTTTATGGGTGTCATCGAGATCCCATTAGTGTAAACCTTGTGCAGGTAAAACCAGTTTGAGGTCCTTTGTCTTTCTTTGTATAAATTCTGTTCTGTTAGTTAAGCCTAACACATATGTTACAAGCATTCTGCAAGGCAAGCTGTTCAGAGGGATGCTTCAAGGTTCTGTATTTACTGATTTATTTCCCTGGGGACTGGTAGTAAATAAACATGGATTTTTAAGTTTTTTTGTCTCAAAGTGACTGGCTCACATTAAGTTCAGGTTGTTGGAGTGTAAGTGGTTCCTGTCTGCTGGCAGGATGCATGCGGCAGGGTACGGTTCCTAGTGGGGCGATGTGCCGTGTTGTAGCTGGAACACTTGGCGATTTCATCAGAGACTGAAACTTGAATAAGCTCTGAGTGTGAGCAAACTTGCTGTCTTAAGGGGTGCTCGCTGCTTGCTGCAGGTGAACCATGCTTATGGATAAACTTACGTGTCTATTCTTTAGGTAAGCAAAGGCATTAATGGGAAGGGGATTCTCCTAAGTATCTTTAAATGAAAATCAAATGGACTTAAAAATGCAAGCTATAGTTGTGCTGTGGGCAGCTTCCTAGGTCTGAGCCATGGATAAAATGATGCAATAAAAAAAGAGTTCAAACTAAAAACAAATCTGACCCAAAAGATATGGAATGAGGCTCACTACACATTGCTGTTATTTGCATACTACACGGGAGGACTAATTTGTACAAAAGAGAGAGCAGGAATGAAGAACTGTGTTTTCTGTACTGCAGTATGCTTTTCTCAGTGATCTGAGATTTTTGAATGCAATTGGAGTTTGTTATCCTCGAATGACGTTAGAGTTTGTCTGTTGTTCTGGGAATAAATTACATAAACTGTGGAAATTAGAAGCTGTTTGGCATGTAAGGATTAAAGAGTTCCTTCAGGCTGACTTGAAGGAGTGTCCCCAGGCAAACCCATGCTGCTCCTGCAGTTCCCCAGCCAGCTGATGCAGTTCCTGGAGAGTGGAGGGCTAACCGGGGGTAAAAACAGTAACAGCTTTTGCTGGCCCCATGAGCTGACCTTGTGCCCTGCAGGGGTCGGCGACATGCCAGTGCCAGGGATGTGGTGGGGATGGGCAATGCAGGGGACTGGGATCTCCCTGTGCATAACGGCAAGGGGGTCAGTGGGCTCAGGCATCCCCTGATCCAGCACCCCAGGGCTGTGCCTCCATGGCATGGGTCCTTCCTTGGGTCCTCCTTCTCCTCCAGGGAGAGCTATTTATGATTGCGTATGGCAGTGATGAAATGGCCGCATCTCCCCATGCCACTCAGCTGGAGCGGCAGGAGAGGGCTGAGACTGGGAGGCTCCATCACAAAGTTCTGTTGAGACTGAAGCTGCTTGAGGCTGGCACGACTTTTGACGTGTTTGTTTTCATTTGCATAAAATAGCTTCTCACAAACGCCAACAGCACCCGGAAAAGAGGACGCCAATGATAACATCACTATATTTACCAGGATCTTGGATGGTCTGCTGGACGGCTATGACAACCGACTGCGCCCAGGACTGGGAGGTAGGATAATGCGGTCACTGTGGCCAGTCCCCTGCTATGCAGGACCATCATCTACATGCTGCCCTACTGAATAGGTGCCTGCTCTTTGCATGGGCCTTGATGAGGGAGTTGAGTGTTCATTAGCTAAATGAAGCCTAGAAAATAAACTTATCTCCTGGTAAACGGGCCCTAGTACAAAGGTCACTTGAAGACATCTTTCAGTGATTGAGGTCATCTGAGGTTGCATTAGGAGAGCATGCATGATGCGCTTTTTCTGTAATTGAATATAGTGTGGGTTTCTTTCTTTTCTGGTACAACTACAGGTTGCTGCAGGGTTCCCTCACTGGTCAGCATATATAAAATTATGCCAGTGACAAAAATCTCTCTTAAAAGCAGATCCCCAAGCCATCACTTTTTAGACAGCTACATGATACTGTATTGATACATCATTTTGATAACCTCTACAGCAGCTATTTTAAAACCATAACGTGAATAGTTGCTTGCCATCCTAACCTTGTTGAGCCCTCCTTCAGCTCTCTGTTCCCCAGATTTCTCTCATCTTCTACCCATGTGTAAACCATCTGTTATGTTTCTTCCTGGCCCTTTTTAATCTGTCTGCCCCCACCCCTTCCTCTTGTGAGACCAACACATTGCTTTCATCCTTTTCTCTCCTTCTCCTCTCACTTTACACAGAGATGCTTGAAAATAGGGCTCAATGCTTATATCTTATGTAACGAACTTCTGATATTTCTGCCCTTAAATTTAATTAGTCCTGGGTTTGAAAAGATGCCAGAAAGACTTAGAGTCTTGAGGGTAGAATTAATTTCACCTAACTTTGGACATCTATAATATAGATGTCTGAAACTGGGTAAATCAACCATACCAGCAGAGGGGAATAGGTCCTTCTGATATATGCTTCATGATATCCTATAGTAAATACCGAATATGACCTGGCAATGTACGCTCACAGCCCAGAAAGCCAGTCGCATCCTGGGCTGCATCAAAAGAAGTGTGGCCAGCAGCTCGAGGGAGGTGATTCTTTCTCTTTGCTCATGTGAGAATTGTGTTCAGCTTAGAGGCCCCCAGCATAAGAAAGACATGGACCTGCTCGAGCAGGACCAGAGGAAGACCACAAAGATGAGCAGGGGGCTGGAGTACCTTCACTGTGAGGACAGGCTGAGAGAGCTGGGGTTGTTCAGCTTGGAGAAGAGGAGACTCTGGGGAGACCTTATTGCAGCCTTCCTAAAGGAGGCCTAGAGGAATGATGAAGAGGGGCTCTTTATCATGGAATGTAGTGATATGATGAGGGGTAGGAGTTTTAAACTGCAAAAGGGTAGATTTAGACCAGATATTAGAAAGAAATTCTTTGAGGCTGGCAAGACACTGGAACAGGTTGCCCAGAGTTGTAGATGCCCCATCACTGGAAGTGTTCAAGGCCAGGTTGGACAGATCTTTGAGCAACCTGGTCTGGTCCCTACCCATGGCAGGGGGCTGGAACCCAGGGGCATGGCAACCAGGTGTCTCTGCCCATGGCAGGGGGTTGAACTTAGATGATCTTTAAGGTCCCTTCCAATCCAAACCATTCTGTGATTCTGTGAGCTGTAATCAAAACCTGTCAGTCAGAGGAACTGCATCCTTGAAAGGCCTGTTTCATTTCACTGATTATAAGAGAGCCTTGGCTCCCAAAGGTTGACAGCTGCATTTGATAAGGGATGGAATTCCTCCTCAAACATCTTCTTTATTTCAAGCTTTTGGGGATTTTTGAGTGATTCAGAAATTGCTAATAGAGGAATGCATCACAAGCAAGTATTTGGATCTTAAAACAATTACTAATGCAGAAACTATATGTATTACAGAGAGAATAACTCAGGTGAAAACAGACATCTATGTTACCAGTTTTGGTCCTGTGTCAGACACAGAAATGGTAAGTCTAAGCACATGGCTCCCAACTTCGTTGTATTTACTTTGCTAAAGTCTTTTTTGGAACCATTGCTTCTATTCAGATCCTGCAATACCTTGACTGTTTCTTTGTGCCAGGAATACACCATTGATGTTTTTTTCCGACAAAGCTGGAAGGATGAAAGGCTGCGATTCAAAGGACCTATGCAACGTCTCCCTCTTAACAATCTGCTGGCCAGCAAGATTTGGACCCCGGACACTTTCTTCCACAATGGCAAGAAGTCTATTGCTCACAACATGACAACACCAAACAAACTTCTGCGCCTGGAGGATGATGGCACTCTGCTCTATACCATGAGGTAATAAACAGGATCAATTTATTCTGGTGCTGTTTCCCAACTAGCTCTGCAAATACACCACCATGCAAATGCACCACTTCCACCACTCCTAATAGAGTCAGGCAACCAATCTATCACACATATTTATGTGAATATCAAGAAAAATGGAAAACATAATTGCTGCCTACAAGTACCAGTTAGTTTGTAGCTTCTGAATATGGCTAATGTTTAAATATTTCCTTTGATTAAGTGGAAGGCATATTCTCAACAGATTTGATGATTCAGTCCAGCTTTTTTATGAAGATCTGTTCTCTCTTACTGTTTGTGTTTGCAACTGCAGTGCTGATTGCAAGAGAACTGTCTCCAAGGCCAGAAACTGAGATCTTGTTCTAGGACAGTCCAACTTAAACCCTTGGAGCTTTTACTATTATTTTCTTTGGTTTTGATAATAGTACTAAAAGGCAAATTGACATAGGGATAAATGAAATAAGCTAGCAGCACTGTGAAGCTGCTTTAGCAAGTACTTCCCTGAAAACAAGCTGGTGCATTATATTGGCAGAGAAGCAAACTGATGTCTCAGATCTCCAGGGTCATGCTTCTCATCTGATTAGAGGATGCTGTCAAGCTTCATCATTGCATAACCTAGAAATAAGGTACAATATTGGTGATGTTATAGGATTGTCTGAAATTCTTCTCAGGACAAATCCCACATCTGTGTATGGCAATTTGCTCATGGAAAGTAATTAGCCTGTAGTAATTAAGACTGCTGTCTGTCTTCAACAGGGTTTTCTCTGAGAGTGTAGTTGTGTAGTTGTATGGGCAACACTTGGAAAGAGATGAAAGGAAAAACCTAATGAGCAACAAAGTGTTACTCTGAGCTTATCACATACAAGACCACTGTGGTGCCTGAGACCCAGAAAAGTGTTCAAGTGTCTGAAGTTAGGGGCTGAGATGTCTGGGTTTTCCACAAGCAGCCCCCAATGAAGGGAAGCGGGGAGCTGAGCACCCACCAGCACCCCATCCTGCAGCAGGGCTGAGCCGAGAGCCACCCACTGCTGAGGATTGGGAGGGTGAGCCCCGAGCTCCCCACTAAGTCTGAGTGGGTAAGACTTATTGGGGCTCAAGGGTATTACGCTTTCATGTGCAAGCACCTGGACCTTCCCAGGTTTCATTTCAGGTGTTTTTGACCTGTTCTATTTATTTATTTATTTTTAGCCTAGCCTTAAATCCCTTCTTCTGAAAGGAAAAGAAATTTAGCAGAAGTAGGGTATCCTTATGTAAGTCCTTACAGCTTTAGACCATCATAGGTGTAATTGCGCTAGACTTAGACATGACAAAGGTCATGTTTAAAAGAAGGAAGAAAACCCCTCATTTTCTCTTCTACTACATGTATTGCTGTTCTTACTAGCCCCAAGTCAGTGACCTCTGCAATAATAAACTGAAACAATGTGAGGATACACATGCACGCTGAAATGAATAAAAGTCAGAACAACTCTCAGAGAAATTTATTTTCACAAAAAGTATTTGTAACGCTGACCTTCAATTCAGTCTCACTGCTGCTAGGACTACACTAGTACCATTCCAGAGACTGCTGCAGAGGCAATTCCCAATTACCTGTGTAAATTACTCGTGTAAGTAAAGTCCAGCTCAGGCTCGCAGTCTGCCTGGAGCAAAACATTACGTGTCGTGTGGCGGATTCGCAGCTGGCATGCTATTTCTCTGCAAACACTGGGTTTTGCAGTGTTAAAGAAATGCAGTGAAGCGCCGATTCCTGAGGCAATGAACTGAGCCACCTGAGGTAGCAGAGCAAGACCTGGGTGAGCTTGCTGCTGAATCTGAGTTACTCTGTGGAGGTACCTCTCCTGTGACCATGACAGAGTATTGCCAAATTGGGTGCCATGCGTTATAGATAAATTGAGGAAAAGACAGTGCCGTGCTCAGCACATGCAGCTGGAGAAAAATTTGGGTTTGAGACAGACTTTCTCATCGTCCCACTCAGTCCCTTTTCCCCTGGTTTTCACAGGGGGAAGGCTCTTTGTGATTGATGTTTTTGTAGGCTACAAAAAGACACAGAATGCTTTTGTAACCTAAAAAACATGCAACATAACTTTTTTTTTTGGTTCAGTATTGTGTGTGGGTGTGCATGTGTATGGAAATAAGTTCCCACTAACCATGGTGAATGCGACAAGAAATGGAGCACCAAGCTTTTTAAATAGCTTGCCTTCCACTATTGCAAGTAATAATTTTAAAAATAAATGAGTGTCTATGCCTTTCTGTTTAAACACAAGTCAGGAGGCTGTTTTTGTAATGTGCATGGAGCTGTACTACTTTAGGGACGGCAGTTTTTTGTGATGAGCATTTCAGCAGCATTAGTGATCCTCTGCCATGAGGTGGCTTGAGGATCCCATCCCAACCTGTGCAGAGGTGGCTGTGACATGCAGCCAGCCCCTTCAGCTGCCTTTGCATGTCTTGATGAAGGTAACAGCCCAACAACGATACCTAGTATGGCTTTCCTTGAGAAGACAGGCAGCACTGGGCTTTTTGAGGGGAGAGCTGTTTGTCCCAGCAGTGGTGGTGCACTGGTTAAAGGTACTGGGGCTTGAGCTGCATCTCCTGTAGCTCCCATCAGGCTTACTCGGTTCTTAGGATCTGGGGATCATAGAATCATAGAATAGTTTGGGTTGGAAGAGACCTTCAAGGCTCATCCAGTCCAACCCCCTGCAATGAGCAGGGACATCTTCAACTAGATCAGACTTCTTAGAGCCCTGTCCAGCCTGGCCTGGAATGTCTCCAGGGATGGGGCATCTACCACCTCTCTGGGAAACCTGGGCCAGTGTTTCACCACCCTCATTGTAAAAAAATTCTTCCTCATGTTTAGCCTGAATCTCCACTCTTTTAGTTTAAAACCATTACCCCTTGTCTTATCGCAACACGCCCCACTAAAAAGTCTCCACAGGGATGTGGAGACAACCCTCTGTTAGCTCTGCATTCCTCTCGTTTCCAAGGAGGGATTGCTAGCTTCCCAGACTGTACGTAGGAGTAATCCATGTGGGGAGGATGGGACCCTCTGTCATTGACAGAGATGCCTGAATTGCTTTTGCAACCTCGCATCTGGCTGCTTGAATGAAGAGGAGGGAAGCAGCTGAGCCGATACTGACCTTCCTTCTTATTTGACTTCCAAATACACCGAGTGTGATCAGCTGAGCAAACTTCCAGCTTTAGCACTTGTCAGTACATATGTTTTCGTGATAGATGTGTTTACTTATAACGAAAAATGTATTCTTTGCATGTTGCATTTGATGATATGTTGTCTAGGTCAGAAGTTGATGGAATATATGTTGCTGGGGAAATCTAATAAATTAGTTTCTATATATGTGCAGTATTAAAACCCTTCTGCATGAATATAGGAACACAACATGCTCTTTAGACGTATTTCATAGGCAGCAGTATTCTCTGCAGGGAACAACTTAATAATTCTGATTTTCTTTGATTTGGTAGGCTGTATTTGTTTTAGTTTACTAATGTGGTTTACAGATAATACACTGCTGAATTGACTGTTGCACATTCTGTTTCTGCCCCTAGAGGGGAGTATTGTCCATAGATCCACTTTTAAATGATTTTTTTTTTTTTTTTTTTTTTTTTTTTTAGTAAGAGCATTGTGGTAAAGAAAGTGCTAGTAAATATATTTCATGTTTCCCTAATCTGTATATAAAATAGCTTCGTGAATGGAAGAAAAGAGTTGATTCTTTCCCTTTAAAAACTCAAAAGGTATTTAGTTTATCTTATGTGAGAAATAAATATTGTGAAAAGCATAAAGCTCCTGTGTTTCTTGAAACAATTGCGAAAAATGAAGACCGTGTTTTAAGCAAACTTTTCAGGCTAAGAGAACCAGCATGTCTCAGTGAGCTGTATGTTTTTACTCAGTGGGATTTGGCTATAAAGACAGAAGCTCTGATAAACTTTGCTCTAGAATGCCAGAAAAAAAGCTGAGTCTGCCTTTTTTTTTTGCTAGAACTTGTGTGAAGTAGAGCATGCTCAGCGGAGCTAAACCTTTGGATTATAACTGAGCTTTTGGCCAGCAGTTCATAGGGAATTTCTGATGATTTTTCTGTCAGCTTGAAGACACCGAAAAATCCTTTGGTGTCATCACAAGGACTAGGATCCTTGGAACCCCACTCTCACTATCATTTTAAAAGGATCTCAAGCTACTTTTACTACTGGCAGGGCTACCAGACATCTAATATAATTTGGGATTTTAGATATGACATGGTCATATACCTGAAGAGCATACAAACAGATTCTTCCCATGTTTTTATGGCAGCTGAAGGTTTCTTGAGATCCTGGGAGTGTTTACAGTTGAATCTGTGCCAGTAATCTGCAAATGCATGATTTACCAGCTGGAGACTGCAGACGTTTTTTAGTATGGTGTTAAGAACCTGCAAAATTTTTAGTGCAGCCCTGAAATACCATTATCTATTGCTCCTGGAAGACATGTAAAATTCAGCAATGTGTAGGATGGCAATCCACTTGATGGCAGCATAACCACACTACTTGCTGTTCTCTAGCAAATACAGTGGCTTATCTAGGCTGAAAATATTGTTTCTTATATTAGCACTGAGGGTTAAAATTGTATCTGCAAGTGTACACACGTCCTGGGTGCATGTTAGCACAACGTCTGCTCTTACATGAAGTACTTGATTAGCAAGCTAACCATTTTATATTGTAGAGCTATGGATTATAAAACCAGTTTATTGGAAGACACGGTGTGATTTTCAAGACGTCTATTGGGAAAGCTGGGTTTTGTTT
This sequence comes from Patagioenas fasciata, assembly GCF_037038585.1. Classification (NCBI taxonomy): domain Eukaryota; kingdom Metazoa; phylum Chordata; class Aves; order Columbiformes; family Columbidae; genus Patagioenas; species Patagioenas fasciata. The sequence goes on along the minus strand of NC_092520.1, from coordinate 120,243,446 downwards.
GATTAGCTTTTATTGAGGAAAGACTATTCTGTGAAAAATATATGGGTTTGCAAGTGCTGATTTTGCCAGAAGGCAGCCTTTCCCAGATGCAAGTTCGCTTGTGTGGCACTGAGTGAGGAGTGACCAGCAAATCTACGCTTTAAAATGAACCCTCACTTTTCAATCAGCCAGGCGTCTAGATGGGAACATTTCTGTTTAGTTTGCATACGTTGTTCTTCTATCAAAGGGAAAATATCATTTATGCATCCATTTATATTTACGGAAAGGGATCTGGCAATGCTTTTGGGCATTGCATGTATAAATACTACAAAACTAATTAGGAACTATCAAACCATACAAACACGCATTTCGTTTCCCTGTGTTAGACTTGCAGCCTTTTCTTTCATATTCAAGATTCAAGCTGCCTGAAGCTGGAAGGAAAAAAAAATAATTTCTTCACATTGGGCTGAATCTTGCAGAATGATGAAAAACTGCCGTAGTGGCAAGGACTCTCAGCTGCTTTTCATCAATTCAGATTTTGACAGAGTGAGAGAAAATAGGGCTGTATGAAGTGAAGGGCCCTTCCCTGAGGATAGCAGCAGGTTTCTTGTTTTAACACCAAGCCTATCAGTTCCTGTCTCTCTCCTTTGATTGCACATTGCCCCATTTCTCAAAAGTTGTCCTTCAAGGAACCAAGATTTGTTTTTTTGAAAAATCCATGGCTGGAGTTACCCACAGTGAGAGAAAGGCATCAGAGGAGACTGTGGTGTAATACATTCAAAATGGGCAATTATGACCTGCCCAAATATATTCCCTATATAAACCGCATTACAATAGCCTATTCTGCTGGTAATAAAAGTGGCCGGCACCCCACAGAGATCTCTATTGCAAAGATGGGAACTTGCTCAGCAAGAGCAGGATTGATTAAAAGACAAAACCCAAATCAGAACCAGCCCATCCTTGGATGAGGGAGATGTTTGCCTGGACTTTGAAGGGTCATGAAAGGTCCAACTTTAGTTTCAGGTCTGCGCTGAACACAGAGGCAGACCTATCTTTCTGTTGGGGTCAGCTGGTACAATTTCTGCCACATTCCCTTGTGCTCCCCCCACTTTATAAGCACAGACTGATCAAGGTATCATTCACTGCTGTAGACGAGCTGACCTGATGTCCCAGGTGTGCATGGAGGGGATAGGCGACCAAACAGAAACTAGAAGCGGTGCCCTGATGCCCCCCCAAGCAGCCCCAGTAGAGCACAGCTATGTTGGTGACTCTGACCAAATCTGCAGATGGATCCCAGCTTGTGCAGATGGGGGCTTCAGAAAAACCTCATAGATGCTGAAGAACTCTTATGACTATGCTATCTCTTTTTACTACTGAGGAGGATAACATTACAGTGAACTCTCTAGTCATTTCACTTAAAATGAAATTAAAATCTTCATCTGCCTAATCAGAAATACTGTCCCCTGAAGTACATTTATGTTTGTGCTGAAACATTAGACTGCCAGTGAGCAATCGAAAATACGCCGTGGTGTGGTGCACCAGGCAGGATGGGTGTGATTCACCTCAGCTAATTTTACTCGTCTGTAACACTGATGTCTGCAGCTGAGCCTCTTGGCTCAGAGTTGCCCCCCGTGCAGGGAGAGACTTTCTTAAGGATTTAGCTGTCCGCATTGTTTCAGATGTCTGCTTTAGTATGAAAGATGCTTGTTTCTCTCCACTCACACCTTAGGAGGTTCCTGTTTTTTTTCATAGTGGCAGAAAAAGGAGCATAGGTTAACTGCTGTTGATATCTGTGTTTAGTCACATGAGTCCCATCTTACTTACTTATTTCCATGAGTGTTTCCCACCCTGATACTCACGTAGCCTGGAAACTGGTGGTGTGTGAGCCACCTAAAGCTATGGGATGTTCTGGTCAGCAGTTGGTCCTGTAGCTGCATTGTGGAGGACACAGTTTTCTCTCCATACAACATAAAGCCTGAGGTTGTGCAAGTGCAGCACATGTGAATGCACCGAAGTTGGGTTCAGTCCTCTGCTTTTGTCTGGGTATGTGTAAGAGGGACTATAAGGCACCTTAGAAGGAGCTCAAGAAAACCCAATAAGTTGTAATCCTGCCTTTGCTTGTTTAGATGAAGGGAAGAGCCGTTGTGATACTTGCAACACAAGCATTTTGTTGATGAGGAAAGGGGTATCAAGGGAGGGATGCCAGAGGCCACCTTAGCTGCTGGTGAGTGCTGCGTACCTGTGGTTAAGTAAGGGCTGGAGAATCAGGAAGATGCATCTGAGGGCTTAGGCAAGATTGGGTTTTCCAAGAATTGGGAGGAGAAGGGTTTTAGGGAGCAGGATACTTGGTACTGGTAATGGTCAGTCAGGAATATCTGGAAGGTACTGCAGGTTGGGATATAGATATCTGACACAGTAAGAAAGAAAAAGCATGTCTGTGAGGAATAAAGGGATTAGGGAGGAGCTTGAAGAGTGGCTCCAGGCTGCTTCAGAAAAGAAGGCAGGAAGGGCCTGCTCTAAGATGCTTCAGAAATATCTGATCAGGTGAATATATTATGGTGGGATGACAAAGTAGTCCTGGGTCATTATACCACAGTTAGCCTGTAGGAAATTCTTGGTAATTTGCCCTTCTCTGAAGGCTTCATCAAACCAAAACACCAATACATATAGCTGAGTAAAGTTGTGCAATGGGCATGGGTAGGAATAGTCTTCATTGTCACATTCCAGGCCTGTTTGGCTTCTTCAGCCTTCTTACAGGAAAGTGTCTTGGTGTGATGGTGCAGATGATGCACATGGCTTGTCATTTAATGAATAGTCCACTGGCAGTGCCTGTTTCTGGTCTTTTGTCTACTCTATTCTGTAGAAGTCTTAAGACATCACCTTTGGAGATCTCAGTTACTTTCTAAAAGAGCTCGTTGTGTTAGTGTATGTTATATTGACTTACTCAGTTTCCTACTGTTAAATTAAAATTTCCTGAAACCACATACACAAATTTATATCTTAAAGTCATGTTCATATAATTAAAAAAATTTCAAACTGTTGTTTCTATCTGGTTGCTCTAAATGATGAAGCAAGTCTTTTACAACAGGATCTAGCTAAAATCCTGAGGTTGTATCAATTATATGCACTATATCCAGTATAAAAGCTTAGGAAGAATTTCTGCAAGCAAGGCTGGCTTTCCTTTTGCATACTCCCGTCAGGAATTTGGGACAGTAAACTTTGGGACCAAAAGGGATGATAAAATCCTGGATTATTCTGTTGGCTCAATCAGACTTAGTAAGGTTGTCTGATTGCTCCACAGTCATCTCTTCAGTGGCAAATGCACTCAGCTGTCCTGTCCATGTAAAAAAAATGCTATGTTTGGACTTCCAGATTCATCTAAAAAATAAGGAAAAATAGCAAAACCTCTTAGTCAAATAATCGATACCTACTCTGTTTTTAACTGTTATTATAATGTTATTTTAACTGTTATTTAATAACTGTTATGACTGTTATTTTAATGTTAACTGTGGGATTCATGCACTGGGGGAAATAGTGGCCACTGATCCTGATAGGAACAGGGAGCTCCTACCTGCCCTCATAACTGCATCTTCATCCTGGGGAAATCTGAATGGAGAGAAGGAGCCAAGTGCACCGTTGAGCATGGTTTAGCACAGGGGTGTTCAGGTGTCACTAGAAGATCCATTTGGCCCTTTCTTCTCTCAGGTTGCACTATTGCGAACAGGTGCTTATGATGTAGCAGATGCCAGTGCTAGTGGTAGTACAAATAGAAAACAGATGGTAAATTGAGGCCTGCTAAATGACTGTTTATGGTGTGAAACAGTTGAGGGACCAGAGGGCTCTTTCCCTGGAGCAGAAAACATCCACAGCCTGCCCTTTTATCTGGTACTTCACATCTGTATTGATCAGGACCGCGTAGCATTTTAGGGGGAAGGCAAAAAATCCAGATAATAATGTCCTGCTTGGGTGGCTAAACAACCTCTTCCCTGTATGAATCAAGGTACACATATAAATAAGCATGTGCGTGTGTTTCCCTGTGAAAGGGCAGATCGTCAAATCGCTTGATGCATGCCCTTCTCACACAGAGGCATGGAGAAGCATTGAAATTACACAAAAAGCACAAGAGGTGACCTGGGAGGTGGACAAAAAATTGTGAGGTGAATAAGAAGAGTCTGGGGTTAAATGTGAGATGCTGAAAGGAAACTGTAGTGAGATGTTTTGGAGCTCGAGATCATTCATCTGGACTGCTGGAAATAACCAAGGATTTCAGTGCTGTATTTAGGGTTGCCAGATCACAACCCCTCCTACCTACACTCCCATGTCTGTGCATCCCAGTCTAGATGTGAGAGAGCCCAAGTGACCTGGCACTGCCAATTCAGTCCCCCCCGGCCCTTATTACTTTCTAAATCCAGCTGATTTATTTTGTCTTTAGAAAATTCTGCATGCAGTTTCGTGCCTGTCCATACAAATATAAAGATTGTGTGAACTGGGAGGAAGAAATACGATGACTGTGCAGGCAGGTAGCTCTCATCCAAGGGGGAATATGTGCCATACTGATAGGCAGGAGGAACAAAAGCCCATTTGGCTGGTCACAAAACCTGCACTGATCAAATTGTCTAACAGGTGGTATCAGAATTGGAGGATGGGTGCACTGTGCCATGTCCATCACCATCCTTAGCTCCATCATCTAAGGTGCCTGTGGGAGCTTTCTGTGCTCCCTTCTTCCTGGTGTTCTTGAGTTTTCTTCTACTGAAAGCAAGGGTTGGATGATCCCCGTGTGGTCAGGAGGCACTGGCTGGTTCTGCCAGTCGCTGGGATTAGCCTCTCTGTAGAGCCAAAGAGAAGCCCATAGTTCAGTCTTAGACAGCACTGCAAGAACACTTGTAGTTATTGCAGTTACCACATAGTTGAATGTGCCACCAAGGGGCCATGCTGGTGAGGAGATCATAGTCTAAATGTGTAGCATGTGCAGACTTGAGGAAATGTGGGCATGGCATAGTGAAATGTGGGTTGTTTGAGATGTTGTTTCCTATTTTATGTGCATCAACAACTGCATCAGCTTCTCATCATTGCTCGTTCTAGTTAGATTTTTGGGGTTTGGAGAGGTTTCTAAGTGAAACTATCAAATAGATGAGGGCAATATTATGCCATAGCATTCATAGATGCATAGTCATGTTGGTCTAAAGTTTCTTTAGGAAAGTAAGGTTTGTAGGCAGAGAACCTCAAGAAGGAGTTGACTGCCAAAAAGCTTGGTTTTTTTTTTACTGTGCCAGTTAGTCCAATAAGAGATAAAACAACTTCTAGCAAGTTTTACTTCACTCATGGACTTCATTAGGCACCTTGCATGGCGAGGATGTATAAACATAAACTCATATTCCATATTAAGGGAATACTGTAGAATGAAACGTATGACCTCTACTATAAACTTCTACTGGGAGCTGGAAACGTGATTCTTTCTATAACCCCCCAAATCCCTATCAAAGATCACTACCATCTAAGAGTGTGCTTTGGGTATGCCAAGGTACTCCACATGCAGGGAGCTCATTCCTGTAGTAGTGCAGCTTTTGAGATCAATCCTGTCCACCTCAGATTATCTCAGGATAACCTACTCATCAGCACAGTTAATCTAGGCATCTCAAGTCTTGTTTTCTCACTTCAGCATAAGCTATGCTAAGGGTTTGGTTTCCTTAAAATGAGAGTTTTGCTGTCAAGTACACCATGTGTCTGAATCAAGTATTCACAGCTCACAAAAACATCAGTAACTGGAGCTCTTAGTCTTCCATACCCTCTTCCCTGTGGCATTTTCAAAGTACATTTTGGTGTCATATAAAGATAACACATCTCTGCATCACTGTAAAGTTGGAAAGGAGTAATATTCTTGGCAGAGTGGTTATGAAGGAAAAATGGGCTAAGACAGAAATTTCTGCAGAGCACCTCACCCCAGCTCCTAGCTTTAATTTCTATTCTGTGTTCACTTTGTGTGGTAGATTCCAAGGAAACGAGTGTACAACCAGCATTATAAATAAGAAGCAGTGAACTGCTTCTTATTTATAATGCATGTAAACATCCCATGGAGAGGTGCAGAACAAGGCCTTGAATCCCTATTTTGGCCTCAGCCGGGTTGTTGATAGCATGACCGAGTGTGTGTCCACATCCTAACACTTCTATGCTGTGTTAGGTAACCACCATCCACAGGTTTTATTAGGACTGTGTGGGAAGTGCTTCAGAACCAAGGTCTTTACACATATATGAATATATATGTGTGTGTGTGTGTGTATATGCTCATATACTTAAGGAACACAAGGACACATCGGTTCCCTGGGCTACATGCTTGCTGTGCTGGGGCTTGAAACAAGTCTTGCTTTAAAACTCTTTGAAAGGAATAACAGTTTGGTTATAGAAGTGCTCCCAAGACATCACGGTGGTAGAATGGGATGAGTAGTTGCACCCTGACTCAGGGCTAAATAAGTAATTTCACAAACCTAATTATGTGTTCACAGTTTCAAAAAAAAAACACAACCAAAACCAAACCAATCCAAACCAGCAACTCTATGTTACTCTTATCTGCATGAGTGTGCGAGAGTGTGTACTGGAGAAGCCACAAGGGCTCAGATTGTTCTGCTGAAGTCCTGATGGAGCAGGTGCCAAGGGAAGCTCCTTCTGGAGTTGGCTTCTGAGAAGGGTCTAACCCGGACCTGAAGTGTCCCTTTGCAGGGAGCCATGCAGCGTCTCTGGGTGAAGTACAGGCTGGGTCCGCTTAATTCTTCTTTGGCATGTTGGGGAAATACTGAGATAAGTTTGAGATGAGTTTCAAGCAAACATTTTGCCTTTTTTTTAAAGGAAAATGGTGACGGCAGGCCATGTGCTGGGAAGGGCACTTTGGCTCTTCAGTGCCCTCTTGGGCCTGAGCCCCACAGTGGGTGCTGGTTGCCAGCACAGGGAGGGCCAAAGCACGGAATTAAAATGTTCCCTACAATCAGAGGCAAGGGCAGTGCACGGAAATAAACAACTAAGAAGATAGAGCTCGTTTGGGGATTAGGCCAAACGGGCAGAAGAGCTTCATATCTCTCTGGCCCCAGTACCCCAGAACCAACAGAACTTTCCTTCTGTCCCTTTCATCAGTAACTCTTCTTACTCAACACTTCTCTTGAGTTAACTTCTCCCAAAAGCCACTGGTGACTCTGCCTTCCTGCTCCTCTCTCCTTCTAAAGCTCTCTGTTTTAATTTGTTTGCATGCTAAAGCTAACAGCTGACAAGAAAAAGCAAGTTTCTGCAGGTTTCTGTCAGCTCCCTGGGCAAGTGACTGCCCTCACCTTCTCCCTGTCAGCCAGTGTTTTCTGCACGTCCAGGGTAGCAGAGGGATGATAGCTTTGCTTTAGCTCTTTTCCCCACGAGTAGGAACAGATGCTCTTTGCACTGAGGGAAATCATGGGAACAGCAGCGAGGTCCCTGCAGCACCCTAAAACAGGCTCTTACGGGACAGAGTGCCCTCTGCTCTCCTTAAAGCACCCTTGCTGCAGATGTCTGTCTCCCAAACATCTGCATTTTTTCCTCACCACGTCCTCAACTTAAACACCTTCTCCCCCTGGCTGTTAAAAAGCAACAGTCTCTTGAAAGCATCACCTTACTTAATTCTCCAGTGGAAATGGTTGAAGGTGACTTTCTGGAACAAAGATGACTTGCTACTTGAATGATTGTGCTTTTCTTAGATGGGTTTTCACTTATGTGTCTGCATTTTGTTGAAACAGAACATCAGTAATCACTTTATGTTCTTAAAGGCTATACATAATGAAGCTTTAATGAAACTTTCATGGATAATTACAAATGATAAGTGAAATAATTTGTAGACCTAACTTTTTTTTCAGTAGTCGAGGTATGCTGTAGCATTTTGTTGGTTGATTGACATTTGGATAGCAGTGTAACTATTTGGAGCATTATGAAAGTAAAATTTTGTTGATAATAATAAATCAGCAGCTGTAACCAGGGTTTGTTACGTATTTTGTATGAATACCGGCCCCATGGAAGCCAGGGAGAATTTTACCATTACCATTAACTTCAATAAAATCAGAGGTTGATCCTCCCATTATAAAGGACCTTTAACAGCCACTTATAATCTTGTCAAGAACTCTGTTTAAGTGAAACTAATCCCATAGGGCTTTTATTAAGACAGAATGATGGTGGAGGAGGGAAGCTTTTAAATGCTTCCGTTGGAAAGAACTGCAATTCGAGTAGTGCTTGTGCTGTGACAGAAAAATCCTGGTTTGGAGACTGCCTCTAGCTCAGATAACTGTGCTGCAATGAGCACAGAAAGATAATTCTGGAGTGATTATATTAAAAGGATTAGGCAAAGGCTGTTTAATAAACACATGCCAACGCCTCTGTTCTTTCAGTAAATGCAAAGTGGGAATAATTTTGTTATAATCACCTGTGTAAACTAGCATATGCAAAGGGTACCTAAGCTTTAACACGATGTTGAAAGCCAAAATGTGCAAATACCATCCCAGGTGATATTTGAAGGAGCAGACCCAGATATCTATTTCTTTGTGACTCCTGGAGATATGATCTGAATATATACTTTGTACTGTGCACCTAGGAGCAAATCTGTGTACAGTGACCTGTACTTCCAGCCCCCAGGGTGTAAGACATGGCTGCTGTGCTGCTTTTTTTCCTGTATGCAGTAGAAAGTCCAGTCTCTTTGAACCAGGAGTCAATTTAGTGACTCTGTTTTACAGCTTCTCATGCAGTAATGAAAAACAGCTACTGTTGGGCACAGAGTGCTCTGCAGAAATTCAGAGTGGTGACAGAAATCAGGTATCAGAAACCCCAGCCAAGTTTTCTGTTGCGTTGCCCATTACAAGACGCTTCACAAAGCCTCAGGTAATGCACATTTTTAAGAGGTAGCTAGGAGAATGTTCACTGAGCATTTTAAATTTACATAAGAGGCTCAGCTACATACTTTAAGAACAGCATGTAACAAATAGGTATAGCCACTTCATTTGTTGAAGACGGCCAGACTAGGAATGGCCCTAGGGTGGAGGCATGGGAAAAGGAAAGAAGCATGCTGCTTCCACAGCTGTTCTCTTGGTAATATGGATATAGAGATCCTTTCTTTGGAGGTTTGCAGATGATGATTATGTGTATTAAAAAGTTGTTAAGCTACAGCCTTGGAAACAACATACCTGAACTGTTGATAGGCAAAGAGGCACAAGATGGAGTGCAGTAAAACATGCCAGCTTTCTTATAGCACATGGAGCAAGGTTTCTGCATTGATCAAGAAAATTAAATTTGTAATACTTAGTACATAAAATATAATGATGCCCGGCAAGGATGGCAGCCTTGCTTTAAAGTACCATTAGAGTGATCTTTATGAGAAGAATGCAAGTTCTAGATGGGATGCTACTGGAACCAACTTGTTAAATTCATCTATGTAGCACTTTCAGTGACTGTGGCTTTGGTGTCCAAGGGCAGTCTCCACAACAGACAACTCTGTATTTTAGTGATTTTTATTTTACAAAAATGAAGTCCAAGAACAGTTTTGCTTCAGGGCAGGTATCTCAGGCCTCAGTAATTTATTTTCTATGTTGTAGACTTCCTGTCTGTTCTTACCAAATGACACATTATCTCCGTTCTGAACTGGATTTTTTTTCTTTTGTTTTATATGTTATATTATCTTTACATTTTCTATTACTGTTTGCAGTTTGCCGCCTTCTCTCCCTGTTTGCTATCCCATCCTCATGATACAAGCTCTAGCCAACGATACTATTGCATTTCTCTGTGCTTGTTTTGCCATTTCCAGCTATTGGTAAAGCTCCAGAATTTCTGTGCGTTGGCAGGGAGTGGAGCTGTTTCCCCCAATTTGTTGTCCATGTAGCTGGAGTGCCCCAGCAAGGCATCATTGTGTTGTATTGAATTGGACTGGCTGAATGCTGTGCCATCTGTACATGGACAGATTGTTATCCTTTACGATCCCTTTGGATAGAAGTTCTTGTAGCAAGAACACTCATTTTGGTGTCCTAATATGAAGTGGTGAATATATATAGCTGCGAAGCATGGCTATGTCTGGCTGTTGTGATAGGAATGGGTACTTTTGCATTCTGGTAGTAGGGTGTTGTGGATTTCTTGGCAGATTTTTGCCCCCCAGGCAGCAGTTTGGTGAGGAACCAGGCTGCCCTCCAGCAGAGCCCTGCATCACCCGAGGACTGGGCAGTCTGTGAGGCTTTGAATATCTCTGGTCTGTTGCCTCTGAGGCAGAAGAGCAGCATAAAATGAGAAAGCCATAAGGGTATTCATAATGTAAAATGAGATTTGCGTCCTTACTGTCCTGAGCAAACAATCTGTATTATGCAAATATCAAAGTGGCCTAATCAAAACCAGGTTCTCACTGTGCTATGTGCTGCCTGCACCTAGAAAAGTAAGCTTTGGCTCTCTTGATATATTTGATGTCGATATAACTGATATTGCACTGCTCAGAAATTTACCTTAGGCTTCTCTTTGTGTTCAGCTTGATCTGTCAGTCATATAGAACATCCATAGGATATGTCTATTTTTTTTAAGAGTTTTTCCTTCTGTACCTATTCCCTATTCACTATAGCTCAAGAATTTCCATATAGTGGCAGGGCTGTCCAGGACAGAATTGTTTCCCCAGGATATACGCTAGGGAAAATGACCTTGATGTGTTTTCCAGACAAAGTGCTCAGGTAATTCACAATTGGACTGCCCCAATACCATGTGATTTCTATGAAAACCAACTCTAGAGCTGTATAAAGTCATACATGTGTACACAGATGCAGATATGTATATAGGTAGATAATATATAGATATAGATATAGATATATAGATATGTAACTGACTTTATATGACTTTATATAAATTTAAATATTTGCTTTATATTTTTTTATTTATTTATAAAATTTTTTTTAGTGCATTTAAATAGTTACATCTATACATATAAGTCAGTGCTTCTTTATGTCTGTAACTGTGCTATACTCAGGAGTCAAATTCCTAGTCCAGTTGCAGTATCTACAGAAAGCACACAAAAGTAAGGTGCATGGCAGAAGCTCCATCACAGGAGTTCCTGCACATACTAATAAGAACAAATGATCTTACTGAAACAGCTTCCATAAATAAAACGAGTTCATGGTTCTCAGTGTTACTAGATAAAGCCTACGACAGGCACACACAGTGGTCCACCTGGCTTATCTCACATTCATTTTAACAGGTGGTTGCTGTGATTTCAGCAGGAGTGAGGAGCCTTCAGGAAAAGCTTGCTTGTGTCAGCACTCATGTATTGCAGTAAGAGGCATAAAGGGAAGGTGCTGGAAAAAAATGAAATTTTCTTTTTACTCCCCCACAGATTGACCATCTCTGCTGAATGTCCCATGCAGCTTGAAGATTTCCCCATGGATGCACATGCTTGCCCATTAAAATTTGGAAGCTGTAAGTTGTTGTCTGAAATAAGAACTGGAAAAATCCATTGTTTTCTGGCTTTTCATGTTCAGCCATGTCTTGTGTGAATTGTTCACTTTCCTCCACCCTGCCTCCCCTTTTAACGTTACTCATTAGCACCCCCAGTCTGCCACCCCTGCTGCTGCCTTGCTCCTTATTTTCCATGGATGTGCTTTAACTGGCACCACTGCTTTTCAGCTCATGCTTGCACACTCACTGATAAATGGTGAGCTGATGGATAATGTGTCTTATATATCCACATCAAGCATAACAGCTGCTGTTAGATGCAGCAGTACATGCAGGCAGCTAAGCTGATAACTTGGTTTTCCATTTGTAGAATAATGGAGCTTTTGCTGGACAATATCAGGTTGATGTGCTGTTGTGGCATTTATGTGAATCAGGCTGTAGTGCAATATCTACATTGTAGATATTAAAAGAGATCTAGAATATTAAAAGACAAAATATCTTTCCATTTGGCTTTAATAAATCCAGTCTCGTATCTTGTTACATGATGTTGCATGCACATGTATTTGTATATGTGCACACATTATTCTAAACTGTATGCTGAACGATGATTTTTCCTCACTTCCAAGCCTCTAATCCACCACACTGCTACCTTGCCAGAAGCTTACTTCAGAAATAACCTCAGGGGATCAGGTGGTTATATTTAAATACAAAGCTCTTAATTAAAGTACAGATGAGGCTACTACAGTAGACATTTTTTATTTTGGTAATCAAATCAGTGGTTCCAGGTGCAATCAGTGTCTCTAAAGACTTTTGAAAATTACCAGGCAAGGCATTCTTCTAGTCCCTGAAGTCACTAACTTCAGCATTTTTCAAGGTTTTTTTCAGTCATATCAATTTAGAGGCACTAATCCTAGCAAGATTAAGCTTTGCCTTTATCATCTGTATCTGCCCTGGTTTAATACTGGCTATGCATTGTCTTCTAGTGATCATACTAAGAAGCAAACTTAAGATTATTTCCCTTCCCTTTTCCAATCCAAATACACCCAGTTTCATCTGAATAGCCACCAGTATTTTACAAAGTCACTGGAGGTTCAAGTCTATCTATTTACTTCAACAACATAATCTACAGCAAAGCCAATATAAATCTGAACGTACGTATACCTTGACACTCAACTTAAAAAATTGTATGCAAATCATCCGTTTCATTCCAAACTTGAAAATGGGAAAATGTCTCACAGTAAAGTGTTGTTATTTGTATTTATGCTTAAACAAAAGCTACTAGAAAGAAGACTGAAAGGAAAAATAAGTTGTCCTTCCTGGTATTATGTATTCTTTATTGTATTGATAGATCAAGTGTAAATCACAGCTCTTGAACTCTAGTGCAGACTACAGAACTGGGATGTTGGGTAGCTTTATGAAATCTTGCAAAATATGCAGTATAAAACTAAAAGATACATACTTAAACAAGCAGCCTGATGCATCAGAGATCTGAAGCTCAACCTTATATAGATGCTTCAATGCATTAGTAGACAAGGTGCAATAAGGTACAGGTTCTAACTCTCCATACAGTAAGACAAAAAAACCCAAAACCCAAACATGCAAGTGCAGGAGATAACATTACTAGGTAAGCTACCAATGCTTAGATGGAGTACAGTCTTGAATAGCATTGAAAAAACCCAACAGTCTGCCTGAATGCAGGGAAAAAACAACACTGAAAAGTCATATTTTAGGCATGTGAGGGCTGAATATGGTTTTAGTCTGTGCTCCTTGCCACACTCGGTATACAGTCCTAGAGTATGCTTAATAAGCTAATACAAATCACCTTTAAGTTCCTCCATAGTATACAGACATGGAGCCATTTGGCCTGTGCTAGTCCACGCCAGTAGCCTCTGCAGTAAGCAAATCTATAGATACAAGTTATAGACAATCTTTCAGCCTTGAGAATATCTGTATTACTAATCTGATATCTTTTTAGTAATTTATTGTGATTTAATATGCAGATGTTTGCACAAGTAGCAGGCAATAAGTCAGGGTTTATTGAATTACCCCAGATATATTTTAGGAAAATACAATATTTATTCCTCATTTACAGCAATACAGGCTTGCATTAAGTCATCTTCATGCTGCAGCAAGACAAAGCCTACAGAGGTATATTATACAAAAGCACATGCCCTTTCTGCCTTAGCTTTTCTCCCTGTCTTTCCCCAAAGGGTTTCTTTTTATTTGGTCTTCTTTCCAAGAAGGACTTTGAAAAGCCTTAAGCAATACCATCAAAGTAAATGTTAAACACTTTATCAATAGAGCTGGAAGGGTGAAGAGACAAGTGCTAACTGGTCAGAGTGTGGAAAGAGCAGGGCAGCAACACAAAGCACCTGGTGCACAGGCGGATCGGCAGCAGAAGGGATGCCAAGAAGTGGTCGGTGCCACATCAGAGGCAGGACCAGGTCATTATTTCTCTGGCTGCATAAACGTTCACTGCACTTGCTATAATACAGCAACCAAAAGAGAAAAAGCTCTGAATTTCCTTCAGTATTAAAGAGAAGGAATGTTAATCTTTCTCACAGCAGCAGAAGTAAATGTTGATTCCTTGTGTCCTGTTTGACTGGTTTCTTGCTATATTAGAATTGTGGCAGATTTTATGGGACTAAGCAGCATTATATGTAGCAACAGAATATATTGTAGAAATAATTGAAAGCAAGTTTGGACATGGGAAAAGGGATGTTAAGTTACATGCACACACCACCAGCCTAGATACCTTCTGAGGAGTTAGAGTGCCAACTACAGAAGTAATACTTCTAAATGATAGAATCATAAAATAGTTCGCGTTGGAAGGGACCTTCAAAGGTCATCCAGTCCAACCCCCTGCAATGAGCAGGGACATCTTCAACTAGATCAGGTTGCTCAGAGCCCCGTCCAGCCTGGCCTGGAATGTCTCCAGGGATGGGGCATCTACCACCTCTCTGGGAAACCTGAGCCAGTGTTTCATCACCCTCATTGTAAAGAATTTCTTCCTCATGTCTGGCCTGAATCTCCCCTCCTTTAGTTTAAAACTGTTACCCCTTGTCCTGTCGCAACAAGTCTGTCCTCATCTTTTTTATAGGCCCCTTTTAGATACTGAAAGGCTGCAATAAGGTCTCCCTGGAGCCTTCTCCAGGTGGAACAACCCCAACTCTCTCAGCCTTTCCTCATGCCTTGTGGCCTGTCATGAAAAGTTATGCTGGCTAGAGGCCAGAAGTTCCAGTACTGCTTCTAATGAACTGGACAGAGCAGTTTTAGTCGTCCTGCTCTTAAGTACAACACTCCAGTGCTCAGAGATGACAAGATCGGTCGGGTCTGCTCCAGGAGGTGTGAGTACATCGGCACTGTCCCTCCAGGCTTGTATCCCTGCTAGCAGTAAGGCCACCTGTAGAAACCATCCCACAGAAGAGAACTGGAGACACTTCATGAACGCAGGCTCTTGGGTCTCTGCAAATGGGGTCCACTCCCTTTGAACCAGAGGTGCTCAGTGGGAATGGCTGTGGCAGTCTGTTCATTACCTCACAGTAGCATGGGAAGGATGCTGGTTTCTTCCATGGCTGAGTTTAAAATAAACTTTCCATTGCAAATCTAGTGCTGACCTGTACTCTAAACAAATTTGCTGGTTGAACAGGATCTGATGAAATTTCCTGATGCCAGCCACAGTTTTGCTAGCAGCGTCTTAGCCTAAGAAATTCCTCCTAACCCCCATGCTATTTCTGGTGTAGGGAGGAGGAATTAGATAAGACAGCAAGGACATTAAAGCTAGGAAGCTTTAATGTTTCACCTCTTCCACTGATAGGCCTTAAGAGTACGTTAAAAGTATTGTTTAGTACAGTTTCCAAACACCCATGTGTCACTGGGTAGGTAAGCGTCATTATCTCTAGGGCAGCTGAGGCAGAGAAGTTAATTGACTTTCCGTAAGGTCACACAGCAAATCAATGTCAGAAAAAGGATTAGACTCAACTTCTTTGGTTGGAGAGACAGATGTCTAATCCACTAGACCATGAAGGCCTCTGCCCGGGCAACTGACTTAACTCCTAAATCTTATTTTACTCATGCGTTAATTATATCAGTTTTACCTAGCTCACGGGGTTGCCCTGAAGATGAATTAGTTAATTGCTATTAGTGAATGTTAGCCAGTGCTTTGACAATGTCGAATGCTGTAAGGTGGAGTCTATTTATGGCAACTGTCTCTTGAAGGCACAGTGTCTGAGTACATGTAGTTATCAGATCTTGCATTGCGAAACAGATAAATGCATAAATCTGCTGCCCACTAGTCACTCAGCTGCAAAAAACCCCTACTATTTTTAGAGTAAGTAGAGTCTAATGAATATTCTGAAAATAATGAGATCCCCTAGCTCATGAGCAGGGGAAAAACAGGCATGGCGTTTATTCCTGATGAATTTCATTTGGCCACATAGATGGAAATGATTGATTGCTGTAGATCAAAAAGGGAATTTTCTGACTGTTTGTGAGAAAACAGCTCTAGGTAGAATTTGTAGTGTGTGAAGAAAGTAGTCAACACAGTTATGTACATCTTGCTTTTTAACAGCTTGAACTGAGTCATGGTGTCTGCTGTAGTCTTCAATAAAGGAAAGTGCACAGGGTATTTCTGTAGTAGGAGATGGGCCCAAATCATATTCCTCTAAAAAGGCTGGTGAACCCAGAAGAATGAGAAGACCAATAACTTCACCAGTGTCCCAAGATTTTATTGAAACACCTAACATTAAGGCACTAACTGTTCACCAGCTATCCATGCGTCTACAGCTGTTTAGAAATTTCTCTAAAAACAAATTTTAAGAAAATTCTCCTGATGGTGAAGTTTCTCTATAATGCTGAGAATTAACTGAGATAGGACTGAGGTGAAGACACCTACAGAGGGTTTCTTGATTACATTCTTCCCCCAGTTAGCACCTGTGAAGCTGCAGGAGAACTGCAGGTGGGGAGGGCAAACTTCAAAATAGAGTCACTCCAAACAGGCTCTAATTCTGCTTTAGTAAAATGTGATAAAGAATGTATTCAGCCTCTCAAAACCTGTGCATAAAAGTCTTGTAAAAAAAATATAATTAAATGAATGAATAAATATATAACAACATGTTAATTTTAGGAAACTTTGAAAAGGGGGAATGGCTCTTTGGTAGGTTTTCCTGGGTTGCTCCCAAGGAGAGCTGAGATTGTGGTCTCACGTGTAGAGGCAGAGTTTTTCTGTTATTTGTCCCTATCAGCTGGCCAGAAGAGGCTCCTGAGTTGATTCCTGACAGCAGAGACAGGCAGCACAGCTTGTTGACTCTAATGGAAAGTGTTAGTGCCTTCTTGAGGAAAGGGCACATGGGAGAGAGCTGGGGAGATTCTTGGTGAAATGCTGAGTGGCCGAGTTCAAGACTGAGTTGTGATTTTGCAGTTTAAGCAAAAGCCAGTTAATATAGAGATTATAGGTTTGCCCTTTATGCAGTGTATAGAAGCTTTCCTTGAAGCCAAGGGAGGTGTGCTGCTCACTCATATAATGCCTTCTCTTACGTTTTCCTGAGGTTTATCAGTGCTTGCTTAGACATCTCTATTGCAATGAGTATCTGAATGACTAAAATGATGTGAAGCTAGGTGAATACTAAAATGCAATGTTTCTAAGGCATTTGATATATTTCTCTGTTCACTCCTTCTGCCCCATGTTTGCACCAGTTACCAACCACCACTTGATTGGAATTCTTTTGCCCTAATTTTTAGCTGTTTAGAAGCTAGGTCTGAAAGAGATGCTTGTGGCAGCATCAGACAAGCAGTCTAGACAGCTAGCTTGGACCAGCTATTACAGTAAAGCATAGGCATCTAGCCTGAACTCATTTTCCATAAAACCCTTAGAATGAGTGGAGGAGGTAGAGACCATGTGTCTGTATTGCTGTTATTTGCCTCTAGTTTCCTTGAAATCATGGCCACATGACTAGTCATGGGGCTGTGTTGTTTAAAAAATTAAATAATTTAGTTCAGCTGCCCTTAATACACAGACTCCTGACTGAAACATACAAAATCATATGGATTCACTAGATCCATGAGGCTCCCCTAGACTCCTCCGGATCTGCTGCAGCTCTCACCTGTTCTGGAATGTGGAAATGATCTGCTGCAGAATGGGAAAGGTGGTTTGGCCCATATCAAAAGGGTTTGCATTGACAGCAAACCCTTGGAGAATGAACAGGAGGGATCTGTGACAATTTTTAAATAGACAAATATGTCACAGTTAGTTTTTTAGACTCCCTTTATGACCACAGAAAGGAAATAAGTACTTCTGTAGTATGGTTCATTAGAACTCTTTTTGATAACTGCCTAAGAATGAGATAAATCATATTTTAGAGGTTCCTGGTTTTCTGCAGTACTAGCTCAGATACAGATAAGTATATTGTACGCTTGTCAGAGTAAGTTAGAAGTTCATTTTTCTCTACATTGCTATCTCAGAAATACATACTTCTGTTGTACTTTGTTCAGAAGAAACATTCACTGTTGTAGATTAGTTAGATGTTACTTATGTTGGTGGTGAGCTTTTCTATCTCCCCTAGGTACTATTTTAACTATTTCTGCTGGAAGTTCCAGTTTTCAAAGGATCTTAATAACAGTCAGCAGGGCTCTTCAGTATAAAGACAACTTTACAATTTTTGAAAGAATCTGGTATGAGTTGTGTACATAGCCTGTACTAATTTCAGATATGCATCTACAGCAATGTGGACACCTCTTTAGTCCAGTATTTTGAGCACTTAGTGCTGCCAGCAGCTTCATCCTTGCACTGAGTCCCACAGTCATTGTGGAGCAACAGCCTGGAGCTCCAAAAGGGCAGGAGATTTAGCAAGTGTGGTGCATAAAAGAAAATTCTGTAATATTCAAGTATTTCAGAGATCTAAGAAGCTTTCTTAACAGGAATCTACTTAGAAATTAAAATGTAGGGTTCTGAGTCTGGACTGCATGCTGTAGGTTTCTGCAGCAGCTACTGTTTTGTGGCCCTGGTTTGCATCAGAACTTGCAAATGAATACAACCCTAATTTTTCACTTGTGTGTTAGGTTTCCCACAGGAGTGGTGTCTTTTAGTGTGACAAAAGGGACAAGGGTCTTCTCTAAAAGCTCCCTAAAATTATCGGTCAGCTTTTCTTCACCCATTACGATGACACACATTCAGGGAATTTCCAAAACAGGCTGGAGAAAGTGTGCTAGTATTCTCTTGAAGCACTTGCAGTCACAGTCGTTAATTAACTTTTCAAAGACTTTGTTACATACACATGGTTACTGTCTGCACTGAGATAATTCTAAAAATACATTAAAAATGCAGTGTTTGCTGCTGTCCAGTCCTCTGGGTGCATGATTGTGCTTCCCTCTGAAACACTGCCCAGCTCTGGGCCAGTTGCTTCCTACTTCTGGCCATCCCCATTCAGAAGCCAGTGAGACTTCCTCCCGTAGGTTCACAACAGAGCAAAAAAGGGAAGTCGGGAAGAACAATTGCTCACACAGGGCATTTGCCACATGATCCAAAAAAGCTGTTGCCTTCCCCGTCTGTCTTGCAGCCAGTGCTAGCCCCAGGCTGCAAACTCTGCCGATGTGCAGCAGCTGAGGGCTCCGCTCCCTACCAGCCTGGAGCAGCTGCCACACAGGCAGGATCGCTTTTAATGAAACCCCTTTTTGTACCAGTAAGAAATGCTTCCTGGAGGCACTGGTAGCAGCTTTTGTAGCAGCTGCAGAGAGACCCTTGAGCGGCCGCGGTTGAAAGTCTGCCCGCCACCTGCCCAGGGAGCAGCCTCCTATTCGGAAGGTCGCCCATATACATAAAGCTTTTCAGGGGGACAAAGCTCTACTGGTGGTGCTTTCAAGCTCAAGGAAACAAAAGTTCAGGCAGGGGAAGGAGTTGGTGTGAAGATACTCAGCAGTGGTTTTTTTTTAATCTTGCCTCAAAGAGGTCTAGACACAATGGTGGCAGAGCATCGTGGAGGTCCAGCTTGCTTTGCTGATGATGCAGATATCAGCATGTGTCTCCCACTTTGGAGATTTCATCCTCAATTTAGAGGCTGTGCAACTGCCTGATTACAGGAAAAGAGTGATTTCAGTTTGAGTTGTCAGCAATAGAAAATAACATGCAGAGACACTGTGCTTAATGTGCTTAAGCTTTCAAATGACCCTTGGGTGCAAACCTGCAAAAACATTTCTGGGTCCATAATGCCCCAAACGGCACAGCAAGGGCTTACAGTTGCCAGCCATGGATCACAGGTTTATGCCACCAGTAAATGGGATTTATTTGTAAATGGGACAAATGGGTAAATACTGCTCCACTGTTTTACAAGCCAGATTTTTAATGACTGTTATTTTCTAAGGTGGTTGTTTCCATGGCTTATAAACATTTCTGAAATCATTCTCATGATGATGGTGTAAGGTTGGTAGGTCTCTGCTGCCTGCATTTTGCAGGTGAGGATAAAGGAGGCAAAGAGCAATTATAGTCTCTTCTGAGCTAAGATAGAGTGGTTCATTACCTGATTTTATTGCTTCTGTCATTATGGGTCCCTAGGTTCAATTAGAGCCTCCCAGTGCTACTGCAGTAGATTAATGACAAAATGACTTGTCTGGGGTGGTGTGGGGTTTTTTTTGGGGTTGGGGGGGCTGATGGGGAAAGACTGCAAGACATTGCTGAAACTTAGTTTCCAGTCTGGCAGTTCCTTCATGACACCTCAGTCTCTGATGGGTCCTCCCTCTACATTGCTGGATACCAAATTAGCCTCCTTGCCAACATAAAGAGCCAAGTTAGCCTGAACTGTCATCTAACACTGCTGCAGTTCCAGCTCAGCAAGCTTCATCAAAGGAAATAGTTACTTCCTGTTGTCTACCATGAAGAAATGTGAAGGAAGGAGGAGCAGGAAGAAGGAAAGCCTGAAGAGCCTTTTGTTTTTTCCCCATCATATCCACTGAAAGCCTCCTCGTGGCCAGCCTGTATTAGCACCTAGATGTTTTGCTGAAAGCATCCCAGAGGTAAATCTGTCAGCAAAGCTGGGATTCCTCCCTCCTAAATTTGTATTTCTGCATAGTAAATATATATAGCTGAGCTGATCACTCTCACCCTCTCATAGTCAGGGGAGAGAAGCAGATATTTTTAGGCTCAGGTTAATCTCCTCCTAAAGCAGATGACTAAAATAGGTCAGCCAATGGCTGTAGATAAGGAGAGGTTTTACTTGCACACAGGGAACATGAGGCCGTGTGCACCTGTGAGCCTGGATCTCCATGACTGGAAGGGGCTGGTTCCCAAAGAGGGGAGATGTGTCTGAGTGCTGTGGCAGACAGCAGGCGAAATGGCGGTGCCTCTGGTCAGCAATGAATCACCTCAGACAGGCTCCTTGTATCCATTGCTGAGATCGGGCAGTTTGAACCAGTGGCCTCGGGAGGTTTTGCACCCCTCTCTCAAATATGGGGCTGCACTGCGTCCCACGGCAGGAGTCTAATCTGGCGTAGGAAATAAGTTCTAGTGGTCACAATATCAAAGCACTATGAAAGTGTTTGAATAATAATATTTCAGCCTACTATCTACACATACCTATTGGGTATGGAACACCTCTCCTGTGAGGACAGGCTGAGAGAGCTAGGGTTCAGCCTGGAGAAGTCTCTGGGGAGACCTTATTGTAGCCTTTCATTACTTAAAAGGGGCCTGTAAGAAAGATGGGGACGCACTTGTTGCAATAGCACAAGGAGTAACAGTTTTAAACTAAAAGAGTGGAGATTCAGGCTAGACATGAGGAAGAAATTTTTTTACGATGAGGGTGGTGAAACACTGGCCCACGTTTCCCATAGAGGTGGTGGATGCCCCATCCCTGGAGACATTCCAGGCCAGGCTGGACAGGGCTCTGAGCAACCTGATCTAGTTGAAGATGTCCCTGCTCATTGCAGGGGGTTGGACTGGATGAGCTTTGAAGGTCTCTTCCAACCCACACCATTCTATGATTCCATGATTCTGCATTTGCACAGTGTTATTAATGCAGCAGTACTTCTGAGATTTGTAGATTTCTTCATTAAGGGACTGGTTTCAGAAACAAAGGTACACATTTAGTTCTGCAAGTAGTCCCAATCTCTCCTGGCTGGTTTCAGATCATACTGATATATAAGTGACGGTGCTTTGAATGGTAGCTCAACAGATAGGCTGGCTATGATGGGTGAGTTCCTGGTGCCACTCAAGAGGGTGGGAAAAACGTCTGTTGATTATGGTGAGGTGGCCAAAAATACTGTGTTAGTGAAGGCTGAAGGCAGCCTTCACAACAAGATCAAATGGAGTATTTTCTAAAATCCACTCTGAATTTCTCAAAAGAAACTCCAGTGATACACCTGCAGAGCTGATTGTATTAGCTTTGTTGATATTAAGTGGGCAGCTTGCAAAATGAGTGGACCACTGCAATCAAGACTGCTTAGAGAGTAAGATACTATGCAAAGTGGGTAATGGTGTCAGTCACACTTTGGAGGATACTTTTGTTTGCCTTGCAAAAAAAGTAAATTAAATCTCTAACATCTTCATGACCATGCTGTTTTTTCTAATGAAGCAGTTAATATAGCTGCCTAATATTGTGATTGCAAATTCAAAGTTCATTAAATGTTAGCACAGAGCTCAAACTGGCCGACTGATTTGGAATTACTGTATGCCTGGACTACAAAGACCAACATAGGGTCAGGAAGGTCCCAGGGTATTTCAAATTTTTAAATATCACCCCATCCCATCCTACTACTCTATTGCTCTAGTCCTCTTGCACTGGATATTTATACTGGCCATAAGAGAAAAAAGTCAAGCATCCAAGGCTGGAATACCAGATTCTGATGTGTTCCATACGAAAAGCAGTTGTGTACCCACCATTAAATGTAGTGTAAGATGAATTCTCAGATCAGTTCTAGATTGAGACAGCTACCACTAAATCTGAAAATAAAGCAAGAAGCTGTATTATAAATGCTGATTCCAATGATAGGAAGACATGAGAAGAGGTGAAAGAAAGAAAACAACACCTGCTCCCTAACGTCAGCTCCCAGAGTGAAGTCTGAGAACCTGCTGTGCCAGGACACACAGCTCGATTCAGTGTTCCATGCCTGGTTTTTAATCCAGGTGCCTATATTGTCAGATTTCACAGCAAGGAGTCAGTCCTAGTCATGGCAGTCACAGTGCCTGGGGAATTGATGCACTACTCTGATTTCTCCCCTGTGGCCACTTGGGCAAGCAGGATGGGGCAGGGAAGAGATGAGGCTGTCACCAGTGATACTGCTTGCATGGTGGCAAATATGCACACCTCTTTAAGGGGGATCGCTCCAATTGCTACACGCTCTCCACAGTCATCCTGGAGAGACGTTCTGTATTGCTCTGCACAGCTCTTACTCAAGGTTCTTCTTAAACAGTGCAATAGTGTCCTATGAAGGGACTCTGTCCAAGTGAATTATCAGGACAACTGTTCATTAGTATTCATGTTATATTCATCATTGGTATGACTGTGATTTAGTGTACCAGCTTGTAAATAGTGAATTTATTGTATTAAAGCAGTCAGCAGCCTTGCCTATGCTAGTAATGAGTCACACCTCCAAAATCACAGTTGCTTTCAGACAAAATCATAAGGTTGCTGTTGATTTTTTTTTTTCCTTTATATTTTTGAGCTTTCAGTTGGGTCACATTTAGAGTTTTTCCCCATGAACTGGAACTGCTAGAATCAAGCAGGACCTTCCCCTTGTCACTTGCCTTAAAAAGGCGAAGAAAATGGCTTTCACAAAACTGTGTGTCTCAAAATGGATTTCACAGGCATCTTCAGTTCTGTATGTCTCACCGCCTTGTGGGTACAGTCTGTGCTTCCATTTCACTTCCAAGCCATAGACACTTCTGTCACATTCCTATTCCCACCTTTTCCTGAGGTGACTTATAAGGTAACGTTTGGAAGCAGAGTAATTTTGACCTAACTTAAGGCTTTATTTTTTTAGGGATGATCAGTGTAGTATATTAGTGTTGCTTAGTAATGAAGTCTCTCGAGACCTGTCTGACACATTTTTCAGAACATCCTAGTCCATTCCCTGCAGAAACTGACAGCAAGATCAAATGAAACTGTGTATTGGGAAAAGATATAAAATACTGTCTATGTTACCAAATTATATTTTTATTGTAACTTCAGGAAGGACAGAAACGATCATTTTAGTAATGCTGAACTTCATACCACTTGTTGGGATTGGTGTCCTATTAACTTTTGTCGTCAGTTTTCATACAAGAATTGTTTCAAGTCCGTGAATAATCTCCTCCTTGGATGTCATCCGTTGTCCCACCTACATGATACTGTGCCATTCCAAAAAAGTTCCATTCTGAGCATTTCATTTCTACTCACATCTGGAGCACTGTGCCCCATTCTGAGCTCCCCAGTTCAAGAGGAGTACAGATTTGGGAAGCAAGTCTAGCACAGGGCCAAAAAGATTGTTTAGGGATGGGAGCATCACTCCTATCTAAAGAGGCTGAGGGAGCTGGAACTGTTCAGCCTGGAGAAAGCTCAGGGAACCCAATCTATCTGTATAAATACATGATGAGATGCAATGAAGAAGAGGCAGCCAGGCTTTGCTCGGTGGTGCCCGCTGGCAGGACAAAGGACAGTGGGCACAAATTAAAAAACATGGAATTCCAGCTGAACACAAAAAACCCCATGTTTTTACTGTGGAGTTGACTGAGTCCTGGAACAGGTTGGCCAGAGAGGTTTGTGAAGTCTCCATCCATGGAGATGTTTAGAACCTGACTGGGCATAGTCCTGGAAAACCTGTATTCGGTCTCCCTGCTTGAGCAGGAGGTAGGACTAGATGATCTCCAGAGATGCCTTCCAGCCCAAACCATTTTGTGATTTTGTGTTATCTGAATTTATAATCTGTGTATTTACATACATTGTGCTTCTTGTCCATGGCACATATTTAAAATAATGCATGATGTTTGTCCATATGCTTTAAGCTCATGCCAGATTAAATGATCAGTCTTTGTTCTGGTGATTTCAGGTCCCTAAAGTAATTTCCATAACCCACACATTCTCCCAAGAACAGCAGAATTCATCACTCTATGGCAAAGGTTCATTTTATGCTCTTAATCATTTAATATATGAATACATTTCTCTTACTATTTAAATTGCTATTTTACTTTAATAATTTACTGTTATAAAAGTTATTTCCCCTAGACCCAGTCCATGCATATTTAGCACTGTCTTGTTATTTTTATATTTAAAATTGCATTTTTACTAGATCTCTTTTTCATTAGTTTTCCTATAAAGTGGTCTCATTTGTACATCAATTCATTCTTATAACTCAATTTAGTGGGAAATTCCAATTAAAGAGCTCAAATCTGACCTCAGCTGCGTAGGCGCAACCATTGACAGGTGTTTTATAACAGGTTAAAAAGTATCTGTGCACAAACCAGAAGCAACCCAGCCTGACTCTTAAAATTCCAGCTGACACATTATGGCTTAGTAGCAGCACTGTTTTACTGCCTGCAGAAGTCTTGGAGAGGTTGTAATCTGGATCTCTGCTGAGTTGTCTAACAGCCTCTAAGTGAGTCAAATACATTAACGGATAGATAAGATAGAAAGATAGATATTTATATGCATATTCAGAACGTAAGTAGAGCTTCTAAAAAAGCTGTCCATTTGTGCGCATCTTTCACAATCAACAGGCTTTGATGGAGATGAGCAATACTCCCGGGATCTGGCAGCCTGATGATCCTGTGGAATGTACTAAATATCGTGACGATAACGGCTATGTAACTGCAAAATAGTAATGAATAACACAGAAAACAAGCCAAAAAGCATCTTTGTACAGTATCTCTCTAAGTTAATTCAGCCTCCAACTAGCGTAATTCTGAAAGGAAAGTTCTGGCCATGGTTTGCGGATAAAAGGTTTGTTTAATTGTGGAATGCAACTCAAGCATGCAGGGTGGGCACCCATGCACACAGATCCCACATTTCACAGATTGCCTTCATTTCATTATCCAGGAACCGCTTTTATGGCTTCCTGTGAGGTCTGTCAAAGGGTTGGGGGTGGTGTTTTGGAGAGGATTCTTTTTGCCTAGATTGTTTCCTGCCTTGCAGATATGAAAACTTACTGGCAGACATCAGTGTCGATTTTTTAATTTTTGTTATGGGTTATAGCTTCAAAAAGTCAGTCCTAAAAATACTTTTGGGTCCTGTGAACTCAACATTTGGACTCAGACATCCACATTCGGGTTTATTAAGGAACCAAGAAGTACTGGGTTTCGTTTGTTTGTTTGTTGTTGGGGTTGGGTTTGTTTTAGTTTTTGTTTGTTTTTGTTGTTGTTTGTTTGTTTGTTTGTTTCTTGAGTTTATTGCAATGTGGAGGAGAAAGAGAGGGAGAGGGAGAGTGTCTGTCAGCAGCCACAGGTGCCACTGCTGCCCTGTGGTGGGGGCAGTGTCAGGAGAAGGCTCCTTGCTTGTGGGCTGCCTGATGAACGTGTGGGAGAATGCTGCAATACTCTTACTATTTCATTCATAAATGAGAACAGGGAAAACTGGGCGCCCCTCAGTGCCAGAAGGAATGGCGGGGATCCCCCAGGTCTCACCAACTGGCTGCTCTGGTTTGTCAGACTTTGTCTTAATGCATTTCCTTCATTTGGCTGCAGTTGGGCCCCTGCCCTCCGTTCACTGGTGTAAGAAAGACCATGTCACATTTTTCTTGCCAGACATATGAAGGCAGGAAGAGGGTGTGAGGAGTGCAAGGGACATCTTTACCAGTTTTATATTGTGTGGTGTGCGTTGGACGTTAAGATGTAGAAAAATGGATCTGCTCATCAATAAACAGATATGAGAAGAAATTACTTATTTCATCATCCTGGTAGATGATAAGCCTGCAGCCATTTATCAAATGTCCACTAAAAATAAATGTCTGTTGTCATTTTCTCACTTTTAATAAAATTACACCTCTCTGTAATTTTAGCTGTTTATCTGAACTGCTACTTTTTTTTTTTCTTTTTGAAACAGTGATCTTAGAAGAGAAAGAATAATTTAACGAGGCTTCCCCCTTTCTTTGGCAAGCCAGCAAAATGATTGTAAAGAACACCAAATTAATTATTTGGATTCATAATAACAGAAGAAGCCTACTTTCTTAAAGTAGAATAAACACCAAACAGTCTCACTTGGATTTTCAGTGGCTTTGAATTTGAGTTTGCCTTCACAGCAACACCAGCAGCATTCTCCCAGCTTGCTAACTCAAAACCTCTACTATGTTTTTCTATCACCCTTTGGGACACTCCTTGTCCCTCCTATGCATACCAGGTAGAATAGGTGAGGGCTTTATTCCCTAATCAGCAGTAAACCTCTCTTATAACTTTAGAAAGGATGAGCTGAAGTTCTTCAGTCCTTCAGCAAACCTGGCTGGTAGGCAGCCTACTGGAAGCTTTGCTTAAGTGGAGGAAGGTTTTTACACAATTTGGTATGACAGTGAATAATAGCATCTCTCCATTATCACATGCTCTATCCCGATAGCAAAATGACATTATTCTAGACCACCTACGCTTTCAGCTTTCAATATGACTGTGCCTAATTATACTTCATGGGTTATCAGCAGCAGAGCTGGAGCTTTTGGTAGTCAAGTTTGAGATAATTGGAGTTTGAGGTTTCTGGAAGGACATGACAGAAAGTTTGAGGTAGGAAGACAGCTACCTGCTATGAGTACACAGGTTTATCTGCCTGGAGTTTATCTAGGTGACCAAGAAAGAGATGGTCAGTGATTCAGCTACCACACCAGGATGCATGGGGTGGCCTTTTCCTGTAAGAACTGTAAGTTTCTCTCAAGGGTGCGGATGGACTGAGGGGGTGGCTATATCTTTTTACAGTCACATTCATGTTTTGACGTTTTCTCAATTCTTCTCTTCCTCCCAAGGAGGCTTAGACACTCAGAGCCTGGTCTATAGTGAGGAAAGGAGACACTAAGTCAAAAATCTTATATTATAGCTTTTTAAAACACAGACCCTGTTTTCTTATGTTTGCATGGAAGACATATGAGAATCATATAATATATGTGATCCTGCACAATAGATTATCTCTAGACTGGGGTAAATTCATATTATTCCTGATGTTGACAGACTTCTTTAGAGGGGGGGAAATCACTGCAGGGAGCATTGACTTGGGGTAGGCTCTGCAGTGACACATCTGCCACCCTACTGTGTCTTAAAGCCCTGACTACAACCATCCTGTTCCTGCACAAAGATCCTCTACCAACTGGGCTCTTCTCCCTTGGGCATACCTGCAGGATCTGGGTGGAGTTTTGGCACTTCTGGTCTCTGAATTACAGATACTGTCTTACAGGAGGAAGTGCTGGACTTCTCCAGAGTAGGAGCTTTCCAACCCTGTACTAGTACATGTATTTAAGTACCCGGTAAAAGCTACAATTCAAAACAGAGGCACTGATTTATTTTAGGATCTCCAAGGCTAGGGAGAGCAAGAAAACTAAAGCATCTGAATACTTGTTAAACCTTACAGGCCTATGTTCTTGTGTAGTGGCAATTTCAGTGGAATTTAGTTACAGTGCTCTCTCCAGGAAGTGTCTAGTCAGGTTGAATTATTGTGGGTTGTTGGCAGAAAACAGGACAAACCCAATTAGCCCAGTGCTTGGAATCCTTGCAGTAACAGGGAACTGCTGAGGTGGATCAGGATCATCCCAGCAAGAAGTGCAATGTGGTTTTTTTTCCCATAGGAAGTAGCATAGGTAAAAATCAAAATCTTTAGCAATACCAAATATACCCACACAAATCCAGCATTCACTGGGAATATCAGCACATGAACAAGATACACCTGAAAAGCATTTAAAATGAGGGCTTTCTGCAGCACTTTTTTAAACAGACCCATCTCCTACTTCTGCAGATTTGGCTTTGGAATTATTTACAACATGTTGTGAACTTGTAATAATGTCTGAGATGAGAAAGCATCTCACTTCTAAAGGGAACATGAAATTCTATCACTTTTTGCAATGCAAATATTTTGAAATAGGGAAGAATTTCTTTCTTAGCCTTTCAAAGCGGATCACGAGATGTAATTACAGTAATTTTACTGCACAGCTACAAATACAAGCACATGGAAGGTGTGTGGGCAGCTCTGCATGGCTGCATGGCTAACAAGGGATGGAGGATTCGTAGAACCAAAGCCTGGATCATCTCCAGCCGTGAATACAGCAGCAGCAACTGTCAGATATGTGACAAAAAAAAAATCTCATCCTATTATTATATTTCTAGTGACAGTACTCCATGATTTTTTGCTCAGAAGGTTATCCACTGTTTAGTTAGCCCCCCAGCTAGGAAATTGTATCCCGTTCTTCATGTGAATCTGCCCCAAACCATCTTTGAGGTACCGAATTTTTGTTTTCTTTTCGTCAGTAATAAGAGAGCTTCACTGGGTTTTAGTTATCTTTTCTGTATGCAAGTATCTATACTCGGCACTTGAGTCATGTCTCATTTTCTTGTCAATGAGCTAAGCTGAGCTCCTTAAGCTTCAAATTATGACTTGTTTTTCAGTCTCTGGAGATACTTGTGACCCTCTTTTGAACTCTTTCCCCCTCTCTGTCCTCATTATTTCCATATCTTTTCTGAAATGTGGACAACAATGTATGAATACGCATGAACGGTCAGACCACAGGTGTATGCAGCCTAGTGACCTGCCTCTGGCAATGCTTTCTACCATGAGAAGATTAACAGCAGGGAAAATAAAATGCTGCTTTCTTCCCTGCCACCTGCTCCAGCGTCTAAGTGATCTGCAGCTTGTTGTGCTACACACACATGCTCTTAACCTGAACCAGCATCACTTCCCATTTTCTGCTTGACACTCCTGGTTGTATGGATCCAGGGACCACCTTTGCGTATTTCTTGCCATCGCAGTGCTTCAGCTCACGTTGACCCACTGTCTGTGAAAAGTTTTAAGTCCTCCATGGAGTTGCAGCTTTCCAAGACAGCTTCATAGCTCTAGCAAACAAAACTCGCAGTCTGATGTAGCCAGTATGCATGATCCTTCAATCTAACCTCTTGCTCTTGACTCTCAGGTCCTTTCTGGAAAGCCGCCTTGTGTTGCCTCCTGCACAGATTGCACTGAACTGGGATGCAAGTTTTTCCAGAAGGAAACATTCTGCACCCCAAAATTATAGACTGCATTTCACCTCCTATTTGGAAAGTGAGCCTTGCCTGCTCTTCAGAGGTTTTAGTACAAGGGACTCCAGCCTAATGTATCATGCCTGCAGTAATGTTTCCTGAAAGCTTTCAATGATTAGAGTGCTCTAAAAAGTGTGAGATCTAGTTATAGTAAATAAATATATATTTAAATATATAGTCAGCACCTGGATTTTTTGAGGCTTTATCTGCAGAGAAGGCTTACAAAATAAAACCAACATGGATTCTCTTTCCAAAAGAAAACAGAAATTCCTTCATAATACCATAATTACTCCAAGGGCTACGGCATTAAAAATAACAGCAACATTTCTAAAGGAAGGACGGAGTTGGCGGTGTTACCACCACCTTTATTTCCTAGGACTTCTGAATGAATGAGAGAGACATCTTATCCCTTTTGCACCTCCAGGTGTTCAGGTGTTTCCACACCACCACCCATTTGCTCTGGTACACACAACCCCCTGTTCCTGCTCTCCTTCATGCATTCTCACCCCTGAATCCTGTCTCCGCTCCTCAGCATCACCAGCACTCACATCCTAGATTCCTTTATCTCCAACCACGCTCTGCAAGCAAGACCTCCCCCCGATCTACATGTGTGTATCTCAAAGTCAGCACACACACACCAGACCCCACACTTGCACATGGCATCACTTAGTATTTTATCTTGGAGACGGGACGAGACACAGAAGATCCATGTTGTCCAAGCACTTAAGGTGCCTAAGTCCTTTTGAGAAGTGATTTTGGCAAAATGCCTTTTGAAACTTGCTGGGGCTTAGGAGCTGCCAGCTAGGTGAGTATGGGTCTGAGCTGCTTTTCCACAAATTGAGTGGTTGTGATGGATTATATTTATACCTCCTCTGTTCCAGGCTTTGACAAACCATCCCACACATCTGTTATATTAGAAGGCTTCAACCTAATATTTTTTGAGCTGGGCATATGGGAACACGATTATATCATCTTTATTTGTTTTTCTCCATTCACTCTCACTCCTCCATTCTTCCCTCTCCCCACCATTTATCATTTAAGGATCCACTACAATATTACACAGTGTTTTTTGCTCATCACTGTCTTTTTTCCCCCTTGTTGACAGATGCTTACCCCAATTCTGAAGTAATC
Source organism: Patagioenas fasciata (assembly GCF_037038585.1). Lineage (NCBI taxonomy): Eukaryota > Metazoa > Chordata > Aves > Columbiformes > Columbidae > Patagioenas > Patagioenas fasciata. The sequence goes on along the minus strand of NC_092520.1, from coordinate 120,212,773 downwards.
TATGTGTGGACTAATACGACCACAACATCTGTGGTGGTGGCCGAAGACGGTTCACGACTTAACCAGTACCACCTGATGGGACAAACTGTAGGAACTGAGAACATCAGTACCAGTACAGGTAGGGAGAATATTTACATCCCATGGTGGCTGATAGCTGGAGCAGGAGGGGAGATCCACCAGCTCCAGTTGTTTTGCAAAGAGGCAAAGGAAGTATCTGTGGGATGTGGGGCGCTGGGGAGATCCTGTGCAGGTTGCTGGCTGTTTAGCAGAGGCACTGAAATGCTGAGAGGGTTAAATGCTGGCTCCTAGGTACATTGCAAGGCTGTTGCTGAAGATGCATCCAAGCTCCTGCTATTTAACAGGAGCGCTGGAGAAGCTGCATGCAGCTTCTTGGTGACTGCCTTTGCTGATGCTGCCAGCGCTATCGCTGGCTTATTTCCCTGTGGGAGGAACCACTGCGGGAGGCAAACACCACCCACGCATTTGATCCGTTTCGATCATCGCTTTAAAATGATTTGCTTGATGAAACCACAGCAGGGAGGGAGCGGAGGGCAGGTGGGGGCTGTGGCGTGGCTCTGCAGCGTGTCAGGGGGACCACGTGGCTGGAGAGGAGGTGCAAACCCCGAGGATTCCCATTTCCTCTCCAGGCTGCAAGCGGAGGCGCCAGATGTGGCAGCATTAGGGAGGCAAAGAAGCTTTAATCCCAGGCCAGGAGCCCACGTGAACTGTGCCCCCCTGCTTCTTAAGGCTCCCACGCAAGGGCAGCCCTGGGTGCACACTGGTGGGGGGACTCCCAGGGGGGTCGAGGCCAGGACAGGGGTCACGTGGGCTTGGCAGGATGAGAGCTTAACCAGGTTACACAATGCACTTGTCTAGAGAGCATTAGTGGCATCCAGTGTGGGGGGAAGCAAAATAGCCTGTCGGTAAGAGAAGGGAGATTTTCACCTCTGGTTGTAGCATGGGACGTGTGGTAGGAAAAGAGGACAGCCTGTAGTAGCATGGCAGGGAGCAATTCCTGCTGATAAAGCACAACAGAGACTTCTGGTGATGCACTGTGTCCCTGCTGAAAAATGACAGGTTCTGAGCCGAAGGCAGGATTGTAGAGGACAAGATATAGACCGGGTTAGGAAGCTGTTACCGTCCACAGAAAATTTAGGAGATGTAAAAACAGGCACACGTACACGTGCACACAATATTAGTTGGACCGAAACATGAAGGCACATAAGGCTTTCTGTTCAAACTGTCCCAACATGGCAAATAAAGAGAGGGCAGCTGAGCTTGCTGCTTGCTCTCCAAATAGGACACAAAGTGAGGGGAAGCTTTCCTTGGGCACAGGGGAGAACCACACACAACCACCATCTCCATCCTATAGAGCTTCACCCCTTCGCCCACTTCAGGAGACAAAACTGTTGGTAAAGCAAAGATATTTAAAGTCAAAGTAAGTGTATAGACAGTCAGAGCAGCCACCACTGCAGAAAAAGGACAAATACACTATCTCCCGTTAAAGAACAAAGACCCTTTTTTCCTTACCAGTTTACCATCATAGCCGCGTTGTTTTCTGCAATGAATGGCAGCTCCCCTCTCGCTTTCATTGTTGCCAAGAAGAAGATCCAGAGGATGTACTGGGCCATCTCCTACAAGCTTGTCCTGCTCCTCAGAGCAAGAAAACCATCCAACCCAGGCTGTGAGTGCTCCAGTGTGTCAGCTCCAGGCTGCTTCCAGTTTGCAGCTTTGTGTGTGAAAGCTCCTTGTAGTCCTCAGCCCAAGGAAACAGGAGACCCTTCAGACAAATGCCAAAGTTTCTGCCCAGTAACGACCTCCCTACTGTATCCTAAGATTTAGGCTAATAAATGCTTGTTTTCCAACAACAAGATTTTATATTAATGTCCCAGGTTACATCTGGGCTGGCTGGATTCTGATTGCATGGTGGATCACAAAGAGCAGGACACAGATTGTAACCAGGGATTAGCAAAATACAAAAATCCGATTTTGCACAGGGAAAGCATCAGTCAGCGATGGATTTTCTGGACTTCATCAAGCTCATAGGAGGCCAGTAATCAGGGTTACTTATGAACAGCTATCTAAGGCATTTCTTCTTTTTATTGAACATGAAAAAGAAAACCCAAATACCTATTGCACAAATCCAAATGCTTGGATCTTTTATGGGTTTTTGACACACAGTCAAACTATACAGCTCTTCCAGTTGCATAGGCAAAATGTTTTTGTATGTCATAGAACATTTATGCTCTCCTCTCTAGCAGACTTTTTTATATTTTTAGTGGAAATACTGGTTTTGCACCAATCCCTTGGGATTCTGCTGATTTTGTAGGCAGGCTGCGAAGTTTAGCTGTCTTCTCAGAAGAGATATCCTGGCAATTCTAATTCACTAACCAGTCTTGAAACTGGGAACATTTTAGCCACGCCACAGAAAATAGCTCTGACACGTGCCACCTGTTTGGTTTTTTGTTTCTGTTTTTGTTTATTTTTTTACTAATATCCCCAAGTGTCATTCCCCCAAAAGAGAAGATATTTGACTACTCACACTGCTTCCAACAGGCCCAACATCTGTTAGGTCCTGGTAGTACAAGTTCTGAAAACAATCAGATAGGGAATTGGGGTCCAAGTGCATCTTGCTGCTTTCTGCAAATGGTTGCCCAGTTCTGTTCCCCATATCCAGAATCTCATCACTAACTTAGGATCTGCAGTGCCACAAACCAAAACAAAAACCCACTCTTTTATCTTCTGCCAGCTGGAGCCTGAGCTCTGAAATATCCAAAGCTGAAATAATAGAAGCAACATTCAGCCCTTCATTTTGCACCAAATAATTCTGATTTTTCCTTGAGATGAATCTTTCCCATGCATTACTAGGACAAGGATGCAGGCACTTATCAGGGGCCAAAATATTCTGCATGTCAGCATGGTCAGGGACTGCTGTATCTCAGACCTAACACCAGGATCTTGCCAGAATAATTATTGACACACCTGAGTCCAGGTACGTCCAATAAACAAATAAGTATATCCAGTAAACAAGCAAGTCCATCCTCTAGAGAGGAATAATAGAGTCCAATACTCTATTGAATCTCAGAATAATGTCAGTGGAAGAATGCATGTGAGATCCTGTAAAATTTGTAAGCATGATTTCCAGAACTCTGTCATCTAGATACCAAATCCAATACTGTAGCAGCTTTTAAAGCATAAAAAAAACACTCTAGGCCAGCAGCAGCATAGAAGCATAGCTCTGTGAAGAAATGCAGCCATTCCTGCTCTAGGTCTTTTCATTAGTGCTAAATTTGTTATTTAAGTGCTACATAAATCTGTAACAAAAATTAGCTCTTGCTCAAGAAAGCTTATGGCCTAAGGATAAACAGTGGTCTTACAGAAGTAAAAGGGAGTTTTGCCACTCCATCAGAACCAGATTTTTTTTTCTATATAAACAAAAGGCCAGCTCAGGCAGCTTTTAGCTTTACTTTAAGCAGTGGTTGCAGGGCATTAAAAACCAAGTGGTGGGGTTTTCTTAAGCCCTAAGTCTGCTGGAAAAAGCATTCCTAGTGTAGGCATTTTTGAAAATGACAGAATATGGGAAGTCAGAGAAGGTATCGGTGAAAAAATGAGCAAGCACAAAACTAAGGTGATATCATCATTTTACTGGAGACAAGAGCTTTGATACGTTAAAGACAATGATAAAGTAAAAATCAACTGCGGAGGGCCATCAAAATGTAGGCATTCATTTTTTGCATTTAGAAAAGGAAAAAAAATAAGGATCCTGTTGCTCTGCTGAAGCTGTGTAGATTTTTTTTATTCAGGGTCTGAAAGCATATTGTCAAAATCAATAATGCACATCGTCACTCCTTAGTGAGCAGGAAACTGTGACTCAAATACATCCCAGTGCAGCAGCAACTCAGAGGCAGATTACAGGCACATAGATCCTGCTGCTCCTGGCATATTTTATGGGTAATCCACAAACTGAATGCTCCTAAATAAAGAGCGAGTGGGGTTCCTCCTGAGACCACAGCATGTTCAGCTTCCCTGGTTCAAAATTACACTAAATGAAGGGAATTAGACGTTGCTTCACAGGGATTTTCTCCCCAGTTTCAGAGAATTCCCTGTCCTCTTCAGGGAACTGTTTCACCAGAAAATCAGGTTCCAGAGGAAAGTCATAAAGATTGAGGCAGGCTGTCAGGTAAGGAATTTCTGTGCTATTCCAGTCTTTCTGTTTAAAATCTTCAGTATAAACAAGGTCTGTAAACTTCATCCAGAAGAACAGAGCTTCTCTACCATAACATAGCAGTGCAGCTATACCTGCAAAAGCCCTTTCACTGCAGACCTGTTCTCTGCTAATTAGCCATATTGTCACTTAGAAATAATCTGCCAAATCTAACTGCTTAGCAATTCTGGCTGCAGCTCAATTCGGGCTATTCACTCAAGGCAGAATCAGTCTGTTACGTATTTTTCTTTTGTGGCTGGTCTATAGAGACTAGCAGTCAAGTCTTGGAACAGACATTATAGCTACATTGTTTTATTCTTGGAGAAAAATATATCTTTCAGAACAGGCATTACTCTGATTCATCAGTACCCAGCTGAATGATGCATGCTTTTAAATTAATTTTATATCAATATGAGTGGAAATCTGTTAGGGCTTAAAGGGGTTGATAGGTTGTGTTGTTTTTTTTTTTTTTTCTTACATTTTGTCTTTTATTCTTACATTTGGTTTTACTCTTATTTTTCTGAGGCAAATAGTAACCTTTTTTTAGCTAGCAAGATTTCGGCTTTGTGGAGCACTTACCATCAATGAATAGCCTTCAGTAACAACTATATGGTTTTACAGGAACAGTCTGAAAGAACCAATTAAGTTTTTATTTTTTCTGAAACATTAGGGAAGGTGGCAGCTGGTCTGTCAATTTTGCAGTGCATTTTTTTAGGCTTTTATTGAAATTCAGAGGACCTGACAAAAGCCAGATTAAGGCAATGCTGTGCATTTGGCATATAAGAAAGACATGGAATTTAGCACTGCTGTGGCAGCTTTCAACGAATTCTCCATGCAGGCAGTACAATATTCATTCCACAAGTGAACAAGACATGGCACAACATCTATCCAGAACCAGATTTTCTTTCCAAGGGCTAAGGTGTACCAAATTCTAGGACAACTGCATGCACTAGAAGGATTTTTCTCTTTTTTCTGGAGGAACAATTTTATGGGTTTGGGTACTGAGCTCAACACGACCTCGCAGGACCCATGTGCAAAGCTACAATTCATGCAGCACCACCAACACTAGGACAGGCAGTCCCTGAAGTGCGGTGCAGGAGTGTTTGGACCTGTTCTCATTCTTGAAAACTGATGGCTTGGCAGTAACAGTTGCCCTAATGAGATTAAGTCCTGTGGCTAAATCAGGTTTATAACAGTAGATAGACTTAATTGTTGCTCTGGTAAGACAATTTGTAGGACTAAGTCAAAAACAGGCAGCACTCAGGCAGTGCCAGTAAACCAGATTTTTGAAGCCTGTGAACATCAAGATGTCCCAGGTGCATAACGGGACCTCAGCTTTTTGGTGCAGTAGGAGCAGTCAATCATCTTGTGCTTTTGGGACTGACTGCGAAGACTAACAGGATCTAGCAGCACCTCTATCTCAAGTCCTGGTTTTCCACAGCATAGAAATCCAGGCATTTTTCATGCAATTAAGAATGGCTGAGTAGTATCCTCAAATTGGGGCGGGGGGGGGGAGGCAGGGAAATGGAACTGGCCTTCTTAAGTTCCTCAGTGAGTAAGCTTCCCTTATTTTACCCATATGCACATCTTTCTCCTTCTAGGCGAATATACTATTATGACAGCCCACTTTCACCTGAAAAGAAAAATTGGTTATTTTGTCATCCAGACATACCTTCCTTGCATCATGACTGTGATCTTATCACAAGTGTCGTTTTGGCTAAACAGAGAATCTGTCCCTGCTAGGACAGTTTTTGGTGAGTATCCCCTTTTCTCCCAGCACACGAGATGGGACAATCTGGCTTGTGGAAGTGATTTGCTGTAACAAAACCACAGTGCACTAATGCTTATTTCTGCTTGAGATGTTCTAGATGTTCCATTGTTCTCTTCCAGTTTAAACTCAAAATCCATTTAAAAATGCTGTCTGGGCTTGTTTTGTAAAGTTATGCCAGAAATTTCTCAAGAGTTGATTATGAGAAAGTTAAGGACAGAAGAATCAGATTAGTGTGATTTGTGTTTTGTTTTGTTTGTTTGTTTGTTTTCCACTCGGGTTAAATACTGGATGATTTAGAACAAAAACCCACACACATTATTGTATTTAGTGTGTACTCTAGCTAAGCATTTGAAACACATTTAACTTCAAGACATTTTGTTTATCTGTGTTTTAAGATGTTTATCTGGGAAAACCACATAAAGGTTAATTAGTGACAATTATCTCTTATTACCATCAAACAAATGAATATGATTTTGCATTTAGAAAATGTATATTTACTACAGAAATTGACATGGAAAAGTCCTTCAGGGTCTCTTAAGTTATTGATTTATCACTAGAAGATTGAAGAAAATAAATACAGTCTTAAGTGAAGGATAATGAAATCCAAAATTTTCACTAGATAAAAAATGAGACAAGCAGGAACAGTTTATTAGATAAAACTTTGTTCAGCCGTTCTTAAAAGAATAGTTCTTCCATACAAACCTACTGAAATCAGTCAACATCTTTGATCAAAAAGCAGTTCAGCAAGCTGTATGGGGAGAATACAGGTACCAGCATCATTTTGTTGACTGGGGGTACCCGTTCTAGGTTTACAAAGCTATAACTGAGTTGGGGACATCCTTCCACAGATGAAAATAGTGGCAGCTCTGTCATTTACTGGCCTATGGGAAAGGAGGCGCTACAGTCAAGGAAATCAATGACAGCCAACAATTTTGCATATAAAATCTCCACGTGAAAAAAAATAAAACCAGTAATCCCACTTTATTATGGCAGCTAGTGCTAAATGGGTTGCTCACTGATTTTGTAACATACTACTTCACATTCTATACATACCATGCGTGCATCAGTGTACAGGGATAAAATACCAGTAAGCTTTTGGTTTATGTAACAGCTGGGTTTGTGTTACCCTTAAAAATACTTATTTAAATATATGATAACTAGAGATAACCAGACACCACAGAAGAAAACACCTGAGGGCAGAGGCTTGTATTTTTTCTTGGCGAGCAAAGTATCTTACTCTTTCAGACCATAATATGCAAACACTGAGTCCATGTGGCATTCTTAGGTCTTGTGCTGAATTGGAGCCTGCTCATAACCCATCAGGGATCTCATAAGTGCCTTCAAACTGATCTCTGCCTAATTTTTTTTTCCTTCTTTACAGGAGTAACAACAGTCCTCACCATGACCACCTTAAGTATCAGTGCCCGTAACTCTTTGCCAAAAGTGGCTTACGCTACTGCAATGGACTGGTTTATAGCTGTCTGCTATGCCTTTGTATTTTCTGCATTGATTGAATTTGCAACAGTCAACTATTTTACCAAGAGGAGTTGGGCATGGGATGGCAAAAAAGCCCTGGAAGCAGCTAAAATCAAGGTGCTTACCTTACATGTTTTTAATACCTAGAATAAAAAGTGAGTACTCAGCATAGTTCAAACTACTGAATAGACAATTTTCAGCTTCTTTGTGAAAAAGGTATTTAATTACCTGATGACATACTTTCACCTTCCTATAGAGGAATAGTGGCAAGGAAATAAGCTGCCTTCTCTTCATGGAGATAGACTATCAGTCTCTACCATCTGTATGGAGTGGACTGTTTTCAGAAGAATATAAGGCACAGGATTTCAGTAACCAGCCTTCTGATAATTGCAGTTATATACCATGAAACATACCTCTGCAAAGCATTCCCTATACGCTCTCCCAGATAAATGACAAAGCTCACATTGAGCTCCGTGAGCCAGGGTCCCACCACAGTATCCCAAATAAAAAAAAGACAAAAGAGCAGGAAGCAGGCAGGGGCAATGAGCCCTTCACCACACACCTTGCTGCAGCCAGGAGGGTGAGGTTTGTGTCTTGGCAGCCGCCTGTGAGGCAGCAACCTCTGCAGGTGCTGAACCACGTTGCCCTGACAGAAGAAGCTGCTAATGCACACGCCAGGTGGGATCTGGGTCCATTCGGCTGCTCTTAGCTTTTTCTGGCATCAGGGAAAGTTTAGCCTGAGTAAGGTTATAAAACTGAGGCAGAAACAGATGTTTGCGAGTCAAGGTCAGAATAGCCAACAGGCATTCGTTAGCATGATTGATTACAGTGCTTAAATTTTTGGGTTAATATCTTGAGAATGCGTTTCCACTTTCTGTACCTGCAGTCTAATGATTTGTTCTTTACGCTGCAGAAAAAAGAGCGTGATTTGCTGGGAAATAAATCAACTAATACTTACAGCACTGGGAAGATGACCCCCGCACCAAACATGCCAAAGGACTCAACCCCATCTGTCATCTCAAATGCTGCATCTGCTCCAGTGAAGTCTGCAGAAGAAAAGCCTGCTGAAAGCAAAAAGACTTACAACAGCATCAGTAAGATTGACAAAATGTCCCGGATAATTTTTCCAGTGCTGTTTGGAACTTTTAACTTAGTTTACTGGGCCACATATTTGAATAGGGAGCCTGTTATTAAAGGTGCCAATTCTCCAAAATAAACTGAAGGACTCTTAAAGCCACATGTGAGCCATACTTACAAAGCAGATGCTACCAAGGAAAATTTGAGATCCAGATGACTTTCTACATTTGGGCAATATTCTTCAGGAAGTTTTTTGCATGTTTAATAATATGTACAAATAATATTGCCTTGATTGTTTCTACATGTAACCTCAGATGTTTCAGAGACTATTATATTACTTACAGCAACAGATCTTTATAAAAGATCAGAAGACATTGAACATGGCTTCTTTGCTGCTGAGTATCTTGCATTGATAGTTTACAAATAAAATAAGTTATATTTTTTAACTGTTCAAGTGTACTACATATCGTGGTTTTTATACTTCAGATGTACAGTCATATAAATGTAGGCTTAACCTATATTTTACAGAAGAGCTCCACTATTGTCATCTGATAAGTTACTGAGTAACGCCGGTTGTAAATGTGCCAAATTACTAAGCATAGGGCTATATTCGAGTACCTTTACTGGTTATACGTTAGTGCATTACTCCACAGATAAAACTTTTCAGCCCAATTTTCATTGGAAGTTAATACAATACAGTAAATCCTAATGGGGCTATGCTGCATTTTCACTGCTTGAGCCTCTAGCTTGCAGTGAAGTAACATAGGAAGCAGAATGCTACTTGTGTAAATAAAGGTGGTGGAATCTTGCCCTTAAAAGAAAATATGCTATTTGTTTGGATTTTGCATTCCAAGGAATTTTCTCAAATTATTCTCAGTATTTATTCTAAAAATTAGAGATATATTGCATGAAATGAACATAGATTAGGAACATACTTGTACAAATAAAACTTTTAACAACAGCTGTAGGCATTTTTAATTAGGGTGAAGTAAATGATGTTTGGACATTTTCCCAAGAAGAAGATTGTGTTATATTAGCAGAGATTAACAGTAAAGAATTACAGTAATTCTGCAATCATTATTACTTGTTTCCCACAGTCAAAACTGATCAGCCAACACCAAGAAGTGTGATCAGAAAAAAAGATGTGCTTCATGACAGCAAGGTGTTTCAGTGACAATATTGACAGAAAGGTCTTTGTACTGTCCATCGGAAACTTTTCTATAAAAAAACGCCTTGCTGCTGCCAATGTGTTTTGCTTTCACAATGAATGAGAAAATGCAATCTGAGTTTTCAGCTCTTTCCTCTTGGCATCCTTTCCTTGTTCCAGAAGCTTTTGTAATTTAATCTTAATGTTTAAATAAAAAATGCATTCAACATTTGATTGTACAATGTCATTCTTACACTGGTTATCCTTTTAGAGAGACCAATCACCACAAGAGCTGAAAGAATTAACTGCACAGTACACATGCATGCACTCAATCATGTGTGTACATTACGCATCCTCACTGTTGCCCAGAAAGGTATATACTGAGTGAATACGGTGAATTGGGATGTTTCAGAATTAGATGCTATTTTGCTACGGAACATCAACCCCATGTTCTGTTCAAGGCAAAGAGTTTGGACTTCACTTTGAGGTGAGGGTCTCGTCCAGGACTGAGGAGCTGTCTGGGCTTCTTGTGTATTTTCTCTTTGTCACCTTCATTCCTAAACATTGCCAACAAAAAGAATCTCACACATCTATTCATTTTTGCAGTTTCTTGTTTTATGCTGTGGAATTAGAAGTTTTCAGTTCTCAGTGACCACAGGGAAGCCATGGGACTGAGCAGGTGAATGGAAACTGGTGAAGAGGAGCAAGGTGGGGGGGACATGCCCATCTGTTAGAACGTTATCCTGAGACAAGGTGAGGATTTGAATCTCCGTTTTCATGGAGGCTTCCCATGTAACTTCGAGCAGCCACACAACTCGTTTGTTATTTCTTAGTTTTAAAAAGTGCAATAATGGTATTTGAATGCAATGAATCCAGGTCTTTGGGGATCAAAAACAGTGAAAATTTGCAGAGCCACCTGAATGACAAATCTTCCTACAGCTCTATGTACTGTATCCACCTCTGGAGCTTGCAGTACAAGAAAGACATGGACCTGTTGGAGAGGGGCCAGAAGAGGACACAAAAATGATCATAGGGCTGGAACACCTCTGCTGTGAAGACAGGCTGAGAGAGTTGAGGTTGTTCAGCCTGGCAAAGAGAAGGTTCTGGGGACACCTTATTGTGGCATTTCAGTACTTAGAAGAGGCCTATAAGAAGGATGGGGACAGACTTTTTAGCTCAGCCTGTTATGACAGGACAAGGTTTTAAACTAGAATTCAGGCTAGACATGCAGAAAAAAGTGGTGACACACTGGGACAGGTTGCTGAGAGTGGTGGTAGATGCCCCATCCCTGGAGACATTCCAGGCCAGGCTGGACGGTGCTCTGAGCAACCTGATCTAGTTGAAGATGTCCCTGCTCATTGCAGGGGGTTGGACTAGATGACCTTTGATGGGCCCTTCCAAACTAAACTATTCTATTTGTTTTCTTGCATGTGGGTTAGTCTCACAAACAGATGAGAACCAACAAGATCTCCTCACCAAGTGCAGCAGAGATGCAGTGCAGAGAATTTCACGTATGCTGCATTGGGCATCCCCAGCGATTCACTCACTGAGCACCTCCAAAACAGCTAAAACACCTGGCAGCTGTCAGAGGGGAGAAAATCTCTCCACATGTGTAAGACAGACCCTCTCAGCTGCAGCCTCTTCTGCCTCTTCCTATGGCCACAGAGATGTACCATGAATGAAGTACTGGACTTCTGGAGGTTGAACATCCAGTCAAGGAGAGGTGAGCCTAATCTGCTGCCAGGAATAGCAAACACAACAACCACTCTTAGTCAGGATGTGGACACTTGGGGAGCTTTTCTTCTAACCTTTTGATGTGAAAGCACGTTCCTCCTGCGGCAAGGCAAAGTCACCATGAAATGAGCGGTGTGGTAGGGTCCTGTTGTTAATCACTGAGGGAGGCTGCCTACAGCCCTATGGATGAGTATTTGCTCACTGTCCTCAACTCTTTTCCTGTGGTTGATGATGACAGGGCATACCATTGACACTCGTGGCAGATGGATGTGTGCTGGGTATCACATCTGGACAAGGCTTCTTCCTAGGAATCAGTTTACCAACAGCTGGCTATTTCTAGTTTCACCAGAATGACAGATTAGATATAACTCTTGAAACATCAGTGACACAGCACAATGCACCAAACTAATCCTGCTCAGCTAGGTGTCTGAGGATGATGGGTGGGCTGATGAAGATGCATCAGGAAATAGTCCATGTGTTGACTTCTTTTTTTTTTTTAATCCCATGTGTACACATGCTACCATGGTTTTGGCAGTTATGAATCAGTGCTTGTAAGGTCAATTCTCTTGCCAGCCATTCTTGCAGCTTACAGGTGGCAAAGACTCAAACTTTTTTATCACACATCATTATTTATTATAATTGCAATTGCAAAGTTGGAGTCTATTCAATACAAACATTTTTTAACACTTCTTCCGCTCAGATATCAGACATATAAGTTACATGAAAAAGACGGTGGTTTCAGATTTCTTTTTTCCATGGGAAGATTAGGTATTTGTATGATTTTAAAATAAAAACAGTTACTGAACAGCAATGTTCCAAATATTAAGGAACTAAGGCGACAGTTACTGACCGAAGCCAGGTTCTGTGGCTTTAAGTTCAGTCTGAAGCGTGGGATTTTTGCTTGGTTCTGTAAATAGGTATGGACTGTATCAGGCTCCTGAGATGCTGATTGCTAGAGACTTGAGGAGTACTAGGAAGGAGTATCATATATGCATCTTCTGTTCCTCTTATTCTTCAAAAAAAACCATCTGCTTCTGGCCACTTTCAGACAAAGGATGCTGTGCTATCTAGACCTTTGTCCTGACCCCATACTAGCTATTCAACATACGTTCTGCAAGAGAAGCCTGGAGTGCAGGAATGACCCTTAGGCCATAGAGTACTTGTGAAAGTGGCACCAGAGTGCTTCAGAAACAACATGGAGGCTGTATGTACTACACTGTTGGAAACTATGAGCGTTCCACAAACTTCCAGAGGATACCATGCATGGAAAATAGATGTCTAAATACACAGGAATCCCAAAACAAGAAAGAGAGAGAACCACAAAAAGTTGCTTTACATTTTCCTCAAACTTCCATGAAAAGCCTCCAGTGTGAGCCTTTTCTCTACACAAATGGGAAACTCGGAGCTATCTTTACAGCATCTTCTCCAGAGCCATTCTGTTTGCCCTGGAGGGTTTTCCATGGTTGTCTTATTTGCTTACACCCAAGTCTGACTCTTACCCTGAGTGGCTGAGGTCTCTATTGCAGGACTCAGTGCCAAGACCTCTAAATGTGACCAATTTTACTTACAGGAAGAGGCTCCTTGTTTCCACTGAATATGGAACTACCTGGAAACAGTGGAGTGGCATGGCTGCAGGATCAGGTCCTTTGCTTTACTTTGGCAAACAGTTCATTGGAGTTTACCTGATGTGTAGAAGATGTAATAATTACCTTCCAAAGGTAAAACTGACACCACAGACATTTTATACATAAATCACTTCCATTCATATAGACTGTCACTTTGTTATGTTTGACAGTAAAGGCAGAAAATAATTACAGTTCATTCTGTTATCGTGGATTTGCTAAACCAGGTTGAAGTTTCCTGAAGAAACCATCTATCTTATGTTTCTCAGAGAATCCCACACACTGCTAATCTTTGCTGAAAACTGCAATGATACTACAGATGTCTACTTCTTAGTAGACATCTCTCAGCATGTGGTCCTGCCTGAGCAGTAGGTGTTGTCCCATAGTTTGGGAGATGCTTCAACAAGCTGATCAATTCCAGGCTGGAATACTTAAATGCCACTGCTTCACACTACACAACACCTAACAATTTAAATCCCTCTGCAGTCAGTGGAACTGTTTGTGTGGGAGACCATTACTCATCAATGGCATCTGAACTGTGGGAGATGGGAGCATTTCCCAGATCCTGGCTCCAAGTAAACACCTTGGCCTTGGCTTGCTCCAGGCTGGGGCTGTATCTGGATGTGCATAAACCTTCTCTGGTTTCCCCTGGAAGGACTTTGGGCCTTCAGGAGTGGGGTTAGCTGTGTCACTGACCCTAGTGTGAGGGAGCTGGGACCCTGCGGGGCACATCTACTTGACAGCTTAGCCATGGTGAAAGACAATAATAAATAGAAATTGCTTGTCATGGGGTTTTTCCTGTATGCTTTCATGAAAAAAAAGAGTTGAAAAGTTTATTATTATACAACAATTCAGCGCTGAAGAGTAAGTGCATGCAGTTCTACTGCCAAATTTCCTCACTTGCGCTCATTAAGAATGAAAGAACAAGTCAAACACAATGGAAAAGGGTTTTATTTCTGATATTTGACCTGTGCCAGCTTACTCCAAGGATGAATTTAGGCAACAATATATTTTCTAAAGCTTAGCCCTCTTCTGTTGTCTTGAATTACATTATGCTCTTTTTTTTTCTTTTTTTTTTTTTCTAGATGGAATATTCCCCCTGTGGAATAACTAAACATATTTGTACAAAACTAAGAAATGATTTTATGAAGTAATCTTGTACTTAAAAAATTCTTGCTAAATGTATAAACTTTCAAGAAAACTGAATGAAACCTCTTTGCTATTCAGTTTATGCAGACAAGATGAATGCAGCACTTGCACAGCTATTTGTTTTTTAAATCTGAAGATAATGTTCTTTTTAATAAGGATATATGTCTCTTAACACCCTTGCTCCTCAAATTGGAATTGACACTGAAATGTTCAGAGGAACCTAAATTATTCTAAAGGAGTGTTTGATCAAATTGCTTGAATTCCTTCTGGCCATTGCATGATGGTATTTTCAGATTACATCCTCATCTTACCAGTTTCACTTCTTCTGCTGTTTTGTTATGGACATTTGTTTAATTTTGAAAAAGGCAGAAAGAGTGAAATTTAGATTTTATGAAGCCCAAAGGACTTCTGAAGGATTTTCCTAGGATTACCACTAATTTAGACTCAATGATAAGTGTCCCATTCTGTACTGCATTATTTGCCTTTTCATTGCCATCCTCAAAAGCAATTATCACTTCTCACAGTCTTCATGTCTTAAAAGTTGCTGTTTAAATTGGCCCTGGCTAAAAATAAAGCAAAAAGGAAATTAAAGCATGTTGATTGAAGATACCAACTCATTTCAGTTAGATGAATTTGAAGAGTTTTTGAGAATACAGATAGTTTCCAATGCACTAGTCCAACAATGATAGGTTGCATATGTAGGTGGGAAAAATTGACATACCACATATAAGACAAAAAATAATGCTTAACTTAATAACAAACACTGAGACCAGCCACTCACAACAGTCTTAGCTTCAGTGAATCTGAGTTCAGTTCCTCCTTCACTGCAGGGTGGTGTTACTGAGGTTCTCAGAACAACTGCTGAGGGGTCCGTCTGGCACCAGCAGTCCACGTCTGCCCTCAGTGCCCATGGTTCTGCCAGCAAGTGTACACAAAGCTGCTGAAGACCTGCAACACGGCCCATTTTATTGTGCTAGAGAATATAAACATTTTAGTATAATTACAGGGTATGATAAAATGTTCTTTTGTTAAGACGTGCTGAATAATCATGATCCTTACCTTAAAACACAATTTGAAAATGTAAGGCAGAGTGTGTGCTTAAGAGAAAAGCATGTGTGTATGAAGACAAAAAGTAGAAATGACTGCAGGGTGAGGTATAATAAAGAGTGGTGCTAAAGTATTTCTTTCGCATTAACACATAAAGCACTACAGACAACAGAAGGAAGAAAATCTTAAAACACCACCTTTTCTTTTTCCTTACAGCCTGAGGAGAAGGAGGCAATAACTAATGAACCATAAAGCTCCACTCGAGCCTTGGGGCTTGCTGTCAAGCTGCAAGTGAAGAACAGAGTAGTCAGTCTACCACCAGGAGGGTTTTCCGGAGGGCTGGGTGACTCGATGGACACACACACACAGCACCAGTAACAGCACACGCTCACCGAAAAGGGGCTGGACGCGGCGGGAAACACAAAACCCTGCCCCGCTCGGTCTCCCCGCGCTTCCCGGAGCCGCCGCCAGAGGACCCCGTCGCCGCGGCAGGAGGCGGTGACGACGGGCCGGAGCTGGTGGGCAGGGGGAGAGGCGAAGCGACGCCGGGCGGAGCCGCCGCTGCGGAAAGACCATCGCCGGCCGAGAGGAGAGGGGGCCGGGGGTCCTCTCGACGCAGGGCGGCTGAGCGCTCGGTTCCCCGTCCGGAGAGACGGCACCGGACCCGGGCTCGCCATCTCCCTTTGCAAGTTGCTGACGGTGTGTCTCTAGGTATTTTTGCCACAGTACCATCGGCCTACTTATGCCGCCCACCCGGGCGGTGGTAGAGGGGAGGCGGCTTCTGCCGCGACCCGGACACCCCCACCTCAAACCGGTTCCGGCAGAGCACCCCTGGCCAGGGTAGCCGCAGCCCGCTCCGCCCGGGACGGCGGCGACCGCCGCTGCAGCATCTCCCTAGCAGTTAGCCGGGCTCCCCGGTAGGGGCGCCGGGGACGGGATAGGCCCTTACTTACTCGACTTGAGTGTCTGTGCATGAATACACATATTTTCATACGTGTGGCCAGCGCGGGGGTAGCCGGCGAAACCCCGCTCTGTGCGGAGGGCGCTTCCCGTCCTTGATTTCCAAACATGCAGGCACTGCCAGCCGGGGCGCCGGTATCGCGACTTCGGAGTGATGCTTCCATAAGCACCAGCGTTCAGAAGACATTTGAGTGCCTGGAAACGCTCTTGGTGGCAGCAAGCTGCGGTGCAGCAGTGCCAGCGGCAGCGCGGAGCCCGATACCGCCAGAACTCACCGGCACCGGCAGCTCCCCCGCTCGCCCCGTCTCGCCTACCCTACGCACCACAGCGCTGGTGCTTCTGCAAACTTCGCCTCGGCGGATCACCGTGCTCCTTAACCAGGGAAAGGAGCACTTCCACACAGAGATGTCTGGTGACATCCGGGCAGCCCCCGAGCTCCTGCCGCCCCTCACCTTCCCTTTGATGTTCCGGCCGT
Organism: Patagioenas fasciata; assembly: GCF_037038585.1. NCBI lineage: Eukaryota > Metazoa > Chordata > Aves > Columbiformes > Columbidae > Patagioenas > Patagioenas fasciata. The sequence goes on along the minus strand of NC_092520.1, from coordinate 120,196,111 downwards.
TATTTTCTCAAGGCAGTGGGCGGTCTGGAGTCCACATGCATTTCTCTGCTGGCGACGGAAAAGAGCGCGAGTCTTGTTATAAGTGATTATTAGCAATTCACAGTAACTGCAATTAGCCGAAGTCAACAGGAAAGAACTGCTGTATAATCTAGTAAAGAGACGTTTAGGTTGAGAAAAAAGTGCATGACTGGAAATTAATTGCCTGGCTGGCAGCGGATTTTCCCTAAGCTGTCTCATTCCTTCAGTAAATAACTTCAGGAACAGAACTCTATCTAGCCAGCTCTTCTAGGCATCATGTAGGAGTTATTTTAAAAGCAAGATTGCATCTTCCAGCATAACTTTTTTTTTTTTTTAATGTAATGTCATAATTTAAAAAGACTCCCTCAGAACTTGCAAATTATGTCTAAGGGAGAAGGAAGCAGAGATTTATGCTTCCGAGATTTCTGATCACAGTAAAACGATCAGTCCTTGTACCTCTAGCATAGCTCTGTCTTTCCAGATTACCATCATGTCAGTGAAATTTTGTAATTTCCGATTCTGAAAGCATAGGGTAATGTTTCTATTACCATGACGCCTGGTGCAAAGCTCCACACACCTGGAGAGAGTTGAAGTCGCTAAAAATCACATCTCTGCTGTTCTTGGTGGAGTAGAAAGACACATAATGTCCAGACCCAAAATATTTCTGCCCTGACTACACTTGGCTGCCGTCACATTTCCGAGTTCTGATAGCAGAAAATCCTCATTTATTCTAATGTACCCAATATACACATAAATCCACGTAGCTCGGTCTAGTGTATCTCTCTCTTCTCTATGTATACATTCTACACGCATACTTTATACATATACATGTTTATCCGTGCATTCGTACAGTGCATGTAAACTTCTGTATACATACAGATACAGAGGCATATACAAACGCGCTGCGTTGTGCATTCTCGTCTGTCTGTGGAAGACTGTACTGTTAGTCCCTCTCTCTAGCCGCACTGATTACATGGATCTACGTCTATATGTACATCGGAATGCCCGTGGTTCCGACCACCTCGAGACCAGAAGCAGCATCGACCCCTCTAGCTCCGTCTGAAGAGAGCACCACACTCGGGGCCCCATTTGGCAAGTGATTGAGAGGTTTAAGGGTAGGAGCAAGCCCCAACACAGCGAGGGGAAGCTGCCGCCGCAGCCCCCTCGGAGCCTGCCCCTCGGAGGCATCGGGCTGGTGATGGCGAGGAGAAATCCCCGCTTGCGGCTGGCGCCTGACTGCGGCTGCCGAGTTTGCTGCCCCCCCTCTCCCGGGTGCATGTGTGTGTACGCTCGCCGGGGAGGGGGTAAGGTTCACTTCCCGGCTCCCCTCCTTGTCGGCGAGGCGGGTACCTGTTGGGCAGGGACCGGGGGCGAGGTGGTCCCCGATGCGGGGCGGCCCCCGGCAGCCGGTGCCGCGCCACAGGGCTGGCCGCGGGCGAGGCGCTCCGCGGGGGAGGCGAGGTGCGCCCCTTCCCCCCTGCCCCAGCCCGCCCTCCGCCCGGCCCGGCCCACCCCGCCCCGCTGCACCCGCGGCCCGGCCGGGCCCGGGCTCCGCCGCGCTGTGCACAGCCGGGGGGCACGGCCAGCGCCAGCCGGGGGAGCGGGAGGGGACTCGCCGCTGCTCCCGGCAACTGATTGCAAGAAGGGGGAAGCGCGGCAGCTCGGTGCCCGCTGAACACCTGTCAGACCGTGGAGCCTGATTTATACCTGGCCCTTGCAGCCTCTCCGCTGGGGATATCCCCCTCGTTCCACCTTTTTTTTTTCTCTCTTTTTTTTTTTTTCCTTCCTTCCTTCTTTTTCGCCTCCCCCCTCCCTTCCTGGAGTGGTGTGAAAGGGGGTATTTTCTTCAGGGTATAAAGCTGAGAATACGGAGGAAGAGAAGCTCAGAGCTTCACCTCATTGCCTCATTCTCCCTTTCATGTGAACATCCTGCAACATTTCCTTCATCCTGCCGCACCTCTCACCTGGCCGGCGCTGCCCAGATCATGTCCGCTAAGCTCTTGCCGGTTTTCTTCCTCCTCTCAGTGTTTCACGCCTGGTAAGTCTGCACTTCCCTCGCCTCCCCCCACCCACCCCGTCTCCTCTCCTCCTCGCACCGGGGCTTGCGGGCTGAAGTCCCGCTCGCCGGAGTTTGCAAAATACTCGGCGCCCGGGAAGGACAGCGAGCTCTTTCTCCCCACTCCCCCGCGCTGTGCCGGGGCTTTATTCCCAAGCGCGGGTTCCCCCGCTCCCTCCCCGGGACCCGCCCGGCTCCCCGGACAGCTGCAGCCCCGCTGCCGGCGCGGCGGCCCCGCTGCCGGTCCTCCCGGACCCAGAGGTCGCCCGCAGGAGCTCTGTCCCGAGCCGGCCCGGCAGAAAGTTTTCCCGCTTCGGCGGCTGCCAGGGCCGGGCACCCAACGGGACGGCGACTGGCTCTGCCCGGGCTTCCCTTACGGCAGCGGGCGGCCAGCAGCCCCGGCTCCCTCCGCGCCCCGTCTCCCCGGGCTCCGCGGACGGCGTCGGCGGTAGGAGGGCGAAGGGCCAGCCGCGGGAAACAACAGCCCAGCGGCTGGGACAAGCTGTGGGTGCCGGCGGGTGCCCTGGTGCCGGAGGGGGGCGGCGGCTTCTGCCGTTCACCGCCGCGCCTGCAGCGTTAACTTCCGCGGAGGGGGGCTGGGAGGGGCGCTTGTGGCGAGCCGGGCCGGGGAACCCGCCGGTACCTGCCTCAGGGGCTGGAAGGGTCACGCAGGCGGGGCTCCGGTAACGGCGGGCGATGAGGGGCCAGAGAGGGACAGCCGACAGATGCAGCTGTGACCTTCTGGACCAGGCTCACCTTCGGTCCCGGTGGTTGTCCAGGGTACCAGGAAGGGCCTCCATCGCATAACCCAGGCTAAGGGGTTACCTCAGCACTCCCCTGCAGGATTTGCCACGAACAGGGCTGTAGGTGTGCTCAGCAGCCCTTCCCTTCCCTTCCCTTCCCTTCCCTTCCCTTCCCTTCCCTTCCCTTCCCTTCCCTTCCCTTCCCTTCCCTTCCCTTCCCTTCCCTTCCCTTCCCTTCCCTTCCCTTCCCTTCCCTTCCCTTCCCTTCCCTTCCCTTCCCTTCCCTTCCCTTCCCTTCCCTTCCCTTCCCGGTTTATTGACCATGTTCTCCTCAGTGGCAGCCTGCCCCGCACCCAAGTGGCATCTTTCTGCCAGAACTCCACAGGAACTAAAGGCTGCTTCATGTCAACCCCCAGAGCAGGTCTTGGACACATCTGTTGCAGGAAATAAACTCTTTCCCCACAAACTGTCAGTGCTTTCTAGCCTTCCTCCGGTGCAGTTTATGCACTGCCTCCTCTCTGCCTTCTCACAGGATGAAAATTAGCGGCCCCTGAGGAGTCTGGGAAGGTGTGCAGCCCTTCTGCCTCCCCAGTTTGAGGATGGCTTGCCATCATCCCACACTTGTTTCTGTGGATAGCAGGAATATGCTGAGAATTTGACAGTCACCAGTAAGGCTACAGGTGAAAATGCAACCTTAAGTGACTTCAAGGAGCCTAATTGAGTAGAGGCAAGCAAGGGAAGTGAAATAACTAACTCTTGAGAAAACCAAAACGTCTTAAAAATATGCATCTAGTGTATTAGTCTGATTCGCTGTGAAACTCCTCACACCCCCAGTCTTCATCTAGAAGGTAGGTAGGAATTTACATCATCTGGAAGTACTTTCTAGGAAACAAGCTGGTAGAGGGAGAGGATTTAAAAGGTCTGTCAATACTTAGAATGTTACTAGTGACTGGTTTTAAAGAAGCAGCTCCCTAAAATTGAAATCCCGATTCTACCTGAACTCAGTTCTCATTTCCACATGCAGTCTGAATGCCTCCAGCAAAGTTGTGGTGGGTGCAGCAGAAAAAGATCTATGATTTGTGCTTCCTTCCTATTGGCAATCCATCACTAGTGCAGGCTTTCAGCTCCGAAATATCAACCATGTATGTTTGGAGATGGTGCCTCTCTTGAGAACAGTTGTGTAACTGCAGTATTAAGACATAGGGCTTATCATGAATCTGAGGGAGAAAAAAACCCACCAAAATTCCTCACAGGGTGCTTTAATGCTCATTGGATAAATTACACAAAAAAAGTCCAAGTTTTAAAAAATTGTAACTCACTAACAGAGGAGGAATATTCATCTATTCCAAAATTTCCCTAAGTTTTCTCTACTTTTGCAACTTGGTTGTATGAGCTCTCTTTGTAGAAAATCCTCAGGGGCTACATTTCAAAATCATTTTTATACAGAAATTGTACCTAGAGCACTCACAATTTGTGAGGTCATGTTAAGTGATTCATGGCTAATCCTTAGGGGTGTATTGGCTGTAGAGCAGTTTCAATTAAAAGTTTCATTAAATGCTTGAACGGTGCTCTGCAAGCAATGTTGAAGGTTGATGATGCTCTGTGATTAATTTTTTATGACTGTATTTGTTTTTTCTGTTACTATAAAGTGTCTGTTAAGTCTTCTAGACATCTGAGATATTTTAAAAGACTCTCGGAGGGGGAGAGAGAGAAAGGAGGTTGCACATCCCATGAATAAGCAAGACTGGTGCCTTCGATTCTCCATTGCTTTGCACCGTGCATAATTATTGACATTTGTGTAAAAAGGCTGCAAAATGATATTGTATCACCAGGGCAACTGCAGATCAAAGCAACATAGAGGTTCCACCACTAAGGTTATCTTTTCTCCTGGTAACTTCATTTTAGTTTAACTGTCACAGGTTTTCTCCAGCAAGAGACATGAAACAGATTTGGTTTCTAAGATACCAAAAGATGCATCTTTAAATCAACATTTTACTGTTTGTGCACAAAAAACCACACAAATGAAATTAGTCTTCTGTGAAAATATATCTAGCTGTCTTTGCTGAGGAAACTGAAGTTTCACCACGTTTGTATTAGCATGCTCTTAAATAAAAATAATCCACCTATGAAGGAAAGAAGTTGCAACTCTTGGTGTAGTACTTTTTTTTCTTAATTATTATTTTTTTTAGTGCCATTAAACCTGCAGGGGAATTCAGAATAATTTATGTAATGTATTTGTATGCTTGTGATAATCCGTCATAAATTCAAGGAGCAAGCTCTTAATTCTAAGTCTTGTAATACGTTAAAATCTGAAATTCAGGCACTGAGAATATAATAATTTATTAATAGGATCAAATGATCAGGAAGTATTAAAAGATCTGAATTTTTAATACTCTTATTAGCCTTTGTGCAAGAGATGAATCAATTGTCCTGATGTATTAAAATAATACTGCAGATGTTCTCTCTTTTAAGAGTATATTGTAAACGAACTAGTTGGGATATGTTGGTTAAAATACAGGATATAAAATACTACTCTGATAGCTGTATTAACTCCCAGAGTACAATTTTTTTAAAGATTGGCAGGAGACAATTTTGAAATAATTCTCAATGATGACCCATCCACAGATACTCAACAACTGTTAAGGGGAACATCTTGTTGCAAATACAGCCTAAGGCTGGTTAGATGCAAAACTAAAGGAGATATTTAAAACTTCTTCACATGAGTGTGGAGACTTACCCAGAATGTAAATTCAGATTTTAGTTATGTAAAATAACATCTATTTGTTTGATTTGTTATTGCAGTTCTAGAAAGGTTGAAGAGGATGAATATGAAGATGGAGCAACTAACCAAAAATGGGTTTTAGCTCCAAAAACACAAGACACAGATGTGACTCTCATACTAAACAAGCTGTTGAGAGAGTATGACAAAAAGCTACGGCCAGATATTGGAAGTAAGTACTCCTTTCTGCACAAGTGAGGAAGAACATCTATGGATGCAGAAAAGACATTATGTTGTATTTTGGTTAGTGTGCACAAATGTCTGGGAAAGTGGAGATTAAGTTTTTTTAGCTGAAGTTCATTTCCAAGTCAACATTTTAGAAATGCTAATTATCATGGGAAGATGTGGTGGTAATTTAGAGTGCTCAACACTGGTTTGCTTGTGCAGAGTTTAAGTGGAGATATGGAAAGGCTAGCTCTAAGGGATTCAACAGCTCTTTGACAGAGTTAGGAACATACTTCTCTGTTTTGTCATCCAGTGCATGCGTATGAAAAACTCATGCTCTGAGGAGCGATCAAAAAGTTGGCATATTAAAAATAAAAAGTAGGACACAATAAGAGAAGAATGTGCATCTACTCCCTTCCAAATGCGATCACAAAAGTTATGGGCCTTAATGCTGAGAAGGCAGCACTAGGATTTGCCTGTGTATAGGGCAAATCTAGAGATTTTCTTCCCCAAACCAGAAGATATCTCCAAAAGAAATCTAATAGATTGGAAGTGTCTTGTGGGCAGTACTACTGCATATAGGTATAAAATTTAGATAAGAGCCAGTAGATACCTGCATATAACCATTCTGAGGGGTTTTTTTGTTTGTATGAGGTTGTGTGTTTCAAATCAGTATTTTTTTACCTTTTGTGGTTATCCTCTGTTTGGTCTCCATCCTTAGATCAGAAAGGCTATAGCACAACTGCTGTTCTGTTTGTTCACAGCAGGCTTGTATGACAGAAATCAGAGACAATTTATCATTTACGTTTGTGCACCTTGCATATACTTCAGAATGAACTGGGAATGGAAAAAGCTCAGAACAACCACCTATCATAATTTACTTTTCCTAAATTTTTGCACAGGTTAGAGGGAGAATTCCTAGCGCTGATTTTAAGTGAAACTACCATTTCTTGATGACAGATGTATTGATATACTTTCTAGGTGATCCCTTTGGGTGAGTTTAGAGGAAATTAAAAGCCATCTGTATGCATTCACCATTACAATTATTAGTGCCTCATAGTTGCACTTTATACAACAGTTCCAGAAAAAAAAACCAACTATGCTATGGTATGAAACTCGTTTTTTTTTTTTTTATAGCTATTACTTTCATTTTCTATATTATTTACAAATATTATATTTGATAGATGTGTCTCTTTTTAACAGAGTGTGACATTTATCTCTCTCTACTTAGTTTGTCATACTGGATTTAGCTGATCTTTAATATCTGATGGAGAAGTGCTTTAATGCAGTTCCCCACCCATATCAACCTCTGGAAGACATTCTCAGACAATTTTTTTATTTTACCTCGTACACCATATCCTCAGATCACTGACTTCAGACAGAGTAAATTATGTGATGCCTATGTGGGGCAAAGTAATCATTCAAAGTCCCCATGTCAGTTGTCATAAAATCTGTCAAGGATAGACATATATTACAGCACTGGAAAATTGTTGTTACCAAAATAATTCCTTTTGTCTCTCCACAAAGTTTCGTAAGTCCTGTTTTAGGGAAAGGGTTTGAATTACACAGCTCCTCCTATATTGTACCAAACTGAGATTTTTACAGTTCTCAACTACATCAACCTGTTTCTATTAAGCATTTCAATCCTACACCATTTTTCTCTTTGATAGGAATCTGGCTATTTCAGAACTTGAGCTGTTTTTCAGATGCTAGAGAGAGAAGTTAGTTCACCTCTGCTGCTTTCCCTGGTCTCTCTTCCCTTCTCTCGTGCCTTTGATGCAGATAAATAACATTGCCCTTTTGAAGCTGAGGAGCTACTACGTTTGTCAAGAAGAACACAAGGGGAATGTTAGAGAATCAGACATTCTATGCAACTTCCCTGAATTCCTGTCTGGTTCCTCACACACAAGCACATTTTCCTTTCCATCTTGGAGAAGGTTATCCTTCAAACTAGATAGTTGACTTGTCCTGCAACTGAACTGTGTCCCTGTCCCAAGGGTCCCAGTATTAATATAATACAAATCAGTTAAAGCATAATACATTTCAGTTAAAGCACTGAGGGAAAAGGTAGGGGACCAGGGAACACAGCACATACAACTCACCTTTTGAAATTTACAGAAAGCGGGGAATAAACCATGGAGGAAGAGAAAAGTAATTCTCAGAACCGAGTAGAAGTGCAGCCAATAAAAAATGTTGAGGGTTAAATCCAGGGCTAACATGCAGTCAGCTACTTATTAGACCCTTTACATATGTGCAGTGCTGCCTGTAGGCAAACCGGCTGTCCCACAGGCCAGGACACACAGAGCTTTTCATGTCACACCACTCTTCACTCAGTTTTCCAATCCTTTTTTTGCAAAGCCACTGTTTCTAACAGTGAATAACTTTAGCAATGCTCCTGAAGAAACAATCTTCTCTCTTAATACAGTCAGAAAAGCCTAGGAAAATACTGACTTGTTTGCACTTTCAAAGGCTGGGTTTGCAATTCTTAGATCACTTGGGAACATGATTTTTCAAGCCAAAGGCCGTAATGAAAGGAGAAGACTGTGGCAAATAGAAGGTATTGAAGAGCATGCTGGCCCAGACAGTCACTTTTCTGTGGCCTTTCATCCTTCCCAGGGCCACTGATGTTTCGGCTAGCTCAGGTATGTCCAGGTACTACTTGGCACTGTACATATTCTGAGTGCCAATTGCTACACTATGGACACTGAATAGTTCAGTAACCATGTCACTTCCAGGTGAGAGGCATATCCATCAGTAAATGAGCTCCTGTGAACAGACACTCAGCCATGCTCCTTCCTCCTCCCCAAGCCAGCCCATCTAAACCACTGAAAGAATGTGTAGGTCAATGCTAAAGATGCAAGGCCAGAACTTGATCTTTCTTTTTTTTTCTTATGCTGGCTTATCCTTGGCGTAGACTTTCATGTAAATGACTGCCTGTCAGATAACATGTTCAATCTATGCTCAGCAGTACAGGTGTCATCTGCAAGGTTCTAAGCCAGGATTTTGAAAGATTGGATTGAACAACCTATGTATCAGGAAAAACAGTTACCCTGTGAAGGCTATCAGCAACCTGACAGCCTAACAGGATCTGTCTAGCCTTTGGTCTTTGGAAATAAAGAAGTGTTCTACCAGCAGAGGAATGTCTGGCTACATCCTCTGTGGCCACACACATGGCAGAGTTCTTGTCTCCATAAATATCACAGCTTGTGAGGGTTTTCATTTTATTGGTGGCACCTGGCAGTTTTCCATTATACCGCAGAGCATACACACCTTTTGGATTTGGAAAAAAAAAAAAAAAACAAGCAACTCACACTGAACAGCTTGTACTGGTGTAATGATTAGATCAAAAAGAAAGGTGTTTTATGGACACAAAGCATCTTTCCCGCTCACTTTTTACCAGCTGAAATTATAGGGTTGAGAATCGTGAGTCTGTTGTATGGTATAAAAGACATCAGTTCCAGATAACATGTAAACCCTTTCTGAACTATGAAGGTTTTAAAATCTCTTCCATAGACAGGTGCTCTGCAGTTTGTTTCAAAGTCCTTTGAAGTGAGGACCTGGTCAATGTATCACAGAATCACAGAATCACAGTATGTTTGGGATTGGAAGGGACCTCAAAAGATCATCCAGTCCAATACCCCTGCCGGAGCAGGAACACCTAGATGAGACTACACAGGAAGGTGTCCAGGTGGGTTTTGAATGTCTCCAGAGAAGGAGACTCCACAATCTCCCTGGGCATCCCGTTCCACTGCTCTGGCACCCTCACTGTGAAGAAGTTTCTTCTTAAATTTAAATGAAACCTCCTGTGTTCCAGTTTATACCCATACACAACATTTTCTAAGTGCAGTAAGGCTTATTACCTTGCAAGAATGATTTTTTTCTTCTCCTTCATGTCACACGGGCTTATGTCCTGACATTCAGCAGGACTAAGTTCTGGCCCTGAAATTTCACTTCCCCTTTATTAATAAAATGAGAACAGAAATAATAGGCCAACCAACAGGCCAAAGAGTAGAATGAAAATAACTACACCTAGAAAAATCTCAGTTTTACTTAAGTTTTTTAAATAAACCAGGTTTTTGCCATTGCTCTATTTTTAATTATCTGATTTAAAATTTGTTACATTTTTAAAAAGTGATGCAAACCACAGGTAAATTGAATAGCACAGGACAAAACATATTTCCTTCAAAGTTAGCTTACTTTAGTGAAACCTTCCCTCTCACTTTCCTTGATGCATAGCTTAGTCCACAATGAAGTCCTGGAAAATAAATGTTACCTTCGTTACTCTACATTGTTTTATAGTTGTTTTCATATGGAATGGAGGTTGCCTTAAACAGACAGAAAGTTTGTAATGGTGTGTTCTTCCAAACTGAAAGTTTTGCCAATCATATTCCATGAAAGTGGAAAATAATATGCTACATTTTCTTTCATTGTGAAAGTCACCTTACCCATCAATAAAGGTAGTATGTGAGAGGTTTCTGAAATGTGACATTAGTAGTGGGATGAAAAAAATCTCATGCTAGACCTGGCTCAGAGCTGCAGTACTCATTTTGAGCATGAAGACCATTCAGTTTCAAGAGTTTCAGTAGTTGGTTTGCTTACCTCAAAGAAAAGATATTTGTCTCTTGTTCATTAAGAAGCAATAATTAATGTGGGCCAACATTTCAGCGATGACAAGGCAATAGTAACATTAAGATTAGTGCATAAGCTGAGCTAAACTCCAAGCTTCCCTCTGTATCTCAACCTGCTAATGTGAATTTTCTTTCATCAGTAATATTTAGAGAACAAAACTGTTCCCTGAGCATTTCTAACAAGCAGTCAGTTACCTCAGCACTCTAATTTAAGTGCAAAGGATATTCTAAAACATAGATCCTGCAATCTGACCAGGTGCTCTCCAGCCTTTCTGTGATTACCTACCCTTTTCCACAGCTCCTGAAATACCTTTCCCAGAACACAAGAGGGCTAGAATAAGGAGTTATGCACACTTGTTAGGTACAAATAGACAGAACTACTTTTCCCCATGTTGTTCCTAATGTGAGCAAGTTGTGTTAGGACAGTGAAAAATTTCTGTTTTGACATTTAAAAAAAATACCTAAAGATAATTGAAAAAAAAAACCAAAACATAATAGAAACAGTTTCCCCTGCATTTCAGGCTGTACCAATGATCTCTGCAGTTAGTCACACTCTGCCAGGGAAAGTGTAATACTTCCAGTTAGTTTCTATTTCAGAGCTGGAGCAAAATAATGCTTGTAAGAGAAAAGCCAACTAGAAGGAACTACACTCTAATGTACTCAAACTGTCCAGGGAAACTGAAAGTAGAATGTGATCATAAGTATTAGAAATTAAGTCAAAATAAGATAAAAAACCCCCAGACAAATAAAGGGATATAAAGTTGCAAGACAGAACCTCCTGTGCCTCAGAGTTACTTAGCTGAGAGCAGGTTTTTCAACTGATATTTCTTATAATGGTCAGCCAGAACTGAAAAGACTGAATTCCATTTTTAATGCAATAGAAGTCTTGTATAAATGTGGTAATTTATTGTATTCATTTATTTTTTCCTATATGTTCTAGCACTTCATTTCTAAGCTGCCTGCCTTCTTACTTTAAAAAAAACCAAAAAAAACCCAACCAACCAACCAACCAACCAAAAATAAACAAACAAACAAACAAAAACCAAAAAACCAGAATAAGCCTGAATAATACTGATTTTAATTATATTTTTCACTGAAAGGTAGAAAAAAGTAGTAGGATAATTTGTATTGTATGCTTGCATTCTCTGTTTCTCAAATGTATCACTATACTAGGGAAGACTATGGATTGCACATGTTGAAGAAAGCTTCATCAGCTTGTGTTCTGAGGTGTTTTTACCACTAATGCCTGCTTTTCCCTCCTTTTTGATTGCACTGCAGTACCAAGATTCCTCTTGGATTCCCTAGATATTTGTACAACCTCTAGTGATCCCTTGTATTTATTGTGTATTTATAGGCCAAATAAGTCTGCTTTGAAGTATGAAAGTGTGTATGCATGTATCTATATATGTGTATAAATATCTATATGCACATGTACGTACACCCCCTAATTTAATGTCTATACACCATCTGACGCTGACATGTCTAGCTGCCTTAAGAGTCCAGCTGTTTTTCTTTGCTTCTCAAGTGTCCTATACGGTTGTACAGGCAAACTTCTGAAGACAATAGCAGTCTCACAAACAGCTGTGCAGGTCTCAGTACCTTGAGTAGGTTTGAACAAGATTAGCTGGTAGAAATAGGTGGGCTCATTTCTGCTGGCAAATATGGAAGAGTAAGTTATGTCTGACATGTTTTACTGTACCGGCTTGGCGGGGTTTAACAGCAGTTCTCTCTTTAAGTAGTTAAAAGTTCTCTCTGTAACTAATTTAAGCAGTTTTTCAGTGTATGCAAGGAGCAGATGTGTTGGGTGAGTTGGCACAACTTTTCTTCTTTTTCTTTTTAAAGGAGAAGTGCATTTTCAAACACAACCCTAAAGAAAACCTTGCGTTCTCAAGCTGTATCACAACCTTTCTTCAGTCTGAGCTGCCTTCCTAGCAGGCCACACAGAAACAAACCCTGAAGTGCACCACAGGCTATTACCACTGTGGCTGTCAAATTATTGTTGCTACCTGCTGCTTGCCACACCTGATACTCTTTAAATTAGCTTCAGCAAGGTTTCCCCATATGTGGTGACAGAGGGTTGCTTATTGCCTCACAGAACAAAATATTTCCCGGATAACAACGCAGAGAAAGCTGTCAACTGTCATGCAAGACCAAGTTACTACTTTCTTCTGTAGGTCTTTTTCTATGCTAGCCTGTGGGAGACAATGTTGGGCATCTTACAACAGGAAATAGTGAGACAGTTGTCACTTAGGGATTGATTATAGACGGTTGTACCTGGGGTGCTAACCAGTGTGTAAAGGTACTACACAGTGGGAAAAAGGAGTGACTTCTGTTTGTGTTATGGCAGCAAATCAGGAGGGGAAAGCCGTAGTCCTGGATCCAACTTCTGCAGTATTGGGCACTGGAGAAGATTGTGGAGATTAGTCTAATTTGGGTTTATATGGAAGAAGAAACTTGGATAACCCATTGGTGAGGATGGGGACTACTGTAGCTAATACTCAGCTACAAAACAGGGCTGAATTTAATGAGAGCTCAGGAGCTGAAACCAGTCATAAGAAATAAACAGGTGTGTTTTAATTTTTCTCATTGATACTTCCCTTTCCCTTTCTCCTTTTTTTTTTTTTTTTGTTAAAAACAAAAAATAGGAAAGTGGATTGTCGTTATTTCAGAAAACTTTCGTTCTGATTCAGTCACCAAACTGGAAAACCATTGTGTCTGTTTCCATGAGTAAGACAGTAAATCTGAAGATTATTTTAGTGCCAGTCATCTTCTATGCATTATGTATAAGCACATCTATGCAAGGAGAGGAATATTCCTGGAGAAAGGGGGAATATTCCTGAGGAAAGGGTTACTATTTAATGCAAATGAAAACAACCTCTATTCTAGGTGGAAGGATAGAAGGGATTTCTCAACTGTTTGCAGGAGTTCTAATTCTCTACCATTTTCGCTTATAGATGCTCTCTTCTACAGACTTTGCAATGAACAGTTCTAGAACATTAATAGCAATAACTGGGGGTAAACTACTCTATGACCACTCCCAAGTCCCAGTTTTACATGTTGAAAACTGTGATCCATGTTTGAGTTCTAAAACATGACATAAATATACTGGTTGGTTGCACCTAATTCTTGTCTGGTGCCAGTATAGTGCATCAAACATAGACTCTTTCAAAATATAGCATGGGAACATTTCTGATTAGGATAGGCTGTTGACAGTGAGATACTTCATCCCTACCTTTGCTTTTCTAAGCACTTAACCATGGAACTGAGTAAAGAGGAATTTCTGACTTTGGTTTCTGACCTGGTTTGGTTTGCACCTTCTCAACTGTCAGGGGAAACACCCTACTTTTTACTAATCTTTCTCTCATGTACAACTCTTAATGTGTCATAGTAAAAGAATATGTAGAGAAATTTTATTCCAACACAGTGACCCTGAAGCCCTCCAATTTAATGTTTCTGCTTAAAAAAGTGAATATGATTTCACTTTTTTGGTTATCTAACAGGTCTGATTTTTTTTTTTTTAACACCTAATTTAAAACAAATGCTGGAAAACAACACTTTAATTTGAAGTTTACAGTACTTCAATATATAGAAATATTTCGGTATTCAAACAATTTGTGTTTCTGAAACTACTCTCATAATTTAACCCAAGTAATACAGTTCTTAGCTTTCGTCTCATTTCTAGTGAGACACTTGTATCTTTGCAATATTTGTCTTGCATGTAGTCTGTTGGGCTGACAAAGATGTACTGGTTTTATGTCAGAGAGGCCTTTTACCCAAGTACTTCACAGCAAGGTCCCTTACAAGACAACCTTTGTGAATATAAAAAATTCATTTACACAGATAAATCTTATTTAGAATATTATTTCCTGACAGTGATTACTTGCTAAAATGGCTTGATGCAAACTCAGACTGAAAATTTTTCTTGAATGGCATTGTAGGTAGGAAAGTTTGGTTGACAGTTAATGTTTGCCAAACTGTTCATCTAAGCTGTCAGACCCAAAACAATATGTAGCAGCTGCTAGTTCTTATTTATTCTTCTTTTCCATAACTTCACCTAAGAAATCTGAGAGAAGATTGGGAGTATGGCATACAGACTTCTGGGACACCACAGACTGAAAGCTAGTTGTGAGTCATTAAAAATTTGAGATATCAATTATATAAGAAAAATCTCTTTATTCTGCCTCCTTCCTTCTGTGATTACCTAGACTATGCTGACTCTTCCAAGTGTAAAAGTCTATTTAGAAGTCTGGTGTGTGTGTTTTTTGTTTGTGTTTTTGTTTTGTTTTGTTTTGTTTTGTTTTGTTTTTTATGGTTAAAGAGGTTTCTGAGTAAGTATCTGTAAATTTGGCAAATGTACAGCAGTACAGTTGCCATTTTGAGGTTCTGGCACGAACTAATAAATTATTCTGTTATCTTTAAACAATGCACACATTTCTGCACACGTTTTAAAACATTGTTGCTGTTTTTTGCAATTGTATGTTTTTCTTATGACTGCTATTGTTCAGCCAGACCTTGGTTGGTAGCTTGCTAAACTTTGCAGGAACAAATTCTATCATTATTCAGTCTTATGATATCACATAGGAACTCTTCCCTCCCATGAATATAAGTAAGACAAAAATGGAAATTTTAGGGATTGGTTGTAAAACCAGCCTAGCCGTTAAGACCTACAATTTTCATTCCCAAACAACATAACGTTAGAAAACTTACAGGTGTTACCTGAGAGAAAGGTATATGAAAGATAAAAGTGTTAAAGAATGATTCATGGTGGTGGTGGGGTATGAGGAATAAAAGTGATTTGTAGTTAATTGAAGCAGTTTGTTTATGTGCATGCTGTCCTTCACACTCCTGGACAGAATGGCAACAAAACCTAGCATGTGAGTAAAATACCTTGTTTAGAAATCTGTGTTCTCATCCTAGTATTGCTGTCATATAGACTTTCTTCAACGTCTGTATCTGATTTTTGATTGTTCTTTTGGTTCTCATTTTCAGTCCAATTTTAGTACTTTGGTCCTAAAACATAGGGATGACAGTTATGTCAGAGTTTCTCTGACAATAGCAAGTGGAGGGCTTTGACCTCTATCTGTTGTTCAAGCCCATCTCTTCTATGCAGGAAAGATGAGTCTTTTTGATTTTCCTCATACCTTTGTAGAATCATAGAATAGAATCATAGAATCATTTAGGTTGGAAAAGACCTTTAAGGTCATTGAATTCAACTGTAAACCTGACACTGTCAAGTCCACCACTAAACCATGTCCCTGAATGCCACATCTACATGTCTTTTAAATACCTTCAGGGATGATGACTCAACCAGTTCCTGTTACTGTGTATTTCTTCAAATGTGGTAATTTGACCTAAAATATCAAAGTCTTAGCTGACCACTATTATGCCTGAGATATTACTTATTAGCATAGCAGTTTGTTTTACAGGAACAAGCAGGTAGGTATTGCCGATAAGGTCATGTAGGAAAATATTAATAGTCATCATCACTAACCCAAAGTAAACATTAACACTATAATCACTACTACTACAGTTACCTATAACTATGTAATGATTTGTTACAGCTTTATCCCAATTTAAAAATATCAATTTATGTGCTAATGAGATAATGTAAAGTATCATTATAGACTAATTTCAAAAAAATATCTCATTGCTGTAGAGCCAATCTTGTTACTCTTTTGCATTCAGAAGTCTCGTGGAACTTAGGCAGAGTTTAAGTGGCTATGTATTTCTAGAACAGAGCTCATATTATATTTGTTATGTGGTTTTGTGCCTTCTAAAAATCAAGTGCTAATTGCTTTGTTTCTATAAATATGTACATACTGATCTGTAACATTTTTACCACTGCTCTTTTGGGTAAAACCAGAGTAATTTAGGCCTAGGAGTTGCTTGGACAATGTAAGAAAGGTTAACACTCAAAAAAAAGAATTTAAATTTTATTTTGAAGTTTATGAGGGCTCAGGTAGTTCTACTCACATTTAGATGAGATTCCAGTAAAAATATTTCTTAAGACTAAACTTTAAAAAATAATTCCAAATATTTATGGTTTGTGCAGGAACATAAATGCTATTTAGGCAGGCTTCAAATGTGGAGGAAGCTTTCTGTAGGAAACAAACAAAGCAGTTTCATTCATCAATTCAAGTATCAATTCTGAATAGCAGAGATCTATCGAAAATTAAGAGATATTTTAAAAGGACAAGATAATATAAAGTACTAAATAAGCACAAGAAAATGTCAGGAACTTATTACAGATATTTTCCCTATGTGACTTGTGAAATTGTGTAACAATCCCTTTGTTCATTTTCTCAAATGTCTTTTAAAATTCTCCTGTTGAGTTTATTGCAAACAAGATCAGCTTGCACATGTCCAAGAGTAAGGTCTTCACAGATTTTAATGGGATTCAAGCGCAGGTACTGGTCATTTCACCAGTATAAATCTATAAAGTGAGACTACATGAATTCTATAGTTGGCCTGCATAGGTATTTGTGATCTGGGCATTATTCTATCTGTTTCTGTGTTTTGTTGTTGCCCATACGTACCTGACTTAGCTTTACACTAACTCTCGAAGTGTTCATTTGACTTCTTAAGTGAGCTTTGCAGGCGTGACCTTAGTTTTTTCTGCAGATATTTTGATTGCCTTGATAAATCCCCTCCTCAATTAAAACTAACATGTTTGCAGATGAAATGACTGCAATAAGCAGTTAGCTAACCTTAGATAGCACTGTGTAGCAGCATAATGCTGCAGTTCCTTGGATGTAATTACATTCTCTTTTAGGGAAAGTTAACTACCATATATTTAAGAATATTTCAAAAAACTTTGAGAAGGTGGGTAAGTTTATTGACAACCTTTAGTTGCTCTCCTGCATGTGATATAACATAAGGTTCTGCAAGTTCTAAGTTTCTGACAGCTTTTTAGAGCTATTTTGGACTGATTGTACTATCAAAACAGTACTGGAGCTGAATATCCATTTATAATCTTATTGCCAGCTTTTAGTGAGGTATTAAAACTTCTGTTGTTCAATGAACAAGACTGTGAGGACTTCCTTAGTGCAAGAAAAATGCTCCATCTGCAGCACAGCAACTTCATACGTGACTTAAATTAGTCCATGGACTGAATGTTCACAAATACATGTAGTTTACAGGAAAACTGAGCAGGCCTTGAAATAATTGGTAAAGTAACTATTTATGTCTTTCCATGAAACTCAGTTTATTTTGAAGACTGGTAAAAGGTGACTTCTTTCCAATAAGACATTATAACTTTAAAACTCAGTTATTTTCTTTTTCATAATGCATTTTGGGTGAAGTAATCTTTTTTTTTTTTTTTCCTCAAAATGGTTGGTATTTTCAATTAAAATCCTATGATAACAAATCTAAAATGTATACTTGATGTTCTCCCAGTTTATGTTTGTTTGTATCCATAAGAGACCACTGCAAAAAGAACTATACTCTTCTGTCTTTTCTTTCAAAACCTGAACACATATTTGCCATGCAATCATATTACAATGGTATTTTCTGCCCCTGCCTAGGAAAACAAAGTTTCATTCAAAGGAACTTTCAGTCATTTTTGTTGTTGTAGTGATATAATAGCTTACCTGGGTTT
Source organism: Patagioenas fasciata (assembly GCF_037038585.1). NCBI lineage: Eukaryota > Metazoa > Chordata > Aves > Columbiformes > Columbidae > Patagioenas > Patagioenas fasciata. The sequence continues at coordinate 120,178,125 of NC_092520.1, read as the reverse complement.
TTTTGTGTGTTTGTTTTTGTTTGGTTTTTTTTTTTAATTTTTAATTTGAATTTCACTAGGAGTGTCTGAGGCTAGGTGCTGATTTAATTTGACATAAGAAGTGACTGCTGCTTAGTTTGCCTCTGTTTCAAGAGTAGATCTTTACTGTGACTAAGACCAAATTTTCTTTAGCATTAACAAACAGTGCTTCATTTTTTTTGCACCAGAAGAGAATTTGTCCCAGCACATTCAGGAAAAATTATAATCTCATAATCTATTTATATACTTAACTGCAATGATTAAACAAAACTGGATTCCAAGCACTGTGTTCTTGTTCTGAACTTTGTCCCTGATCCTGCCAAGATTCAACTGCATGCCAATTTGCACCACTAAGTCTAGTCCCATTAATGTTCACCAGAACTCCTTAGTGTTGAACTTCCAACTAGGTATGTGCATAAGCCTTAAAAAAGATCAGAGCCCTTTGTTCCATGTATGCTACCTTGGTAAAAGAGCTAGCTGTTGTTCCTCGCTATTACCAATACCTCTGTAATGACATTTATTACTGCATTTTGAGGCAAGTCTCATTACCAGAAGCTGCTAGACTCCTATTTAGTTATTAGCTGGGTACAATTACATTTGCATTAATCAGTTGTGCTTTTTCAGCTGAGTTCAGATTTTCTTTTGCTGAAGGGAAGATAAAAGTTTATAAACCAGTCCTTGAGACAATTTGAAACTGTAACCTTAAATAATCCCGGGTGTTCTGACCATATGCAGTCAAATAAGTGTGTGGTACTTAATGAATGGTTATCATCTTCAACCACTATTTGTACTCACTTTAATGTCTGGTTTTGCAACATTAGATATAGTCTTCCTAAAGATATGCATATACCGAAGTCTTACATGACAAGCCAACCTGCCTATTTTTTTCAGAACGATCTAACTTTTCAGGTACTTTAAAACTTCTCGGCATCTCATTTTTAGTCTGAAATTTGGGGGATGCAAAAATATTCATCTTTACATGTGGAGATTTCTGTCCATCCTCAGCTTTGTGCTGGATGACTTCTTAAGCTTTAGACAAATTAACTGATATCCACCTGAGATAAGCTTCCCACAGAACCATAGTATTTAACTGCTCCTCACTTGTCTGCTCAGTAGCTTGCTCAAGGAAAGCTCTCTGGGTTTTGAGATGCTGATTTACCTGAATTTCCTCATTCTAGGGGGCTTGGGGATTGGTGAAAAAAACTCGAGTTCAGCATAGTTCCAAAACTTCAGTGTTTCGAATTTCTACTTCAAGATTTGTGAAGACCATAGAGAGGGAAAGGTACCTCAATGGGAAAACAAGATGTCTAACAGAAGTTGTTGGCCTACTAGGGCCAGATTTGCATCAGTTCTGACTATGCAGATTAGAACAGGATTTGTACTTATAGTTTTGTGTCAGCTGACACTGGAGAAAGTAAAACACAAATTAAGATCTCAATTTAGACGTTAGTGTATACCCTGTGGGGTTGGAAGGAAGACAGTATAAGTAAAAAAAAAACCAAACAATATGCCTTTTAGTGTAAGAGTGGCATTATTTTAGAGTTAGGCTACATCACTAGTAAGAACTATCTGAATAACATTCAGCAAGTACACTGACACCAAAAATGCTAAAAGGAAGATAAATTCCAATGACCTCAGCTAAAGAAAGAAGTACAGAACTTGTCCTGGCCTATTCAAACCTGGAGGTCTGAAGACATGGAAGATCTTGTGAGAAACTTTAATTGACTAAACCAAATCAAACTAAAAAACCTCTGGAAGAATGAGTGCAAAGGCAACGTGGGCTAAAGGGAATGAGTCTAAACTGAAAGGAGAAGAGTTGCTCAGGTTTAGCTGAATGGATTTCATAGTGATTTTACGCCAAGTTAGGAGGATTTCAGGGCTGATGAGATGGAAAAATCTGGACAGATATTTTGGTGTGGAACAAATGTGGCAAGGGACCTCTTTGTTGAGGCAGTGGGAAAAAGTGATATGCTGCATTATTTCTAGCTTCATGTCAGTCACTTCTGTTTTGACTTTGAGCACTGAAAGTTTCCTTAACAAATTGCTGCTGAGATGAATGGGAATCATGATGATAAAGTGCTACAGGCTTTAATTTACAGTAATATTGGTTGGGTATGAGGAAAATAACCTTTTCTTCCTGAAAAATACATAATCCATATTTCTTAGTGCTTCTACTTGTAGAATGGACCTTACAGCTATTGGGAAGAAAATGTTTGAAGTGATTACTTTATGTCTTCTGCAAAATAATATAAAGCATTTTTTTTCTCTCCACAGTAAAACCAACAGTTATTGATGTTGATATTTATGTCAACAGCATTGGTCCAGTATCGTCAATAAATATGGTAAGTGACTTGCTAAGAAAGATTTTTATCTGCACTGCTGGTCTTGGCATCACTACTAGGTTTTGAAAAACACAATAAATACCATTAGGATAAGTTGTTTTGCTGATTTAGTTCGGTTTTCAGCTATAGCTCTGTTTTTCAGATGACTGTTTTGTGTCTCTTCAAGAGAAGAACAAACCTACAAGCAATATTATGCTCTGTTTTGTCTACTACAAAATACTGGTAGATCTTGAATGGTGAAAAAAGCATCTCTAGGAAAAAAAAGTATGAAGCAAAGTTATTGTCAAGAAAATTTTTGAATTAATGTTTCAAGAGTCAATCAAATATACAGAGCTTCATAATGTGGAGTTAATGACAGTCGTCACATACTATCAGTGTATTTATTTGAAATTCAGCATCTCTTCAGTGGTTACTTTTCTTTGTCTGAGTTAACAACAGTCTTTAGCCTTAAAGTATAATATTGAAGAAGATATATATAGCTCTACTGCATGTATAAAAGCAGTAGAAACTGAAAGAATCTGTGTGATAGTGTGACAATAGTGAACCTTGCAAAACATAACAGTTGATCAGTTGCTGTGGTCTTCTTAACTCCAGGAAATTCCTCAGTTCTGCAGCAACATGTTCAGATTTAGAAAGCAGGTTGGATGCTTATGTAGGTGCGGCTATTTGTGCAACTTCAAGTTTGAATTTAGCACAGTATTCCTCTTTGTAAACTAGAATGATTTTTTCCTTAATACAGCTTGGAAATGGAGGACGTGTTAATATCTTAATTTACTTAAAGCTCTTATAGTAACCTCTTCAAGCAATGACTTTCTCTTATTCACATTCAAAGGCGGCTGTGTACAATAGTCGCATAAGAATCTAATAAGTGCACTGCGTGTATGTTTTGCATTTTTGGAACAGAAGCTCCTGAATTTGAATGATGGTCATTCAGCCTGATTATTTGGTTTTGCCTGTGTATATGGGAGAATGTAAAATACTGCAGGGTGTAAAATACTAGGTGGTCAGAGACTCCTGCGTTCCCTGGGAATGGGAAATCTGGCAAGTAAAGACAGAACATATTACGTGCTGGGAACAAATTTGCTGTGTATTCAAAGAGTGTGAAATGTATTGGTCATATTTCATGTGAAGTACTGAATGTCAAGCAATGGGAGTACCTGCTACATTCTTGAACTAATAAATAGCTAATTATCTTGCCCTTCACTGACTCTACCAAAATGACCTGTCCAGGGAATGATTTATTGGAAGATCTATTCAGCTTTGATCCTCTGACTTGTATTTATGTATACTCTAGGAATAAGTACTCTGTTCAAAAGCAATGGGGACAATGGTGAGGATGTTTACTTTTCAAAGTCTTTTTGCTCTTTGCCTCTCTGAATTAGCTTGTAAGTAGTATTTTGGAGCGATGGAAATGGGTGTGGAGTAGTAATTAAAGCATTTGATAATAACTGCTTCAGGTAGGAAGAAGAAAAAAATAATAATAATAGAAAGAACCAGTGGTTCTTGGACGATTATTACTTAGCCCTTGACTTTTTGTTCAGGATATTTTATGGCACCGAGACGGAAAGAGACATCAAGATGTCAATTTAAAAGGATGCACACAGTATCTCTTTGATAGTAGATGGTCATATTAGGATAGTTAATGAGTGTATGGCATAGAGATATTTTTTGGTTACAGCTGAAAAAAAACCTACACATGATCTGTAACGGCAGAACGATAAATAAAAAAAATGATGAAATGTAAAATGCAGGTACCTGAAGTTGTAGGGACTCAAGTCTGCTTAAAGCTGTATTTAAACTTCTGACAAGAAATTGAGCTTATTTCAGATATGCTTGTGGACAGTATATCCCACTGCAACTGAATCTGAAGTAGCTAAACACTTTTGAGTTTCACGTCTGTTCTCAAACCTAATTGTTAATATAGGGGATTAGGCACTCAAATGTAGAAAACTTTTGTCCAAACACTCAATTTCTGCTCTATTGCTTTTGATTTTATCCAAACATTCCTGAGAGAGCAGAACTGAGCCTGCAGTCTGAAATTTAGAATAAATATGGGAAGTGCTCCTCACAAACCTACCAGCTATGGTGCTGTATGATATCTTATCTCTCCAGTGGCAGAACCAATTAAGGAGCTGCTTTTCCACCGTTTGTGTTATTTCAGCTGTTTGGTGACAGTATGCAATAGCTCTGTGATGCTCTACTGGAAAAAAACATTTAACATTTTTTGTAATTAAAAATAATAATTTTTAAAAAATTATTTTTGAGTAAGCAGTTTTTCATGTAACTTGTGAACTGCTGGACCATGGGTACACAAACAGCTGAATAGAAACAGTAGCTGGGAATTATCTGTGACAGAGGAAGAGGAATGAAGGGACCAGCTTCAGTCTGATTCCTGTCATAAAATTGAACTCTCCAAGGGAGAGGTATGTGTGTGAAAATCATGTACAGAATTTAAAATAGTATTCTGGGAGAAAGAAAAGGGTATTCTTGTGATAATCTACATATGCCATATTTCTCATCAGGACAGGAACTTTTTCTCCCTTAAATTATTATTAAAAGTTGAGTTATTCTGTTAAGGCAACTCAGCAAGATGGTAGTTGATTAGGCAAAAAGAAAGATGATTACATTGATTTCCATCTCTTCTATTTCAAGCCTGAGATCACCAACATGTACAAGGAGGATTTTCCTGCTGTGTACTTCCAAACTTAGCCCTTAGCTGTATCATTTTTTTTCTTGATCTGCAGCACTTTTGTGGGAATATCATGTGGAGCTTTTCTAGACATCAAACTATACAGGTGTATTTTCCTATCAGTTTTCACCATCTCTTTTCATCCTGTAGGTAAAACCTAGGAAGTAAAATTATTTTCTTTAAGTTATCTATTCAATGGGTGTTCAGTTGAATGTTCAAGCCAGTTTTGTAGAGCAAAGCTTTTCACATGTGAATAACTTTGTTTCAATTAGGATTAGATTTGAATATGGATATTAATATCTCACTGTTTCTTTAACTGTCAGGAAAAAGTTGCTATTAGACACCTACCTACAGCAAAGATAACATCAGATTAATTGTATGTGAGTACTTGTGGCCTCGAGGAAAAGGAAATCCTCTTAGACTGAGGCTGGAAGTGCCACAAGGAGAAGAAATGTTAGGGAACCCTTCAAAAAGGCTTGCAGTCAAGGGAAAGGTAATGTTCTCCTAGGCAAAGATGGTGCAATCCACAGGAGCATGTGGCTGGCCCTGCATTCTAGACTGTTTGCTGAGGGTTTATGCCACTTTCCCTAAAGGCCTTACCAGTGATTCATTTCCTAGTTGCTTTCAAATATATCTGTTTGGAACCTCGAGATTTCCATAAGAAACAGGAATGATTGTAAGAAAGCAATGTAGATGCTCTTCTTTTAGAGGCCCATCATTAGAACATCTTTATGATGACAATAGAAACTTGTTTCCTGCATAGGCAGTGTTGACTTTTCCTTTGTCTGTGACATGGAGGATTTCTTTGAGGCACAGTCTAAAAAAGCCAATATTAAGTAGCAAGAAATAGGAATTGTGTAAGAATAAAGAAGTAAAAGCAGGCTGAATAATGAGTGATATGAGGAGGAAGTCTCAAGTGGCAGTTGAAGAAGAAAGTAATTTAAGCATTTTGAGCTATGGCATGATGTTATAAAATGACAGAAGTGATTGATACTAGACAAGAGTATTTTGAAATTTAAAAATCTCAGATGTTTGAATGTCCATTCAAAAATTTTAGGGTGGCTTTTTAACAGATGAAAGCCATATATTCCATAAATATCTTGATGTCTTTCCTTTATCAGAAACTTAATAGAATGTGAGCTTGGACTGATTTTAAAGAAACTAACTGGTTGATTACAAAGTAATGACACATGGACATTATGAGCCAAATTAAATCTTCTTGTGTGCATATTATGCTCCTTTGTCTTGGTTTTCATCTCTTTATAAAGTTACAGAAATCTGAAACTTGACATTTCATGTTACAATGTCATTAAAGACCCTGACTTGTAAGATGCAATATTCCTATCTATCGCAAGATTTTATTTCAACCTTTTCTGCATTTAAAAACATTGTTGTATCTGTAGTCATAATGAACATTGCTGTTAGATATCTTCTAAGTGAGTTTTTTGAATCTGAAAATTAATCTGCAATCTTAATTTAAACTTTTTCCCCACACTTTATTTTTTAAAGCAGGTGTAAGAATTCCAGATGATTCAGTTTTCTTATCTCAGTGTCTCTTTTATTAACACTTCCCATTCAAAATGGTGTCCAGGAAGCATATGCTTTTGCATTAAAGTCCATGCTCCAAGTTTTGACAACAACCCAGTTCTTATCAACAACAGCTAAAGTTTATGAGTTGCTTTATAAAACTCTAGATCTTAATGTGGCTTACTATAGCCTGGTTGTCTACAGGTAAGCAGTACTGGCTTGTGTCTAAAAGAACAGAAAAATGGGAGAGACCATGTCGATATGCAAAGTGGGAATCAGATGTAACTGATAGGAAAAAAAATCCTCTAGAAATAGTTTCGTGAGAGAGAAATAAAAACACAATGAGATTACACAGACTATTACATCTTAATAACATCAAAGCCTGTGTGCTTGTGTGTATACATAGTCTTAACCATGTAGCTACAGGAATCTGAGGCTGCAACACAAGTTGCTGGTGAAGGAAGAATTTGACACATGGTTTTAGCAACTGGAATCTCATTTTAAACACAGCTGTACATAAAGTGTGTTGAGGAGACAGTGTGAGAAATGAGATTATAAACTGTACTTACCTTTTCATACAACTTTTAATTGGTTACCTGCTGGATATATGCTTATCCCTTTATTCTCAGGTAATCTGAAAAGGTAATTCATAGAGTGTTTCTTTTGTGTGTTTCATCACTTCATTCATTTGCGTGTACCCTCTAGGCTTTCATATATCTTTATGAATGCTGTATTTCCCTTTTGTTCAGTTAAATATTGTAGAATAAAAGCAATCTTTACTCTTTTTTGCCCCTTTATGTATTGATAGACTTTTTTAAACTTCCGTTTCAAAGTTCCCACGTGCTCATTTTTCTTCTCCACTAGATGTAATAGGTGTTTAAAAGACAAATCTCAATGTGGAGACTTGTCTAAAATAGTATTCAGAGCTTATAATTAAGTCTGAATTTCTTGCATATTTTTATTCTCTATGTCTATTTACTTGATAGTTAAAACTATTATTGGAGCATCTGCAATTACATAAATGTAACCTGGTGAATCTTTCCAGAGTAAGTCAAGGCTAATTTAAATCCATATTAAATTTGTTTTTCACCCTACTGTGTAGCCCCAAATATTTTGTTTACAGGCTTCTTCTCAAAGATAATGCAAGACACTATTTGAGCACAAGTCTGATATCTTGTTGTTCATTGTTAACTTGTAGTGTTTTTTCCAACTCTATCTCACTGTTTTATCTAATCTATTTGTAAAGCAATTGTGTAGACAGGTGGTTTCTCTCATTTTTAAGGGGTTAGTTTTCCAGGTGGTGAGTTCAGATCATCTCTAAAATAATAGAATGCCTCAGGATGTTTGTATTTCTCCATGCAAATTTTACAAGCTTCTTTTGTTCTTTGTGACCTAAGAGAACACTGAAGTCTTGGATAAAATTTTATTTTGAGTGGTTCTGTTAATTTACGAGGACTAAGATATTGATCATACACTTAAACATTTTGCTAGATTATGATCAAGTTAGTATTCTTGTTTCTAGAGCACATTTATTTACTGTCATTAAGTTTGGATCACTCATGAACAAAAAGTTATGGATTATAGACAACTTCTAAGCTGCATGGATTTTTGCTGATAAATCAAAATCACCTCATGTAAAGACTCATTCTTGTTGCTTCAAGCTCTGGCAGCCAATGCCTTGCTATAAAAGTGTTTCTGGGAGGTAGTCATAATGAGCTGAAACTTGAGTCTATTTATGATTTCTGTTCCATCATTGAGCTTGTGAGAGGCTAATATAATCTCAACAGTGAAACTTAGAACAGAAAGGAGGAAGCTGGAGGCAGAAAAATGAGCATGGATTGATTTTTTCACATATCACCTTAGCAGCTTCTACTTCTGGTCTCCTGTAGAGCCCCATTTTGTGTAACTAAAACATGACCTAGCTGATAGACACTTGGATAAAAGCGTTAAGCTGCACTTTTTTGAGGTACAATGGGATGGACTAGCTTAATGTTCATTTTTCTGTAATGAAGCTTATGTGCTGTGACGTGTAGCAGTAAAATATTTATTGCTATAATTTACTATTACTTTGGCAGGAAACACAGTTTGCTGCATGGAGGAACAATAGTTTCTGTTGCAACTCTTTGATAAAGGACTGATTTTCTGTCTGCTTACCTGTCTTAACAGAGTTCAAGCAGATTGTCAAATATGGATGACTTAGGCTTAGTATTGTCTCAAAAGGTGAATAACAGATGAGCAATTTACTTTTAGTAATACAGGACAATGAAATGTCTCATCTTCTCAGCAACAGGCATTGAAAGAAGGTCTGAAGAACAGCTGGACTGAATGTTTTTTTCCACAGCTGAACTACAGTATCTAACAGGTACCTCATCGTTGAGTAAATCAGTTGGTATTGGTACAAAGTATAGAAAGAAACTACTTTCCAGCCTGATGCCAGTTCTTATGATTGATTTCTCCCACTCCCATACCCTGTTTCTTGAGCCTATAGGTCCCAGGCTTTAGAGTAAGCACATGCACTGTGACAGTTTCTTTAGAAAGTACTGGTTGCCTGCCTTGTCTGTCTCATGCTACATAGCTTCCTTTTCTCTACTGCCAACATTTGGGAAATGGTTAATTTAAAAAAGTTATTGCTAAATTGCTGCAAAGGCTATTGAATTACTTTGGAGTAAATGGACAGATTCTTTGCCTAAATCAGTTTAGGTTTTGAGTGGTAAAGCATTTATCAACTTTATTTTAGAGCTTGAGCTTTCTGTGATTACTCCGTGAAAGAGTAATTACTTTTCTTTTGACCTGTTTATTGGATTCCTGAATGATATTGATATAATTTAAAACATATTTTTGATAGTTTGGTCTTCCTTAGTTCTTTCCGTGATGGATCTACCCAAGAAACAAATAAATATTGGTGATTGGATCCATAAATAATAAAGCAGGCCTAATGACAATGATTTTGTAAAATCTAATGGTATAAAGTTTTGAGAATGCAGATCCAGACATCACAGCATCCATAGAGTGATTCCAGTGGGATTATGAATATCCTTGTAGTTAGGAAGGAACATCTGAATACAGTGTGACCCTGTATAATCTCTAATTGGGTCACAGAAGAGTCTTCATCTTTCTGTCAGTTTTTTTGGTCGGTAAGGAGTGAATACTATTCATCAGTGTCATTTAAATATCAGAACAATACCCTTCATTTTCCATACTATTCTTGCAATGAATAAAACCCAGAGGAGCTCACATACCCTTAATTTTTTTCCGCATGAGAACTTGTCATCAGTCTAATTGGACATAATTTCCTTTATTGTCTCATTGCTGAGAAATAAGGTTTAGAGAATTATATTTCATTTCCCTTCAAGATTTTTTCTTTTAGTGAACATGGTGTCCCTTGACTCCTAAGTACTCTCAGATATACTTTTCGTGATACAGACAAGATATTTATGCTGAGTGACTACACAGAACTGAAGAATAAAATGAATGCTTGGTTTCTTCAATTAAAAAAGTCTACAGACTGCAGGGATGCATCTGTGTCCCAACACCTCCATGCTTTTGTTAACATCATACACTTTCCTCCTTTCATATCACTGTAGTCTTCATTTATTACTTTCTTGATTTGGAAAAAGGGACTTTTATTTGGTCAAAAATAATTATATATTAGTTTCTTTATATGTTTTCTTAGATTACTTCCTCAAAACTGTCTCCACCTCTGTCTTCTTATGTGTCTGCTTTTTGTTAGACTTTTAGACAGGTGGTTCTGCTACATACTGTATTGGACAAGCTGTTTTCTGCCCTTAAAACTACTATTTCCTTCAGAAACTTGCGTCTCTCTCCCTACTTTTACAAATGACATTTGCAGCCCTTGAATGCTAAAGAAATGTGGTGAGAGGAAGATGTTTGTACAACTCTTAGTAGCTTTTTGCATGCTACACACAAGCAGACCATTTTGACCATAGAGTTTTGGATGTGTTTTAATTACACGTCTTAGGTGTTGCAGTGAAGTCACTCCATGAAAAATAAAACCAAACATTTTAATGTTAATGTAAGAATTTTACTGATTTTTTTAAAAATTTATTTTTAAATGCTAAAGATAAGGAAACTGTTCAGGGGTCTAGAAGATTAAACTCTTAAGGCTGTTGTGAGATTCTTAAACCAAAGAAACTCCTGCCTTCCTTTCTGATCATTTTCTGTTCTTACCCCAAGGCTAGCTGTGTGTACTCAGAGCTTGCCTAGGAAACTGCATTCCTTGGGAGACCCAGGAATAGGGATAACTGATTCTTGCTTTCTCTGACTTACGTGTGCCATATTTTGCAAGGAGAACAGAATTTTCAAAAGTACTTAAGGAACTTAATCATGGGAGGTATTAAATACCTAGCTATATTACCTGTTGTAATTGTCATACATATGACTTGACAAGTTGAAAGCCATGTTCACAAATGTATGAAGGTGTATAAGTCTTGTCACTTTCTTTAAATATTCTTCCATAGGAATTCTGGTCTTTAAAAAAAAATTAGTAGGCTAAGTGTATCTGCTGTGATTTGAAAATAAAAAAAAAAGCACAAAGCTTGAAGGAAGAAAATTCGGCCAGCTGTTGTTAAGAACGTATATTTGGAAAAATGGAGAGACCCTTGGTCATGCAGACACTTCAATGTATTTGACACAGACACTGTGATGATTACACTGCCATGTAATCTGCTTCTGTATAAACACTCTTCTAGGAAGGCAAAAGTCCCTGTGAAAACTGTATGGGAGAAACAGAACAAATATGTTGCATCACAGTGAACTGTAACAGAGGAGGAGAGACAAAAAAACTAGTTGGCTACTATTTTGAGAACATTTCATGAGACAGCCATGCTATTTCAGACCTCCCGGTCCTTATTCTTGAGAGAGATTACTAAAATCTTCAAAAGAAGAAGCCTGAAAACTAAATTTCCTAATTGTGTTGAACACAGAAAAGCACAAGCTTAATAGTGGCATTGTGTTTGTGTCTCTATAAAACTTGTGCTCCTGGTAACCTCTTGAAGTGGTAACTGCTTGTCACCTTTCTGTGATAGTTACCTGTCTGTTGCACCTTTTCCTGATTACGTAGTACATAGCAACCTTTATTGTGATTGTCTGTTGATTAATGTAACTTATTTTTACTCAGAGCATATTCATCTCAACAGGCTTGACATTTGCAATGTCTTTCTCAGATCAGAAAAAGGGCATGTGTACCCAAGATTTTGTGATTTTTTTATTTCCAGCTATATTGTTTACCTGATAATTTACCTCTGTTTTCAGACCTTGCCTCTCAAAATCATTCTTGGAAACAGTAGCTAGTGGACTCAAGGGATAGTGAGCTTTGGCTGATAGTTCATGTTTGGTAAAGTGTGTCGGATAACTGAGACAAAGAAATAACTGCCATCTGTGTACACACACTCCATATATCAGACTCTGATGGTTCTGTACTTTCAAATGGCTTTTCAGGTGGATATTTCCCTGAGGTATATTTACTGCAGCATGCCCAGTATGTTGGTTTTTTTTTTTGTTACCTAGAAGGTCCTGCAGATTGAGATTGAATTTCAAGGCAATCAAAATTGTGAACTGTACAAAGCGAACTGTGACCTCATTATTTCCATTTATAGAGATTATTATATTGTAATAAAACATCTTTTTGTCTAATAATGTCAGTTACTTAGTTTTACTGCTTTAATAATTGAAGAATTGAGATCACCAAGCTGTTTGCTGGTCTTCCCCACTGCAAATGGAAATGAAAAATTTCCTCTTGTATTACTTATCTGCCTCAGTCTCAGTCTTCATTTCTCTGTGTAAAATTGTCACTTGATCACATGCGCACTAGACATCTGGCCATCTTTAAGGCAAAGCAGTTTCAATTTTCCTAAATTGGACTTCATGCATTATGCAAACATTACTTCGTTAGACACCAAGATGAGATATCAAGCTACATTGTTTGGTCAGAATAATGTAGGCTTGCCTCTCCTCTTGATGCTGGTTTGAAATCAGACTAACAATTTTGGATAAATTCAGTTCTTGCAATCATTTTTGCTTGTGATTCAATTAGGGCATGCATAGAGATGTAGGTAAATGTAGTCAGTGATTTTGTCTCTGTTCCAGACTTATGCTGGTACCTGTATGCAATGTGTGAAACGGCATAAACAATAAAAGACCTAAATTAATCTCTCAGAAAGTGAACAGAACTATGCCAGACATAAATTTGATCCACATTCTCTTAAAATATTCCAGACTGAGAGGCTAATAATAAGATCTAAAGTAACCCAAACTTCGTTTTGGTAGTAGAACATATTAGATCTTCACTGCCTTCTGTCTTTCCTTTTAACTTGCACTATAGTAGAGAGTGCAAGGTGAAACACCAGTAAATTGGGGAATTTCTTCTGTGCTGGATGAGACTAAATAAACAGGTGATGAGTACAGCAGTGAAGGATCTGCCTGATTCCTAATGTTGTGCTCTAAATTCCACATGGTGCCTGGTTCTCACCTGGCATAAGGGGCTGACTGCATCAACATGAATTGAAATGTGCTGATCTGTGCTAGTACATAGTATGTTGCTTTCAGATTTCTTTTTTTCCTAGGTACTTTTCATTGTTTCCAGATTCAAAGGTATTAGGTCAGGAGACATTTTTCCCTTTCCTTTCCTTTCCTTTCCTTTCCTTTCCTTTCCTTTCCTTTCCTTTCCCTTTCCCTTTCCCTTTCCCTTTCCCTTTCCCTTTCCCTTTCCCTTTCCCTCACTGTAATCTATTATATGATTCTTTTGTAGAGCATAGTAAATAAAAGAAAAAAAAAAAGGACTGCAAGATTGTCTGATTGCACGCACTTACCTGAAAGCTGCTAAGTATATCTTCATTATTTTCCCTGCAGTGTTATTTTCCCTCTAACTCTCTGGTGTCTGAAACTGGGTTTATGTAAATATGGCCAAGCATTTTTTTACCATCTGGGTGGTACTGTAAGACTTGTATAAAGAAAATGAAAGTGAAAACAAATGTAGGAAGGCTAGGAGAATGCCTTAAAATATATATGTGTAATTGGACCTGTGTTTTGGGAGCTGCCTAACTGGACAAATACACAAAGCTTTTGACAGATTGTGGCACAGCTAGATTAGCCATATGCAAAGAGGCAGATTAAAATAATTATTTAGGAGTTTCTTTTGGGTTTCCAAAAGTTCTGCCGGGACCGTTATCATGTGAATGTTTTAGCTATGGGCAGCATGGTCGCTGATACATTGTCCTTGTTCTTTGTCATCTTGTCCTTGTTCTTTGGTTTAGCCCAGATTTATGCATGAAACTTTTGCTGACATAGCAGTGTTTAGGACTGTGACTTCTTTCAAAGTACCTCACCAGAAAAGCCATCAGCTAGAGTATGGAGTACAAGCTTTTTGCTCATAAAGCTTAGAGAATCAGCAACTTGGTACAACTGTTTGGTACAGAAGTACCTGTGCTGGCAGTTACTTTCGCTGGCATTGTGCAAGTAAAACTGTATGAACAAATTGAGAGGGTAAGCTTATATAGCAGGGAAAATATAAACATCTATTTATTTCTCACACAGAGAAAAACTCCATACTTTCCCATCCTACACCCTTATCAGTTCATCCTATTCTACACCCTCATCAGTTCTCTACCACTATTAGTCACAATCTTGTATCTACACATGCAAATTGGTACTTTACACCTCACAATACTCAAACTAACCCATCCCACACTGAACAATTCCTGAACTGACCTTCTATCAGGCCTAGCTCTAATAATAGCATTCATAGTAAAAGCACCCCTATGTGGCCTGCACCTATGGCTACCCAAAGCTCATGTTGAAGCCCCTGTTGCAGGTTTAATACTACTCGTTGCCTTACTCCTAAAACTAGGCGGATATGGCATTGTGCGAGTCACCCTCCTAATAGACCCTCTTTCCAATCACTTGCACTACCCATTCATTACCTTAGCCCTATGAGGAGCACTAATAACCAGCTCAGTTTGCCTATGCCAGACTGATCTCAGGTCTCTCATTGCCTACTCCTCTGTGAGCCACACAGGTTTAGTCATCACCGCAAGCATAATCCAAACCCACTGAGCATTCTCAGGCACAATAATTCTCAGAATCTCCCATAGATTAACCTCCTCCATATTATTCTGCTTAGCTAATACAAAGTATGAATGTACACAGAGCCGAGTCTTACTTCTAACACGAGGCCTACAACCCCTTCTACCACTAATAGCCACTTGATGACTCCTAGGTAACGTCACAAATATGGCTCTCCCCCCAACAACAAACCTAATTGCAGAATTAACCATTATGATTACACTATTTAACTGATCTACTCCTACAATCATTTTGACTGGGATTGCAACCCTACTACCTGCCTCATATACCCTATTTATACTACTATACTACTAATGACCCAACAAGAAATCTTACCCACCCACATCACATCTATTCAAAACTCGACTATGTGAGAACACCTCCTCATAGCCCTTCACATCATCCCCATACTACTCCTTATGCTAAAACCTGACCTCATCTCTGGAATCCTCTAACGCAAGTATAGTTTAACCGAAACATTAGACTGTGATTCTAAAAATAGAAGTTAGACCCTTCTTACCTGCTGAGTGGAGTTTGAGCCAACAAGAACTATTAATTCCTGTATCTGAGCCTAAAACATCAGCTCCTTTAATTTTAAAGGATAACAGTAATCCACTGGTTTTAGGAGCCATTCATCTTGGTGCAAATCCAAGTAAAAGTAATGGAACCTGCCCTACTCCTCAACACCTCCATCCTTTTGACACTCACAATCATTCTTACACCAATCTTACTCCTACTAAATTTCCAAAACTCACCAACCATCATCACACACGCTGTCAAAACCGCATTCCTAATAAGCCTAGTACCAATGACACTCTTTATATATTCAGTCTCAGAAAGCATTGTCTCTCACCTAGAATGAAAGTTCATCACAAACTTTAAAATCCTCCTTAGTTTCAAAGTAGATCAATACTCCCTAATATTTTTCCCTGTTGCATTATTTGTAACATGGTCCATCCTTCAATTTGTAACATGGTACATAAACACAGAACGATATATTACAAAATTTTTCTCCTACCTCCTAACATTCCTAATTGCTATGCTAACACTAACCATTGCCAACAACATATTATTACTATTCATTGGCTGCGAAGGGGTTGGAATCATATAATTCTCATTAATTGGCTCATGACCAGGTCGGGCAGAAGCCAACACAGCCGCTCTCCAATCTGTACTTTACAACTGAATCAGAGATATTGGCCTCATCTTAAGCATAGCATGACTTGCCTCAACCATGAATACCTGAGAAATTCAATAAACCTTCTTCCCCACTCAAACCCCCACCCTCCCCTTACTAGGCATCATTCTAGCCACCACAGGAAAATCCACCCAACTTGGCCTCCACCCCTGACTATCAGCCACCATGGAAGGCCCAAGCCCAGTCTCCGCCTTACTCCACTCTAGCACAATAGTAGTTGCTGGAATTTTCTTATGCATCTGCACTCACCCCCTATTAGCCAACAACTAAACTGCCCTCACCCTCTGCTTATGCTTAAGACCCCTGTCTGCACTGTTTGCTGCAACATGCGCTTTCACACAAAATGATATCAAAAAGATCATTGCCTTCTTTGCATCAAGCCAGCTAGGCCTAATAATAATCACAATCGGACTAAACCTTCCACAACTAGCTTTCCTACACATTTCAACACATGCCTTTTTCAAAGCTGTGTTATTCCCCTGCTCAGGGTCAATTATTCATAGCCTTAAAGGAGAATAAGATATCTGAAAGATAGGATCCCTACAAAAAATCGTCCCAACAACCGCGTCTTGCCTAACCATTGATAACTTAGCCTTAATAGGAATCCCATTCCTAGCAGGATTCTACTCAAAAGATCCTATTATCAAAAATCTAAACACATTAGACTTGAATACTTGAGCCCCACTCCTAACCCTCATGGCCACATCCCTCACCGCAATTTACAGCCTCTGCCTAACCCTGTTAGTCCAAAGAGGATTTACCCATATACCTTCAATCACCTCAGCCAATGAAAACAACCAAGAAGTCACTAACCCAATCACTCAACTTGCTCTAGTCAGTGTCATAGCATTACATGCTTCATCCTCCTCACAAAAAACCCTCCTATGACCATATGAACACTCACAAAACCCGCTGCTATCCTTGTCATGATCCTGAGTATTGCCCTAGCTTTAGAACTCTCCAACATAACACACATGCTAATGCAGCGAAAACAAAGCAACCCTTTAAACTTTTCCTCCTCATTAGGATGCTTCAGTTCCCTAACCCATCAACATAGCTCTATAATCCTACTAAATACTGGACAAAAAATTGCTTCACACCTAATCAACCTACCTTTATATAAAAAATTAGGCCCCGAAGGACTTGCCTACCTCCAACTCATAGGAACTAAAACCTCAATCAACCTCCACACTGACTTAATCGAAACTTACCTAGAATCCCTTGCACTATCCATCCTCATCATCACTCTATCACTACGTAGACTCAAAAACGATGGCCTCCAACCTACGAAAATACCACCCCTAACTAAAAATAGTTAACAACTCCCTAATTGACCTATCAACCCCCTCAAACATCTCCACCTGATGAAACTTTAGATTCCTACTAGGCATCTGCCTAGCCACGCAAATCCTAACTGACCTATTGTGCCTGGAAATGCCTTTTCTTTTTTTTTTTTTTTTTTCCTGCTGTTAATATATCTTAGCCTGTACATATCTACAGGCTGTGATAACAGATTAGCATATCTAAAATTTTAAACTCTTCATAGATATAGAGTTACAAGGGTCTTTATAAATCTTTTTGAATGATAAATCAGCAATCAAAAACTGAATAAAATAAAAATAAGGTACACGTCAAAAATCTGTCAGCTTCTAAATAAGTGACCTGATTTATGCATTTGAGTATCACCTGGAAGCCAAAATCAGGAACTGGATTTGAAAGTGCTCTTTCATTATTTTTGTGTCTAATTGAACTTTACAATGCTCAGCTTCCATTTTTGTTCAGAATCTGGAGGCTTTTAATGGGCTAAATCTCCAGTTGTTTTAATTGAGTATTTTCCAGCAGGACAGGGTCAGTTTTACTTAGGAAACTGTAGATAATTTTAGCATTACCTTGTAATCTGTTCCCATGGAACTACCCTGGATTATAACTTTAACAATAAAAGTTGTGACATAAAGGTATAAGTGCTTAGGGTTGATTTTATGATCTAATTGAGCATCTACATAATATCTTTCCTTATAAATACCAGTTTTCACCTGAGTATTGTGAAAAATTAGGGTAAACCTCTCAACAGTTAGTTAGAAAGGACATTACATGTTAAGGCTTTGGGGAAGAGGGAGAGAGAGAATGGTGTGTTTCCTGTATAACAGAGATGCCTTCTGCTGTCACTGTGAAAATCTGCCTGCAAGTCTGTTTGCACATGTTCTGCAGTGGAAAACAATTTTAGCAACTTTAATCTCTGATTCCACCTGCTGCATATGTTTCAGTCTGAGTGTGGGCCAGATTTCCTGGAGAACTTATATTTGAGCTGCTGCAGCTGATGTGAAAGAACAGCATTGTGTGCTCCTACTGATCTTGTTGCATGCAGCGGCATAGAGGAGGGAGTTGTCAGATTGAGATGCACAAGGGGCTAAGGGGTGGTGTCAGGTTCTGGAATGCATGAAAAACTGAAAAAACTGACTGAGACATGGGTGTTTTGAAGAAGATTAAAGACTGAGGACTGGCTGAGTGTAACGAATAGGAGTGGACTGAAGAGTTTGAGTATGTAAAAGTCAGCATCGAAGGTAAAAATAAAGAGCAGAATGAAAAGGAAAAGGTATGCCAGGGAGAATGGAAGGGAAAATCTATTAGTAGAGCCTTCGTGCTCCTCTAAAGTCTAAGAGGCCATGCTCATATTACTTTCATAGCCGTGTGCCAGTTGGGATATAATCATCTTGACTGTCATATTCGTATTGCCTATGGGGATGCCTATTGGCTATGAGCTAGTATCCATCTATTTTGCCTTATCTGAGCAGGCAACTGAGTTGCTCTGAAGGAGTGAGTGTTCAGGGCCAGTGTGTGACTGGAAAGATGACCCATGATCTAGGCTTAGGTCGGAGTGTGCTTAGTCCAAAAGCACTGTACAGCCCCAAATTCCTTACCATTCTTAGGTTGACATTAAACCTTTGTGAAGTGCACTGGCAAACTCTTCTGGTCCTCAAAGGGAATGGCAAGCAATAGTTAATAGTTAATGGGAACTAAGATCGTCTTTTAGCTCAAACAGAGCTCACTGTGATGGAGCTACTGTTTTGAACTGTTTATTTACTTACAGAAATGACAACATGATTTTGTATGTAAAAAGCTAGAAAAGTATTGACAAAAGTTGTCTTTTTGCTTACTTGCACTCACGCATGATAATACAGTCTTGCATATCTTGATAATCCTCCATGTTTATGCAAAAATAGTTTATCCTACAGCATACACAAAGGTTTTCTGGTCTGGGCCTCTTTGCTTATTGAAGGAGATTTCTCTTTATTGCTGTTACAGTACTAGCAGGTGTTTGTAAGGAGACAACAGGAAGGTCTTGAGGTTGAAGCAGCAGACTGCTGCTCCAGTAGAACTAGTTCCTGCTTCTGCTGAAGAAAACTTCATAGGATAAGGGACAAGATGTTTATAACAGACTTCTCAAACTGGTACTGTATCAGGGGCAGGTGCTGCTATGGGTAACAGGAGATGTGCCTCCAAGAAGCGTAGAAGCCTGCACTTGAGCAGGAGGACAGCTGGGTGCTGGTTGATGAGAATGGGAAGATTGCTTTTGTTGTTGTTTTTTCAAATAAACTGTAAACTGGCATTTCTCATTTAAAAACTGTGAGTTTCAAGTAACCTTTAAAAGACCAGTTTTCTAGTCAGGAGAATTTCTTGAACTCAAAGTAGAAATACAGTGGGTGAAGAAATAATTAGAGGCCTTCCAGCTGGAATGTAGGAGAATGCAGATTAGATTTTTGTCCTGCCTGGAAAAGAGGTAGAACTTGAACTCAGGAGTTTAATACTGAATGCTATCAAAACTGGGTAATTAGTGGTTAGTAATTAGATTTGTTGTTGTTGTTTTTATTTTTCCTACTGCTTTTTGTTTGTTTGTTACTGGTTTTGTTTTTGTTGTTTTTCTGCTTTGCAGTTATTTCCATGAAGACTTTGAACCCATCTTAAGTGATTATTGTAGATACTCAGAGACAAAGGAATATAACCTATATTTACTAAAATTGTATAGTATGAATAATTCACAGTGATCAGAAAACTGGATGAGGAAAGTAATGCAGCTCATGTTTTGAAGGGAGACACTGTGATACTCTCCAAATAATATCCCATAATCTATTTGCATATAATTCATGAAATGCTATTACTAGGGAGGGGTGAGTGGCAAAAGTTAACAGAAATCTTTCTTCCCCCTTAAATATTCTGGCGTAGTTAAGCAAAGAGCACTCCATTAATAAAGAAGATAAAGACTTAGATGGAGGTTCAATGTAAGTTACTTGAAGGCATATGACATATGGTAAATTCTACATCATGTTGGAAGTAGTTGTTGGAAGTAACACTTTACAGCTTTTTGGCAAGTAAATTAACTCCCTGCTCACTCATTGATTTAAAAGTAGTGCATTATGAAATCAGCCTGCAATTTTTAGCGTCATTCCCATGAATGGTCAAAATCTGTCAGCCTATAGATGAAATCTGCTCTCTCCTTGGCTTGTTGTTCCCTTACCTTGCCTTGCCTCACCGCGCCTTGCCTCGCCTCGCCATTTTCTTTTATATTTTCTTCATGGCTAGTTTCTCTATGTCTAATGTTAGTCATTACATTTCAAGATGTTACTTGTAAACAATCGTTCCTCTGTGGAGGAAAAAGAGAATGAGTTTCCAAGATGAGACCATTATTGTCTTGCACCTTGAGAAAATAATGCCATTTGGTTAGATTCACATATCTTTATATGCCATGCTGAGCCTGCCAAACAGGTTAACTGCTAAAAGCAGGAAGAAGGATCTGATTGCTCATGAATAGTCCCACTTTTGCTATTAATATAGAAAGATGAAATATTTTCTGAAATTCTCAAGTGGTTTTGAATCTTGAATGTTTTTAACTTTTTCTGATGTGATTCAACTGTGCAGGCCAGTGGCTCGATTCCAGTTTTTAATGGATCAGGTACATGGCAACATGGTCTTTTCTACCACTATTATGCTATAATTCTGTTAAGCTAACAGACTCCAAAAGCCCTGCTGAGAAGATTTGTTGATTTACCTATGGATGTTGGAAGGAAATGACAAAATCGCTTTGTACCTGCAGTCTTCTATCTCATGTGCCCTAGTAAGCAATTTAGTGCTGCCAATTGTTCCCTCTATAGGCTGTGACCATAACATTTTGTCAGACCTATTCTTCAGCAAGGAAGCACTAATGCCAACATTGAGGCTATTGTTATGTCAGGGACTTAAGACACAGTACAATTTTTTTAAATGATTCAAGTAGGGAGATGTCACTGCTGACTGAGAAAAAGTCATGAATGGAAGAAGTATTGGTTGTTGTCCTAGATGTAATACAGGTGATGCTTCATAATGGAGAGAATAAAAGATGTGCTATAAAGAAGTGAGTGTTGCTATTATTGTGGGATTGCTAGATGTGTCTTTATGCTAAGGAGCATTTGCACATCTTGAATGCTTTGACACTCTCAGTTGGCTTTGTGACCAGAAGGACCTTTCTATATCACACTCTTATAAAGATTATAAAGTTGCAGTTACTTTAATGTATAATTCATAGTAGCTGTCCTAACGCTTGCTTTACAGACCACAGATTCCTCTGTTTGTAACAGCTGTATATTGATTGGCTAGGTCTTTGTTGTTAGTGAACACCGAGTTGAAAATGCCTATGCTTTTTGCAGTGCTTGCTACACTGGGAATACAATCCCTGACTGAGATTTCTTTGAAGACAATAAGACAGCTCTGTTATGGGCAAAAAATAACTTGATGCCTGAGAGGGAGCATGAAGTATGTAATGTCAGCAACCAAAGCTACATTAGTTAAAGTGTAAGAGAAATCTCTCAACAATTAGTAACTGTAAAAATTTTGTGGGAGTGCTGGAGTGCAGACCAGTCAAATGGACAGGCTTGCGTGAAACCTTAAAACCATGTTTGAAGACACTATTTGTTTATGCAGGGAAATAAAAACCAAAGCTATCCCCTCTGTCACTGAACTGATTCCATGGTGCTGTAGGAAGCCATGTAAGCTAGTCTTCTTCATGTATCCTTCTTCAGTTTTCTTACACAAAAATAATTGTTTTCTACTTCTGTTGATTGTCTGGCCAGATTTTTCAATTTAGATCGTTCAGATGAATGCAGAGATTAGCATCTCCTTCTTTTGCTGTTCCAACTGTTGCACTGTCAGCTACTCTTCCACAACTCATTCTGTGAAAGATTTTGTGCCTCCTTTCTGCCCTCGTTCTGTTATGCCTACCAGGTCTTTAGGATATGGGATGTTTATAACAGTTTATGCAGCAGAACTGTAGTGGATTTTACCTTTTGTATAATTGCTCTCTAATAAATATGATTAATGTTAAATGCCTGCTATTAGCGTAATATACTGTCTGTACTGAAATTAAAAATTTGAGGGATACTTATATAAATGTCAGCTCTTACAGTTATAACATTTTAAGACTGCAAATGTCAATGTATGCTATGTAAGGATCTTTGCCTGTGTGTGAAGCATGTTATAATCACTGATGGACGAACCTTAAAATTTTCTAAAGTTCACACAAGTTAATCAATACAAAGTTTAGGTGTTTTTTACAAACCGTATTCTTTCCTACATGCAAATGGAGTGGAAATGAAACTGTGTCAGGATTAGCTAAGAAAATGCCAAAGCAGTCAAAATTAAAATTAAAAGTACAAGTAGTCTAGGTGGTAAAGCATTGCTTAGGGATTTTGATTGAAGATCCTCATCAGTTTAGACATCCTTATGTGGTCATGGGAAAAATACTAGCAGCAGAGGCCTTTCATTCATTATACATGCAATTACAAAAATGGCATGTGAAAGAGATTGAGGGGGGGATGATTTTGACTAATCAGTGAGCTAGTTGAAAAAAAAAATCTGTGATGCAATTCAGATTTCCCATATTTATGTGCTCAATTTCTTTCTTCTGAAATGGAAATCTTTATATCGTGATTGCGAGAGCAGGGAGCAATCCTTTCCTTGGGCAAAGTTTTTCAGTTTTTAATCCTGGGCTTTTCAAGTGATAGACCCAGTATAGT
The DNA here is from genome assembly GCF_037038585.1 of Patagioenas fasciata. Taxonomy (NCBI): domain Eukaryota; kingdom Metazoa; phylum Chordata; class Aves; order Columbiformes; family Columbidae; genus Patagioenas; species Patagioenas fasciata. Next base: position 120,155,229 of record NC_092520.1, on the reverse strand, counting down.
AAACATTAAAATAATCATGGTTAAAGCAGAGTGTATATCTATTGATTCCTATAGATTTGAACAGAGAATTTTGACACTCATTTTCTGTATAATATAGAAGGAAAAATCCAACTTGAATCACCAGAGATGGACACCTGTGTGGTATTGAAGTCTAGCACACAAGTTGTTTCAGTTGCAGGGTCAGAATCAATGTCTTGTTTGTTATAATTTGCCAGTCTGTCCATTCTGTTGGACATTTGATTCAAACAGTGCGTGAATGCATTTTTGTGCATGCCCTTAACATTAATGGAATTTGTGCTTTCAGACCTACATTGAGTACAAATGTGTGAATCAGCTAAACATGGGCTTACCTTGGATGAGAAAAAGCAGTAGTTAAGTTTAAGTATTTGTTATTAAATAAATTCTTGGTATCGTCTTGCTTTTCAATTGACCAGCAAAAATATATTACTATATAGCTCCTGATTGGGGGGAAAAAAAAAAAAGGAGGAAAAATTCATTCTACATTTATGCTTAGAATCATGGAATAATTCAAGTTGGAAAGGACTTCTGGAAATCTAGTAATCTAATCATCCAGAAATCCAGTCATCTACTGAAGCCCTCCACACAGACTCAGATCATGTTGTTTATGGCCTCAGCCAGTGCAGTTTTAAGCATCTTCAAAAATGGAGACTCCAGAACCTTGCTGGGCAGCCTGTTCTAGTACTTTTGACTATTTGCTATGGTTTAAGAAAATGTAATGTATATCTAACTAAAAATTCCTGTCTTACATCATGTGTCCCTTGCCTCTTATCCTGTCTCTGTGTGCTCCTGAGAAAAATATGGCTCCATCTTCTTTATCTACTTTCCCACTATCGTAACTGAGGAGCTCTCCTTAGCCTTCACTTTAGGCTGAAAAAATTCGGTACTCTTTCTTCGTATGTCACGTATTCCAGTCTTCTGATGATCTTGATGGTCCCCTGCTGGATCTGCTCCAGTATATCAATGTCTCATCTTGAGAAGACCCAAACAATACTTCAAATGCAGTCTCTGAAGCGCTAAACAAAGGGAAACAATTTTGTCCTTCAACCCACTTGCTATTCTCTTGTTAATGCAGTTCAGTGTGTGGTTGGCCCTCATGTCCACAGCAGTGTACTGCTGATTCATGGTCAACTAGTCCATCAGAGTTTTCAAATCCTTTACTGCAAAGCCATTTTATAGCCCCTCAGCACCCAGACTGTTCTGTTGCATGGAGTTATTTAGTCTCAGATGCAGAACTTTACATTTGCCTGTATTAAGTTTCATGAGTTTTTTGTCAGCTTACTTCTTCAGCTTGTCAAGTTATTTCTGAATAGCAGAAGAAGCACATGAAGCACATGAAGATGTGAATGGATATTGGATTGAGTTATTGATCCCTGAGGGACAACCCTAGTACCTGACTGCCAGTTGAACTTTGTACCACTGCTCACTCATGTGAGCCCAGTGGTCCAGCCAATTTTCCATCTACTCTACAGTCTGTTTATTGAGTCTTTATCTCATCAGCTTGGCTGTAATTATATTATGGGGAACCCATTCATGTAGCACTTGTATCTCATGGTACCTCTTGGAATTCCATTTTTCCCTTTTAGGTTATTCATATTGCTATTAATCAGTGTTTAATTTTCCCTTTAATCTAAGTAAGACTGACATTCTTTAGGAAGTAAACTATAGATCAGGGACACTTTCTTAATATGAAAATTTGCTATTTTTGGATCAGACAAATATGTGACAAATTCTGTGACACAGTTTTAACTTAGCAATGTGTGGTTACTTATTACAGGGTAAAATTGAACAAGACATGAAGAGCAGACATGGAGCCTCATGACTGGTTTGTCTTTTTTGAACTCTTATCTAGAGGGGCAAAACATGGATGACTACCTCTTCCTTTCTTGTTATTAATGAATGATTGCTGTCTTGGAAGGATACATGCCTTAAATGATATCCTTTAAAAGTTAATTTAAGGTTTGGGAAGAAGAGTGGGAAAGGACTGCACAACAGTCTGTCAAAATCTCTCTCACTATGGATTATTCAAAGTTTTATTTTCAATGGCATCCTAACGCATTAACTGATCTGGTTTGATAAGTTGACTGAAGCAAAAGTGAAATGTTAACCGTGCAATAACTTTATTGTTTGCACTAATCTATAGATGAAAGAATACTTTCCCATTTGGGAAATAGTGGTGTAGCTAACCATAATTGCAATATTCTCTCAAGCCCAATTGATTTAATTTAGCAATCAGACAGAACAGCAAGGGAGCTTCTTCCCAGCCCTTCTGAGCCTTGATTTATCTTCATCTGGCTGACTCAAAGAATGCTGACTATCTAATCCACATGTTGAGACTGCTCTATTTTTAAAAGTCTGTGTCTCTTTGTGTCCAAGGCAACCGTTTGAAGCCAAGAAAATCCTAATATCTCCAGAATGTATTCCTCCTATGTATGAGTCCAGCTACAGCAGTCTGTCTCCCAGAGTCTTCCAGTTCATCGCCGGAAACATACAGCAATGCAGATATCATCAGTTTGTCTCCATGAGAATAAACCTGGCAACAGCTGTTGGGGGTTTAACACTACTGCTGATGTTTGAGCATAGAGAGCTGCTCTTTTCTTTTGCAGTCATGTTTTTCACTTCCTTGAAAAATAAGTTGGTTTTTATTTCCTGAAGTTTAGCTTTTGTTAATAGATTGGCCATATTAATCACAGAGCTATTCCAGCTTTCACAAAGCATTATTATATTTGAGCAAAGTGCAAATGCACCTACATACATTTGGTCTAATTAAGCAATTTATTGCTACATTCCTGATGTTAACTATGGCTTTGTGATCATCAAAAAGTGTCAGCCAAGTGTCCTAAAGCATGTTTGATACCGGTAAACTAGGGCAAGATACAGTCCAGAAACTCCCCAACAAACTCATTAAAAGCATTTTGAAGTACGTGCACTGGCAACTAGAAGTGATTCACAGGCAAGACACTGTGGTTATGAACTTTTTTTTTTTTCTTTTTTTCCCATTAAAAAAAAGTGCAGCTAGGTACATATGTTAATTATGGTTCACAGCAATCCTCCATGAGCTTATCACCTTATTCCTCATGTTTCAGAGGTGTGTATGCTAGGGCTCAGAAAAGAAATTTCATGACAGCAGGCTGCCTCAAGACCATCCTTCCCAAACCAATCAGGGGAGATCTACAGAAAAGACCCCAGCATTCTTTGTCACTTACCTCTACATACCTTACCGGTAGGAGATACGTGACAATCTCCCATTCCTTGTTTTCTTTCTCTTACCAGTTGTTGCTCAGAAATCTAAGAGTATTGAGATATTTCTAAACTAAATCTCCCAGATGCTTTTGAGTTCCAGTTGCACACCTTTATCATGTTGTGACTCCAGGATGGGAGGAGACCTCAGTCTGCATCATCCTCAGTGTGCTTTGGTCTTCAAGGGAAGGAAGGGATCTGAGGAAGGCTACAGCTTTGCCTCATTTTGGGAATGAAAGGGTGTTACCAGATCAAGGGGGTTTGAACTCACTTATATTGTGCTGAGGAGCTGAAAAAAGTAATCATCAAACTGTATCTTACACATAGCAAACGGCTGATTACTCATTGTTACAAATGTTCTTATTTGTGAAGGCTTGCTTTAGGCTAAAACTATGATTATATGCTGTAATTAATATATGATGAGATAAACAATCAGACAACTCATTACAGATTTCTTTCCAGAAATCACCATATGATTTTTCTTTTGAATTCAACAGAAAAGTGCAAAGTAACTATATGGCAGGACAAAAATAAAAAATAAACAAATCTTCTGTTTCCTTTTTACACTGCTAAGCTTCATTAGCAGTGGCTTCCAAACAGGTGATGGAGGTCTACCTATTTCTATGGAGTCAAACCTATTCTGGAAACGTTTGAGACCTCTTTGGAGGAAACTGAGTGGTTCTAGTGGAAAGACTGAGAAGTTAATTCTGTGAACAATTAGAGGAAGTAGAAGGGCACTCAACCTGTTCTGAATTCTTCCTTATTCACCTTGCAATTGATTGGAGTTGATTCTTATTTGTCTTTCTCTTCTAGATAATTATTTATTTACACTGGTGCAAAAAGAGAGCATTCTGATTGGGAGTGGGTTTTTGCATCCATCTGACATTTACTTTTTTCACCAGTAATAATAATGTAGTCAAGAAAGTAGGACGTAAGTCCCATTAATTACATTTCCCTTATGTTGAATTCATGAGAAAAACAGCAGTGTATGAAGTCAGTATTCTCATACTTCTAGTTTCTTGGGGCAGTTTGTCCACAAGTACTATGGGTTTAGTTTTCAGTCGTAATTTTGTTAAAAGTAATCAGAAGTAATAACCCAACATAAACTCAAGCCTGCATGTTACTTATTAGAGGTTGTTCATGAACCTTGTTCTTTCTGCTTCTATGTAAGCTGAGTTTTCAGCTGACTATAGCTATATTTTTAATGGTACCTCAGTCTTGGACAGGTTGTAGACCTAATTGAAAAAGTCCTTGTGGTTTAACTGACAAATATTAATGGTTTTCTAAAGATCTTAGGATTAAACTAGGAAAATGAATATATTTTTATTACATCAGCTGTGACTTTGAAGCCAAATCCATACCACAGTAACAGGTTTTGTTAATAAAGGATGCTGAATAGAGTATTATTCAAATAAAAATGGTTGATTTAGGCAAACTCGTCTCCTGTTTCTTCGTCCTGGACAGGACTAGCTTGAATTTAGTAACTCTTGATAATTCATGGCAATCTGACTCTCATTAGCATGCAATGACAGAAGGAATATTAAAAAAGACAGTAAATTAATTTAAGGGTAGGACAGAACAAAGGGGATTTTGAGTGCACAAGAGCAGCATGAAAGGCTGACAAAGCCAAGAGAGGTTTTTAAAAATAACTGGAAATCTACTGGTATTATTATAAAGATATGTTCTGCTAATTTATGCAGATTTTTCTCAGCTGTATTTCATTTATGTAGTTTCCATTGCTTGAGTCTGTTCTTGCTTAATGTTACTTTGCTTTTCTTAAAGTTACTTATTTTACAGTTAGCTTATCCATCTTTATGTGGAAAAATTGGTCTTGCTTCTTGTCTGGCTTTAGAAAAATCCGCAAGTCTAATACATATTGCTATGAACTATGCAAGAGCAATTTCATTAATTTATCAGGATAGAAACAAGTTGGGTGGATAAAAGGCTACATTATACTAAAAGATGAAATATTTTTAGTTTTTGAATGGATTTCTAAGACTTAACTCTCATCTAAACTGATTCTAAAGTCTGCAGATTAGCTTGAAAGTATAGCCATAAGGTTTTAGCAACTTAATTAGGCACCCATAGTAATACTGGCTCATGTTCGTCAGAATTCAAAAAATTGGAGGTAGTTTATAAAATGTGAACCTGTCATGAAATAGTTGACATAAATTGGCTCGAACTGTAGTATTTTTACTTTGACTGACAATTTGCAAACACAAGTTTTAATTTCTGAAAGCTTTTCAGTGTAATCTTGACCCGAGTGCAGTGGAAGTGTGAGAATGTTCAATTTAGTTCAAAATTTGTCACATCGGATTGATGTGGAGTTGGGAAGAGAACACAGGGAAGGAAGCTGGACCATTTTGATTGTATTCCAGGCTCATTACAGAATTGTGATCAATTAATTGCTCTTCTCTCTACTTTACTTTTTCTTACCTTTCTTTTATAGGTGAGTAGAGACAGCAGAGTGCAGTTGTGACAAATTTGATTCCTGTATATTTACCCGAATGTTTGACCTAGCACATTCTTAAAAAGTCATGGAATCCTAAAGCACTAGTGCTTGATACTGTGCAGGCAACAGAGCTGTCCCGAAGACATTACAGGCTATGTGCTAATCGCTTCTTCCCAAATAGCTGTCTGGGAGATCCACAGAAAGCATTGCAGAAATGTTTTTCTGTAGAAAAGCAGAGTATTTTAATGCACTGCATGCCGGCAGATTAGGATATTGTGTACTTTGGCTGTTAAACTGATTATCTGCTGGCAGCCAAACCTTTATTCTCCCTAAATTGACCTGTTCAGCAGTATGCATTTTCAATATCTAATCCTAACAAATTGGGTCCTAATGGGTTCCTGTATATCCTAATCTGAAATAAACTGAGTATTTTGATCCTCAGCATGCTAGCAGGAATCTGTATAAAATTCCTTGGAGCATTGTGGTGCTAAGGTACTTTTGTTAGCAGGAAAAAAACCCACTTTAAACTGTGAAGCCAAAATGACAGAAGTCAGCAGATGAAAGAATTTATTTTGGATGCTTGTTTTGAAGAAGGTTGTCTTAAATTTTTAGATGCCAAAACTGTATCTGATGAAAGCTCTTTGTTTTCCACAAATTCCTCCCACCTCGCCAAAAGAGGGGATGAAGGCCTAAAATGCAGTGGAAATGTTGCTGCAGTTCATAGGGTAGGACGAAAATTGAGTGAAGGTTTTGGATATCACTCAAATAGTCACAGTTGTCTACAAAATAAGAGAACATAAGACACAGATTTTTGCACTGGGAGTGTAATTTGTGGAAATACATGACCATGATGACAAAGTTGAAGAAGAAACTGAAAATGAAGGAAGAGACAAATATTGGAAACAGAAGAGGATAATTTATCAAAACAGAACTGAGGCAAGCAATAAAGACACAAGAAAATATATAGAGGATTTTTCCTTCTGCAACAACAGATAGAACTGTCATAGACCTGGGACACTTTACTGAGAAAACTTTTTTAAAATGGAGACTTAAGTGATATGTGGAACCTTTCGATCCTAAAGCTGGCAATGGGTGGCATGATTCAAAGATGTTTGTTCCTCTAGTTATTCCAGGACTTTCATGGCAAAACCTCCCTACCTTTCAGTGGGAGACACACTTGACAGGCATCAGGCTCTTCAGAAGAGCATCCAAGAGCTCCAGAGCTTATGAAAACAGACATTTTATGGAAGTGAGAGGTAATAACTGCTTAGAACACAAGTGCTTGTTGTTCCATAAGGGAAGATAGATCATGTCGTAACAGCTCTATTTGTTGGCTATGAGATGGCTCCATAACAAATTTGTGTTAGGAGTGGAACGGACTTGGTTTAAATTCCTCTTTACTTTTGCATAGTGTTGTTTCCTGAGGCTTTGATTTTTTTTTTTCTTTTGTTTTATTTGTAAAGCAACTCCCTATATAGGATACATAGGATATCCTATGTATTCCTAGGACTGGGTCTTATTATGAACAGAGATTTTCAAAATAATGCTGTGAGATATTTTTCTAGGAATGGTATCATTGTGTGAAGTTAATGTTTCCCATAACTATGATGGAAAACTTATTGAGAACTTTTCAGTAAGTTTCAGTATAGTTTTTAGTATAAAATAATGTAGGCAATTGTTTGAAGAAACACTTTGAGTGCCAAATGATTGTTTAATACTGTTTTTACTTCATGAAAAGAGAAGATGGTACAATCATATGTGATGGCTTTCTGGAAACTTAGTTGCCAATTTAGATAAATTCGGTAAGTTTTCTGTCTGTATAGGTAATTTTGCTACTAATGTTCTTTGAAATAATCATTACTTTAAATGACTTACTTTCTTTTTTAGACTCTTACTTTCATTCTGTTTTTTGTTAACCATCTTTTGCACCACCTTCTTATCAGTGTAGCATGTCACATCTGGCATGGCTTTTTACCTTTGCTGTCTGCACTGCACAGTGGAGTTGTTAGTTAAAAGGAATTTTACTTTTTTGCTGAAAAATATCTGGTCAGTTTTGGGCTTGTAATTTTCTCAGCTAAAGTGTGAAGGTCAGCATAAAGTTCAGTTGTTTCTGGATGCAATAGCAGTCTGAATTCATTACTAAATAATTGCTGGGCAAAAAAACTATAATGTTTGATTTTGTAAGTACTGAAAAAAAATATTTAAAAAAACCCAAATAGCCCCATTAGATTAACGTATCACGCATCAGTTCAACTTAACTTTCACTGCAGACCTATTTTGATTTTCCTTCCCGTTGATTTATTTAAACAATGAAATTTTGAGAAATTTAAGGGAATTATTTAATGAAGTCAGGTTGATTGCACAGCTCAATAAATTTAATGTTAAAGGGGCTTGTACTTACTTCAAAGTTCTAAAGTTGACTTTCATCCTAAGCAAAAGGACTAGTGAGATGGAGGAGTGAAAGGGATAATGAAGGATAGGGCTACAGAACTAGGTAAAATGGAATTAGGAATCAGCAAAGAGCCTGTTAAGAATAGCAAGTGGATTGATCAGTGAAAAGCCAGCACATTTATCAAGAGTCTGAGAATACAATAATTCAAATGCTAAAACACTTCCCGAAGAATGTTAAAACTCCTGGTACTTTAGATGCCAAGTACAAACAGAATATGCACAACTGGGGCTGTTGTTCAGAGGCAGTGTGGCGTGATCCCAATATTAAACAAATACCATCTCAATTGAATGAGAAGGTTGTATAAAGGAAGAACAGCTGAGAGGAATGAAGAGATAGAGATAAAAAGGATGAAGTACAAACATACAGTTATGGACTAGCCATTCTTTATATCACAGTATCACAGTATGTTTGGGATTGGAAGGGACCTCAAAAGATCATCTAGTCCAATCCCCCTGCTGGAGCAGGAATGCCTAGGAGAGGTCGCACAGGGATGTGTCCAGGCGGGCTTTGAATGTCTCCAGGGAAGGAGACTCCACAACCCCCCTGGGCAGCCTGTTCCAGTGCTCTGTTACCCTCACTGAGAAGAAGTTCTTTCTCAAATTTAAGTGGAACTTCTTGTGTTCCAGCTTGATCCCATTACCCCTTGTCCTATCATTGTTTGCCACTGAGAAGAGCCTGGGTCCATCCTCGTGGCACTCCCCCTTTATATATTTATAAACATTAATAAGGTCACCCCTCAGTCTCCTCCAAACTAAAGAGACCCAGCTCCCGCAGCCTTTCTTTTATATGGTGCATAACATTAAAAATTTGCCACCAGTAAGTAGAACTAGTGATACTGTACAAGGTGGGATGGGAGTCCAGCTGAAACTCTTTAAGCGAGATGAATTCAAGATGGAAGAGGTGCAGAGAAGAGCTACTAAAATCATAAGGAGCATGGAGATTTTACTTTATAGGAAAAATAAACAAACAAAAACAACAACAACAACAAAAACAACAACAACAACAAAAGCAACAAAAAAACCCCACAAAACCAAAACAACAAACACAAACCCTGTTGTCAGACAAGCCATTTTGGCTGCAGTTGAGTTGGGTTCAGATCTGTATGTATGATGCTTATGTGTTATCTAACCCATTTCTGTCAAAAACCCTCCAGTGGAAGAATGCTTTAATATAATGTTGACAGAACTGGGAGAGGAAATGAGCTGATATATGGTTATGCTATCTCATTTGAAAAGGCAGGCAAGATGATCTGGAGATTTATGTTCTGATTGTTTAGCCTAGCACAACTCCACTAGAATAGTACAGCTGAATAATGTAAGCAAGTTTTGACTTGTTCAGCAAAATGTTGTTTTCTGATTATGAGGTTTTTATGGGGCTGAACACCAGGGATGAAGACATGTAAAGGACCAAGTTAATACAAAAATGCAGTTATAGATATGCAGTGATTCACTGTGGGCTGAAAAGAATAATTGTGTCAGAGAAACCAAAATGGTCTTCTCTAAGGACAGGTAAGTAGGTTTCAAGAGGGAACTTGTCAAGGTGTTACAAGTCATTCTCACAAACTACAACATAGGACTAAATTTGATTACCCAATTCCATCCTTCCAGGTGACAAAACCAATCACAAAATCACCAAATTACTTACAATAACGTATTCAATCAATTTTCTGTTCCCCAGTGCCTGTTCATACAGCTCCATTATTTGTTTCTGGATTTACAATGTAATAACGCTCAGTATGATGTAAAAAGGGTCTTTTAACTTCAGGTTGTTTCCAGTGGAAAAATATAGCATTGATTTTTAATCCTTCAGCCTATCTGGTTTGTTAAGGTAAGTCTACAGTCATCTGCTCATAGAAGTACTTTGAACAGAATCTTTAATCTGCTTCCAGGAAGGCCCATGTTTTTTTAGAGACTTGACAGATTCTTAAGAATGTTCATACACCTTCAGTAAGGTTTTAGATAATGCAATTTTCTTTAGTACTTCTTTGGGAACTTTACAATATAGATATATCTAAATCACAATAACAGAAAATGAATTAAGTTTTCAATTTAATGTTGATTTCTAAGGATTTTTAATGTAATAAATTTCAATGTAGTATAAAAATGACAGTTTGTTTTCCCCACATCTGAGACCAGTAGTGATCCTTTGACACAAATAAATAAAACTTAAAAAAAATTGTGCATTACATCTTACCATTAAGTGTGAGCAATGCGGCGTAACTGACAGTATCTGTACGAGCAGAACTTTGAATTTTCCATTGCTGTTTTAGTTTGAAACAGTGGAAAGTTTACACGTCATTGTTACATCTTACAAAGTTTGTTTGTTTGTTTGTTTTTCTTTTCAGTGTGTGGAGCTAGATACCAGTGAGTCAGAGCTGCCCGAGATTTTACTGCAAATAGGAGTAGGGGTGTCACACTTCGTGTTTCTTGTGTCCTATACCTTGGAAATAGGATAGAAATTATAATTTATATCTACTTTCACACATTTTGTCTGAACTAACTGAAACAGCCAATGTACTGGAGAGGTCAGTATAGCAAGCTAGTTAACATACAGAAGTGCTGCTACGTCTATACAAATCAACGTTGCTCCAATGTGCAATTCTAGATCAAAGTGTTTACCTATTTCTTCATGAATTTATGGCAAACAGAGTCACAGACAATGTTTTTTAGAAAGACAAACTAATTTATTGAGAGCTTAATATAGAGTAATAGTCCTATGGGGGGTTGAATCTATTCAACAGGACAGTTTGTCACTGTCTGGATGGTGATGGGAGGCTCCATTTCAGAGTCCTTGCAGCAGCATCTTCATCTGAATCAGATGAGAATCTCTGAGCTCTGCTCAGCTGTGGCTGTGACTGTTGGTGACTACCCAGCACATGCATAATTCACTGCTATTGATTATCTTAACTACATACAAAACACACTTTCTAATGACTATTTGCAAATGTCTTACCTATGTACAGAGTAATCTATCTTGCAGCATGAACTACTTAGAGGAGTCTTTAGAGATAAAGGCCAGATTCTTCAACTAGGATGTTAATCAATGTATTTAAGTATCCAAATTGCTCAGACTAGGCACAGTAGGAGCTGCCTGAGGGAAATCTCTAGAACTCCTACCCAGAAAGATTCTATAACAATCTGCCAAATCATTCCTCTAAGCATCAGCCATTAAGTCCCTGGGTCTTCTGCATGAGTGGGGTGATTGGATTGGCCTACTGTAAGAGTCAAACTTGAAAATAGGTGATGGCCTGAAACTTCAGTGGTGGCAGGGCTGTATATAATTTAGATTGGGATGCCAAGCCTGCAGGTCAAGGTTAGCATCAGGATCAGTAAGATCTGTGGCCAGGCAGAAGCATCACTGCACTATGACTGGAGATGAGCACTCCTACAAGGTTGCTGAGGCAGGTACTGGTGGCCCTGACATGGGCTGAAATCGGGTCTCTGGGCCCATGGGCAGAGTGCGCGGGTGGATGTTCCAGGCAAGGCTGATCAGGGCAAGTAAGGTCAATTAGTTCACTCATGGCCCTGACATAGAGGTACCACAGACCTCTTAGGCTAGACATGTATCATAAGACTGCCTGGGCTTGAGGAGTGCTGCAGCAGCACGGAGAACTGAGGCATGGGCATGGTAATCCATACTGGAGTCCTGTGCTACAGTTAACGATGCCATTTCTAGTACCTGTGATTTATGGTCTCATTTTATATGGTACTGCCTTTGTCATGGATCTATTCTTAGCCTCCTTGCAATGGAAACAATAATATAATGTACAAACATTCATTCAGGACCCCAGACTGACAATGTTGGCTTATTTTGTTCGTTACCTGCTACTTGGTTTTGCTGAAGCCCTTACCGTTTTTTAGCAGAGTTGCTAATCATTGCTCTGATTATGCAACTGCCTTCATGCTGCATTGTGGATTTTGTAATGTCCTATTAGAGCTCTGGTTAGCTAGCAGATCTATCTTGCCACCAGCTGTAGGAGAACACTTTCAGAAAAGTGCACTCCCAGTGGAAGTTATTCAGATTTTAATGAGCAGGATGTTTTATGACCTTTGCTAATAAAAATGGAGCTGGAAGAGAGCACTCTTTTGCCAGAATGTGTTCTTCTCTATATTGCCAAAAATTGTAGGCTATGCATAAACTGTTGTCATTCCAAGCATATTCTTTCAGAATATGAATATGTATTACTCAGTTAAGTGTTACACTATGACCACATAAATAGTAATAATACTGTGTGCTGAAATAGGAAATCCCATTGTATATAATAATACCACCAACAAAATAGAATACTGAAGCGTCTTCTTAAACATTCAGTGAAAACTAGTTAGTGACCTCCCTGCTCAGCAGTTCTCTTTGTGCAAAAGACCTAAACTACTTCAGATTCTTTACCTATCCTCCCCAGCCCCTGAATTCCCAGAGGAACTGCATATATTAAGATATAACTGCCTACAGCTTGTGGGCTTACAAAATATCACCTCAATTTTTTTTTTTTTCATGACAAAAGCTATTTGAAAGCATTCTTTCCCTTATAAATAGAAATAGCCTGAACGGTTAATACTTCTTTTAAAACGTATTCCTGAATTGACAACCTAAAACAAATGCTGATATAAAATTTAGTCTGGCTGTTGAAAACTGTATCCAACTAATAAATTAGAAAAATAATGTTAGAGATATTAATAGATTTCTTTCTGCTTTGCTTTTCCCCACCCCGAGGAAAAGATATTTAAAACAATTCTAATATATATGCTAGGATCATACTCGGAGATTCTTTCTGAGTGGAGTTTGATTGATCTGTCTGTTGAAGCTGAGCCATGAATCTGTCTTGCTACTTTGTCACACTGTCTCAGAACACAGCAGACTGGGATATGGGAGAACAGAGGTCTCTAATAGGCTCTGCAGTTTTATGTCTTAGCCTAGTAAGATGCTTTGCTATTTTCTTAAATCTTTCTTTACTCTCATTCTGCAAAACATAGTATATTATCTGTCCTGGAAAGAAGTTTGAGCACCTTACACCCATATTTTTGAGTAATATCTATTTATCATTCTTATTTGGCTGAATGATGACCTGTTATATATGTCTTTTAATGATGTTTTTCCTGTGTCAAAATTTAACCTTAAAGTACCTTACAGTATCTTGTACATTATATGTTTAGTCTATGACAGTTATCTGTTTTAATTCCTTATGTTTTTGTCTAGTAGGTACCCTGTGTTATTAAGTAAGTAGCTGGTTGACACGTTGGACATAGGATGGATGCAATTATGGTGAGGCTATTCAAACCAAGTCAGGTTAAGGTGGAGATCATCGTAATTTGTCAATGGTGGAGAAACAAGAACAACAGTATTTGTAGGTAATCAGGTATATTATTTTACAGAGAACTATTTGAATGTTCCATATCTACAAGTATTCTAGTGTTAGCATAATGTTTCTTTCTTCCTTTTTTCCCCCCCTCCATTCCTTAGCTCAACAGTGATAAAGACAACCAAATTAAATCTAAAATGTATCTGAAACCTAACATTTGGCCCTAATTAATTGATCAATGTCTATAGTATGCAAAGACTGAGTATTCAGCTGAAGGACTGGTCTGGTAATGTTTATTAGTCAAATGTATTTGTTAGAGTTTGCTTAGGTTTGGATTAATTTTTCAGTGTATCTTTTCTTAGTGATAGATTTTATTTCAATAATCTATATAGAGTTTGTTGTGGTACAGTAATCTATATTGTGTTTTCTGGTTGTGTGTGAAAGCTGAACCATTTTGGGCTCTAGTATGACACAGGAGGAGCTCCATACTGATCAGCAGGCTGCAAGGCCTTCATCCTGACAACACTAATGGTGTGAAATAAAAGAGGTAGTAAACAGATGCACTTTTTTCTTATTGTGCTTGAACATGGAAGTGGGAGCTGAAGGAATCTAATTATTTAGAGAACCCTCATGGTGTCAGGGTTTTTCTCCAACATTGGAGCTGATCTAAAGCTAGAATTTATCTCTGGTTTTGAAGTAGGTTTTCAGCTGCAGAAATCCCCAGTATTTAGGTGTGGGGATTTTTTTTTTGTTTGTTTGTGGGTTTTTTGTTTGTTTGTTGTGGGGCTTTTTGTTTGCTTTTGTTTTTAATTTCACCTATATCCTATGTTGTTTCAGGGTTATATGAAAGGAAACTTGTATTCCAAACCAGAGTTTTCTTCCAAGAAACGAGACCTAAAGAAATATAACAGGTTAGAGAATCTAATGTTAGAATTAGTTGATATGCACTGTCAAACATTTGTTGGGGTCACATCTAAGTTAATATGGTTCAGCATGGTGGCTTTGGGAACTTCATTTCTTTCAGGTGATTTATTACATCTTTGCTGTAGCATTCAGTGTTGAATAAAATTTGTAATCAAAATCAGAGTAGTAGTTTGTCTGCCTTCATTTTCCAAGAGACTCTTCAGAGTTGGAAAGGGTGAAATAGAACTGTGGAGAGTATTTTTTATTGTTTCAGCTCTTGCTTTGATCCTGCATAGCAGAAGACACTGCTCTGTGGGTGTAAGTGTTGTAGTCAGAAACTTGGTTCTTTTGTTTAGAAATCTTGTCCAGGTCATATAAAGGTAATTTCAATTGATCACAAGTCTGTTACTGTCTGTGCTTCTGAAAGGGTGCTGATCAAATTATCCCTTTCCAGGGAAGAATCCAGCTTCAATTCTTTCATTCAGAATGTTCAGTCTACAGGAATGTCTATGTCTGTAATTCACTTTTGCTTGCTATCATGAGAGTTTCTGGGTATAATACGAAAGAACAGGGAGTTCAGACAGGTGATTGTAGACTTGATTCCTTTGATAGAAATCTTCATGTAAACCATCTGTTAACAACTGGAGGGAAGAAGGTGCAATATAGTCCACAATGGTCCATGGATTACATGGGAGTTAATCTGTGCGATGTGTTTAATAGCATGAGTCAGGACTCACCTGTTTACGTTGTTGAACAATTGAATGTAGAGCCATATCCATCACTTGCTTTAAATTGAAACTCCTGATGGAAGTCTTTTAATGAAGGGAGTGCCTCTTCACATGGGAACAGCACAGGGACATGGAAAAAGAGAAGATGGAAGGAGCACTTCAATTTTTCTTCTCTTCAAAAGGCTGAAGCTGAGAATAATGGAATTTCCCAGAAATAGAAAAGAGAAAGCAGTGTTTGAGATGCAAAAGTCATGAAATGATGAACGAACTGCTGATCATGGAAAAAGGACAGGAGGAGGGGACGTCATGTAAAAGAAAAATCCAATTTATCAGGCTGAGTGGGTAGGGAGAAAGGAAACTGACTGAAAAAGAAATGGCCTAATTTATAGAAATAAGAACTGGATGCCTCTCTGAGGAGGAAAAGAATATGAACAACAGATGTCTTGGAAGACCTCTGATGAACCTGTGCTCAAGAATTAATTGGGAAATTGTGTGGTTTGTTTTCACTTTGTCTATAGTTACTTTTTAGTTACAGCATTCAAACTGGAGAGTAATTTGTATCAAAAACTTCAGTTAGGTTTTGTCTTATTTAACTTCTGACAGCTACCTCTGAATTAGCAGTGGTCTTATACAGTAGATAAATATTTCTGGGATTAGGCATAATTTGATCAAGCATAGACATCTAATTTAAGATAAGACTAGTTGCACCCTACAAGCATGTATTTTTCTCTGCTGGTTTTCAAGTGAGACAGTCTTTTAGTTCTGTGTTTTCTGTGCCTTTTAGTTCTATGTCTTTTAGTTCCTTTTAGCAATTGTACACCCCAGAAGAGTGAATTGTAAATCTAGAGTTAAAATGCAGGGGAAAAACTGTAATACTGACCAATATAGAGGGAAAGAGGATACTAAAGAAGATGGGGAACTAGCAGTTTTCCTGGTGGCCTAAAAACATCATGGTTGTACAGGCTCATTTCCATCAAGGGACAATAGAAGGTGTTTGTGCCTTGAAAATATATCAGAAAAGCCTATTGAAGAGGGTGTGCTTCAACTTAGCTCGGTCTAACCAAAGGAAAAGATCAGATGCATTTCTTGGGTTCACATTTGAAGGCCACTTGTCTGTGTGTGTGTGCACATGTGTCTAGTAGAAGAGAAATATGCCGGGCATATGACTATCCAGAACAGATTGTTTTATACCCTCATCTGAATACCTAGTGCCCTCCACAGACAAATATTGGCTGTATCTAGAAGGAGTGGCAGAAATAGCTTGATTGTCCAAATCAAGGGTTTCTTCAGATAATTTTGTGAGTCCTCTTCAGTTCAATTACTGTGGCTCCTTCTTGCAAAAACCAAGACCAATGGGTTAAGAATTGGTGGGCACTTGAGTCCTGCCTCAATCTGGATTTAGAAGAAAGACAACCTGTACATGCACCTGGGTGTGGGAGCTCAGAGATGCTTGCTCCACCAGTGTTGACTTAGATACAGAGACTCGAATGGTTAACTGGATGGGTCAGGAATGCCATAGTAGACATGAAGTACTCTTACATGACATAACAGAGGCTGAGGTAAAGTCCAAATGTTCTTTATTGTTTTTGTTTCTGAGGCCTGAATATCAAACCCACTGTAAGATTTTAGCAAAACTATGTACTTACTGTAACTTAAATTGGATAAAAAGGTGTTGATTCAAATGTTTTTTCTCTTACAATTCTCAGCCTTCTAATACTCCCTTGAAGCACTGCAGGCTTTGCAAACACAGTGTGGTATAAATGGTTTCCTAGGTTCTCCACCCTGCACAAGCAAGCTTGATATTCCAGAGAAACTGCACTGAAGTTGGGGCCATTACTTAACAAGTCCTACTGAGCCAGATGAGAGTGTCATCAAAGTAAAAACTGAATCAATGGTTCAGGATCTAGCTGAATAGAAAAGGCCTGTCTTTACCTGGAGACAGGAACTTAAATGCAACAAAGGGGTCTGAAATAAAAACAACCTTAGATTTTTTCAATTTAAACATTTATCATCATACTAATGCTCTGCAGGTGTTGCCAGGTCATAAGCAGGCTATATAAATGCATCAGAGGCTCAAAATTAGTTTTAATAAACTTTCACAAATAAGTGAAAGACGCTTTTCTCTTTTGAAGTAGCATAGAAATAAAAGGATCCAGGGCAGCTGTATCTTTCAGAGGATTAAGATATTCAAAATATATTTTTTTTCTAAACCCTCAAAGTTCATCAACTTGTGGATGTCATTGAAGTCAGGAGGTAATATTGCCCAATGAGGACAGTATATTGGGCTTATCCTTGCTGTAATAATGTTTTTCAAGATCTTGGTCAAATAATTTGATTCATATCAGTAAACAGTAAAAGAAGTGCTTTTTATTTGCAGAGCATATTTTAGGACTTTGAGGGTCTCTGAGAGATCAGTGGACATTTTGAGGAGTGCAAGCTGGGACAATTTATTGACCTCTTGGGTTCTTCATAGTAACTTAGTGGTCTGCAAGCAGTAAAATCCAGCAATATTGCAGCTACAGTGAACAGTCCACAAACAAATGGTAGCCTGAGATGGCAGAGGAAGTGTGTTAAGTCTGAACTAGTTCCAAGTCAGCAGTAAGTGCTTCTGTATTCATGATGATAAGTGCATTTGTTTTAAAGAGAGGTGATGCTGTGCAACTGTTTCTCTGGTAAAAATACGCCCAGTAAAAGCAGGATTATATGCTTCCCCAAAAACTTCAACTCCTCACCCTTCACCCAGATGCAATATTCCTTATATTTTTTCTCCTTTTTCTTCCCTCTTCTTCTTTCCCCTCTTGAGTCTTTGCCATATTTACCTTTCAGCCTGTTGTTGTCACCTCGAGTAATTTGAAGCCCACCTTGCCAGTCCCAGAACTACCAGGCTAACATCACTTCAGCACTACAGTTAATGCTGGCACGTTTTCTGTAGAAGTTCCTGAAGCATTGCTTACCTGGCTGTGTGTAATGAGTAGCCAGAGGAGCCATAGATCATGCTAGACCTCCACCTACAGATCTGTTGCTCTTCTGTTGGCAGAATCCCCTCAGAGGTAATGGATCACATAAAACTGTGATAAACCTTAAAACCGTAACTAGACTTCCATTATATATGGACACATGACTTTGAAGAAACTGTACGCAGGCACTGCGCCTTCTGCTGGCTCTCTCAGTGGGTATCTCACTCATGTAGTGAATTGTGACAGCTTGAGTTATGTTAAACTAGTAGACATAGAAACGGTTGTGAGCTTTCCAAGCGTGGGTACAACCCTAGCCAGATCACAGTCCTTCAGTGAAGTAAAATCCCAATCCATAGTCCTCCTGTAACCCGCCCTTACCTTCCCTTTAATTTCATTTGAAAGATTCTAATGGAATAGTAGTCTGCTCTGGTAAAATGTGAGGTCGGGATGACAAATGACTGGGGCCACAAAGAGTGCTGTGGTGTATGCTGCTTGGTCCAGCAGAGAAACCTCATAAGGTCTATAACACATACACAGTCAGCTAATTTCCAGACGTGGGAGTAGCAGAGCATTAAGCATTCATTGCACACGTGCTATAGTTAACTAACTCTTATTGTGTCACAAGAGACAGGAGAAGGCATGGTAACTTTATTTAGCAATAGAAAAAGACATTTTGTACACTGCTGTGTTTAGTACCCCAAGGTCTGAACTACAGATGAACAAAAAACATTATTTCTGTCTAATAGCTTAATGTTCTTGGGTTTACAGATTGTGAGGTACTTTTCAGACTAATGAAGCTAAGATCTGGGGGAAGATTCTTTCCTCTCCCTGCCCCTTCCCACTGGGAAATTGCTGCTTGCACTAATTCTGTCAAAGAAATAGAACTTACTAGTTTGAGACAAAAAACCTAAGAAAAGTAGGTATATATAAGTAATTCTAGCTTTTTGGAAGAAGGTGTCCAGGCAGATTTTGAATGTCTCCAGAGCAGGAAACTTCACAACCCCTCTGGACAGCCTATTCCAGTGTTCTGTTACCCTTACTGAGAAGAAGTTTCTTCTCAAATTTAAGTGGAACCTCTTGTGTTCCACTTTGAACACATTACCCCTTGTCCTACGATTGGCTGTCTAGAGTTCCTGCTCCGGCAGGGGGATTGGACTAGATGATCTTCTGAGGTCCCTTCCAGTCCATAACATTCTGTGATTCTGTGTGATTCAGTGCAAGATATTTGAAAAAAAAAAGCTAATCTGCTTTCTACAGGTTCACAATACTTGCGGTTGATCATTTGAAATGATGCTCAAAATAAATACAACAAACTGGGATTTCCAAAGGTTTGAGTTTGAGTTCAGTGCAATTAGAAAGACCATCAATGTTAAGCTCCTTTAGATGAACTTCTTGAGTGTCCTCCCTAAGTTGAGAGTCCTGGAAGAATAAATCCATCCATTCAAAATTGAGTAGCATTCAGTGCAGGTGCATGCATAAATATTTAAAGGCAAAATGGGTCAAATAAATATAAAGAATTCCTAGAATGGATACAGGTGCCTAAAACAATTCATAACAGAACACGTTGTTAAATACCTTTTTGAAAAACCTGTTAACAAGCTACCTAAATAATTTCTTTAAGCAAGAGAGGTAATGGACAAAACCAAGAGCTACAAGAACAGCTTAACCTGCACTATCAAGACATGAAAGAACCCAGGAAAAATGAGCCCAGGATAAGACTGTGCTGATGTTGTGACTTCTGCCTTATAGATGCCATATCTCCAAAATCAGAGGTGTGATGAAAACACACAGACCTGACATTGCTCTAGTAGCAGTCCATTTAACATAGGGAAGAAAAAAGAATGAAGGGGCCATGGGAGAATGGGTGTTCCAGCACTTCAAATCTGAGGTGAATACATAAGTTTATAAATTCTGTTTAAGTGGTTATCAGAAAATCAAACTTTAGAGTCCACATGAGAGCACAGTGTCCTGCATCCAAAGGACAACTGCCCATTATTATGCTTACAGGTCCTGGATGTTGCTTGTTATATTCTAAGGCTCTCTTCATAACATTTTAATTCTAACTTTTGCCATTTTTTTGAGTGGTTCTGGATAATTGCTAGTGGTGTTAATTTATGTTAACATCTCTCTGCAGTTTAATTACCTTGGAGACCTGTGGGCTTTACTGTTATCACAGAAGAGTGTTGGAGAATGGCTAAATGAGAAAGGCCATAGATCATGGGAACGTTTGTATGGGCAGAGCCAATTCTAAATAGTATGCTAGCAAGACTAGGCCTCAGGCCTTGACTGAAACTGCTATTCATGCTGACAGCAGCAGAACAGCAGGGACACCAGAGACCCTGGAGTATCGTAAACAACTTTGATGAGGTGAGAGCTGTAAGAATAAGGGGGGTGCACAACTAGCTAATCTCAAGTAGGAGGACTCTGTAAATGATTAATTAGTGACTTAAACCAATCATAGATTGACTAGTAGGCATAATTAGTGTGAACTGTATAAATGAACGCTATTCGGGCTAACAAATTGAATCGTGCTTTATCACTCACACTGAGTTGGCCGCATGTCATTCCTCGCCCCCTGCAAGTGGCGCCCGAACAGGGACCTATGGCAACTTTATCGTTTGGAGCAGTGGACACAGAGAAGCACCGGTAGCAGTGACCGGGGGGCAAAGATCGACCGAACGCTGATTTCTACGGCGTGTCGACCATGGAAGCCTGAACTGTCCAAAAGGGGTTTGCCGTCTGTGAGGGCTACTGGAAAGGCTGCAACAGTGAACTGTGTAAATGAATTAATCAAGGTGCTTTAATCAAGGAGCAGAAAAGAGTGCCAGCAACATGGATTCGAGGTAGCCCTAGATCTTTTACAGCGCTTTTTGGAAAAGTGGGGGGTAGATTGCATTAAGCAATTGTCGGGTTTAGTCTCATTAGGAAGAGTAAAAGGGTGCTTTCAGAACCCTCACTCACATTTTGATGTAGCGGAATGGTGAAGGTTAGGTGATGTTTTATGGGATATGGTTATAGATGAAGATAAATCTGTAAAAAAGTTAATGAAGCTGTGGTGTGAGATAGCTAATAATATTAAGAGATATCAGTTAGAAAAGAACCTATCAGCAGTAGCTATGGAATGGTTGGGGGGCATGGAAGCTGCAGCAGGACTTCTAACTTTTGGGGGGAATCATATTCCTGTGCCTGCTATGGGGTGTCCTATCCCAGTACATCATGAAGCAAAGGAACCAGGTACAGAACCGCCTCCCATTTCCCCACGATCTGACGTAATTACTGCGGAACCATCTGCCCCCCCTCCATCTGAGGAGGAGGAGATGAAACCAGTACGCTTTCAGAATAAGCCAAAAGAGAACGATAAATAAGTTACAACTCCAACTCCCATGAGCCGCCCTAGGGTGACTCCTGTGAATTGGAGGAGAATCATAAGACAAGCAGTGGAAGAAAAACAATTTGATGTGGCTAGTAATATTTCTGAAAGCTTTGCTTTTCCGGTGAAATACGATGTGGGGAATGATGGAAATCTTGAAGGTATACATCAATCCCTAGACTGGAAATTACTATCTCAATTGAGAACAACAGTGAATGAATCAGGAATACATGGAGAACCAACAAAACAACTGTTAAATTACATCTGGGGAGGAACCATCCTATGCCCAGAAGACATTAAAGGTATTATTAGGATAATTATGACTCAGTCGCAACAGTTGTTATAGCAAGCACATTGGCAGCAATATTGCGAAATGTCCGCTCACCAACTTCGGCAGCAAGGTGATGGTCTTTGGGGAGTAACACTCGAACGGTTAATGGGAACTGGTAGATATGCTTCCATTGACATGCAGATTCAGCAGGGGCCGGATGTTTGCTTAGAGTCTATGTGAACCGCGCGATTAGCGATAGCAGCAGTTAAGACAAGCCCTCCCTCACCATCATACATGTCAATAAAACAGGGCAGAGATGAGACTTTTGCGCAATTTGTAGATAGGGTGACTTCAGCGATAGACCAATCTCATGTGCAAGAGTGGATGAAGGGAGCGTTATTGAGGCAATGTGTTATGGAAAATACTAATCCCTCCACCAAGTCTATCATACTAACCTTGCTGGGAGATGCTACCATAGAACAGATGTTAGATCGCATGCGCAGGGTGCCAGTGGGTCCACAAGCTATGTTAGTTGAAGCAGTGCGAGAGCTAGGAAAAGACCTTATACAGGCACAACAACAAGCCTTCGTAGCCTTAGCACCTCTAAAACAGCCTGAGACACGGCCCTGACTCACAATGCAGAGAGGAAACAGATGTTTCCGCTGTGGACAAGAAGGACATATCAGAAGACAGTGCCGGGTTCAACAAGTTTGGTGTGAGAACTGCAGCATGAATAACCACAGTACCCCAGCTTGTCGTCGAGTAGGAAATGGACAATCAAGCGCGAGAGGCCGCTGTGCTATGACAACAGTTGTGGCCCCTGTTCAACTGAGTGGAATGCCAGGGCCAGCGCAACAACAGCAGCATCTAGCACCGAGTCCCAGCTCCAACCCATGCCTATGCAATCCCTGCGCCCAGCCACTAGAGAGAGCCTTGGATTGGACTTGGCAACAGCAACAGACTTCACATTGATAGATCAACAACCACAAAGGATCAACACAACCGCGTTTGGACCTATAATGATTAATGGCAAGCCGCAAGGTGCATTGCTATTTGGATGATCACCAAGTGGATTAAAAGGACTCCTTGTTCTACCTGGGGTTATCGATAAGGACTTTAAAGGGACAATATCTATAGTAGTACAGACATCGTTTCCCCCTATACATATTCCATCCAGAAGCAAAATTGCACAGCCAGTTCCTATTCCACAACTGACTGAAAACATGGAAGTGTTGTCTCCAAAGGAAAGAGGTACAGCTGGATTTGGATCAACAGGAGGCCTAGCCATGTTAACAATGGCCATGAATCGCCGACCAGTGACGTCGGTTACACTCTGCAATGCAGGAGAGCAGATCGTCTTAGAGGCACTCCTGGATACAGGAGCTGACCTTACCATCGTAGCAAAAGAACGATGGCCTCGTCATTGGCCATTGTCGCCCATGGCCAGAGGAGTAAAAGGAGTAGGAGGCTCCTCCTCTGTCCTGCGCAGCAGGGACCGTGTTTCAGTTGTCATACAGGGTAGGACAGCATCAACTCACATAACTGTTATGACCTTGCCTCGAGAAGTTAATGGACTAATTGGTCATGATGTCCTGGACCAATTAGGAGTTATTCTCACCACCGCAAAGCCTTTTTAGTAACGGTCACTGCAGCCTGGACTTTCCCGATCCCATTGTGTTGGCTGACTGATCCTCCAATATGGATCGAGCAGTGGCCATTGAAAAAGGAAAGTCTGAAAGCTGCACATCAGCTAGTAGAAGAACAGCTACAGCAGGGTCATCTGAGACTATCTACAAGTCCATGGAACACACCTATTTTTGTAATCAAGAAAAAATCAGGAAAATTTTGACTTCTGCACAATTTACGGGCAGTGAATGCACAGATGCAAGCAATGGGAGCTTTGCAACCTGGATTGCCTAATCCTGTGGTGCTGCCCGATCAATGGCATCTGCTAATAGTGGACTTAAAAGACTGTTTCTTTACTCCAGATGACACTCAAAGATTCGCATTCACTTTACCATCGATAAATAGAGAAGTGCCTGCTCAATGATTTGAGTGGACGGTGCTTCCTCGAGGTATGAAAAACAGCCCAACACTCTGTCAGCTCTTTGTGGACAATGCATTACGACCAGTTTGATCAGCATGGCCAGGATCAGTAATATACCATTATACGGACGATATATTGATAGCTCAAAAGGAACCTTTTGCTGAACAACAAGAAGAATTTTTATCACAGGCCTTAAAACGCAAAGGACTAATCATTGCTCCAGAAAAAATTCAAAAAACAGCCCCATGGAAATACTTGGGTTGGCAAATCTCTGAATCTCAAATTCAGTCACAAAAATTGGAAATAAAAACTGACATTCGTATGTTAAATGACGCGCAGAAAGTAATGGGAGATTTGCAGTGGCTAAGGCCAGTTGTAGGGATCCCCAGTGAAGACTTAGATATTTTACGGCCACTACTGCAGGGAGTGGATCCAGCTAAGCCTATACACGTCTCCTCAACAAGAAGAAACGCTCCAGCAAATAGCTACGCAAATCATCCAACACTGGGTTGATCGACGTGACCCAGGTATTCCTGTGGATCTGACCATTCTCAATGGGCCCTCTCAACTCATAGGTGCACTGACACAGTGCCAAAAGAAAAAGGGGGAGAAGGTCCGAGTTTTAGAATGGCTGTATAGAAAGCTGCAACCACAGAAAACGATACAACAAAAGCTAGAAAATTTAGCTGAATTAGTCAGGAAAGGAAGAACACGCATTCTACAAATTACAGGAACTGAACCATGAATCATTAGATTACCCATAAAAAGGGAAATGTTGGAATGGTGTATTTGACAATCAGAACTTCAGATCAGCTTGCTATCGACAGCAAATGATATAGTAGTGGACTCTATCAAGTCACCAATACTCCAGTGGGTTAGTCAAAACAGTTGGATTATGCCTTCTGAGAGAAGTGAGACGCCCTTACCCAATGCAATCACAGTGTTCACTAATGCAGGGAAGAAGTCTCGACGAGTAGCTGCTACCTGGTTGGACAGTGGAGTGTGGCACCATCACATCCTCCCTGCGGTGCCAGAAGATTCACTCCAGACTTTAGAACTAGCTGCGGTAGTATGGGCTGACCTTCAGTGGCATGACCGTGAACTTAACATCGTAACTGACTCACTTTACGTCGCTGGTATCCTACAAAGAATAGAGGGTGCCAGACTCAAGGAAGTCAAGAATCCTCGCTTTTATGAGCTCTTTCATCAGTTACAGTCCGCATTACAACAGAGACGTCATCTGTATGCAGTCATCCACATCAGGAGCCATATGTGAATGGAAGACTTGGGCGAAGGAAATCACAGAGCTGATCAATTAGTAACAGTCACAGTACCACTGAATGACTTTGTCAAGGCACGAGAAACGCATAGCGTTTTCCATCAGAATGCCAAAGGACTACATAAGCAATTCAACATCACTATGGAAGAAGCCAAAGGAATAGTACGAGCTTGCCCAGAATGCAGTCATCATGGTCCAGGACTGGGCATGGGAGTTAATCCTAGAGGCCTAGGACCGTGTGAATTATGGCAGATGGATGTTACTCACGTGCCAGAATTTGGGAGACTCAAATACGTACATGTAATGATAGATACATTTAGTAGATTTATATGGGTAACGCTCCAAGCCGGGGAAAAAGCGATACATGTGATACGCCATTTAACAAGTTGCTTTGCAGTAATGGGGGTCCCACAAAAGATAAAAACAGACAATGGACCAGCTTACGTTAGTGAAAAAATGAGAAAGTTCTGCCAAACGTGGGGGGTCACGCATGTCACAGGTATCCCCCATTCACTGACGGGACAAGCCATTGTTGAAAGGGCAAATCAAACACTGAAAAGGACCACAGTGGGTTCCATCACGCTGGACCAAGGCTGCTCCTGCCATTGATGTTCCTCAGTCTGATTCTCCAGAACGTCATCATACCAGCGCTCAGACAACAGAACAAATGGATCAGGAACTGTGTCTGTGTAATCACTGTAATGAGCATGGTAAAATTAACTAACTGCTTAGTTCCAAAAACTGCTTTTGATCCTAGAGAAAATGTATGGGTAACCTTAAGTAGGTCACTTAACACCACTACCTTTTGTGCTAGCTTATCTACTCCCAGTGCACCCTTTATTACTTGTCTAATAGGAGTACCATTAAATGAGTCTAACTGGGAAATGTTAAACCAGACATTCAGAAATAGTAAAAAAAAATGGGTGGATCCGAAGGGAAATGAAGATAGATATCTTGGGAGAGCAAAAAACATGAGTGATTGGTTTGGAAAATATGATGTCTCGGATGACCGTCTCCCTATTGGCCCAGAACCCCAGGAGATTGAGCTTGTAGATTCCCTAAATGTTTCTTTTTGTGTCTTTGTTAATGCTTCCAAAAACCCCTGCAATGAAGGGACTCGCTATACATGTGATACCACTGTTGAAACCTCTGTTTATCCAACTGGAAATATGCTAAGACGGGAGAAATGGTGCAGCGTGTTTACTAGGAATAAAAGCGATCCAGCTCCCACTACCACATTCCCGAGAAGATTGCCAGCTGGATTGTTTCTTATTTGTGGTAATAGAGCATGGAATGGAATTCCTTTCTGACCTACTGGTGGTCCATGCACAATTGGCCGCTTAAGTCTACCAATGCCGCATCATCTTCCTAATAGAACTCATCTAACACGCTGGAAAAGAAGTGTAGCTGTCACGTTAGAAGAAAATTGTGATGATAATGTAAAACTATGGAATTATTGGGAAACCTTTGCTGCTTCACTGTTTCTCCCAGACTTAGCTGCCGGTAAAGTGCACTCTAACCTAGAGAAGTTGTCCTGTTGGGTTGTTAAGCAAGCAAATATGACTAGTAGAATTTTAGGAGAAATAGCAGATGATTTAGCACAGACTCAACACGCTGTCTTACAAAATTGTATGGCAATAGACTTTTTGCTTTTAGCCCGTGGACATGGATGTGAAGAATTTGACGGGCTCTGTTGCATGGATCTCGAAGATCATTCTAAGTCCATTCATGGGCAAATAAAAAGGCTATTCAACCATACTAATAAAATTAAAGAAGATAAAGGAATCTTTGGTCTTGAGAGCCTTGCAAGTTGGTTTGGCCTGTCAGGATGGATAAAGAGCTTACTTCAGAGTATTATAATTGTAGTTGTAATAGTAATAATGTTATTTTCTTGCTTATTATCATGTATTCAAAAAGGCTTAGATCGTATGATGAATCAAGCTCTGCTTGTACAAAAAGAAAAAGGGGGAATTGTTGGAGAATGGCTAAATGAGAAGGGCCATAGATCATGGGAACGTTTGCATGGGCAGAGCCAATTCTAAATAGTATGCTAGCAAGACTAGGCCTCAGGCCTTGACTGAAACTGCTATTCATGCTGACAGCAGCAGAACAGCAGGGACACCAGAGACCCTGTAGTATCGTAAACAACTTTGATGAGGTGAGAGCTGTAAGAATGAGGGGGGTGCACAACTAGCTAATCTCAAGTAGGAGGACTCTGTAAATGATTAATTAGTGACTTAAACCAATCATAGATTGACTAGTAGGCATAATTAGTGTGAACTGTATAAATGAGCGCTATTCGGGCTAATAAATCGAATCATGCTTTATCACTCACACTGAGTCGGCTGCATGTCATTCCCCGCCGCCTGCAGAAGAGGAACCTGCATGAGTGGCATGCCTCCCATCAGAACCAAGCCATTTATAAACCTTCTAGATGTTTGATCTAAGCTAACCATATAGGTTCTTTGTAGAGCCAACCGAGAGAGATTAATTTCTCTGAAGGTAACCATTTTAGACACCTGTCTTAAGTATTTGCAAGGAACAGTTTATGCTAACTTATCTTTTTTTTTTCATTGACCAAGAGACATGTAGGTGCTAAAATTCTCAGGCAGTTGAAATAAATTAATCTTTCGCTACTACACGTGCTGCAGAATGCTGTGGAAGTAAGAGAGGATTATTTTTGTAACTGGAACTTTATTTTTGTAACTAGAACTTACAGGAACAAGCAATCACTTAATATTCTCAGTAATCTCTCTGAAAAAAAGTTTATTTAATTCTGAAAGGATGTCCTAAATGTTTTAAGGCATAAAATATGAAAAGCTTTTGGATGCTTTTCAAGGTTAAAAGATACTTCAGATGAGCATAATACTAAATATGTTGTCATCTCTGAATCTTGGCTAGTAAGCATTTTAACTCATGCAGACCTGTTCATGTAAGCCAGAAACAATGACGTAATGGTTTGAGTTGAACAATAATACCTTCCTGTTTGAATTAATGTTTAATTATAAGATAACAGATTGGAATTTGCTTTACCTTAAACATTCAGAAGTACTATATGAGACCATGAATGGAAACACCAGTAAATAATGAAATTATCTAATTGAAATCAAAATAATGATCTATGGCCATATAGGTAATAGAAAAACTATAAATCTAAAAGACCCAGATTGAAAACATGATGAGAAATTAAAGCTGAATTCCTGAAACTCCAAGGAAGTCTGTGTAAAATACAAGTAGTGTTTCTTAAAATAGATTGTTTTATTAATAGAAGACTGAAGTGATGCTTCCACACTAGTAATGTTTTGGCTTGACATAAAATGTAATTCGCTCTATGACATTTGGAGATATCTCTCAAAATGATGGTAATGTTTATACTTAGCATGCATTAGAAATCCTTTTCACTAGGATGTATTTTTGCACTCGTTACCTAGGAACCCTGAGAAGAGAGTATTCTGAATAATAAGGAAGGTTTTATGCTAAAGTCTGCATTGTTTTCTTTCTACCAAGGATGTAAAAATGTATCATGAGACAGCAGACTCCTACAGAACACATTTCATTAATTAATTTGTAAAATTACCTACAACTGTTATAGTCAGATGAATATAAGTATGCACATGAAAGCATAAACACAGTTGTGTCTGGGTCTTTCTGAAAAGATTACCTAAGAATTTTGCAGTACAAATGATGGATGGTTTCCTCTACAAACAAGTGTGCTTTTTTTTTTTCCCTTTTTTTCATTTTTCATTGACTTCTCCTAAAAGGCTCTTGAAGATGTTAGGTTCAACTCTGACAACCTTTGTCTGTGTTATAGTGCTGCCAACTTTAGAAGCATTTTACTACATAAGTTTGAACTCCTGAGATTCTTTCCCATTGATGTTTGTAATGAGGATATTTGTGCATCTGTAATGTTTTTCTTTTACAACAAAGAGAAATACTCACTTTTTCTTCCAGGGATATTGCAAATCAGTGTTCCAGATGTGTGTTTTTTCATCTTGGTAACTTTTGGTAACTTTTGATGTGTCCAACCAAACCCTTTGCATGGTGAGTGTACTGCTGTCCACCAAAGACATGGATTGATAAGAACAGCTGTCAGAATGTCCTGCCATGACTACTGTCTTGCAGATCAAATATTAGGTAATGTAACTTTTTCACCACTGGGGGCTTGATTAAATAGAAAAACTGTTTAAATATTTTTTTAAATGTATTTGTTTGTTTTGGTGGGCTTAACAATCAGCAGTGAGATGACAGACACAGAACACTTCAAGTGGAGTGTTGAGACTGAAGATTAATTGAAGAATTCAAATGGTGTGGCTTGTTTCATATTCCTTTCTGTTTATTAGGACAGTCATTGTTTAGGGCTGCCAAGCAAGAGAGGTAGCCTTCTGCTTCCCCTTCTCTCTTGTGCATGTGACATCACCACAAAGGGAAAAATTTGGCCCTGGCAATAGTCACTAAATGTTTTTATTGCAATTTCAATAAAATGTCTGGAAAATACCCATTAAAAGACACTAATTGCTCTTAGTGCCTTGAAAACTAGTGTGCCAGAAAAGACTTGTCTTGTTGAAGTTTGATACACATTTAATGCTGTTTTAGGAAACACAGTGAAAGGTCTAGGCCAGGGGTGTCAAACTCATTTTCATCCAGGGGCTACATCAGCCTGGCAGTTTACTTCAAAAGGCGGAATGTAGTTTTAGGACTGTATGAATGTACATTTATAAATAATGTATAAAGGTATAAATACATGAATGTATAAATAAATATAAATGTATAAATACTGTATAAAATTACATTTGGCCCTTTGAAGGCAACCGTGAGGCTGATGTGGCCCCCAGTGAAAATGAGTTTGACACCCCTGGCCTAGGCTATCCTGTCTCTTGGTCCTGCCAAGGAAGTACTGTATATAAAAGTTTGAGTGAGGACTCAAGTTCTTTTCCATGATGTCTACCATTTCTTATGTTGTCACTTTTTTGTCCATAAGGCTAGAATACTCCCTCCACATTCTCCATTCTTTTTCCTCTAAGAATACGCAGCATCAGAGAATTAGGATGATGAGAGGAAATCTTGGTAAATGAGGGCCTCACAGACACTTACTATTGTGGTACTGAGGATATATAAGAAGACGCCTGGGTATCTGTTTCTTTCACTAGTAATATTGTTCTGTGTTTGCCAGGATTACTCCTGCTTTGATGACAGGTCCCTCTGCATGTCTACTAGGCAATCCAGGTCACTCTATCTTGATGCTATATAAGAGAAAAGCTTTATTGCTAACATAATGAAAAAAAACCACAACGTGTTAAGAGTGACTTCTAGACCTTTTACTACAGAGTTAGTTCTATGTAATTATGAAGAGTACACAGAACATAACCTGGGATCAAACTTCATACTGCCTTGTTCGTAACTTTTCCAGAAGTTTTCACATATTGTCAAAAATCTCTAACAGAGAGAATTAGGATGAAATAAGGGCTGTTTTCCAATGCCTCCAGTGGACTTTGAATGTGGCTATATCATATGATTTGTACTTATCTACAGCACACTCATTTACATAGTGTGTAAAGGCAGTGTTATGTGCTGTTCTCAAAGCACTACAATGGGGAAATACCAATCACAGTACATATTAATTAACCCTTTTAAAGTTTGATTGAGCTGTTCTTGTGATGGGTGATTTAGATCACTTAGAGAACCACTGTCAAAAATATTAGCAAAAATGTTTTTAATACGATGTTGTAAAAGTGTTTCTTAACAAAGTTCAATAACAAGATTAATTCTGTTACTGTATGGCATAATAGTTTAAACAGCGATTCAAAACCACCAGGGCACAAATCAAAGTCATCAAGATACAAATTAAAGTTACCAAGGCAAAATCAAAGTTACCATACTATAAGGTTATGTGTGATGTTGGTCTCTTACCAAAGGTTTGACATTGGTAGAAGGTCTCTCTTTACTGAGGAGCAATCTTGAGAGAATCATAGAATCACAGAACAGCTGGGGTTGGAAGTAACCTTCAAAGGTCATCTAGTCCAACTCCCTACAGTGAGCAGGGCCATCTTCAACTAGACCAGGTTGCTCAGAACCCCGTCCAACCTGGCCTGGGATGTTTCCAGGGATGGCGCATCTACAAGCTCTTTAGGCAACCTGCATCAGTGTTTTACCACCTCATTGTAAAAAAATTTCTTCCTCATGTCTCTCCTGAATCTCCACTCCATGAGTTTAAAACCGTTACCCCTTGTCCTATTGCAACAGGCCCTGCTAAAAAGTCTGTTCTCATGTTTCTTACAGGCCCCTTTTGAGAACTAAAAGGCTGCAATAAGGTGTTCCCAGAACTTTCTCTTACCCAGGCTGAAAAACCCCAACTCTCCCAGTCTGTCTTCAAAAGAGAGGTGTTTCAGCCCTCTGATCATCTTGGTGGCCCTCCTCTGGACCCTCTCCAACACGTCCATGTCTTTCTGGTACTGAGGACTTCAGAGCTGGACACAGGACTCCAGGTGGGGTCTCACCAGAGCAGAGAAACAGAATCACCTCCCTTGACCTGCTGGCCAAGTTTCTTTTGATGCAGCCCAAGGTACAATTGACCTTCTGGGCTGCAAGTGCACATTGCTGGCTCATGCCCAATCTCTTATCCACCAGTATCCCCAAGTCCTTCTTGGCAGGGCTGCTCTCAATCCCTTCATCCCTCAGTCTGCATTGATACAGGGGGTTGTCCTGATCCAGGTGCAGGACTTTGCACTCGACCTTGTCGAACCTCATGATGTTTGCATGGACCCACTGCTTCAGCTTGTCCAGGTCCCTCTGGATGGCATCCCATCCTATCAGGCGTGTCAACTGCACCATTCAGCTTGGTGTCATCTGACAACCCTCGATTCCAATGTCTATGTCATTGGTGAAGATATTAAACAGTACTGGTCTCAATATGGACCCCTGAGGGACACAACTTGTCACTGGTGTCCATCCAGACATCGTGCCATTGACCACTACTCTCTGGGTGTGACCATCCATCCAGTTCCTCATCCACCAAACAAGCCACCCATCAAATCCATGCCTCTTCAATTTAGAGAAAAAGGTATTGTAGGGGAACATGTCAAAGGCTTTACAGAAGTCCAGACAGATTATGTCTGTAACCCTTCCTTTGTCCACTGATGTAGTTACTCCATTGCAGAAGGCCACTAGGTTGATCAGGCAGAACTTGCCCTTGGTGAAGCCATGCTGGCTATCTAGAATCACTTCCCTGTCCACTATGTACTTAGAATAGCTTCTAGGAGGATCTGTTCTATGATCTTCCCAGGCACTGAGGTGAGGTTCACAAGCTGGTAGTTCCCGGTGTCATCCTTTCTACCCTTTTTAAAAATGAGTGCAATGTTTCCCTTTTTTCCAGTCGTGAGGGACTTCACCTGACTGTGGTTGGCTTGTAGTCAAACAACATGTGACGGGAAAGATATACATGAGACTCCTTGTACTCACAACTTGCTTTGTTCCTTGATAAATGAGTCTTAGAAAAGCCACCTGCTATTCATGTGTTTATTGAATGACCAGTGTTCCAAGCTCATATGCATCAGTGCTCACATTGTCACTCTGCTCCTTTGTAGGTTTTCAGAATAAAAATTGAAGCCAGAGGAGTCTTTGGCCTGTTAACAGCTCAGGCCTTTACCTCCTTTGGAGCTTGTACCAAACTGCCACTGGTTTGGTTAAGGGGTTGAGTGCATCCATCACAACTGTTAATTTCCATGTTAGCAAGAGTCTGCTTTTCTGTTATGTTCTTTGATTACCAAGACCTCTAGCCTTGCAAGATACTGACTGTTACTAAATTGCTTCCTATTTTTCTTTTCAGAGAGTCTAAATCTTGTTAATCCTGGGACTATTATACCTTGACTCCCTGTACTTTCTCTGCTTTCTGGCTGAAGTGCCACTTGCAAAAAAGACTGTCTAAAAGTATAGCCTGCAGACTTTTCTATTGATTGCAAGGGTGAAACTGGATTATCTCACTCTTGTTTTGTCAGCTCCATTTTTCACTTTTGTCTTTCATCTTTAATCTTCACGTTCTGTTTTCTCTTATTTGAATTTCCTCGATTTGAAATCATCTTATTAGAAGGCAGGTCATAGACTGATAGGGCATTCTGTCATGCTTATTTCCATCTATTAAGCATTCATTTGGAGTTAAATTATTATATGAAGTATAGATCCCTTGGAAAACACTCATACATGCTGCCTGTTGTCAATCACTTATCATCCCATGTAACTCTCTCCAAAGACTGCTGTGGCGATTACAAAATCTTTAGAGAAATTGACATTAGGAAAGTGATTGACACAAATCTAATTTTGGAAAGCTCCTTATGCTGAATAGTAACACCTGTTAGCTATTTGTAAAATTAATATTCACTTTATTTATAAAATTGCTAGCAAGCATCCTCAGTGTCCAGGAAAGTCAAAATAGTTCTGAGAGATTCAATTCCTGAAAAGATTAGAGAAAGATTATTTTTTTTTAACAAACTTTTTCCTTTCCTGTTATTATTAGAGGTAAATTCATGTAAATGATGTCCAATGAAAATGGAAGTCTATGCTATAGGCTAGTAGTCAGCCAGCAGATTGATTATTCATATTTGATTTTGAGGGTTGAGTGCTGGTAATTATTGGAATGTAATGGCCAAAGTGTTCTCTTGCAAAAATGACCAATAGCCATAATTCGGCTCTGAAATGTCTAGCTTACGCCTGTGACATCAAAAAACCTGATAACTTCATTGATTAAAGCCAGTGGCACTTTAAAAGACTGAGACAAATAGCTCTGGTTTCTTTCCCTTAAAAAAAAAGAAAAAAAAAAGTGCAAACACACAAGATTTTAATTAAATATTGATGTACTACTTAAATTGTTTTCTTGTTTGAATATGAAATCAAGATATTAAAAAGCATTACACCTCCAAAATGAAATTCTGTACATTAGAACATGAAAGTACGTCAGAAATATAAATGTGTAATATAATACATCATAGAGCTGTTTTTAAAGCATTGTTTTCCCAGATACTGTTATTTTTCTTTAGCTCATAACATTTATTGGAAATCCATTTATTAGATTAGGATTGGACTGATATTTATTTTTGATTCCTAGAAGAATATCAGTTTTTCTTTCAGATATTGTTTCTTCATATTGCATTTAGTGGCTATAGCTCTTTATTTGGGCTGCAAAATGCATATGACAGTTAGAACAGGAGTCTGATCATACACTCTTTGAAGTCTGGAAGGACTCGTGGCCCTCACTTTTATAGTTCTAGCCCCACAGGCCTTAACAGCAATTTACTCATGGAATATTAGCAGTGAGTCAATACGTTCCCAGGGGCAAAAGAAGGAAAGGATGAGAAATAATAACACACACAAGTAAAACTACTGTAGGATTTTGTTTCTTGCTGGTGCATGAAAAACATTGCTTATCGATCAAGTTCAGACTTTAAACTGTCTGAGACCAGTTAAAATCTCAGCCAATGGGCTACAGCTAGATGAAGCAATGTTGTTAGGGTCAATTCCCGTGAAGAATTTACAATTTTATTAAACAATTGCTGTATTCTTCCTTTTTTTCTGATGGAAAAAAATCTGATGGGAATGTGATGTAAAAAAATGTTGGAACTGGAAAAGATGACCTGAGCATTTTACAGAAGGGAAAACATAAGACTTTAGTGGGATTTTTTATATTGTTACCTTCACTGAATGAATCTCAGTTTTCATACTTGATAGAGTGGTACTGTGGTTTCAGTTTAACTCTTCAAATACAAATTCTTAGTTACTGTGTATTAGGCATCTGGTGATCATGTTCTTGCTTTAACCACAAAATTCTGTTTAAATAATGTCTTACTTAAACAATGCTTCTAGCTATCTATGGCTCATGACTTTCTAGGACAGTGGTGATACATACAAGCAAAGTCTAAGGAACAGGAGAATCTCTCTGATCAGACTAGTCTTCATCAGCAGGAAAAATAATCCTGTCAAAATAGAGCAATGAATATTAAAATGCAGAAAAGATAAGCTGAAGACAATAAATTATTGTAAAAAAAATAGGAGTTTTATTCAGGGAAATCTAGGAAATTTTGAATCCGAATGTCACAGATAAACCACTGGAGAATCAGTAATTCACCCATAGTTAATAGTTTGCCTGCTATAAATAACATTTTATAGAGGGTTAATCCTCATCTTTTTATGGTCTGGAAGCTATTTCTGGATGGCTTACAGCTACATATGAGTATAGACTTGGGAGAAGAAAATTCACCAGCTATCTGTATATTTTCTTTGTAGAAGCTAGGGATTCTGATTAAAAGAGATCATCCAACCCTGTGATGACTTGGGGAAGGAGGTTCTGTCCAATTTATTCAGTGCAGTTAAGAATGTGAAACTTGTATTTTTTTAATGTTCTGTTATTCAGCCACCAGCCAACACAGGATTTGTCACATACCATATACCCTGTTGGAAAGAAGATAAAGAACTTGTCAGAGAAGTTAATTCTTAATGACTTTGCTCTCTAAAGGCGATGAGGGTTTCTGAACTGGAACACCATCTGTTTAACTGAGGTGGTTTCTAAGCCAAGCTGTGACTATATGCTGTAAAGACCTGGTCAATGTGAGTTATGACTCCTACTCATCTTGTGTGGATGGGTTACCTTTCGAAAGACAACATGATTTAGGCAAAAGACTATTGTTTGCTTGAGTCTTGAGTCTTGCCCTACTGTGGATGCAGGTAGGATATGTGCCCTGACCCACAAGCTTAGAAGAATTCTCAAGCTCCCAAATTTACATCATGCTTGAATTTATTATTGGGCAACCAATAGTATCCCTCCACCAAGACCCAAGCCAAAGAAGAACAGGGTGGTGAAGGGGTTGTACACCCTATTTTGCAGGAATTTTGAATGCGGTAGCTATCACTGTTAAAGGAAACTGGGTGGCAGTTTGGCTGCAGTGGAGGATAAGGAAGAGACAAGAGAGGCTCCTTGTTCCAGAAAAGAAGCCATTTAGTAGGAAATGGAGCAACGGAGGGGACTTAGACCGATAGAAACATGTCAACCATACCTTAACCTTGAAAAACTGAGACAAGAAATGACATACACATTCTTTTCTTTTGCCTATATAGAAGCCATTCTTGTGCTCCTTGTAGCACGCAATAATTAATTTCATACTTCTGGCAAAGACTTTGAGCTATGCATGTGCCAAGTGTGTGAAAGGCTGTGTTTCATTGTGTTTGCCTGCAAATCTAAAGAGGGAAATGTGCTGGCATCTCAAAATTTTCACGCTGATTTTGCAGGATCTCCTCTTCATTTTACAGAAAATTCAGTGCAGTCTGTAAAATTGCTTCTTGCTTTCTCCCCTTCCACCTTCCCTTTGAGTCTTTATCCTAAACTTCTTGACCGGTTTGGAAGCCTGCCTTGGCAAGACAGTCACAGAACACTCTAGAGCTTTGGTGAAAAATCTCATCCTCAAATGTCAGTGGTGCCCCAGTATGCTCATCTGCACAAATCTCTATGTGAAGTACTGTAGAAATGTGTGGGGTTTTTTTTTGTGTGTTTTTTTTTTTTTTTTTTAAGCTGGTTGTGAGGTAGTTGCCATATTCATTGCAAATTTGGTATAAACTAAGTGTATTAGCTCAAAATTTTATTGTGTGGAGGAGATGTTACTTTTAATCTTTAGGCTTAACTGGTATTTTCTGTTCCATTTCTGCTAGGGTATATTGTAAAATATGCTGTGCTTTAAGAGCATGGAAAATAGCTTGTAACAGGCTGTTATTCAAACATGACAGTAAAATTTGAGAAAATGAGATGTGGGAATTTGTCAGTACAATCCCGTGTTCGTACTGGGAAATATGATCAGTGTATTGAATCTTTTCAGTGGCATGTCCAAGGGGATTGGTAAAATAACTTTTTGTTACGTTAAGCTGGAGATTAACAGCCTCCCTTGCACAGTGATGCTGGCAACTACTCTGTGTCACTGAGGGAAACATACTGAGCTTACAGAACTTGAAGACAAGGGCTTATTTCAATACTTGTACACCTTTTCACAGTAGTGACATTTCTAAATGTGGTCAATAGAAATAGGTTGAGAACCCTTTTTGTTCTTTTTTTTTTTCCCCCCTGTGTAAATCTTAGACTCTGTCTCTTCCTTTGTGAAAGTATATGCTCTTCTTTCTGTAGATAACAGAAATTGAGATGGTAGGATATAGTAACTATGCTAATCCAAATAATTTCCAAAATACCATTTTCAGTTAAAAAAGTTTTTCATTGAATTAGAAATATTAATTACTTTTGGCTTTCCAGCTGACAATGATCTGCAATACAAAATCCGAGGTAATCGCTAGCATTTGCAGCAATTAAGTCCTTCCATGTTTGGGATATGAGCTTCAAATTTTTCTAACCTTTAGATTTTAAGTACCTGAAAGGAAGCTCAAAGAAAGTATTAAAAATTAGTTATAGAAATGTCCATTAAGAGCTGCAAATGGTTTGTCTAACCTCTGACATAAGTAAAAAACCCCATTTTATCCACAGAGAAATAATATTGACAACTTTTTGATTTGGTAAAACAAAACAAACGAAAACAAACCTGACCACTCCTACCACAGCCAATTTCTGACTATTTAAGTAATACTCTTAATAGGATTTTGTCTAATCATTTCAGTTTCAGTGCCTCCTCCTTTTTCTGTTTGATGTGTCTATCCAAAAGAAGAACTCTTTGGACTTCTTTTTCTTGCCACAAATTCACATAAAATAAAAAGAAACAATGTGCTTTGAATGGCGTGGAGATGGGCAGAGCTTCTTTTTCTCTCCCTTATGAGAAGATCTACTAGTGTCACTCAAACTTATTTAATGGACATCAACTTTCCAGCAATTTTTGCAAACTGCCATTCTTCATAGTTTTAAGTCCTGTTTGGTTCTTCAGGAGACTAAACTGAGTATCTGTGACAAATGTCAGGAGCAAGAACAATTGCATTGCCAAATAGAAACCTATAATAAGTAAGAAGAAATCAAATCTGAAATAGAGTTGGGTCTGGAGGTCAAAATGCAGATCTAGGACTGAAAACTACAGAAGGTTTGAAAACTGTTCAGCCTATATATTGAGAAAACTAAGAACATCCTGCTTTAGTTTGGAAATGTTCCTGCATAAAACATTTAATTGTATTTTGATCAATGCTGACTCTTCACGCTTGCTAGTTAAAAAGATTTTCTCCAAACTTCAGCTTCTTGCTGGGTGTAATTGTAGCTTTGGAACATTTGCATTTAATAATAGTAGGTGCTGTATCCAGCAGTATCAGTGATAGCTAAACTGAAGGAAAGTGGTTTAAGAAATAAATTCGAGTTTAGGAGCTTTGGTAGTTGAAGTTCTTGAAATAGGCTAACTTGAAAACTCCTGAGCTCCAAAGACTGTGTTTTGTTTATTTGTTATCACTGATGAAAACTGTCTGGGTAGCTGACATGACCCAGCAGCATGCCCTTTATTGCACAAATAGCTTGTGAAATCCCATATGATGTTTGACCTGTGGGTCTTACACGTGTCTGTGGGGAGATCCTGTTTCTGATGTATTACAAATATTATAGGGATGCTTCTCCCCTTCTTCCCATGAAATGTGAAATGGGATCAAAATGCCCATAGCAAATTAATCTCTCTATCAGTAGCTATGATCATCAAAAAGAAGCTCAAGCTGCACTTGAGCACACAAAGAAATCCATGTTGGAGGGAAGTGGGGTCCTTTCAGACTGTCCTGCTCCACCAACTTGCCTGCAGCTCAATATGATGACTTGCAGTGTTGTGCTACTGGCTTTCAGCAAGGAGAGGTAAATAAAGGCTTGTTCCTCCCTCAAAGTGCCCTTACTGTGAGCTACTGCTACTAGTAATCAGCTCTGCACAGTAGGTGTTTATTCATTAACTTTTATCACAGTCCTTTGCATAGGACAGCGTGATTAGTTCAGCCATAACAGGGGCATCCAAAGAAAATAATAAAACATACCATAAAAATGGGAGAAGTATTGAAGTTGTTAAAAATTAAAAAGTGGCTTTAATTGTGTTATGAAAATAAAAGTGCATCTTACAACAGTACTTAGTTAAAAACTTGTCATAGAAAAGCATTAATAATCTTTTAATGCTTTTTGTTTTTTAATTTGGAATGATTTTTTTTTTTTTCTGATTAAAATACTCACTTTCTGGATCTAGATGTATGATCCTGTTAGGAAAAATCCTTCATATGTTCCTAGTAGGGGTTCTGGTATTATGGTAGATTGGTGAATGTATAGACATACCATTCTTTAATTATGAAGCTTAAAGATCTTCTAATCCTCATAGGATTGTAATCATGAGATGATGCAATCAATTTCTGTTGTTCTTGTAATGATACATGGGATTTTAGTTTAAATTGGTAAGTTGTTCCTCCAATCACTTGAAAGGGAATCTGGCAGCATGATCAATTAAATTCAGACTTCTGTAAATTATTTTTATTGCTCATCATTCATGCAATAGCACCTTGATGTACACAGGCAATATCCTGCTAGGCTTTGGGGATGTGGATTTTAATCACTGCAAGTAGCCAAGGAATTTAATGACTTAATGACAAGTCCACCCATTTTAATGGGAACTGTGTGCTAATTAATTAGTAGAGATAGTTTGTCAGCTTTTTAAGAAACATTGATAACTAGGCTGCATTTGCCCTTAGGGATGTGAATAATTGACTAAGTTTAGCTTTCAAATCAGTTGTACTGGAAGAAGTGGAAAGATTGCTGCAGATTAACAAAATTCTATTATTTTTCTTTGAATAAAACAAAACCTCAGAGTTTTATGTTCTGTGGAACAAAAGAAAAAAAAAAAAAAGCTTCATTTAATCAAATCCAAAATACTTCTTTTCAGGTTTTAACTTAGAAAGAGGACTGAACTAATGGGAAACAAAAGTCTAAGTTTACTGTACTGTTGGAGAGCAGGTAACCACCTTCTTGTTCCCTTTGTCTAGTAACTGAAGAGGTTAGGAGTAAGGCTTGTGGCAAGGACCTTCTAGGATCTGATGGCTTTTGCAGGGGAGATGCTGAAAGGTTATGCAACTGAAAAGCTACACAAAAACTCACATCTCTGAACCTCTCTACCACGATTTAGAACAGTAATTTGCAGTAGGTTCAAAAGAAAATTGAGTTGTAGCTCTTCCATGAAAATAGAATTGATTTACATTTGCAGTTGTAATTTCTACATACAGACATTATCTATAGTTTTATTATCAGAATACAGTAGATACTGGAAAAGTTCCTCTGATCTGCTTATTTTTTTATAGAATAATTTTCTTTGACTATTTTTCTTCTTTAGTCATGTGCTGGATTCCAGCAGATCCCAGACTACCACTTTTCATAGTGGCTAAGACGTTATTTCCTTTCCAGAGTTTTTGTTTCTTTCATAGAATCACAGAATAGGTTGGTTTGGAAGGGACCTTCAAAGATCATCTAGTCTAATCCCCCTGCCATGGGCAAGGACACCTTTCACTAGATCAGGTTGCTCAAAGGCCCATCCAAATGGGGCTCATCTTTGAGACTTGAATGGGACTTCAAGTTCTTCACCTTTTTTGGTTTTGTCCATGAATCTATACAAATTATTTTCCATAAGGATTCCATGGTGTTTATCTACTGAAAATGAGGTCAGAGTGAATACACTAGTGTCCTGGGGCAAGAGAAGGGCCCCAGCACTTCTGAGTGCAGTAAGATTCTAGAATGAAAGGTGCTTCATGTTCGAGTTTTTGGGCCTGATAGATTTTTCTAAGAGAGACATATTTTTAAGTTGTTGCTGCGCTGCTACAATACTGACTTGACTCCAGTTGAAATCAGTAGAAAAACTCCTACAATTTAGGAAGACATTGAAAGAGCAATAATTAGTTTCAATGTAAAGTTTGGCAAGAGCCTGAAAATCTGTAACCTGAAGTAATTTGTCGTGCTAGATGGTCCTCAGATTGTTCTGTTTGTAGCTTATCTTGCTGCTGAGATGTTTGTTTGTGTTACTTGTGAGACAAGTTTGTTCTTCATGCAAATCACATGCAAGCATAAATATTTAGTTTTTTAGACTTGCTTCTGTAGAAGTTTCTCATTCAGCGCTGCAACCAATGAAGATATCTATGGTGTAGCAACATACAATCTAAAGTCACTATTCTTGGAAACATTTCCTATGGTATTTATTAAATATTTACAAATGGCAACTAGCTTGTAGGTTTTCTGGTTGTTTTTAGAACAGAATGGGAAAGCAGAGGGGAAAAAAGTCTGAAGATTTTGCCAGTACTGTCTGTGTAACATTTTTGATGGGCAGGTAAAGCATATGTTGTTGAGAAAAATCTTCCTATATTACCTCTCATTTAAAACCATGAAAAATGATTTGAAGGTAGCACTCTTAAAAGAATGTATAGGAAATAAAAAAGGGGTTTATTTTATTTTATTTTTTTTTCCAAGCACCCAAGGCAGAGATTATGTGTTACCTGAACGAAACCAGGAGAGACCTTGCTGCTGGACTTGTTCATGAACAGAGGAGGACTTGTGGGTGATATGGTGGTTGGAGGCCATTTTAGGCACAGTGATCATGAAATGATAGAGTTTTCAGTTCCTGAAGAAGTAAGGAGGGGAGTTGGCTGAACATCTACCTTGGACTTTCAGAGGGCAGACTTTGACCTCTTTAGGAGGCTGTTTGGCAGAGTCCCTTGGGAGACAGTCCTGAAGGACAAAGGAGTCCAGAAGGCTGTTCTCTCTTCAAGAAAGAAATCTTAGAGGTGCAGGAGCAGGCTGTCCCTGTGTGCCAAAATACGAGCTGGCAGGAAAGAAGACTGGCCTGGCTGAACAGAGACCTTTGATGGAACTCAGGTAAAAAAGGAGAGTTTATGACCATTGGAAAAAGGGGCAGACAACTCAGGAGGACTACAAGGATGTTGTGAAGTTATGCAGGGAGAAAATGAAGATGACTGAAGCCCAGATGGAAGTTGATCTGGCTATTGCTGTAAAAGATGACAAAAAATGTTTCTAAAAATACATGACCAACAAAACAAGGGCTAAGGAGAATCTCCATCCTTTATTGAATGGCAGGGGAAACATAGTAACAAAGGATGAGAAAAAGGCTGAGGTACATAATACCTTCTTTGCTTCAGTGTTTAATAGCAAGCTTAGTTGTTCTCTGGGTACCCAGCCTCCTGAGCTGCAAAATAGGGATGTGGAGCCGAACAAAACCTCATAATCCAAGGGGAAATTGTTAGCAACCTGCTACACCATTTAGACATGCACAAGTCTATGAGGCTCGATGGGATCCACCCAAGGGTACTGAGGGAGCCGGTAGAGGTGGTCACCAAGCCACTTTGTATCATTTATCAGTCACCCTGGCTAACCGTGGAGCTCCTAGTTGACTAGAGGTTAGTGAATGTGACACCCATCTACAAGAAGGGCCGTAAGGAGGATCCTGGGAACTACAGGCCTGTCAGGTAGATCATCTTGAGTGCCATCATGTTGCACGTACAGGACAACCAGGTGATCAGGTCCAGTCAGGCTTATAAAAGGCAGGTCCCACTTGACCAACCTGATCTCCTATCACAAGGTGACCTGCTTAGTGTGTGCAGGAAAGGCTGTGGATGTTGTTTACCTAGACTTTAGTAAAGCCTTTGACACTGTTTCCCACTGCATTCTCCTGGAGAAACTGGCTGCTTATGGCCTGGATGTGCATATTATTTGCTGGGTGAAAAGCTGGCTGGATGGCCAGGCCGAAAGAGTTGTGGTGAACAGAGCCAAATCTAGTTGGCAGCAGGTCACGAGTGGTGTTCCCCAGGGATCAGTGTTGGGGACAGTTCTGTTTAATCTCTTTATCAATGATCTGGATGGGGGGGATCAAGTGCACCCTCAGTAAGTTTGCGGATGACACCAAGTTGGGTGGAAGCGTTCATCTGCTGGAGGGTAGGAAGGCCATACAGAGGGATCTGGACCAGCTGCATCGATGGGCTGAGGCCAATTGTATGAGATTCAACAAGGCCAAGTTCTGGGTCCTGCCCTTGGGTCACAACAACTCCAGGCAGCGCTACAGGCTCAAGGGAAGAGTGGCTGGAAAGCTGCTTGGCAGAAAAGAACCTGGGGGTGTTGATTGACAGCCATTTGAATATGAGCTGGCAAAATGCCCAGGTGGCCAAGAAGGCCAACAGCATCCTGGTTTATATCAGAAATAGCAAGGCCAGCAGGACTAGGGGAGTGATCAGCCCCCTGTACTCAGCAATAGTGAGGTCGCACCTGGAATCCTGTGTTCAGTTTTGGGGTCCTCATGACAAGGAAGACATTGAGGTACTGGAGTGAGTTCAGAGAGGGCAATGAAGCTGGTGAAGTGACTGGAGCACAAGTCTGATGAAGAGCAGTTGAGGGAACTGGGGCTGTTTAGCCTGGAGATAAGGAGGCTTAAGGGAGACCTTATTGCTCTCTGCAGCTACCTGAAAGGAGGTTGTAGTGAGGTGAGTGTTGGACTGTTCTCCCAGGTAATAAGCAGACAAGAGGAAATGGCCTCAAGTTGCATCAGGGGAGGTTCAGATTGGATATCAGGAAAAGATTCTTCATAGAAAGGGTTGTGAAACATTGGAACAGGGTGCCATTCCTGGAGGTGTTTAAAAGATGCGGTGCTCAGGGACGTGATTTAGTGGTGGACTTGACAGTGCTAGGTTAATGGTTGGACTTGGTGATCTTAAAGAACTTTTCCAACCTAAATGATTCTATGACTCTATGATTCCATCGATCATGGAGCAGTCCCACTTGCTCAGCTTGGAAGTCTAAAATTCTGTTAGTGTAGAGAAAAAAAATTGTCAGAAAAAGGGCCCAAGAAGATACCTTTTCTACTGGTGGAATCATCTTATAGATCTGCTGAGTATAAATGACTGCTACATTACAAGTCTGTTCTTGAATGCTCTATTTTTACGTATGTTGTATCACTTTCTCACTTTTGTTAAATGCTGTTGACATTCACACTCATTGTTTCCTAGAGACTGTTGCTGTCAATGTTTTATTTCATTTTTAAGATGCCATCATTTAATTGTACTAGGACAGTGAGTAAATTGTTATGAAGTCAAAACATAAAAAAGGGGTATATTATTTTAGGTGAGAAACAAGCAATTGACAAA
Source organism: Patagioenas fasciata (assembly GCF_037038585.1). Classification (NCBI taxonomy): domain Eukaryota; kingdom Metazoa; phylum Chordata; class Aves; order Columbiformes; family Columbidae; genus Patagioenas; species Patagioenas fasciata. The sequence continues at coordinate 120,111,118 of NC_092520.1, read as the reverse complement.
CATACCCCCGAATGTCATATCAGCTGCCCTTTATGAAGTCCTTTAAAAATAAAATAATCCAAATCACTTTTGGGGAAAAATAAAGTTCTTAGCTCTTTTTGAAAAATGTGCTTGGGAATACCATCTATAAGATACTAACAATAAAAAGCAAAGTCAGAAAACAACCAGCAACTGGTAGAAGATAGTTATTATTTCTCTCCTTTGTGCTTCTGCCTCTTTACGCAGTATTGGAACAATGCAACTACTTCAGACCAAGAGACAGAGAGAATCTGGTTTGATGTGTAATGAAGGTTAAATTATTTAAGTACAATCTGCATGCTTTGAATTCTTTAGCATACAAGCAAAACCAGACCTGAGCACAGATATAAATTGAATATTTCAGTACAGAAGATGGCTTTAATGGGAGATAATGGTCAGTAATTTTGAAGTGATGTTAATCCCATCTTTTACACCGTCTCCCTGTATGAGGATATGTGGAGGGGTTGCTGTTAGATGGAGATTTGTAACTGAACCAGCCAGGAATTTCAGGGCTGGGAACAGGACCTGCTGTGGGAGAGAAGCGCCTTCGAAATAACAAGGCCCCAACGTGGTGTAAATCAACGGATCTATCAGCAGTGAGACTTCAGCACGTGGACAGCTCGTGAACATAGATGATATCTAATTAGCGAATACATGCTTGGAGCGTGGACGCGTGATCAGAGAATAGTTGCATATATAAGGAGGCTTGTTTCTGTAATAAATGGCTTTGCGTGATTCACATTGAATCGGAATGCTGAGTCCTTTATCGTTCCAACAAGGATAAGCTACTTTCCTCTGTTTTTCCAGTTTGTTAAAATTGTTCCAGTCTGATCATACTTCTTCATCCATCTCACTGGACTGCAAGGAGCTGTTTTGGCTACCTGAAAGCATCATAACAAGGTTGTGTTAAGGAACTAAGTGCTAGCCCCTGCAGAAGCAAATCAGATATCCAGTATGGCTGGAAATCAGAGATCTAGTCCATCTTCACATTCACTATATCAATACTTGCTTTATCACTTATTAAACATGCAAAGATGGAGATTCACCAGCACTTCCAGTGCTTCATACCCAGTACTCTTAGGATATCAAATATTCCTTAGTCTCTTAGGCATTGTAAATGTGGATAATGGATTGCACCAACCTTTTGTATACTTGAAGATTGTAAGGTATTCTGAGTTTCTTATTCCTCAGATTAACATCTCTCATTCGACAGCTCATTCAATCTGCCCTAGTAAATTTCAGATCTTCAGTTTCTGTGATCCTATGCTATGTTCCCTGTGAACTCTTTGACAGGCCAGGCTTCATGCTTCACAGTAGGTCTTGAAGTAATTTTCTAGGTGAGGTCTTACCACTGTCAAGTAGAGAAGAATGATTATTTTCATGTACCCTTCTTGTTTGTGTAGCTGATGACAGTGACCTACATCTGGAAATTTACATAAAATTTCAGCTAGTTTTCCTTCAGCATATTCTCTGATTTTCAAGTTCATTCTGAATTCTGATTATGTCCTTTAGCTGCTTAAAGTCACTCACAGTTTGATGTCACTTGAGTTTTTTTTGGAGGGGGGGTGAATTGGGGTGGCATGACTATCTTTTTTATGGTTAATAAAACTGTTCAATAATTCTGGATGAAGATTAGACGCCAGCGGAACATTTCCTGATTCAGCCCTCCAGTTTTAATGGTCATAATCTACTAAGAGGCAAATATTAACAAAACAAAGTAGTTTTCCATTAGAGCTTCTTGTTACCATGTTCATCTACATCATAATCCACCTTAGTAGAAGTGTAAGTGTTTGAGGGAAGAGGGTATGAGGTTCCCTGATTGCCAGTCTTACCTTCTCAGTTAAAGCTTCCTTATCTCTCTTTTCTCCAGCCTCCTATAGCTAATGGAGGATGCTTAACAGCAAATTACACTTGTAAAATCTTTCAAAAACCTGGAAATGTGAACTAAGGGAAACCATTTTTTCCCTTGTCAACATGCTAAATCTATCTGGAAATTCTTTTCCTATCATTTTTTTTTTTTTTTACAGAATTATAAAAAGAAGCGTGTATTTGTTTCGAGACTTCCTGAAAGGAAGCTATTTAGCAAAAACATTTCAATACAAAAGCATTTTCATTTGGCTAACACTTCCACTTGAGTGGATAAGTCAATATAGTTTTGGCAAAGAGATTTCATTGCCTGCTCAGCCCATTAACTGTTGCTAACAAACATGTTTGGAAGAGTTCTCTCTATGGGTAAATGCATAACATGCCACTTGCATAATTCTCTATTAACTTCTATTCATACCATTGTAGTGTGCCTGTTGCCAAAAAATGTGAGATGCTTCCAGGAAAGTGAGAGCAATATGATCTACCATCTGACATTTTTTTTTCCTTTCTTATTTTTCTTCACAAGGAGAAACTTGCATGTAATATTTTTTTAAAGGAAAGAAAATGAACAGTATGCTAAGTAAAAGCGTTTTGTGTTCTGATCAAAGATTTCTAATACAGGTCAATGCAGTTACTGCCTAACTCAACTTGGTATAAGTCTGATAAGGTGTCAGGGCAGTGTTGAACCTCCATTTATCCTAAGTATAGTGTTTGGCTTGGTTGACTGGACATGGAACCTTCAAATTTAATAAAATAATTTTACCTTTTCCTTAATCTGAATGTCATATGTGCTTCTCAGGCCCAATAAGCAAAATCAGTCTCATAGAAGATTCTCAGCAAGCATACATGTTTCCAAGTTAGCCCTTAGACATTTCCAACACTCAAATTCTTTTACTCGTAAGACGTCTGTCTCCTGCAGCCATACAGTCTGTTTAGTTGGTCTAACTACTTATTTTTATCCAAAGTTTCCAGTTAAGGTGTTCTCTGCTGATAGAGGGAAGTAATACATGAGATTTGCTTTCCATTAAAAATTTACAAGAGACAATTAGCCTTCTAATAGCACCATGTGATAAAACAATTAAGCTAAACCTGGTGAACGCAGATGCAACAAGTGCTTTTTCCTGATGCTTCTGTGGAGACATTTTTACTCGACCTCATTATTTCCTCTCCCCACTTGCAGACTGAACTGCAATCTCACCATAATCTATTTTTTAAAATCACCATAATCTATTTTTTAAAATCCTCATTTAGTGCCTCAATCAATGTAGATTTGATCCTCTGTATAAGCTTTTGGTCTGGGCACTGTGATCTTGATTATGTCCAGATTTATGTGATAGAGTGAGGTTTTAGAAAAACCCACAACAGTCCTGCCTCCAGCAACCTACCAAACTATGACTTTGTCTTTAAAAATGGAAATATAATCATGGCATCTCTGTTGACCTTGCATCTGTCAGAAATAAATACGGAGTGGTTTGTCAAACCCTTTCAACACCATTGATGATGGGGAGAAAGTTCTCAACATCCTCTCAGCTTATGGACTATCTCTCAACATTGGAGAGAATTTTTACTATTTTTCCTTTTGGTTTTGGGTAATCAGACTAGTAGCGGACAACAATTATCTTCTGCTGGCTTGGCCTGTAAATAGAACATTACTGAGACTTGCATGAAACTATTTCCACACACAACTCAAATTTTGATGTTTTTATTTCAAGCTGCTTTAGTTAAAGCAGGATCACTGCTTCCATGAATGCATTTTGTTTCAGTACTGCTACAAACTCATATGAGAGAAAGTTCATTTAGACCTGCTCCTGTATTTTATTGATATAAATGGTTCTTAGACTGAAACAGGCATGGTGTTTTATCGTTTATCCATCATTTCCAGATGGCTCACTTGAACTGCCTGTGGGGTTACTATGTTCTACAGAGCCAAGGAGACTTTGCTGGAGATTTTTCCACATCTTAGTGACAGTGAGAAGACAACATAAGACAAGGCAGGCTGTTCTCGTGCCGCTTTAGTAACAAGGGAATTCTGCCTGGAGGAGGTTTGTTATTCATAAAAACAGTCATGTTTAGTGAATGGGGTCAGAATCTGTTGATCGCTAAGGGTTTTGTATCTGCAGGAAAGCTGAGGGTGGCTTTGAGAATAACTTGCACTACATTTATGAAATAAATCCTCCACAGTGAGTCTGAAACAGTGAAGTGTGCATATAACAGGCTCCTGTTTCTTACTGGTCTTCTTTCACACATGTTGCATTCTTGCCTGTAGAGAGTCCATGAGCCATCTGTGACAGCAGTCATCTCCCTCTCTGTTTGCTTAGTAAGATAAAAATGCTGACTCTTCAGACAGGTCCCCCTCACACGGATGATAAGAGTGATGATGATTTATGTATTACTTCCCAGCAGCTTCGCTTAGAGTCAGATCAGAAATAAAAAAGTACCTTCTTAAAATCCAGACGTCACTGTCATCCTTGGTCATGGGGCATGACTGTGTGTGGCTACTGCGTTCCCAGGGAAAGGATGAAAAATACTTTCAAAACCCTCCCTGCAACTGATTATTCTTGCTCTCTCCATTACCATTCTCATCACAATGTGTTGCCTTCACCCTTAATTCCAACTAATAATCCATGCTTACAGATGGAGGTTTAATGTGATTGCTGAAAAAAAAGAGATTAAAAGGAGTGGCATCCAGTTAGGTCCATACTGATATAATACAAACTATTAAACTTAAGAGGTTAGAGGCATTGAAATGGTAGCTGAAGCAGCACCAGATTCTGAGGCTCAGTAGGAAGTTCAAACGTCCTGTTTTTGTTTTAGTTTTGCATTGAGTTTTTCAGAGGAGTGGGTTATAAATGGCTTCTACTGGGAGAGCAATTAGAATTAACTGGTCAAATAAGTTGAAAGTAATGACATGTACAAGGCTGACGAGTTTTTTTAATGAATGATCAGACAGGGGTTGAACAGTGGTTTTACTATATCTAAGGAAATAAAAGCTACTGAAAATTAAAAGCTGAATTGTTGTAACAGATTTTAGTTAGGCTTGTAGATTCATATACAGAATTACAATGATTGGGGTTGGAAAGGACCTCTGGAGATCATCTAGTCCAACCTTCCTGCTAAAGCTGGTTGCACAGGACCATGTCCAGGTGGGTTTTGAGTATCTCCAGAAAAGGAGACTCCACAGCTTCTCTGGGCAGCCTGTTCCAGTGCTCTGTCATCCTCAAAGTAAATAAGTTTCTCCTCATGTTCAGGTGGAACCTTCTGTGCTTCAGTTTGTGCCTGTTGTCCCTTATCCTGTCACTGGGCACCAATGCAAAAGAGTCTGGCCTCATCCTCTTGACCTCTGCCCTTAAGATATGTTTGAGTGTTGATAAGATCCTCATTCAATCTCTCCTCTCCCCTCCTCTCCCCTCCTCTCCCCTCCTCTCCCCGCCCCTCCCCACCCTGCCTCGCCCCGCCTCCCCTCCCCTCCCCTCCCCTCCCCTCCCCTCCCCTCCCCTCCCCTCCCCTCCCCTCCCTCTCCTCTCCCCTCCCTTCCCCTCCCCTCCCTTCCCCTCCCCTCCCCTCCCCTCCCCTCCCCTCCCCTCCCCTCCCCTCCCCTCCCCTCCCCTCCCCTCCTCTCCCTCTCCTCTCACTCTCCTTGCCCCGCCCCGCCCCGCCTCGCCTCTCCCCTCCCCTCCCCTCCCCTCCCCTCCCCTCCCCTCCCCTCCCCTCCCCTCCCTCTCCTCTCCCCTCCTCTCCCCTCCCCTCCCCCTCCCCTCCCCTCCCCTCCCCTCCTCTCCCCTCCTCTCCCCTCCTCTCCCTCTCCTCTCACTCTCCTCGCCCCGCCCCGCCCCGCCCCGCCTCGCCTCGCCTCTCCTCTCCTCCCCTCCCCCCCCCTCCCCTCCCCTCCCCTCCCCTCCCCTCCCCTCCCCTTCCCTTCCCTCCGCTACCCGTGTATGCTAGACCTTACACATGAAAGCTCAGGGTACTCCTATCGAACAGCAGTGAGTACAACGGCACTCAGAGATGTGCCAGTGTGTGTTTTTACTTTGGGGTGGCATGGTGAAACATACAGTCTTTTCTAGAGCTATTTCCTGTGAATCTGTGACTTCAAGAGGAACAGTCATATTGAACTAAAATTAGGCCTGTGCTTAAAAAATGTACGGAATTGGAACTTAAAGCTGATGTGCTGTACAAGTAACTGTACCGCAGTGAAATAATTACTTTTCAAATGCATTCATTCAGCTCAGTAGGAGTACCTACGCCTTTATCTTAGGCAGTCCATTTTTAGAATGACTTTATCTAGCAGTAGATTTTCATAATATGCTCATTGCGGGAGAATATGTGCTGATTAGAAATCTGTGACACTGCTCTGGACTCTGTTCTAATACAGACTGTAAATTTTACTGAGCTAAATGCATTCTGGGGCTTCTAAGTAGCTGTCAGATAGTTTTGGCAATGTCACTTGTGCGTAAGAGAGAATGGGCCAAGATGCAGAATTCAAATGGCGATATTAAAGTCCATAAACTATGTTCATACACTAGGGAGAAGAAATCATGACAGGATTACCTCTGAGTTCCCATATTTATCCAGTGCAATAGCAGTGTTTCTAATTATATAATTTACTGTTTCTTTTGTCATTCAAACTCCTGTTTAGTACTGATTTCTGATTCCTTAAAAACACTTATGTACTCTGGACAGATGCTGATGCTGTCTTGTTATCAGTTTTCTACTGGAGTGAACTTTCTATTTTTGAGGGGCCTTTCTTGAGTGTACAGCTATGATCTACTAATATTTTTTGTCTCGAGAGATTTTTTTTCCAACAAACATTTAAAAACTTTTTTTTGTAGAGCTAGTCTTATTAGTATCTGAAAGGACGTGGTGTTTCTGTAGTACCATATTTGTTTCATCAGATTCTGTTGAACTCCTTGTATGAGGACTGGTCAGTCACACTCACCCCAGGGCAATGACAGTATCCTGTCATGCTCTCCCCTACCTTGGTAATACAAACTTTTGGGAGTAGGGTCTCTTCTCCCTGTATGTAGTTCAGAAAAAATGAATATCCTAGCCTAACATGTCCCCACACTGTGGTGGGATGAGTGAAGCTTTAGCATCCAGAATAGCAAACAGTTTTATATATGGAATACTCTAATTTCAGCCCTGGATATTTGTACCGATATGTTTTTCTGCAAAACCTGCAGTATTTATGTATTCAGTCCACTCCCAGTATTTTCAATTGCAAAGCTATAGTAATAAAGTTTCACTGACCTCCATGGTTAGACTTTGGCACCATGAACTGAGAAATTTTACAAGAAACACTAGCTTGTGTTTCTGTAGATTGTATTAAAGGATCCTAAGTATTTCCAATGTTCTGGTAAAGATCAACAATTAAAACATTTCAGTAGCTTTCCCCGTCTCCAAAATGCAAGTTAAACCCAAAGATATTCCGTAATACCTTTCTTGTAGTTTTCTGAAGACCATTTTGAAATACGGGCTGCAGCCTTTCCTTTTGATCCTAAAAAGTCAAGAATGCATCTACAAGTTATCATGAAGCTTATCAAAATAGTTACCTCATATTAAATGAGCTCTTAATTATAAAGTCTCTGGCATTACCAAAACCTATCAAATCAAGTATCCTCCAAAAATTGTTTGCTTGTAGACAGATTTCTCATGCAGATTTCAGATTTGAAAAAAGCTAAAATTTGCATGTGCAGTATAGTAATTCACCATTATATCTGAGGTAAAAATTCAAGCTCTTTTTGGAATTTTTTTCCCTTGAAACTTGTAAACATAGTTTGGGACTGGTTTAAAACACTTTGGTCTCTGAACAGCGAACTCACTAATGCTTTTATGTAGTCTATTAAATCTAGGAAAGATTTTTCAACTGTTACGGGACACTGGAAATGCAAATAAAAGTCATGGAAATAGTCTGCATTATGAGAGGAGTGTTTGAAAATTAGTTTGAAGAGAGGACATGTTTTTGTCTGTATCTTCTGAAGTGAGCAGTAGGAAAATGCCTCAGCCTCTTGTAGACAATATAAAACCTGTTGATGTGGAAAGCAGCAAAGGCAGAAAATCGAATATGTCATAGTTTATAACAGAGTGAAGTTCAAACAGCCTGTTTGGATAATAGACTGCCATAAATATATCTATGAAAGGAAAAGCATGCCAGTTGAAATTACAGAGGATTTTCTTAGTCTGAAAAATGCGTATTCCAAAGATTGTTTCTGCTCTAATGCTTTCTATTCCAGGAAGACTTAGATCATGAATTCAAAATATATTTGCAGTTCCATCACAGCTTTGATGTAAAATATTTAACATGGGACATTCAGACAGATACTTTCTTTTCTTACACCTTACTCCTTTTTTTTTTTTTCTGTCTTTCTGACCTTAATTTTAAACATTTTTCTGTCCTTTATTTTCTGTTCATCTGCTATATTTTCTGCATTATTTCTTTAAATGCTTTGAAAAGGTGAATTGGGGAAGTATCCTTGTATAGATAAACTAGAACTTCTTAATCTAAATGCCAACATTCAGAACTAGATCTTTAGGCTCATTTTAGTTTAAATTATTCCTGTTTTCTGTATATACAAACAATTATTCTCTTCCAAAATTCACTGAAAACTGCCTGTGACTTCATCAGTAATCACTGCTTTTACAAGTGAGCCTCTCTGTAGCAATGGGATTGAAAATAAGAACATTACAACATATATCAATATAGTCTCTAATCTCTTTCTACTCAAATGTCTTTGCATTAGCTCTGACTTTCCAGTACTGTGTTTGAAAGGTGGGAATCAGAAGATTCTGTAAAGTCACAAGTAATGTTCCATTAACCTTTGGGCATATACACAATCATTGTGTCAACCTTTTTATGCATCCTAGAAGTCTGTCTGTTGCTTGTTCACTGTGACTCAACCAACACTCTTTGCAGTCACTGGTTCCTGGGATAAAGTACAGCCTCAGCATAGGATGTGTTATGATATGTAAATAAATGTATGATTTTGCACTTGACTGTATAGAAATGCATTTTGTATTTGAGTTATCATAGCTCTTGGTATGGCATTCTTGCAATAATTGCTTACCAGTTTCAGCTATAATTTCTAAATGTAAAGGAAAGACTACTGAGGTTAGACTATTGTCATTCACATGGTTTGATGAAAGATCATAGCAGGTTCCTTCTGTAATTTTGAATAAGCCAACTCACGTGATTGCTTTGATTACATGAGGGTAATAAATATGAGATGGCAAAAAAGTGCACTCTTTTAATTGGCCATATTTTGTATTTTCAACCGCAGTGAATTTCGTGCTTAGTTTTCTCCAGAGGCTCAGATGGGTTAACAATTAAATATGTCACATGAAGCCTTCTAAAAGATATATTTATGTTTTCTAATGGTAAAGGTTGTTTGAAGTAAGTAACACAGCAATCATTGGTGTTTTATTTTCATCCTCTGTGTCTAAAGTGACAGCTATTACATTTACTGCTGGGTCTTTTAAGCAATATTTTTTTTAATTTAAACTTAATTTGTCTCTTTACTGCAAAAATTGATTTAATGTAACACAAATTTCTATGCTAAGGTTAACTAGATTTCTAGTTTAATTGTTAGGTGTATATACTTACCACCACCACACAACATGGATGTACACACACACACACAAACACATATATGGGTTGAGTTCCCATTTATGGAAGAAGATAACTTTTAATCCATGTAGATGAAATCTTCAGGCAGACTAACGAAAATTATCAGAAACCTTGGGAAAGAGATTAAATGGCTTAAAAAGAAGTCAAGAAACATTGATGCTGTGTTGCAGGGGTTCTGAATGCCTGCCCTGAGTCATGAGGAACCACCAAGTTACAGCAGTGGTTAATGCAGCCTTTTTCACAGAATGTAGCAGAACAGGCTCTTTGGTTTGGGCTGTAACAAATTAAAGGTGTTGCTGAAGTGAATAGCAATTCATTTTACTTTGACTTCCAGCCTGCCATCAGCTAATAATGGCTTTGTCACTAATGATTTGGTGGGTATGATTTGTTTTTACATCACATCTGTCAACCAGAAGCATCTCAAAGTGCTCTATAGCCTGATTTACTGATTACTCAAAAATTCCTTCCTTCACTAGTGAAATGCAGCTTTGGATGAAAGTTGGCAACTGTGTACTACAACTTGCTTCAAACTCTACTTGCCAGATATAGACGGGAAATGAAAGAGGTACTTGGTAGGGCCCAGGGAAAACTATCTAGTCCTGGTAAGTGAGAGGTTAGCTGCCACTAATATGGTTGTAATCTGTGCTGTACAAACTTCAAAGTGAAGAGGGAGACCTTAGAAGGGGTTTGTGGAGAGACAGGCCAAAGCTGAGGGAATATAAGGTTCTGCATGCAGGGGTACCTGGGTTGTGGAATGGGAAGTCGGGTCAGAAACTGAGAGAGACCTAATCTTAGCAATTAAAGTAGTGGAATTTGTTTGTGGAGGAAGTCTCGTACTGCAATGTCATATAGATTATTGCCCATTTAACTTACAATTATTTTTTACTTACAAGTTTGCTAATTGGAAGTTTCAAAGGTGAGAATTGCTCCATGTCTGTTGAAGAAAAACACAATGTAAATACTTAAATTTACAGATTTATTCTTAACAGAAGTGGGAATTTAGATTTATTTTCATCAGACTATGAGATTTTGATGTCAGTGTGGAATGAAGGAAACAAGAAAACTCTCTACACAATGATAAAAGTTAGAGTTTCTTCATAGTGTGGGTTTGAAAGAGGAAGGGACTATACACTGCAGGTTCCTTCTTGACCACTTTCTTGTCAAGGCCTTCTATACAGAGAGAAATATGATTTCATGTAGAATACAGGAAGATCCATGTGTGATAATGTGGAGAGTTCCTGGCTGTGTGCTGTGAACAAGCCAGAGCTTGATGCGGCTGTGTTACACGGAAGGATTTCCCTGAGACACCAAAGACAGAAGGGAAGCAAACAGAAGCTTGTCTGCCCTCGACCCAGGCTGCAGGAGGGGCGTCACCACTGCACATGAACAGTCTGTGAATAGTGCCCTGCAGCCAATCACCATAGTGGGGGGGGATGAGTGACTGTAAGTGTAACCAATTGTAGCCTGCGCTTGCCGCATGGCCTTTTGGTATAGAGTATATAAGGCTTGGAAAAACGTGGTCTCTCGGACATTGATATTCAGTGTTGTTAAGAGTTCATTGAAGAGTACTGATGTTAAATTCATATTGAATTAGACTCATTACTCTCGCCCGACCCGCCCGTGCGATCAAAGAGCTTCTGCCGGCGTTTGTATTCATCGCATTAAATATTTCTTCATGATAATATTGATTAAAAAATGTTTTGACACTTTAAAATACTTTAGAGATAAAGACGGTGGAGAATACTGAAGACATTGTTAAAGGTCCTGTTATTTCATCTCCGATATATTAAGCCTGGAATTTTATTATTTGTTGTGTTGGTATGTATTTCAACAAAAAGTTACTCTAGTGATAACGAGTGATAAAAGCAGTTGTTTCAAAGCCAGCAAGTTATTACATGTTAGTGTAATGGCAATTTTTTTTTTTTTTTAGAGACATAGATTCCAAGATTTTTTATATACTGTCCTGATGGATGAAGAACTTTGATATTTCTAAGAGGTGACCTAGTGTCACCTCCTGCACAGGGCATGGTCAGCTAGAGCAGGTTACTCAGGACTGTGTCCAGTTAGTTTTTTAATATATTCACAGGTGGAAACTCCACAAGCTTTCTGGGCAACCTGTTCTGGTTGACAAATACTGCAGTAATTTTTTTTCTTGTGTTCAGATGGAATTTCAACAGTAATCTCCATCACAAGGTGAACAAACCTATTCTTTTAGTACGATGGTCCTTTGAAAAACAGAAATAATTACTCCTGTTCTAGGACAGGTCAAGTGAATTCAATTCACTTCCTTTTTGCTCAAACCTGAATGACTTTATTTTTTTTTGGTATTAAATTGAAAAAGGAAATGAGGAAATAAGAATAAAACCTTCAGACAGTACTTCAGACAGCATTTCAGTTCTTCAAGAATTGAACTAAAATAAGAGTACTTAAAACACTACAGGATAAGAATGAATCCTAGTGTTCTTGGGAAATAATTCGCTCTGCAGGAGGATAATAAAAGAGACTTTTCAACATGGTTCAGATGTGGAATCTTCACTGAGAAATGAACAGCAGCACTGACAAAATCATAACTCTTCAGATACTGGCTATGCCTGTCATGTAACAAGGGTGTTTGGAAGACTACTGAACTACCTTGAAAAGGACTAGGAACCAAATAAGATATTTTTTTTTTTTCTATAATGAGATCTTCCAGGAATGCAGGGCCTTTGCAAAGGAATCCACTTTTTTAGTTGCCTGAAAATACATTATGGGTGCTAACTGCAGCTATTGAGTTTGGAAATGCTAGTTTGTGTGAATTTTATTTTTTGGCTGGTACAGTGGTAGAAGACGGTTCGAATTATTGTGTCTCAGTGGAGCACCGGTTTTGGTTCCTGTGAAGATAATATTGAAAGTAGTCTTCAATGAGACCTTGATTTCACCTGTGACCAGGCGAAAGAGCGCATGAAAACGTGTTTGGTAGGAAATAATGTGCCACACGGGATGATGGACAGGAAAGCGTGAGAGAGAATTTCATCATGAATCTATTCAGTAACAGTGTCAAGGGAAAGACCATAACCGGCAATCCTACATCCAAATGAATTCAGAGTGTCAGAGTGATTCTGCTTCTTTTGTGTGTCTTTGGACAGCACTCTTTCAAACTTAATTATCTGCAGTTAGGCCGATTACACAGCTACAGAAAATAAGTAGCATGTGTGTTTGGATGCTTTGAGCCCTGTAACTATTATCTCTGATTGCTTTTTTATTAAATTTTTCCTGTTCACTCTCATCAGTTCCATAAACAGTTGCTAGAACTGTCACGGATGAGTGATTTAGGGCCCTGGTTGCCACAGAGCAGTGTTTAGATCACTTAAAAAAAAAAAAGTGCAACTTAACAGAGTTCAGTGGTGAGCTTCACTCTGTTACTTTCTGCATGGAGGAACTATGCCAAGGAGAATCAGGTGAGAGTTGTTAGACGGGAGATGCGAAAGGGTAGACGCAGGCCCTCCTACTGAATCACGGGGTTCGGAATGTACCCCCTTTGCTTTCTAAAATCCCGCTTGATCAGTGGTTCATGTCTGAGAAACATAGAAGATAAGGGCAAACAGGTATGGGATTGTATGGTCAAAGAATTATATGTGCATACCCTATTCTTTCAGTGACTTTTCTAGGATTTTGAAGTTTCATCACAGAAGCACAGAATCATAGAATGTCCTGAGTTGGAAGGGACCCACAAGGATCATTGAGTCCAACTCCTGTTCCTGCATATGACAACCCCACAGTTCACACCATGTGTCTGAGGGCATTGTCCAGTCTCTTCTTGAACACTGTCAGGCTTGGGGCATCTCAACTTGCTTACCTCCTCTCTAAGGGTCTGGTGCCAGTTTACTCTGAAATCTGTATCCCAGGTCTCTTGAAGCAAACTCTCAGGCATCAAAGTTCATAGAATTAAACAATTTAACGGAGTAATACAGCAGCAGGGTCAGCTCAAGCTCAATGCCTTCAAACAGGTGCCGAATCAAGTGTAGAAGCCCCTGGTTAATGATACCCTTACACACTATTTACCCACACCTCATGGAATGATTTAGTCCAATAGTAATATTTGAGTTTGGAGTCTACTTGTGTCTCATTGGATTCTTTCACTGTCTTCAGACAGGCCCTTATCTGTTTTAGCTGCAGACTTTGTTGGCAGTCCATAGCTGCTACGTGCTGGCCTTGTTATTTTGTTTGAGTGGCGCCTGTTTTGCTCAACGAGGTACAAAACAGACCTTATCTTGCAAATGTTGCTGATGGTCTGTAGCTGCTTTGTTTTACTCAATTAGATACAAGTTTGGTATAGATGGGGTGCTACAACATACAGTGTAATATTTCAGAAAATTTAGCTATTAAGTAATGCAAAGTGGACACTTTATTAAAAATCACAGATAATCCTTATAATTCTAAGTGAATAATTGTATTTAAAATGTAGTTATTTAAGCTAAATTATTAATATTAAACTTAAATTGGGCTCATCCAGTGATCTGTGAGTAGTAGAAGACCATCGTCATGCAGACAGCTTCTTTAGCAGAGAGAACTCAAAGTAGGATCACCCAGGCTGTCATATTTATGGAATAAAGTGGTTGGCTCTTAGTCAAATTGCACACAGTGGGGAAGGTATGCATGAGACTCCTTGCGTCCACAACGTTTCGGTGTTCAGCGTGTCATTCTGCTTCCTTTTGGGTTTCCTAAAAGGTGTTCTTGGACTGGCTGCAGCTCAGGCCTTTGCGTTCTTTGGAGCCTGAACCAAACTGCTTCTGGTTTTGCTGGGGGGGGGTGGATCGAGTGCATCCATCACAAGAACTCCCTGGACAAGACATTGACATGAGCTCCTCAAACAGTTTCTTTATTTATTTGTTTAGTGTTTACCTAGGTTTTCAAATTATGAAGTGTAAGATAGATTTACTTAAAGAAAAAGCCAATCCCCCACACCATCTGGACTGAATCAGAAATTTGTCAGCTTTACCCTTCTAGAAAATTGTTTTATATTTTGCTCTTAAAACTTGTTCAGAGAGAAATCAATCATGTTTAGAAAACCAAGACAATATTTGGATACTCTAATTGTTCCTATTGTTAAAAAATATTTTGGAAATATTGACCCTTCTGTAATACACCAACAGCTGTGGGAGCTGAAAGGTTTCATACTGTCTTATAACAGCTGAAGTTGCACAAAATTGTGCATTATGCTGATTTTTATAATCATATTTTGTGTGGGTGTTTTTTTTCCCCATCAAGAAGCCCAAGTAAATAAAACCCAGAATGAGATAGTTTGCACACAAAGTATGGAGAGCTTTGGAGTGGATGTTTTATGTTTATAAGTAAAAGTTCTTTCCAAATTGTTATATAATAAAAGAGCCTCCCAACTTAGAAAGCAAACTGGATTACACTTTTCTAATGTATTTTTTAGTAACATTTAAAAACCAGTTCCTTCTCCAAATGTTACAATAAAGAATGTCAAGCTACATCTTCTAGAACATGAATTTTAATGACTCTGCAGAGTCTTGATGTTGCAGATTCAGATCACACTTTGTTTTGAATGCAGATTGGTTTTACCTAGTCTTGAAGGATGTTGTGAATCTTATGGGGACTTTTAATAGAAGTAACAAAGAGAAACAATGTACATCCAAGAGGAGAAAAATGATTTTTCAAAACAACAGTTTAGAAGAATCCTTTGTGATCTCAGCAGTGACAGTACATGAAAGCTTGCAATATTTATTCTCCCTGTTAAAATTTATTTCATGAGACTCCAAGCCAGCATCATATATATGAATGAAATCTGGAAAAGTCCGTAGGTCTAAAACAGTAAGTACAAGCCTCCCTCACTCTGTCTTCGCTGAGGCTGTAAGTCAATGTAAGACAGTTCTAGAGGGAAATAGTTCCAGTACCCATCATCAGGGTGTTTTTTACAGAAAAATTTCCAAAACCAATCAGTGAGAGGAGGTACAGTATCTGCTGTTGGAAGCTTCTGGAGAAGGCACCCTGCTAGCTTTGTCTTTAAAGGAGTACTTTACTTCCTCCACTTCCCCCAATTTCCACCCTTAGCACAAGAGATGGAACCTAAATGAAGAAGCTATCTTTAGAAAGAAAACTTGTTTAAAACGAGCTATGAAGGGCAATGAAAACATATGCTGCATAGCTATTGTATAGAAGTTGCATTGTATATTGGTTCTCAGATAGCTCCCTTTGCCATGCCATTGCTGTGCCTTTAGTAATGACTAACATCTGTCACACGTTTATTCTTTTCCCTATACCCCAAGGGAAGAAGTGTTTGCAGTAAAATATTTTGTTTGTTTTATTGTATTAAATTTATTCTGCATACATTTACTGTAAGTTTGTTATATGAAGCAGGGTCAAAGAAATGTTCTTTGAACTTGAAAGCTCAAATTGTTATGGTCTTTAGTCCTTTGAAATAACTCTCTATGGCCTTCAGCCATTCCTGAAGAAAGCTCAACTTAACCAAGGACAAACGTTTACCCTGAGGGCAGACAGTTCAATTGAATGTTTAAGCTAAGAAATACCTGTTTGTATCAAATATTGTGATATTCAGTGAAATGACTGATAATAGCACAAATACTCTAGCCAAGAGCATTGAAAAGAAAAGACAGCATCACACAGCAACTCAAATAAAATGTATATAAATACAATTCCTAACATAACTAAACTCCAAATTACTCTAAAAATAAGCAGGGGAAGGAGAAAAAAAAAACCACTAATGTTGGAGAGGCAGTCCTAAAAACATGTTTAGCAAAATATTCAATTCAATACCATACAAACCAAATGTTTTTTATGAAGTTGCATTTTTGAACAGAATTTGATATTTAAAACAAACATTTGTGTATCTCATTGGAAGATTTCAGTACACAAATACCTAAGTAAGTTTATAAACACCACTTTAAAATACCCGATTTCAAAAAGAAAGTAGATAAAAACAAATAAATAATTGTAATGAGATTAAAAGGCAAAACCCCCAGAAACGCTATTTATAATGCATGCTAGAAGAAGGACTTTCCTTAAAATACTGGTATATGCTGTAATTCCAGGGACACTGAAAACTATTGCTGCTGAAAAACTAATGGGTAAAATTCTATAAGAGATATTATAACTCCTAACAAAGCAGCTAAGCAGACAGAAGCAGAATAACATTTCTGTTTCTCCAGGCTTCATTAGACAAGCATTAAAACCCTCCTAACACAGGCTGGCAGGAATAAAAAATGGTGGCTGTTCAAATAAGTGAAATCACATCCTCATAAACCCTTAAGGTGATATGAAGTCTGAAAGAAAATGGTGTTTTTCTGGTTCTTTTCATGACAACTCATTATTTGTACAGCAATGATGGTGGTTTGGAAGGTATGAAGTAGTGAGAGATTTTACTTTTAAATGCATATGAAGTAGGACCTGTGACTATGGAAAGGAAGCAAGCTAGCCAGTGAATCCCCATAATTGTGTTGCTGAATCTCTCACTGAAATTTCAACTGAGCCTTAATCAACAGAATATTGAAAAGCAATGTAACCCAAAGATGTTCATATCCAGATTCTTGTAAAAATCTCAGTCTCAGGTGATGGTTTCTGGAAGTTTCTTGGTGTCTATAGTGCAGCTTTCAATAACCTTTAAATAAAAGAAGGGTAGCAAGGGAGAGCAAAGAAAGGATTCAAGAAGCTCCAAAGTCCCCTCCAGGCATTTCCTTTCCTTTTGCTGTTCACACTGAACACTTCATTGCTATTATGCTGCTGAAAAAAATGACAGACAAGGTGAGAGAGATTTCTGAACCAAAGAAATTCACTCTGCCTCAGAAACACCTCTTGCTGTGATAAGTATTTATCCCAAACTCAACAGAACCTTTTCCGCAGACTCTAATGCTCTTGCATGGGGCATAAAAAGCACAGAGGCTGGGCTAATAGATTTCTTGTACCTTGTTTTTCAATTGGAAACAACTGTATTTTGTTTTTAATGCTGTTCAAAGCCTACATTATCATATGTAAGCATCTAAATCATGCAGTCATGAAGATGTTTTTTTGAATACAGCTTTGATTTTACTTTGTGACCTCAAGCTTTCAGTCATCCTCAGGCAATGAGCCTGAAGACCTGTTTGGAACATCAGACCACATTAAGTAGGTGCTCTTGTGCCATTGGGATCTGAGTGCTAAGCAACACACTGCCTGCTCGTCTCATTGATAGACATGTTAGCTGAGAGCAAACATGATGTGGACTGAAATGGGGCAGAGGAGAAGTTGAAGCCTTTGGTAAATAATTGACGAGGATGTGGGATTATTCCCATGAGATTACTGTCTGCTTGATCCTTTATCTATGTGGTAACATCACTGTGATATTATTAGTTCTGCTGGGGTTGGATGGGCATAGTTTGGCTTTGATTTACCAGAATCTCCCCTTTTAGCTGTATGCAACCAATGCTGGATGCCATTTGCATGTGAGGCAATTCCTTTGCAGCCAGTGGAGGAAAACAGGTGCTTCTAGAATATAAAACACTTTGTAGTCTCCAGTTTTTCTATCAATTCAGAGACTCAGTCATGGTCTTGTGGTTTTTTTTTTTTTAATACATGAGTTTATCCCTGGCTGCTAATGTCAGTGGACTCCTACAGTCATATTTGAAGCTTACCACCTATCTGGTTACATTAGTTAGTCCTTTTCCTGCCGGTACCTAATCTGTTTAATTTCTTACTTCCATTTTTCTGAGTGCATTAAGAAGCACTTCAAAGAAGCTCTTTCTTTGCTTTCAAAGGATTCTTTTGAACCAGAATAAAGGGTAAGCTTTTAAGTTGTAGGCTTTACACATAGAAACACATTTATAGACTGCCTAATCTTTATCTTTGCACTCTTCAAACTACTTATCTGTCATTGTTGTGACATGCACAAATAGGCTGCCTTGGATGTGATGTTGTCTCAGGTTATTAACCTCTGCCATTGAATCTCTCTCAGTTGCTTCTCAGTTGATAGTTGCATAGCATAATACATATAAATCTGTGTATAAAATATATTTATTGCCACAGGAAAATAGCTGCACTTCTCCTTCAAAACTTAGTTGGCTTATGTTTGGAAAAGAAAGGGAAGGCCTCAATATTATTTTTATCTGGAAGTTTTAATCGGAGTTGTATTTACAGAACTCATTCTTCTATTAGAAACATTATAAACTGGTAATAATCCATTCAATGATGGTCCCATCAATGATGAAACTGCACATAGGATTTTCATACAGATGGACCCAAGTCAATATGGTTTTTGGTATATCATTGAAAGGACGCATAATTTCAAAGCAGCAGTTGTCAAAGCAATGAGAGAGTAAATATTGAAGAACTGCTTATTTCCATCTGCCTTGCTCCAACCCTTTTCAGCTGTGGAAGGGCTTAAGAAATGCACCTCAACATTTCTTAATTTTCCTTTTTTAAGTTGGGAAAGAAATACAAGGAGACAAACCCAACTTCTTTCGTGACAGGATGATGTGGACTGGCCACACTATATTTCACGTTAATGGTACATTCAGTTCTAGACTAGAGAAAAGCCAAGAGTAACCAGATTATTGGCACAATCATGCTCTCCCCTATTTCCATTACATGAAATAAAAGAAGTGGCCAGTCATTTGAAGAGTTGTTAAGGAGAATCACAGGCTTCTGGTGGGTGACTTTACCACCTAAAGAGCTTTCCTTTCTACATCCCTCCTGATAGACAGGGACTTCTTAACTGGACTGTCTCATAGTACTTAGCACAATTATGATAATGGTTTTAAAACAACCCCAGATCCCAAGTAATATCAACCTTCATAGGTCCCATGGCTTTGTGTTTCTCCCTACTATAGTTCTACCTTGGATTGAGCTGCCTGCCTGGCCTCTGCTCTCCAGCAAAAAGAAAAGGTAGAAAGCAGGACAGACGTCTCCCACTGCTCAATGATGCTCCTTTATCATTACCCCAGAAAGAGCAAATACTGTTAAAAGAAGTTTAGTGAGGATGGGGGCTCTCACAACTTCACCAAGAACCACCCCTATCTTCAGCCTATAGGTTGTTTAATTTTGTGGTATTTGGATGTGGTGTTCTGCTTTCGATGTTAACAAAGAGTATTTATCATCTAGGCTGTCCTGTTTGAGGAAGGGACTAGGCTCACTTGATGATTCTTTCCTGTGTGAAAGTGAGTGCTGCTGCTATGTGAAGTTTCAGCCTAATGTGAAGTTATGACAAAGCAAGAGAAAGTAGGGGGCTACCTTCTGAAAGTACAGTAAGACACTTGGGAAAGATACATCTAGCAAATGTAACTCTAAAGAGCATTTGTAGACAGTATGCCCAAATCACCAGGCTCATCACTGTGATTCCTTTCCAGATTGATGTAGGGAGCCGGTATACTCACCATAGCCAGAGATGCTGGAGAATTGCGGTGCCGTGTTCTGTACCAGCTATGGTTTGGGAGAATGAGGGGCAGAACTTAATGTTGGTCAATGTTAATAGTATCATAGAATGCCCTGAGTTGGAAGGGATCCACAAGGATCATTGAGTCCAACTCCTGTCTCTGTTTATGACAACCCCACAATTCACGCCATGTGTCTGAGGGTGTTGTCCGGTCTCTTCTTGAACACTGTCAGGCTTGGGGCTGTGACACCTCCCTGGGGAGCCTGTTCCAGTGCTCCACCACCCTCTGAGGGAAGAACCTTTTCCTCATGTCCAAGCTGAACCTCCCCTGGCACATCTTCCTGACATTCCCTTGAGTTCTGTCATTGATCACCAAAAAGAGATCAGTGCCTGCCCCTTCTCCTCCCCTTGTGAGGAAGCTGTAGCCCCATGAGGTCTCCCCTCAGTCTCCTCCAGGCTGAACAAACCAAGTGACTTTAGCCATCCCTCATACAGCTTCCCCTCCAAACCCTTCACCAACCTTGTGTCCCTCTTCTGGACACTCTCCAATAGATTTATATCCTTTTTATCCTGTGTTGCCCAGAACTGCACACAGAGCTCCAGGTGAGCCTGCACCAGTGCAGAGCAGAGCAGGACATTTACCTCCCTTGCCTGGCTGGCAATGATGTGCTTGATGCACCCCAGGATATGGCTGGCTGTCTTGGCTGCAAGAGGATGATAAAGACCTCTGTAAATGAGGATGGATCATGTGCCAGTAAGACAATTTCCTGGCCAACTGAAGAAAGTAGGAAATGCTGTCTTTCTGTGTTGCTCTGTGGGAGCTTACAGTCAACTGGGAATCCAGAAGCACCTCCCAGTTACTGGCTTGACTGTCTAATATATTAATTTAGGTCCAGTTATTTCCCAGTTCAACAAACTATTGCACCTGAAATAACTGGAGTACTGTGGAAGAGAAGGTATTCCTAGCTGATGTAGGGACAGTTACAGCAATATTACTTATACTACTTTCATGCATGCTTGCTAGTTACTCTGCTGTTTTGAGTTACATGTATTCAAATTAAACATACTCTTCAGTTGGAAGCACTACATAGCTTCTTAATTATCTGAGTTAGGTTTGCATTATAGATACTATAAAAGTGAAAAAAAAAAAAACCAAACCTAATGGAAAATACTATGCCTTTACATCCTGGTACAATTCACATTGATTTAAATAATTGATAAACTATTACTCTATCACTTTGCAGTTAGTGGAGATCAAGTCTGTGATTTTTTTTTACTTTTCTTTTTCTGTGTTTATAATTCAGTTACAAGAATTGTAAAGGGGTGTGTGTGGGGGGGTGGAGTGGAACTGAGAGAGGCAGATTGCAAAATCTCAGAACTCATTATTTTATAAACATCTTCTACCAAGTGTAGAAGATATTAAAGAGGAAAGAATTGAAGTTAACAGGTTATCCTTCAAAACTACTGTAGTGGGATAAAAAAGTAATGATAGATGAATACCATTTCCACATAAAGGTCTTTATAAATGGATCAGAGATACAGGAAGGAAAGGAAGGAAACTATGATAGCTCAACGGAAAAAGCAATGTTTTTTTTCTGTTTTGCTTGGTAAGGGAAAGTACAGTCTGGCAAATTTATTTGTGATTCTTTACACACTTTGAAAGATACTTTAGCTCCCAAATAATGTATTCAATTATTTTTTCAATGGTACAGCAAGACGTAGGACAAGCAGAGTGAAACAACGAAAAACAGAGAAAATGTGTCATGAACAAGGCTTGTGGCAAATACAACAGGTGTGAATTCTACTGTGAAGCCTAGGTACCAATTTATAACCCATCTGGAACCCAAGAACTTCGTGATCTACCCTTTGATCTCAGCAGCAGCACAGACTAAATTTTAGTCAGATTTTAGTCAGACTAAAGAGATGTTTCGCACAGAGCTCATTATGACTTTGTAATCTTTTTATTTTTATTGTTATTTGCAGAGGAAGAGTTTTAAAGTTGTTCCAAGTACATGCTCTTTTAAAAGAGCTAGAGGGAAAAAAATCAACTTCTTAGGACAACATAGAATAAAATAAAAAAACCCCACCTCATTCTTTTTATACTCATGCATATGTTGCCTAGGCATCAGGAAGAGGATGCATGTACAAGTAGGACAAATTGCACCCCACACTGTGCAACACAATTCTTCAAAGTGTGTTTTGTTTTCTTGTTTTTCTCACTTAAATCCTGCCTTGCTGCATAATGCCAAAAACCTAATGAGAGATAGAGACAGAAGTTGGCAAGATTTGACTCAGGGGAGGAGAGATTGTAGAACTACTTTCATTGCAAACCTCTGCATATAAAATAAGAGGAAAACCCAGTGATGCTGAATGTTCCTAGCTACAGAAATAGAAACTACTTCATGACAGTTAAGACACTAGCTTTACAAACACAACAGAAAACACAGGTGATCTCGGAGCAGTTGTAATGAGAAATAAAAAGATTCAATCTTGAAAGAGCTTTTCATTTTTATTTTTTATTCTAGTGGCCCATGAGAGTCAAAATGAGATCTCCTGTGCTAGATCTTTGGAAATTGTTTTTAGAAACAGGTTGTAATTTAAAGAGAATAGATCTGCTAATATGGTCTGATGCTTTGGCTGTGGAATATTATCTGTTCCAGAGTCCCCTGAAGTTTCTGGGCAGTTGTAAGGACTCCCAATGCTGTTCCTCTGTGCTCTTTAAGAAGTAATGCTATGGCCAAACCATGAATTGCACAGAAACCCATAGTTCATGTCACATAAAGCTGCTGATGGGACTGAAGATGAGTGAGTGACTTACAGCCTGAGTCTGTAAAGATTTGTGCATGCTCTTAAACCTTGAACTACAGTGAGAGTGCTGCCAATGACTGAGCTGTCTTTTATTTGAAATCACACGTTATGTCATATTGGATCCTAACCTAGATAGGAGATGAACCCATTATTGTTTTGCAGTGCTGAATTGCTCTTCAGATCAAAGAAAGTGTGTAGATATGGGCTGAACTTTTCTGTGCCAGTTGCTGAAAATATGTTGTCCAGTCTGTTGGGCTGGTTGCCAAGAGTTAAGGTCCACAGTCGGAAACTTCCCAGTAAATTTTGACCTGGCACTTTGAAATTACCTTGTGGCTATTTGAAAAGAGAATTTTGGGTTTGCTTTTCATGACTTTTCCTTTGGTTATTTTTTATTTTCTGGAGTCCATTTGGTGTAGCACATGTCTGCACATTTGCAAGGCAGACACCAATGTACTTAGTAAACTAAAAAGCAAAAGAAAGGGACCAGGTTGCACTGTAACATTGACAAACTGCATGTCTTTCAACACACTCACAGGGAGGAAGCATTTGCTAATGTCAGGATATCTTTTTAAGATAGTATGTAATTTTAAAATTGACAATTTGAGGACAAACAGTGAATACAAATACACCTAGTTCAGAAAACAAAACTACAATGACCTAATGGGGTTGCAGAGCCTCTTGACAAAAAGAGCTGTGGCAGGACTTACCAGCTCTGGAAAGAAACCAATTCAAAAATGACTGCTTGAGCATTTTGGCAAAGGAGAGAAACGGTTGAAAACAAGCCTATATTCAAAAAATGTTAAAGGACTTTTCAGTTTCCAGGAATGACAATTAAATTAAGCCATGGAGGACTATCTTCTGCCTTTAATAAACTCATTCAGAGTTAATTGTGACAGGACTGTTTGGTTTTGTGGTATAATTCTGACTGAAGTGTTGAATAAGGACAGCTGGAAAAAAGCCTGCTTTTCATCTTGACATCATTTTTTCTAGCTAATATTTCCTTCCATGTTTTTTATAGAAATGGGATGTGTGTTTCAATTTGGCTATCTATTTTGCTAGCAGCAGCTTTTTATGAATATAATACAATGTCAGGCATTTCACACTGAATGTGCTTTGCATATGTTATGCCCTTGAATTTAGGTTCCCATCCTTCCCCTAAGAAGTAAAAGAAAAACTCCACACAACCCACCTCTTGTTCTGAAAAACTCTTTTCAGGAAACTTGAAAGGCTTTTAATTCTGCATGGGCTCTTTCCTCCCCCCTTTCTTTTATTTCTTCTTTCATAGCCATCAATGCCACAGTGCTCCAATAAGTATTTCTAAAAATAAAATCTGCAAATTACAGGCTTTGGTTTACCACAGTGTTGCAAACTGTCATTAACAAACAGCCTTCAAAATGCACTGGCTCTGCAAGCCATGAGGTAGTTTGAGTCCATAGAAGTATTTTGTTCCCTTCCAGCAATCCCAGTCAACATACATTTTAACTAGTTGTGGTTTTTTGTTTGTTTGTTTGGTTTTTATACTTACTTGTTGCTTGAAGGCGCTGAGTTTTTGTCTGCAATAAATTGATGTCATATCTATGACTCCAATCATTTTCCAAAGTGCATATGATTTAGAGGATTAATAATCCTCAGGACACACCCTTATTACAACTTCAGTGATGTTTTTCTCCCCTTGCCCCACACTATTAAATCCATGATGGGGTGATGCAAAACTGGGAAAGAGATCAGAAATGTGCTTTTCTGTGTGCCCTCATTTTCCCTGTATATGATTCATATGGAAATTATCTGTATGCTACTTTTCAAGGATTTTGTATAAAGTTGACTGACTTAACTAATTCTGCGTGTTCACCTAAAGGCATGGTTATGTTGGAAAAGGTAGTATTGGTGATTTCCAGCTAAAAATGACTTTGCCAAATTGCTCTTGGAGTTAAGACCACCTGGTCCTCTTTGGCAGGCAATCTGGAGAACTAGTCAAGTGCCAGACTATGATTGGAAGAGTTTCAGAGTAGCTGTAGGAGCCATCCATAGAGGCGTTTTGAATTCAAGAATATTCCCAAGATTTAAACACCTATGTTCACACCCTCTTTTATATATAGCTCACACAGACCTAGAGATCTTGTTGCTTTCCTATCCCATCTTATCTACCCACCACCTTCCAAGGACTATCAGAACCTTTTTTCTTAAAAAGGGCAGATGATGTGAGGGCAGATGATTAAACACTGCTGACATTGATTGTACTGACCAGCAAAATTGGGCACGATATTGAAAATCCTGCCTTGAGGACTATTATTCTCTACTTGCAATAAGTCCTGTGGCTTGTGTACCTAACCTGTCTTAGTATAAAATTTGTATGTTGTCTTTTTTACTTCATTTTCTTTGTCAAATTTTGCACTTTGGCAGCTGTAGTCATTCTTCTAGAGGTGCCCCTGACTGGAACAGAGGAAAATACAAAGAGAGAGCAAGATTGCAATTCGTATTAACTAAACTGTGAAGAAATTAGGCATTTAATATGGGACATAGATACCGAAGTTGAAAATCTAGATCCCTCAACCATCTATTTGGTCACTGCACATTCCATGTGCCAGCATGGGAGGATGAGGGCGCATGTATATGCTTTGTTTTTTGTCTTTTTTTTTCTAATAACCATCTGTTTTGTCAAAAATATAGGGCTTTCCAAGGTTTATGAGCCAGTGCCCCATCCCAGGTGACTGCCTGACTCCTAAACACTGTCCTTCCCTGGAAAAGTGCAGTATGTGTATAGTGCATACAAGGACTAATACCTTCAGTAGCATCCATTACTGACATACCTCGTCATGCAAGTCTGGTGCTTGTTTGTCTTCCTCAGACTGGATTCAAACTGATCAAGGAAGGGGTGGGAATTAAGCTAAAGACCCTTGTATAAAGCCATGAATTTAACCAGTTACCTATAGAATGCATTCTATAGCTGATTTCCATTTCTTTTTCTACCATATTTGGCAAAAAAGGTTGTGACCCTTATAGCTGTCTCCTTAGCTTTTTGGTTAGTTTGTTTTCTAAATGAAAGGCCTTAAAAATGCTTATTTTCAGGAAGAACTCTGGAGCTGTGAGTCCTGAATAAATGCACATGTATCATTATAATGATATGAAGTACTTTTTATTTTGATAAAAGCGGGGTTTAAAAACTAGTCCTTCTTCTAACATTTTCCATAGGCATTACTCAGTCAGCTGGTGAGACTCGCTCTGTATTAGAGTAAATGTGGGTGTCTAACACAAGACAATTGAATCCACTATCTGGAAAGGCTGCTTCAACATTCAGTATTTTGGTGTTGAAGTTCCTCTGTAGATCTAGGCTATATTCCTAATTGGTCAGAGACTGTAGAAAATAAAATGCAAATAGGGATCAGTTTGAAAAAAAAAAACAAACTAAAATTTAGGGGGTTTTTAAGTAACTTTTGTTGAATCACAAAATTAGGATTTAATTATTAGCTATTATTTATTGGATTCTTATGAATGCTTACTAGTAACAAAGTTGAGGAGGCTTCTACAGATCATTGATGACAACTTTTTGACACAGATGGTGGAGGAGACAACGAGGAGAGGCATGCTGCTGGACCTTGTCCTAACAAACCAAGAACTTGTTGGAGACATCATGGTTGGGGGCAGCCTTGGCTGCAGCGACCATGAGATGGTAGAGTTTAGGATCCTACGTGGAGGAAGCAGGACATATGTAGACTAAAACCGTGAATTTCAGCAGGGAGAACTTTGACCTCTTAAAGATCCTACTTTGAATAATACCATGGGATAGGGCTCTAGAAGTTATGGGTGTCCGAGAGAGCTGGAACATCAGTTCCTTCAAGCTCAAAACTGATGCATCCCTATGAGGAAGAAATCAAGTAAAGGAAGTAAGAGGCCAGCATGGATGAGTAAGGACCCCCTGTCAAAACTCAGGTGGAAGAAGGATGTTTATGTAATGTGGAAAAAAGGGCTGACCACCATTAGGAGACTGTTAGAATATGGAGGGATGTGGTGCAGAAGGTCAGTCTCCACTTGGAAGAAAATCTTGCCAGGGTTGTCAAGGACTAGAAGAAGGTCTTCTTCAAGTACATCGGCAGCAAAAGTAATGCTAAAGAAAATGTAGGTCTGCTGATGAATGAGGCAGGTGCACTGGTGACAAAAGGTACAGAGAAGATAGAGTGACTGAATGCCGCCTTCTCTTCTGTCTTTACTGCTAAGACTGGCCCTCAGATATTCCAAACCTTAGAGACAGGAGAGGAAGTCTGGCAAAAGAAAGACTTTCCCTTGGTTGGGGAGGATCAGGTTTAGACAAACTGGGCGTCCACAAATCCATGGGTCCCAATGGGATGCACCCACAAGTGCTGAGAGAGCTGGCAGATACTATTTCTAAGCTGCTCTCCATCATCTTTGAAAGGTCCTGGAGAACATGAGACATGCCTGAGGCCTGGAAGAAAGCCAGCATTGCTTCAGTCTTCAAAAAGAGCAAGAAGGACAACCCAGAAAACTACAGACCAGTCAGCCTCACCTCCATCCCTGGAAAGGTGATGAACAACTTATTCTGGACATAATCTCGGAGCATGTAAAGGAAAATAAGGTTATCAGGAGTAGTCAGCATGGGTTCATCAAAGGGAAATCATGTTTTGCCAACCAGATAGCTTTCTATGATGGTATGACTGGCTGGGTAGATGAAGGAAGAACAGTGGATGTTGTCTACCTTGACTTCAGCAAGGCTTCTGACACCATCTTTCACATCATCCTCATAGGCAAGCTCAGGAAGTGTGGGCTGGATGAATGCATGGTGAGATGGATCATGAACTGGCTGGATGGCAGAGCTCAGAGCATTGTGATCAATGGTGCAGAGTCCGTTTAGTGGAGTTCCCCAGGAGTCAGTGCTAGGTCCAGTCCTCTTCAACCTGTTCATCCGTTACCTGGATGAAGAGACTGAGTGCACCTTCAGCAAGTTTGCTGATGATACAAAACTGAGAGGAAAGGTTGACACACCAGAAGGCTGCACTTCAATTCAGCAAGACCTGGACAGGCTGGAGGACTGGGCAGAGAAGAGCCTAATGAAATTCAACAAGGGCAAGTGTAGGGTTCTACACCTAGGGAGGAACAACCCCACGCACCAGTACAGGTTAGGGATGGACCTGCTGGAAAGCAGCACTGCAGAGAAGGCCTTTGGAGTTCTGGTCAACAACACATTGACCATGAGTCAACAATGTTCTCTTGTGGCCAAGAAGGCCAATGCTATCCTGGGGTGCATTAAGAAAAGTGTGACCAGCAGGTTAAGGGAGATTACCCTCCCCCTCTACTCTGCCCTGGTGAGGCCACACCTGGAATACTGCATCCAGTTCTGGGCTCCCCAGTTTAAGAAGGACAAGGAATTACTGGAGGGAGTCCAGCAGAGAGCTACAAAGGTGATTAGGGGTCTGGAGCATCTTTCTTATGAGGAGAGACTAAAAGAGCTGGGTCTATTCAGCCTGGAGAAGAGAAGGCTGAGAGGGGATCTCATCAATGTTTATAAATATCTCAAGGGGGGATGTCACGAGGATGGGACCAGATTCTTTTCAGTGGTGTCCAATGGTAGGACTAGGGGCAACGGACACAGAATGAAACAGACACAGCACTGGAACAGGCTGCCCAGCGAGGTTGTGGAGTCTCCTTCTCTGGAGACAGTGAAAACCTGCCTGGATGCATTCCTGTGCAACCTGCTCATGGTGAACCTGCTTTAGTGTGTGGGTTGTACTAGATGATCTCCAGATGTCCTTTCCAATCCCAGCCATTCTGTGATTCTGTGATGAAATGTTGTAGTATACCAAATATTAGACAAACTATTTCCCTTGAGAGTTTTTCAAGGAGCCTTATTCCAAGAGGATGCTGTGAAATATACCTTTTTACTTTATCAGTGTGATATTCTACAACCTCTCAAATGTATTTCTTTAGAAATAGCATGTAATGATGAATGACTGGAAAAACAAAACATTTATTCATGTTGCTTCTTGAATTTGTTGTAATCCAGAAAAAAACCCGTGGCATTTATTTGGAGTGTCCACATCAGTAGTCAGTGGGACTACTAGCTCTGTAATGCTTAATCAAATTTCAAAATTTGACTTAAGAACACATGGAGCTTTTTTATTAGACTGTTTATTAATACTGTATTCTGATTGTAATGTTTTTGCTTGTTTGTGTAGACATAGATTCTTATCTAGTTGCACATTTGCATACACTTGCATATAGATAATAAGTAGCCATATGGGTTTGTACTGAAGTAATAAAATTGATAGAGGTAGAACAATCATACTCTCTGAAAGTAATGATGAAGTGATTTAATTAACTATGTTTCAGTAGTAAACATCTAGATAAAACAGATACTTCCTAATTCTGTGATCTGAACACCAACCTGTTTAAGTTATAATGGGTATTATAGTATAGGATGCAGTTCAGTTTAAATTAGCATCTCTTAACATAACACTTTTTTCCCAGTGAATCAATAAATTGGATACTTACTTCTCTTTACCATGAATGATTCTTACAAATTGTAGGAAAATTGACAGTATGAAATAATTAGCAAACTTCAAAAACTACACTTTTATAAGAAAGATGACTTGAACACATTTCTGATTAGACTACAAAGATGTCTAAATGTTGGTGACTGGTTTTACATTAATTTGAGAATGTGAACAAAGTAATTTGATGCATCTAATGTATAAAAAAAATACTTAGCCTTCAAAATTAAAATTTAAGAATAGGTCACTACAGTAAATTCAATATGGTAGTTGGAAAAATTAGAAATTATGAAGCTTCAGATATATATTTGATTGTTTTAGAGTATAAGATGCAATTCACTGAACCTGAAAAAGTGTTCTCAAGATATTTTACTTTTAAGAAGGCATCACCAAATTCTCAACAAGTATTCTTTAAATTTTATCTGAATTATGAGTAGATAATATATTTGTCAGTTCTAGGTATTAATTGTATATATAAAGACAAACAAGAAAGTATTGCCTATAACTCTGGTGCGGAGGCATTGTAGCACAATATCTGTAATTACCTCTGTCTTAATGAAAAATCAGTGCAGCATATTTGACTTTAAATTTTTTATTTCAGAATGTTTCCCTTTATGATTTTTGCATTAAATTCTCAAAGAGTTGGAATGAAGTCTTAAGATTTTTCTTGAGTGAGAGAAAAGACTTTGTAAGCACAGAATGTTTTTCTACTCTCCCATGTGTGTAGCGGCTGAAGCACATCTGGAGCTGCAATACTGTAGATAGGTGAATCAGAGAAGTATAAAAATGAAACAGGAAGAAAACCCAAATGCTTCATGTTTTGCTGGGCTTGAGTAAGTACAGCACCTTCTTTTCACCATCCACTTGAGGGAAGTTGTAAACTCCCTGTCAGTGGTTCGTGGTGCAAGGCACCTCTTGTGCTAGCAAGTCACAGTAGCGATGTTGGTTGTGATATCCCCATCACCCCTCATCACCGTTGTAACCACTGGAATTCTGTGAGCAGCTGAACACATTTCTCATTCCTCCCTCCTCAGCTGTCCTAGTCTTAAAAATAAACACATTTTTGAAAAATCAGCATGAAGCCTCTGTAAGACTCTAAAGCTCAGTCCTGGTCTGTTTTCCAAGAGCTAGGAAGTCATTCATTTCACACCAGCACAGAAGGACTCCTTGCAGCAGGGCATTCAGAAGCATGTAGAAATCAAGTTTGGGCTGCTTTGCCATTTCTGCTCCTGCCAAGCACAACATGCAAAGGAGAGTGGACTTCAGCAGGGCTTCCTGACAAGCAGGCTTCTGAAGGCTGCACCCCTGGCACTGAAATTAAGGATGAGGTTTCTCTTCCTTCATGTAGTGAGGCATCCGTCTATGAGTGAGAAGGCTTCTTTGCCATCCCTGACAGAACAGACATCCAGAATAGACACGATATGTGGGTTTTTTCTTTTTTTCATTTTTTGTTTTACTTCTACACTCTTACTACTACATCTGTAAACATTTAGGTTTCCACATTTGAAACATCAGTTTACGCTTACCATGATATGTGTTGGAAATATAGAGGCACAGATTAATGTTTGCTATATTTCTATGCTGAAAAGTTTGAAAGTAAAGTTGCATTTTCAAAGTGGAGAGGAGAGGGACTGCTAAAGTCCTATGTTATTGCAGATTACTGACTACTTTTATTTATTATTTGCAATAATATTTCTCTTTCTTTAATCAGATTTTTATCAGTTCTGTTGTCCTTTGCTTGTTCTTATCTCCCTTGTGTTCTCTGCCATTCTGTTGCCTTTTGTTTCCATTCATAAGGAAATTATTGGGTATTTTGAAGTTGTGAGCTCCTCTCTCTTAGATGCCTGGTCTTCAAAAAGGATTGTGACAGCACTGGGTATGAAAGCAGAGTCCTGACACATTCTTCACAAAATGTATTGGAAATCAGACGTGGCATGCTAGACCTGGTGAAAATTTCAAAGCTTTTTAAGTCTTGCCTGTGGAAGAAAATCGTGTAGTATCTGCTCACTTGAAGTATACATTAATGTAAATGAAGATTAAAAAGCACACCTGAAAACTACAGTGTTTAAATATGTAATTGTGTGTTCACTACTGAGTCAGAATTGTTCATGAAGATTTTCCAGCAAATGTATATGTTTGAGTTTATCTGAAATACTGTGTGGTCATGGTCATCAAAATATGGTTGATCTTAATTTTCATTATGGTTATACCTGCTTGTCTCAACAACTTGAGAATTCATGAATGGCTTACTGGTCCATGTATTCATTCATAGCTACCTCATGTGCCCATGGAGGACCACTTCACTTTGTCCAAGTCTGAAATTAACTCAGTTCTTTTTCTGCCTTTCTCTCTCCTGCTGTAATGCATCTCTGGACAACAGGTGAGCCAGGCACTTTTATAGGCAAATAGACGTCAAGGCCAGCTAAATCCCTTCAAAAGCAATGGGAATTTTTTTGCAAGGGCTTAGGTTGAGTCCTAAAAGTGTAACTGGATGCATCCATATACATTAACACATTATTTACTGTATTTGAATTATATACGTTTACCCAATGGTTTATGTAGTGATGTGCAAAAAGTTACAGTGATGTGAATTTCTGAAAATACAGACATATTCCTTTCTTGATCACTGACATTCATTCTCTGGACTGCCATTTTGGGCTGGAGAAGTGTTTCTGCGAACCAGTAAATACCTAGAAAAAAAATTATGTTACACTAAAATAAAAACTCTTGGTAGTCTTTTCACGGTATTTCCTACTTCTGATATATCAAAGAATATAAAATTATATGCAGTTGTAAAAGCTCATAGATTTAATTTTCTAGAACTGATAGCTTTAACAGCATAGTACATATCAGTCCAATTTTAACAAAGGCTGCTTACTGTAATTACAGAAATAAATTTATCAGTGATACTTGATTAGTCCTTCCAAGGAGAACAATGTTGTAGTAATAATTATCTTTTTTTTCCTCCAATTAATTTTTGTCTGACCTTTAAAATTCCGTTTATGAGACACAGAACTGGTCAAGGTGAATAATATTTACAATGCAATGCATCCTCATGCACTTTACTGCTCACCTGACAGGAGAGAAATATCCAGCACTCTTATTTTGGTTTCAATATTTCATTTTAAAACAAAATACTTAGAAATCATCAGTGATATCTTCAGATGGTCTATATACTCTTCTGTATTTCAGGTTTGTTTGTTTGTTTGTTTTTTTGTTTTGTGTGTGTGTGTTTTTTTTTTTTTTTTTTTTTTTTCCCTGCAGAGTGGCAGAAATACTACTTTCAGAGCAAAAGACAGTTGAAATAAGGCAAGAGGTTACCTTGTTTCTTCTTCATTTTCTTTGCAGTTGCTTCAAACTTTTAGATAACAGTTGCTAGGATCGCACTGTGGGACATGTGGATCTTCACAGTGTTACATTTGGATGCTAGGTCCAGGTAGTGGTTCTTAAGTCATCCATAAGATATCCAGGCATCTTCAAGATCATATAGCTCATTCCTAACACCTCAGATCCATGTACATCAGAAGAGCTTTTAAAATCTTGGATACATTTAAACTTTTTGTAGTAGTTTTTCACTGCTGATTTTTCCTTTGTATTGAGAGACTGAGGGAAGACCTCATGGGGCTACAGCTTCCTCACAAGGGGAGGAGGAGGAGGGGCAGGCACTGATCTCTTCTCTTTGGTGATCAATGATAGAACCCAAGGGAATGGCAGGAAGATGTGCCAGGGGAGGTTTAGGTTGGACATTAGGAAAAGGTTCTTCTCCCAGAGGGTGGTGGAGCACTGGAACAGGCTCGGAGGTGTCACAGCCCCAAGGCTGGCAGTGTTCAAGAAGAGACTGGACAACACCCTCAGACACATGGTGTGAACTGTGGGTTTGTCCTGTGCAGGGACAGGAGTTAGACTCAGTGATCCTGGTGGGTCCCTTCCAACTCAGGACATTCTATGTTTCTATAGTTCTATGATTCTATGAGAATGGTCGGTGTACTGAAGAACTGAAGTGGTGCTCCTGGTGAGGCATCCTTAAACTAGAAACTGCTGGTGGTAGAAATCTTGCAAGAAGCAGATTGTCAAGTGTTATCTTGTATAATGTTTCAGATCCTAGATAAGTTTAGAAGTTCAGGGCAAGCATGTTTCTATAGCATTGTATTCCTATGGAAGCATATTTATTTATGGTTACCTGGATAAAAGAAGAAAATAAGAAATATAGCAACGTGGGACTAAAATGAGGATGCTGTGTCATGACAGTTCTCAGAGTAGCTGCACTTGCTTCGTGTTTATTCAGATCTTTAGAATTTTTCATCAGAAATTAAAAGGTATTGATATTAGTACAAACATCCCAATCCCACAAATTCTGTCTCTATGCTGCCATCATCAACATGTCAGTGTTGGAAGAGCCTCATCCACAGTAACCTACAATACAGCTTTTATGAGCTAAGCAAATGCTGTGTACTTGTCAGTGAAGGAGGCACACTGTGGCTACTGCTTCTAGTAGTAGTTTGAGTTTTTAGACACAAAATGCTTCTCCACTTAGATCACTGGGGACCCCCTTCTGAGTTCTGGACCTTGTGCACAGATAGAAGGACGGGTGTTCTTTGTGAACAAATGAATGGACATTGTAGATACTTCTTGTGACTACAGTCTAAATTTTCATGTGCCTACATGGTTTCACAGAAGTTATATATAAATATATAGGTCTGCGTATACTCGTATATGTGCATATATTAATATAAACATCATAGAAGCCCCTTTTCCTTTCCCTTTCACCTTTCCCCTTTCCTCTTTTTTTTTTTCTTCTGTCATTGTATAGTTGTGCTGCTTTCAAAATCTGCAAAGGGCTTTGAAAACAAGAATAGCAATTATTGTCTCTGCTATGATCCAATTTAGCTGTTTTGTCCACTACAGCTGCTGAGGGAGTTATGCTCAGATTTTGTTTGAAGAATTCAAATACTTCATAGTCTTTGGTAAACATTACTTCATTCAGTGCTCTGTAACACATATTTATAGGATCCCTTAGAAATTAATTACAAAAACAAGTAACCTCAAACTGTGTTAGTCTCTTTTCATTACAAACAAAGGAAAACCAGGTATCTATCTTCTGCTTCCTTTTCAGTTAGAAGTGGTCAATTATTTTTTAAAGTTTGCACTTTTTTTTTTTTTTTTTGCATTTGTTGTTTAATGCGTGCTTCTGTTTCAACCAGTTCGGCTAATACATACAACAACAAAGATAAACATGTCAGTTATACCTACAACAATTCTAGTCTTATTTGTTTGGAAAGTGGGAGCAAAAAATGAAGGCTTCCTTGTGATGTAGCAGAGCTCTGTGACCTTCATATTTGTGCTAGAAAAGAAGTTTTTTTAAAGTACTGCAATGTTTTAGATACTCAAGGGGTTGTCCTTTTCTTTCCTTTTCTTTTCTCTTTTCTTTTCTTTTCTTTTCTTTTCTTTTCTTTTCTTTTCTTTTCTTTTCTTTTCTTTTCTTTTCTTTTCTTTTCTTTTCTTTTCTTTTCTTTTCTTTTCTTTTCTTTTCTTTTCTTTTCTTTTCTTTTCTCTTTTCTCTTTTCTTTTCTTTTCTTTTCTTTTCTTTTCTTTTCTTTTCTTTTCTTTTCTTTTCTTTTCTTTTCTTTTCTTTTCTTTTCTTTTCTTTTCTTTTCTTTTCTTTTCTTTTCTTTTCTTTTCTTTTCTTTTCTTTTCTTTTTTCTTTTCTTTTCTTTTCTCGTCTTGTCTTTTGTCTTTCCTTTCCTTTCCTTTCCTTTCCTTTCCTTTCCTTTCCTTTCCTTTCCTTTCCTTTCCTTTCCTTTCCTTTCCTTTCCTTTCCTTTCCTTTCCTTTCCTTTCCTTTCCTTTCCTTTCCTTTCCTTTCCTTTCCTTTCCTTTCCTTTCCTTTCCTTTCCTTCCCTTCCCTTCCCTTCCCTTCCCTTCCCTTCCCTTCCCTTCCCTTCCCTTCCCTTCCCTTCCCTTCCCTTCCCTTCCCTTCCCTTCCCTTCCCTTCCCTTCCCTTCCCTTCCCCTCCCTTCCCTTCCCTTCCCTTCAAGTCTTCCAACTGACACTTGTCCATTTCATATCAAAGATGTTGGTGGATGGCCTAGTTTTTCAATTCACTCAAGGACAAAAAAATTTTTCATGAGATAAAATTCTGACCTCAGGGTATAAATAAAAATATCACAGTATCACAGTATCACAGTATGTTCGGGATTGGAAGGGACCTCAAAAGATCATCTAGTCCAATCCCCCTGCTGGAGCAGGAACGCCTAGGTGAGGTCGCACAGGAATGTGTCCAGGCGGGCCTTGAATGTCTCCAGGGAAGGAGACTCCACAACCCCCCTGGGCAGCCTGTTCCAGTGCTCTGTTACCCTCACTGAGAAGAAGTTCTTTCTCAAATTTAAGTGGAACCTCTTGTGTTCCAGCTTGATCCCATTGCCCCTTGTCCTATCATTGTTTGCCACTGAGAAGAGCCTGACTCCATCCTTGTGGCACTCCCCCTTTATATATTTATAAACATTAATAAGGTCACCCCTCAGTCTCCTCTTCTCCAAACTAAAGAGCCCCAGCTCCCTCAGCCTTTCTTCATAAGGGAGATGCTCCACTCCCTTAATCATCTTTGTTGCCCTACGCTGGACCCTCTCCAGCAGTTCCCTGTCCTTCTTGAACTGAGGGGCCCAGAACTGGACACAATATTCCA
The DNA here is from genome assembly GCF_037038585.1 of Patagioenas fasciata. Lineage (NCBI taxonomy): Eukaryota > Metazoa > Chordata > Aves > Columbiformes > Columbidae > Patagioenas > Patagioenas fasciata. The sequence continues at coordinate 120,075,261 of NC_092520.1, read as the reverse complement.
GATGGGGTCTCACCAGGGCAGAGTAGAGGGGAAGGAGAACCTCTCTCGATCTACTGACCACTCCCCTTGTAATACACCCAAGGATGCCATTGGCCTTCCTGGCCACAAGGGCACAGTGCTGGCTCATGGTCATCCTGTTGTCCACCAGGACCCCCAGGTCCCTTTCCCCTACACTGCTCTCTAATAGGTCATTCCCCAACCTATACTGGAACCTGTGGTTGTTCCTGCCCAGATGCAGGACTCTACACTTTCCCTTGTTAAATTCCATCAGGTTATCCCCCGCCCAACTCTCCAGCCTGTCCAGGTCCCGCTGGATGGCAGCACAGCCTTCTGGCGTGTCAGCCACTCCTCCCAGCTTAGTGTCATCAGCAAACTTGCTGATGGTACACTCAATTCCCTCGTCTAAATCATTAATGAATATATTGAATAATATTGGCCCCAGTACTGACCCCTGAGGCAGTCCACTAGATACTGGCCTCCAACTGGACTCCGCACCATTGACCACCACTCTCTGGCTTCTCTCTTTAAGCCAGTTTGCAACCCACCTCACTACTCTATTGTCTAGACCACACCTCCTCAATTTAGCTGTGAGGATGCTGTGAGGGACTGTGTCAAAGGCTTTACTGAATCAAGGTAGACCACGTCCGCCGCTCTGCCATCATCCATCCACCTTGTTACATTCTCATAAAAGGTTATGAGGTTGGTCAAGCATGACTTACCCTTGGTAAAGCCATGCTGACTGCCCCTAATGACCCTCTTATCCCTGATGTGCCTTGAGATGGCACCAAGGATAAGTTGTTCCATTACTTTCCCAGGGACAGAGGTGAGGCTGACCGGTCTATAATTACCCGGGTCCTCCTTCTTGCCCTTTTTAAAGACTGGAGTGACATTTGCTTTCCTCCAATCCTCGGGCACCTCTCCCGTTTCCCAAGACTTGGCAAAAATGATGGATAGCGGTCTAGCAATGACTTCAGCCAGCTCCCTCAGCACCCGCGGATGCATCCCATCTGGACCCATGGATTTATGGACGTCCAGACTACTTAATTGTTCCCTAACCCAGTCCTCATCGACTAAAGCAAACTCCCTAAGGGTCATATTTCCCACTGTTCAATGTTGCAGCGGTAGACCATCTTATTAGACAAAAGTTCTTCCACTTTCCTTTAGCTAAATTGGTAGAAGGTTAAATCTGTGCAAGTTTAGAATGACCTTGAAAAAAACATGTCTGTATATCAAGTGCTCGACAATCAATTGGATACTGTAGTCATTATGTAGGTTACCTTGAATGTAGCAGAAAATGCTACCATGAAGTTTCCCCGGAAGGATAAAATAGTAAAATGGCTGAAAATGCTCAAAACACAGTCAAAGGAAATGGCTTATTTGGAATGTGGAGATGACCAAACCAATTACCACTGTGTGAAATCCAGATGCAGCAAAGCTTAAAGGTTATTCTAATTGGTTATTAAAGAAACAATATGAATGCCTGCATAGCTCCAGTATCCAGAGCTGTTAAGACATATTTTTCTGTTGACACATATTTTATTGTCTCAAAATTATGCAGCATATTTGCACCTCTCCCAGAATATACTTACAGGGAAAATGAAATCCCAAGAAATAGAAGAAAAAGAAAAAACAAAAGCAACTTATCTTCATAAATTTAAGTGTGTCAAAGTATTTCACTAAATCTATGCACCAAATCAAATTGGTCTTCTGTATAATCCTGTTTTTTTCCTCTCATTAAGAAAACTGTATGCATTCTAATCAGTTATGGGCCTGATTCCTCCCCAAAGGTCACAACTGTAGATGTCAAATTCTGAGAAATGCATCTTATACTCCCTGGATATTAAAGAGAGGAAAAAAAAAAAAAAAAGAGATGCTTCTAGAGTGTAAATTGTTTAAAGAACATGGTTTTCTCCGAGGTAGCCTAGGGTGAGCAGCTGGCACGTGGGCAGCTACTTTGTAAACAGCTAATGTTGCATAAGATGAATCCTACCTGAGATATTTACCTTTAGAGAGGCTTCTAACTCTTACTTCTGCTTTAGATCTTTAATTCACTGTATTTTGACAGTATTTCAATACCTTTTTTCTTTCATAACTTTCCTCAGCCTTGATTTCTTTGTCCTTTCTCACTCACCCCCTCTGTCCCTGCTATCTGTTTTTAGTTGGCTACTATCTGGGGGCAGAAGTGACCTCTTCTGCATTTTCATACCCACCAACCTAAATTGTTGTTGCTGTGGGCATCTGGGCCACTGTCAGCCACAGGAGAAGAGGAGCAGCAGGCTATTTGGTAAAGTCAGAGGGCATGATAGATCTGGTGTGATAAGCTGAGAAGTAATCTACGCAATGCATACCTTTGCACTCCCTTTTTTGGATTCTCTTACCAACAAACTATGTACTGTTTTGGTGTTTGCCTATTTGTGTAGAGACAGAGGTCAAGTCAGATGCTCTGGTGGAGTATTTTTGAAGATGTCAGTTTGGAGTAGAGTCTGATTCATGGAGCATCTTTTAAATGTCTGAACTTACATGGCAATGTGTATGCCTTGATGAGATGTTAATTTGCCTGAGGTAACATTCGGTCCCACTTTCACAAGAGTTTTATTTGGAGGGAATTTTAAACTTTTCTCAGTGTGGTTACATACTGATTGTGGCTTTTTACTATCATCTGTGATTAACTGCTACTCCAATTGTGAACGTGCATTGAACTGCAATCACAAACATCTTTCTTCTTTGTCGAGATGTGAAGGGAGGTTGTTGCTCAAGAAGCTTTCCAGTGGGCAGTTAATAGCTTATCGGCTATCAGCGAGACATCAAATATACTGTTCCGGCATAAAATTATTTGCTGAGGAGAATTTTTAGATTGTCCTTTAAAGGCACATCTCTCCCCTGGAGGTATTCAGATGTATAACATTTTCTAGTCTGAATCTAAATCAGCCAACTACTTACCTTTGTCAGAGATTGACAAGATCTTCTAAGTGCTGTCTAAAAATATTTCTGCACTGCAAAGGAATTTTGATCACCTGTCCTAGTGTTTGGTTTACCTTTATACCTAGAAGCCCTAAGGATTATATATTTTGTCACTGCTACATGGAAATTATTAAATTACTTATCCGGTACCACAATATCAAAATTACCTCGTGATTTTATAGTTTTGGGAGGGAAGGGGAAGTCCGCTCTGGAGACTATTAGTTGTTCTTATGGAAGTGAGTTGTTGTGTTCTAAGAGACTTTTTTCCAAAAATTGGCTAGCGATGATTTGATAGGCTTCAGCTATTCAAGGTGATTGGTGGACAGATATGAAGACACAGTAGAACCTGCCATTCAGCATAGTTCTGTACTAACTGTTCAATTAGAAACTTCCCTTTTGTTAGCAAGTCTTTAATATAGCAACATCATCTATGACAGCAAACACTTCTCCTGGCTTACTTCACCAACCTTTTTCTGTGTCTTTTATCAAATACCTAGATGTGAAATGCAAGTCCTTGTGTTGCATTACAATACCATTGATGCTTCACTTCTTATTTTGTACTCATTATGAGCTCTAAATTGGTCTACTCATGTATATAGGACTTATTGCAAATTAACAAAATGGGTTGTATCTCATCAGCTTCCTAATATATATGGCCGAATGAGGGTACTAATAATTTCTACAGTGAAATTTAAGCCACAAGCAAATACTGTTGCTTTATATATACTTTTAAAATTGTTTATTTTTCTAAGATTCCAAGCACTATCACCTCTGGGTATACTCTTCAATTTCCTTTAGTGAGGTATGTCCACTCACATTTGAGGTGTTCGAATTGACATTTACCATGTAGGTATTTACACCAATGAAAACTTTTGCATATGAAAATTGGTGCTTGGGTAGAGTAAGACCTTCTCTTTCAGCATCAACTGACACACGATAGCAGGATAACCAATGTGTATATATTTGCATGTCATTTTATATTCCTCATTTTGCTTTCCAGTTGTAGCAATATGGACTTTTATCTGAATGTGTCATGAAGATGTTTGCTTAATTTGTGACACATTGGTAATTTAGGTTTTGGAAGTACTTGGACACTCAATTGATATTCCTTGGAATACGCAAGTTAAATGCTGTGGATGCTATCAATAAATACAATGTCTAGGCAAAATAGCTCTAGAGTTTTTATCATTTTATATTTTAAATACATGTACATGGTTATATATTGCCATAGATATATAAAACATTACAGCTGCCGGATGTCCATTAATTTCTTAATACAACTATGACTTCCTGGTCCCAACCATTTATTGAACCATAAAGTGTATTGTATGAAATACCGTGTAATGAAAAACACTACAGATGATGACTGTATTTGTTAGAAGTACTAGATATTGCATTAAAATGAGTACTTCAAAATGTTAATCTCAGTCTGACTTGTGATCCTCACATGCTTGGATGTGAGATCATGTAAGAGGCTGAGATGTTGGATTAGCCTCCCCATGGAAATGTCTTGTATCTGCTCTCTTCCTAGAAGAGTGAAGGAGGAGTCAGCAGATATTATGTGTGATTTTTTCTTTTAACAGAATTTACGTTGCTTTAATAAAAAACAAAACAAAACAAAACAAAATAAAATAATAAAATAAAATAATAAAATAAAATAAAATAAAATAAAATAAAATAAAATAAAATAAAATAAAATAAAATAAAATAAAATAAAATAAAACAAAATAAATCTCAGTAGGAGCTTCAGTTTTTCTAGTGTCTTGAAGTGGGACTAATTTATATTGCAGGCTTTTCAGCTAATTGTGTTGTGATAAATTACCACACCTTTAATATAATAGTAGCTATTTGGTTGTACAGTAAATGTTAAATGCAAATCACCCACTGCTAATGTTTTCTAACTATGTTCCATCAGAAACTCTACTGAATTACAGCTATCAACCAATTAATAATTGCTAATGAAGGTTAAATTAAGGTTTGGAGAAGCATGTTTAAAAATCATTCTACCCGTACTATCTCCTCTGTGTTTCTTAGCTACACTATATAAAGGCTTAGAAAGTATTCTGTGAAGATGGAGGAAGTGGCTGAATACCAAAGTTAGCACAGTTTCACACCACTCTTCTACCCTCAGTTTTCCCATCTGTGAGATACCAGTAAACCACTGCTGTAAGTTCTGTACGTTAGACATGCTGTTTAAATGGCTGAGTAATCAAACATTGGAAAAGCTCCATAAATAAGGGAAAGACTTAATGTAATATGGGACTTACATAAGAAAGAATACTGATGGGATTTTTTATGTTATGCTATTAGTCTCTCTTTAGTCTATTTTAACTTTTTTAACTAACTTTCGGAAGCTGCTCTTGATTCACTGAGCTGTTTTTGTTTTCTGATTCTTACATGTATTGTATCTGTTGCCTTGGCTGGATACTCTCAGTCAAATTCTCATGCTTACATAAATAGATTACAAGGAGAGAAGGATCTTTAAATTATCCAGCTCACCTCAGGTATCACAGCGGTAACAGAAGCGATGCTTCTTCCAGTACCTAATTTAAGGAATTAATGTAGGACCTACTACTTCAAGCTCATATGATATAACCCTCATTGGGATTCTGAAAACAAGCTACTTCCCTTCACTGTGAGGTTCTCAAACGAACTCACCTGGAATACTTGTGGTATACAAAGCCACACTTTAACCCCCAGGAATAGAGACTGACTTGGTTAGTAGAGTAGATACTCATAAATTTTTAAAGGTAGCATTAAAAAGTGCATAAAATATTAGTGCCTGGGGTACTATAACTCTGCATCATCTTGTCTTACTTCCATCTGCATATACTTATTTTCACAGCAACTGGCTGTAAGGAAACATTCAGAGATATCTGCAGTGCTAAAAGCACAGCAATAGCCCAGGAGACTGCTCCCTTGAAACACAGAATTTTTTCTTATAAATATTAATCCATTGATAGTAAAAATTGCCAAAATATTTCCAGTCCAACAGCAGCTGTTTGGGGAATTTATTTTGTCTTCTAGCAGGCAAAATTAAAGAAATGCAGGATAATGTTGTTTATCTGCATATTTTTATATTGATTTTAATTATGCTTTAATACTATGACATTTAGAATAACCTTTACTAAATGTAATTTTTGACTTTTCTGAACAGCGGGTAGTGGCTTTATTGTTACTAATAACAAAACTATAATTTAGTCATTTCCTTTCCTTACTATGTTATTTGAGTATTTTCATTTCCTTCACATTACAAAAGATGTAGGCAAATACTATTTTAATGGATGGAGAAATGAGGGCTTCTGATTTATTTTCCCTCAATGAGATAGTCAGTATTAAACTTAGTTCTCAAATGGACTGTTTTAACTGTCTGGTATTGCATATTAATGCAATCAGTCCCCTGTTCTAACCAGGTAGTTTTAAGAGTAAAATAACCAAAATAATGTACATAATGCAAACTAAAGGGTTTTGTCTTATTTTTGTCATACTGTGAATAAACACTGTATTGCTACCCATCTAAATTTCCGGATAGCTGGTATAAGTCAGAACAAAATGTTAGCTATCCTCAAATTTGCTAGTGTGATTTTAAGTGGTTTTGGCATTCTCCATTTGGGTTCATCACATAGGATAAGCTGAGATGAAGTATGCATTTAGAGTGCACAATTCTCAAATCCCATTGAAACCCTTCTTTATAGTCTTTGTGGGAGAATATAGGTCGAAAAGCAATAAACCATTTTAAATACCTATATTTAGAAAGCATATGCTATTCTCCTGTGGAAGGTCTTGTTAATTCTTGATTATCTTCATGGGTTTTAGTACAGCTCTGAAAATATTGTCACCTGGCTGTATTCATGGCACCATGTATACCTTCAAATAGTAATGTCCAATCTACTGTCTTCCTTTCCTGTTCCCTGATCCCAAACACCAGATTCAGGATTTGATCTTCTGTGTAACTTCTGTATGCTCATATTTACCTTTTTGTTTACATATTTCTATATCTATATATTTATGTTATGGGGGCACCCCAAAAGTCAATTTTAGGTGCACAACAAGTTCCAAGACAGGCTTTATTCTAGCTGGAAAAGTGTAGCAAATAAAGCAACTAGAAACAGGGTTTATACAATTATTTAATACTCCAACAACATAAAATACAGGTTCAGATATCAGTTGAGGAGATTATTAGGGTACAACAGCATAAGAATAATGAGGATCCACAACATGCACACACACACAAGAAGCAAAACTAGAGGCCTCTCACTCCAGAGTACCCACAAGAAATAATCACTCGCCTGGGTTAGGCAAGGACTTACTCAAGGATATATCCAGTAAATAACCACTCACCACAGGAGGAGGTAAGGCACTCTCAGTCCCAGGAAGTCTCCTTAGATGGCATCCCAGTCTAAGGGGAGGGGTCCAGTTCACAGACCTGCTGCTCAGAGAAGAACACTCAAAGGGGGTCTTTGGTGGGGACCCCACTTTATAGCCCGGTCAGATCTGGCTGTGGGCATTACGACATGGTCCAGAAGCATCTCAGCTTCTCTGGGCACCTCCTTTGTTGAGGACCCTGTCAATTGACTTCACCTCCACCCCTCCTGCCCCCCCAGCTGGGTGGAGATGAAGTCACCCTGCCCCAGGGTAGGGGAGGATGTGAATAACAGCACCTTGGCATCACCCTATGTGTGTACATAGGGACAGGCACAGTGGGGCACAAAAGGTGCTGAGGAGCCATCAACTGCTCTATTCAAGGCTCCAGATCTCAGGGGGATGTGCAACTGCCACAATTTAAAATAATAGAGTAATAGAATACTTTACATTTGAAGAAACTCCAGAGATCTTCTAGTTCGACCCCATGTTCAACATGGGCAAGTCACATCAGGTTGGACAGGGCCATGTCCAGTCAGGTCTTTCCCAGTATTTGGCTACCATCAATGTATTTTCATTGTATCTGATAATAATTCCCCATATTCCAGCTTCAGTTCTTTGCCTCTTAACCTATTGCTGTGCACCACCAAGATGAATCTAGTTCTGTCTTCCGATCAGGTTAGTTGTAGATGGTGGAGAGGTCTCTTCCCAAATCTTCTCTTTTTAGGGCTGAAGAGACGCATCTGTCTCAACCTCCACCTGTATCTCATGTGCTCCAGTCTCTGACCATCTCAGAGACTTCTGCTGGATTTGTTCCAGTGTGCCAAATCTTTTCCTGCACTGGGGAACCCCAAACTGGACACAATTCTCCTTATGTGGCCCCACAAGAGCTGAATAGAGAGGAAGGAACATACCCTTGTGCTTTCTGGCTGTAGTCATACTAACACTATTACACTTGAAGTGACTACAGTTTAGTGGAAAAAATAATAAACTGGGGCATTTTTGGAGACACCATGATGGGTAACATCTATCTCAAATATTCATCATGTGTACACTCAAAAAACCTCACAACATTCCACACTACATTAGATACAGTTAAAATAATTTCATCTCACATTTGCAAGGTTGTGCCAGGAAATGAAAAACTGTGGAGAACATTTTCTCATCCAGTATGTTGTGGTCAAGTGATTTTGTTCCATGAAAGTACAGTGACTGACGTTAAATATTTTTATCAGATTTTCCAAAGCATACGCATAGGCTGTGTCATGGTCTTTCTCTTCATTGTCTGTTTAGAGTGATTTAAGAATGTATTTCTTTTATGCATTGAGCAAAAAGTTTGTTTCAGTGGGTTCTTTCAACTGCATTGAATTAAGTTCCATCTAGAAAAAAAAAATCTATAGATTGTGAATATAAAAAAGTAATTTCTTAATGTTTAAAGAGCTTTTAAGATTAAACAATGGCACAGATGCTTTCATCAAGCTACTTCTGTCCTCAGGGAGCATGCCAGTGTTCCAGTTGCAATAGCAGCTTTGGTCTCTACTGCAGTTCTACCTTGCACTAGCAGAACAGGAGAAGACCAGCTGTGCAAACACAATATTGAAGATAGTTTTACTTTCCGTGTTGGAATAGTCTACTGCTAGGCATTGCTTTTTTCATGGAGTTGTTGTCAAGGGTCAGTACTGGGACCAGTATTATTCAATATATTCATCAGTGACTTGGATGATGGAATAGAGTGCACTGTCAGCAAGTTTGCTGATGACACGAAGCTGGGAGGAGTGGCTGACACGCCAGAAGGCTGTGCTGCCATCCAGCGAGGCCTGGACAGGCTGGAGAGTTGGGTGGGGAAAAATTTAATGAAATAGAACAAGGGCAAATGTAGAGTCTTGCATCTGGGCAGGAACAACCCCAGGTTCCAGTATAAGTTGGGAAACGACCTGTTAGAGAGCAGTGTAAGGGAAAGGGACCTGGGGGTCCTGGTGGACAGCAGGATGACCATGAGCCAGCACTGTGCCCTTGTGGCCAAGAAGGCCAATGGCATCCTGGGGTGTATTAGAATGGGGGTGGTTAGTAGATCGAGAGAGGTTCTCCTTCCCCTCTACTCTGCCCTGGTGAGACCACACCTGGAATATTGTGTCCAGTTCTGGGCCCCTCAGTTCAAGAAGGACAAGGAACTGCTGGAGAGAGTCCAGTGCAGGGCAACAAAGATGATTAAGGAAGAGGAGCATCATCCTTATGAGGAAAGGCTGAGGGAGCTGGATCTCTTTAGTTTGGAGAAGAGGAGACTGAGGGGTGACCTCATTAATGTTTACAGATATATAAAGGGTGAGTATCACGAGGATGGAGCCAGGCTCTTCTTGGTGACAACTAATGGTAAGACAAGGGGTAATGGGTTCAAACTGGAACACAAGAGGTTCCATTTAAATTTGAGAAGAAACTTCTTCTCGGTGGGGGTGACAGAACACTGGAACAGGCTGCCCAGGGGGGTTGTGGAGTATTTTTTCTGGAGACATTCAGAACCTGCCTGGACACATTCCTATGTAGCGTTATTTAGGTGTTCCTGGTCCGGAGGGAAGATTGGACTAGGTGATCTTTTGAGGTTCCTTCCAATCCCTAACATTCTGTGATTCTGTGATTATTTTGAATTTTTCAGTATAGATTATTATATGAGCCTTTTCACCCTACAGATTACTCACAAACTATTTTCTGTGACTGTTCTTGATTTGTTATTCATGCTGGGATTGCTCAGCTAAGTCATATAGTTTTAGTTTGTCTCATAACTGGATGACTCCTAAACACACCAAAAGCTTCTAAGTTAGCAATATGGATAATTTTGCCTGAATACTAAGTGAAGTTTTGTATAAGCCTTCACAGCCACTTAATGCTTTCCCTGATCTTCCATAAATATGAGTACTCCTAGGAAACTGACTGCTGATCAAAAATTGTAGAAAAGTATATCTGTGCTTTCTCAAGAGTTGGATGCAGCCAAGAAGTGACTTGAGTGATGACTGCGTGGTAGCACAGTGGCTGGCTTGTCATCTGACCTGGAAGATGCAGCACACCAGAACAGTGTGGATGGGAGGAGAACACCACGTCTTCTTGTTAAATCTTTTCTGGGTCATCCTGAGGAGTGCTGAGCGTGATGCTTTCGTTATTGCATTCTTGCCTTACTTCTAAGGGGGAGTCCTATCCATTCAGTCTTCAGATCCTTAAGGCTCCTGTCAGTCTTAATACTGTATAGCTTGGGATATAGCGTACCTAATGATTATGCTATTCTGCTATTCTCTCCATAATTCTGTTAGTTTTGCTATACAATTTCAGTGAACTTACACTATTCAAAAGAGAGGTTTGGGTTTTTTTTTTTTATTATTTAAATGTTGAAAAATCCCATCTGTGAAGAGTGTCATTGATAATTCGTATGTATTATGTGTATTTTCTCTCACATATTACCATAGTCTACTTTGAAAGATATCTTGTAAATTATATTACCATATAAAATAGTATATGTCTATTATGATGGGCTCTTAGTTGTCATTTTGGCTTACTTCTAAGTACAGCTGTGCAAGAAAAAGAATGAAAAGCTGCATAGAAATGTCTCTGTGTCAAATGTAAATGTGTCTACTTTTGAACTTCATGAATTGATTTACAAATATGGGTGAGTGCATTCTGTAAATGAAAAAAAAAAAACCCAACCCAACATTTTTCACAGTTGTAGAGTATTTGCCCATAAGAGGTGAAATCTTTATACCAAGTTACAATCTAAGTTAACTCAAAAGGTGATTGGATCAAGATAACTGGCAAATCTCTTTCCAATATGTATTTCTTAAAATTAATTTAGGTAAGTTGAATTCTTGGCATCTTTTAGAATCAGAGGTGATTCTGACTGAAAAATTAATATGGTACGAAATTAGTATTAGTAGTAGTGTTGGTGAACTCTGGTTATTTAAAGCTTAGGTCCTTTTTTTTTCTTACTTATAATAGGTGTGCATGGTATCTTGATTAACTTAGAAGTAGAAGCATCTCCTGGTATCCAGCCGTGTTACTTAATCCATTTCATAAACTTTTAAAGTTCAGTTTTAAAAGTAGTGAAATGCTTTTCTCCTGTAAGTTCTACTGGTACTCTGGTTCAGCACCTTTTGTGGTGGTCAAGTTTGTGCGCACAGAAGCATTTTCATACCAGATGAACAATAAATAAATTTATCCAACATACGTTCCTGGCTGATGATTATGGATAACAGTTGAATCATGGAACTGCCTAGGGCTACAGCTATACAGTCAGGTACCCAAACAATCCCATAATTGCTGGAACATCTGCAAGAAAATACTAATGCATTTGCAAGTATATATATATATACACACACACATATATACTGTTCTTCTGGACAGTGGAATTGTATTACCCCAAGTAGTGGGATGAGTCTCAGTATTCAACTTAACAGATACAGTTAGAGATTAATCCATTTGCTCAACAATTGGACTAGATCTTGTAACTTTTATGTTTTTCAAAGCAAGATATTTGAAATTTTATCTGTTTTTCAGTGGTGTGTTTTACTGTCTGACTCTCTAAACATATTATTTGGCTTTCTATTACTTACATTTGTTGAAATTTACCTGTTTCGTCTGATGCTTTTTATGGTATTGTCCCTACCTAAGAAAAAATGCTATTTCAATTCTTTTTTTGACTGAACATACAAGACACCTAGGTGTCTTTTACTTATGCCAACTTTCCCTCTGCCACAAGATGAGACAGGAAAGCTTAAGCCTCTGTTCTCCTCTTCAGAGAAGCCGCAACATAGAACACCTGGAGAGAGTGGATGAAAAGCTATCAGTATTTTAGACCTAAATTGTTAATGCAAGGACCATAATATTCCTCGAAGAAAAAGCTGCAGATCACCCTTCCCACTTACATTATTAGTCTAAGTTTCTTGATTAGTGCCAAATCCTAATCTCAATCAAGAAACAATAATGAGCTCTTCAGCTTACAGGAATTCAGGGCTGCCTTTTCATCAAAGTCCTTAAGCTGTCCAGTCCAACTAAGTTGCCCTTTTCAAGATCTTGAAGCTTAGTTTTGTCCTTCCTCTAATATTAAATTGAATTGACTTAAATGCATAGATTCATGGGTGCTTGTTATGATGAACTCCAGTGAATATAGAAGTAATCCACGTTCTTAACTCAGGTTGGGCACATAGTTTTGTATCCAAACTGTACTGAATTTCAGTCTACTGATATAAGCAATGCCTTCATGTCTAGTACTTTTCCTTCCTTGTGCAGAAGCCCAGCATTCTAACCACAGAAAATATTTGATGTATTGTTTTGTCTACATTTATGTTATTTTTCATTATCCTGTGTATTAGAAACAGGAGGTGAATGTCATGTGTTCCTCCCGGCCTCCTCCCCCAATAAATAACATGTGAGGTCCAACCGAACACAAAAAGATCCCAGAGTACAACACAGAGAAGAAGAAATGAAATTTAGACTTTTTATATTACTTCCATTAATGTAGACACTGTGCTTCCCTCAGTCATTTCCACTTAAAAATTATTTTGATATGTTAAAATGGGCAGAGAAAGTAGATAAAAGGCGATCCTTTCCAGGGCTGTGTGCTTTATTCAGTGCCTGGTTGCCTTGACAGAGCTAATAGCAAATACTAGCAAGGCCTCTAAACTGTTCTGTCAATAAATTCTGGACATTTAATATTTTGCAGGATTCATATCTCAATGAAATGACAAAAAATTCCACATCCACAATGGACTAATAACTTTACTTGATTTTATACTATACTAAATACCTGTCTTTAATTGTTTCCCCAAAAAAAGTCATCATTAGTTTCTACGAGGTTATTTTCCATCTTTACAGTGATTCCATTAAAAAATCAAGATCACTAGATGATATCTGCAGTATCCTCTAATTTCTGAGATATTTTCACCCCATTCAAACTTAATGAGAAGTTTTGAAATTATTTTTGTATTAAGCTGTAAGGACGGTTAGCCTACATTGAACTTGTAAGGGGCTTGTATACGAAAATGAACTTCGCACACATGAATTAAGTTAAGGGTGTATTAAATGCTGAAATGCTGAGAAGTAAGGAATACATTTGTTAAAAATCTGTAGGCCAACAGGGTGTTGTGTTAGCAAGCTTCCCAGATAGTGGAGTACCCAGCTGCTGCTCTAGACTGCTTTTCACTCCTTCAACATAAAAGTCTATTGATATTCCTTGGATTCATATTGACTGGATGTCCTTCAGCACCCCTTTTTAAAGGCTGGTGGATGGCTGTGGTTGAGTCCTTTTCCAGTTCTTGGAGTTAAAAATGTTGCATTGTGTTTGCATTACTGCACTCATAGCTGTGTAGAGCACCCTGTACATCTGCCTGGGGCTGGGGAACTGATCGCTGCTGGTGTGTCCTGAGGTTTGAAGCAAAGGGTCAGGAAGCCTTTGAGAATAATCATCACAACAATGATGTACTTGAAGACAGTGCAAAAAGGATGCAGTTCCAGAAGATGGTTAAGGGAGTCTATACTGGCTTATGAGAAAACTAGAGATAGTACCTTATTTTATTACAGAGAATAGGGTATGACCTTGCTCAGAAGTAACATAAATTTGTATTTTATTGTGCATGACACCAGATGAATGGAGCCACTAAGGACTTCAGTAGTAGTGAGAACATCAGTGAGCAATAACACTCTTTTGAACATAAAAACCCCAAGACCTTTTGAGAGAAAACATCTACACCTAGTCCAAAACCTTTAGATACTGTAAATTAAATTTTATAACACAGAGCTCATATCAAATGTTTTCATAAGTCTCTATTAAATACCACCACGGTGTCTGAACATTATCTAGTGGCTATTTTGCTGACTGCATCCATGATCAAATGGCTTCTTAGGAGGAATCTTCCTGCATTCTCACCTGCCATCTGCCACTATTTCCTTTCTTGCTTCACATGCTTCTAATAATGATGCTTTGCTGCTGTTAATGAAATATTCACATATTGCTTTCTCTCCCCCATTTCACTTCCAGATGTTTTTTCTTTCAATTCCCTGCTGTAGGAAACTTTCCTTGTGCCTCACATCTAAAGGGGCAGCCTTGCGCTACTTGTCATATCTCTTTTGATATGTCAGATTTAAAAATAAAACCACATATTAAATCCTGTGATGAGCAAATAGAGCTTTAAACTAATTTGTCCAATGCACTGCTAGGAGATAGAGCTTTCACATTATCAGATACAGTTTATAGTACAGTCTGAGATGTATTTTGAAGGTTTTTCATCATTCCCTATGAAGAGAGATTTTACAGTATTCCACTCAGACATTTCTTCCTGGGATCAAAAATAGCACTCAAACACTAAATAAACTGATTAAGATCCACACGAAAATGCATTCAGGTAGTAAGCCTGCTGTCATGCGAAACAGAGGATGCTCTGAGCCCCTAAGACTCCAAATAATTATTATGAAACTCCATTTCTTTCACAGCAGATTTCTGCAAGAGATACAAAATATATTTTAAGGTACAGTGAGTGCTCTGTTTTTGGATCAATGGGATTAGATGAAGATGCTTTGTTATTTTGTTTAAATTTGTCCTTTATTCCCTCAGCTGCTCAGGGAGGGGGACCATTCCAGTGAATAACATTAGTTCACCTCCTGGTGACGCTTCCTTTGGTTTCGTAAGTGGATACTTCCTCTGTTTTATGGTCACAGGGATAAGTGACACATGATCCAAAGGAAAGGCAGCCACTAAATGCACATGCAAGTCTTAACATTTTTTCCTCTCAACTGTCCTGTTTCTAACTTTACCTTTGTTTTTCCTAAAAATCGCAACACGAGATGCAAAGTAAAACTGAATCATAGAATCATAGAATAGTTTAGGTTGGTAGAGACCTTTAAATGTCATCTAGTCCAACCCCCTGCACTGAGCACGGACATCTTCAACTAGATCAGGTTGCTCATAGCCCCATCCAGCCTGGCCTGGAATGTCTCCAGGGATGGGGCATCTACCACCCCTTTGGGCAACCTGGGCCAGTGTTTCACCACCCTCAGTGTAAAACATTTCTTCCTCATGTCTCGCCTGAATCTCCCCTCCTTTAGTTTAAAACCATTACCCCTTGTCCTATTGAAACAGGCCTTGTCATTGCTAGCACCCTAGACAATTTGCTTGCTTTCCTTACTCACCCCTTCTTTTAGCCTCTAAGATGTGGCACACCATGACTCTCTGCAGAAGCACTCCATAGAGAAGAAGCTTGGCCTTGTCATTCGTGCAAATTATCAGTTCTGGAAGAACTTTTACAGTTATGCCAACTCATAATTCAACTGAAATATTTTTTTCTGCCCTAGAAATAGGCAAACTCCAGCCATTACTTGTTATTTTTCCTTCTTTACCTGAGCCTCAAGGAGAGAAATTCGATTCACTACCTGATACCTGGAAAATATGAGGGGAAACAAAAGGCAAAAATTGTATATTTGGAGACTGTGTCTCTTTCTGTGGTCAAAAGAGTGAAGAGAACTCAAAAGTAGAGGAGATTTCCCAGTTTTGAAAAGGATTAAAGTCTGAGCAGAGACAACCTTACCTTAGGAAACCTCATCCTCTGGAATGACACAGCACCTGAGCAGTTCCTATGTTTCACTTCCCAAAGAATACAACCAAAGAGAAGCAACTCATACCAAGAAGTCTTAGCTACACCTCTCTCCTCTGCTGACTTATGTTAAAAGACCATATCTGACTAGTGTTGTCATAGCATTTAGCAGATACCTTCTGCCTAGTCCTCAGCAACTGAGTTTATGTTGTAGGGGAGGTATACTCTGCACTAGACGCCTTCTCCCGTCAAGCCAACTGGGAGACCTGTAGAAACTTACCATAGCTTTTATCCTGGCATACTCCCAGGTTTCCTTACAAAGAAATTGGGAGCCATGAAGGTATGATGTCTAACCAGACCTTATCTTCTTGTGCAGTTATAATACGGCCAGTTTGAGCTGCTAGTGACCAGGCTGTGGAGGGCACCATGGGCTATAAGAACCTTTTGTACACTCACATTAGGTGAGGTTTTCTCACTTATTTGGATTTCATGCTGTGTTTAGTACAGTATCTGTCATAACATAAGGCAGAGATTGTTCAGAAGCCTCTAGTTCCAGACATGAATGGAACACTGAATAAATACATGCTCCTAAATTCATGTTCTGCCATGATATTTAGGCAGTTCTTTAATACACTCCAGTTGGCTTGGAAATAGCCTCATCAGCCAGCACAGAAGAGCTCTGAATGGTTGTGTAATGTAAGCTCCATTAGTATTCACCATCATCCTGGAATTAACTCAGCCTGGATATTATTTCATCTGGTATGTAATAATTCAGTCTGAATTAATTTGTTTGATGAGCCTAGGCTCAATTAAAAGAAAAAATTGCCCCTTTTCATTTTTGGTATCCTAGACTGGCACAGGGAATATGATTCCATAAATGGTCTAAGTCAATCAGGAACTGCTTTTAGCCTATACTAAGTCTACCTTTTCATGTCTTCACCAGGAATGTTGCAGTAATCTCTCTGCCAAGAACAAGCTTGTTATCTTTTTGCCAACAGCAAAGGAGGTGTGTCCAGTACCAACTAAAAGCCATTTTCCCAAGTGGTTAGGAAAGCTCTCATACCAAATACTGATAACACAGCAGATGGGTGATATCCATGGATAACTCCAGACTTAGACCTGCTGTCACACTAAAATGCAGCTACCTCTCATGGTTAGCCAAGACTGCATAACTTACTTCACTCTAGGCTTCTTTTTGGTGCCTAGAAATGATGTTATATCAAGACCAGCTGAAGGTCTTCTGCAGGTAGCTAATACTTTTCCTTCTCCATTTCATGGTTACCCTCCTTCTGCTGCAGTAAACAAAAGCTGGAAGGTCTGGTCCTGGTCTGCGGCTGGACTTCCATGCTGAAGAGCTGTTACATACTTCTCCCCAAACCATCCTTCACTCACAGTGATCAGGAATACAGTCCATTTCTTCTCGCAAAATGATCTGGCGCAAAACCACATACCCCGTAAAATGCAGTTCCTGCGAGAGCAGGACTGGGATATCCATTCACAGGGCTGATGGGTCACCATTATGAAAGCAATGATTTGGACTGAAGTCTGGTCATTTGGGCAAGTTCATTCCAGATATGTTAGTCTTCGAATCACAGGTTGCTGTGCGGCCATCTGAGCCTAAGGCTTGTAGCTCAGCTGGCTTGAGAATGTCTCTGGTTTTGTTCCACATCACGTTTCTCCAGCCTCTTAGCAGGTGATTTGAAACAGCTAGAAGAAACTGCATGCACGCGTTCATGCATCTGTGTGAGTGCACAAAAATATCTTTTGAATTGCTTTCTCTATAAAGAACTCAGAAAAAAAAAAAAAAGAACCATGAGGATTTACTTCTTAGAATATGAAAAACTCTTTCTCCTAGTAAACTCACTTAAGAATAATAATGTTGTTTAAAATATTTTGTGTAGAATAAATTTGATTAATTCCCTATTTCAGTAGCACATACACCATACTGTTGTCACTGATTTCCTTTGTCATAGCATGGTAACCAGTATCCTTCAGTAAGCAAAATACCCAAAAGTCTTTTTCCCTTTCCAGATTCACTGTGAAATGCTGAAATTCAGCTGCTTTGGAAGTGTGTCTCAGAAATCTCCACGAATTTCCACAGTTTCTGTAGTATGCTAAATTTTGGCGCTCTATTCCTGTTTATTTCCCTTTATTGTATTCTCTGTGGTAACAGAAGCAAGCTCTTTATGTTTCATTGCCACTCATTTTTATTGCTAGACAAAAGTACATGATCACACCTAAAAAAACCAACCAACCAAAAAAAACTCAAAGAGCACTATAAATATGATCATGTGTACAAGAATAAAACCAAGGAGTCTTTGAGAAATTGAAAACTGTAGCAGCTTTAAAAAGAGACAATATCTCAAGGGAGTACATCTTGGTTCTAGAAAGCCTGGACAATCCAGTGGCTCCAGCAAGCAGTTCTGAGTCAGTGCAAGGTATTAGTATTGACACTACTAAAACTAAATAAAGAATGAAAAGCATGACTCTGAATCACTGTTTTGAGTGAGGGAATGTAGCTCTAGCAAGTCTAGCTAGCATGCCTGTAAACACAGCTGACTTTGTAACTGCTGGGGTAGCACTACATTGCGATTTGACAGAACATACTCACATAATGCAAAAGTTGTGTTTTTTTTTTTTTTTTTTTATCTGTTGACTTAACATCTATTATTTTGTTTAATCTTTCAAGGAACATGTTCTACCATCCAGATGTAGCTTACCTTGGAAGGGTTATTTGATCTTCTATCTTGTATTTCCTCAACTGTTGGACTGTTTCCTAGGACTCTGACATCTGCTAAAATTAAGCTGGGAGAACAAAGTGCCTGTGAGCTCAGTAAAGATCATGCTGAAAGGATGAATTTCTTCTTCCCGTAGCTAGATTTCACTCAAACAAAAAACAAACATACAAAAATAAACAATAAGCCCCAACAAGCAAACAAAACAAAACAAAAACAACAAAGGAAAACAAAACAAAACAAAAACCCAAACACACACACCAAAAAACCCCAAAGAAACTAGAAAGCTGCTGTCACCAGTTTTAATGATGTAGATAAACAGATAGTCTATTAAACACAAGGCATTCATTTGTTGAGATAAACCTTGAGCTGCAAAATGTGAAAAGCCATGGAAAGAAAATCTAACAAAATAAAGACAATGAATTTGTCTAACATTGTGACAGAATAGGAAAGGTCAGGCTTAAATTCAAAGATAAGGAAAAGGACAAGCCTCAGAGGTAAAGGAGAGAGAAAAAAAGACAAGCTTAAAGTTAGGGGAAAGAAGGTAAAGAGCACACAACTAGAAAGCTCAACAAATACTGGACAGAATAATCCCCTGGTAGGCTCAAGATGTGGATGATTACTTCTTTCATCAAAATGATGGGCTTCTTGGTGTATGCTGTGACACAAGCTTCCAACCACCAGAATAAGGGGACAGCCAGGATCTAATTCTCGTGTTTAAAGCTAGTAAGATGTGGCTGTGAGTCTGCAAGGGTGTATCTGAATCTGGAAGATATGAGATGTTGCTCTTTTTCGGGCTAATAGTAATAGCTGATGGACCAAATGCTTCTCTGCGATCATGTCAGCTTCTGTGTGCCACATTCCTGCTTGTTCTGCAGTACGGCTACCTCTTTTTAAAATGTCCGTTGTGCCTCTGTTAGTCAACACAAAGATGTGTGTAAATTGCTGCAATTGCTTTCTGCTGTGTCTTCTGCTGCGGTATTTATTGCTGTGTCAGCAATATAATACTACTGCTGAGCATTAATTTACAGTGATCTGAATTCCTGATGATAAATTGGGTATGGCTATTTGGAAATTGGGAGAAAAAGAAATAAAGATGTCAAGTGTTCATAAGTGGTGAGCATCCAGATCTATATTTTTTCCTCATTAATAGCAATAATCCCAAGTGAAGCCCACATGCTTCAGTGGGCTTGGTTTTGCTTATTTCTTCACACTCTTTTTGTAATTCGCTGGCAATATTTCTGTCAATCCCAATGATAATTAGAAAGGAATGGTTACTGATGATATGCTGAAGCAAGATGTGCCTGTTTATCAAGACAAATGACAAAGGCAATGGACCTCCTGCTTCATGTTCACTGAGGGAAAGCCATGACTTCTCTGGGGAAATCTAATGGAGTCAGGCTTTAGACACAAAGCTTGTTGCACAACTATCTATCCCCAGATTTAATTATAACCCTTGCAGTGGGACTTGTTTTTTCTTTCATTTTTATAGGTAACTACCCAAATAATTTGCTATAGGTTTTCCTCTTTTGTAGTAATTTTTTTTCCCAATAGCAACAGTTGGTGCAGGTCTGGCACATCTGTAAATCAGAGTTGTCTAAGGACAGAGCAGAGGGAAATGACCTTAGAGATTTTCAGTTGTTTTGAGAGGGATGTCCTCTGACTGTAGAATAGTATATCAGCCTCTACCTCTGACCTGCTGTACATAGCTTAATCTGCTAACAGGAGAGATTAATTAATTTGTACAAACTAAAATGTCTTCCCACACGCTGCTTCAGGTAGTACATTGTTTAAATTGGAGACTGTTCTGAAATTTGCCTGAACACAAAGCTGGGTATAAGCATGCTTTTGAAACACTTGCTGAGACGAGAGAGCAGTCTGGAAGCTGGCTAGACTTTTTGTTTATCTTGTCCTTTGTTATATTTACTGAAAATAAGTGTATTTGCTAAGCAAATGGCAAGTGTTTGCTTTTCCATTTAATAGGATTTTCTTTTCTTACCATATCTGATTGGAGGGGCAAGCAAAGATGAGGAAGGGTTTTGTGGTGTTTTGCATATTTTTTTTTCAATATGACTTTTTGCATCCTTCGTATAAAAATGAAAGCATCAAATCACTATATGTTATACCACAGCCTTTGGCAGCCCAGTGGCAAAGCTCCTGTCCCATATGGCAGTGAAAGCCCCCACACCTTGTCACCCGCCATAATCCCAAAACCTGGGTTGTGTAGCTTACATGATACATGGGAAGAGATGACTCAGGCTGAAGAGGAGCTGCCCAAATTTCTTAGGGAAGAAATACAAAGGAAAGGGGTTAAAAGAACCAAGAACTGACGTTTGCAGAGAAATCACCTGGTGTTGGGGTGGCAAATGCAAGAGCTTTCCATTAGGCATTCATCATCAAATTAGTCCGTACTGTATTTCTCCACCTCATTTTTGGGAATGTGAGGGTGCTCAAGGTCAGTGGTAGAATAATCACCAGTGTAGATTTTGGTCACTGACCTGGAGCAGGAGGAGGCTTGAGCCCTGTTCACATAGTCTTCCTGATATTTTTATCTCTCTGAAGTTCTCTAACACTCTGTTGCTGTTTGCTCTTAGTTAGTAGGCAGATCTCAAAGCCTGGGCCAGATTGTTTTGTAATTGTAAATGAAAGCCACATTTAGGTAATTGAACTATTCCACCAGCAGTCTTCTCTCTACCTTGTCCATCCTCATAAATGATCCAAATTCTTAGTTTTGCTTCCCAGGATTTTTCTGAACTCTGGTGAAGTTCGACCTGCATGTGTTTAGCTTTATATGATAAGGAAATATATTTTCATAAGTTCAGCTACTCAAAGCAGATTTCCAAGCAAATGTCAGAAGTTCAAGCAACCAAGTATTCTGAAGCATCTCTAAATCTTTTGTTCTAGAGCTGCTTCATTTTCATTTTGTTTCTAGGCAGTGTTATGGGTGGATTCAAGAGAAGTCTGCAGTTATTCTAGACCAGCCAGATGAGAGCTGGTTTTGAATCAGAAACTCTATAGCCATGTACCTTGTCGTGCTGTATATTGATTAATAATCTTGGCATTGAGTTCAGAAGGAGTGTGCTATCATCGCCTTCAAAAATCTGTGTAGAGCTACTGAAAATATGAGAGAAAGCTACAATAGGGCTGTATATGAGTTCATATCTTTGTGATAAGGATTTAATTCTGCTTTTATTTGAAGCAGGAATCTTCAAGAGAGGGGAAGGAAGGGAGAGATGATGTAGTATGTCAAAGTCCTAGTGAAAAAAAGTACTTTGTGAGTAGGGTTTTGATCTAGTTTTCCCATATTCTAGTTTGGTACTTTATCTAGGACAATATGTAGGTGTGTTGTGCTTTTCATTGTCTTTTACACTGTACCTTAGGCAAACTCTGAAACTGCTCATGGGCCTGCAGGTTTACAAATAGCAAAGTAAGATTACTCTCTTCCTTGGTTTCTGTTGAAATACATGAAGTTTATTTCTAATATAGGAGTAGCATAAGATGAAGGACTTTATAATCAGAATTGAAAGGCTGGCTTTGATTGCTTAAGATTTTTTGAGGTCTTCCTTCTCAGAATCTGTGTTAACTTCAGGCTCGGACTGACTTCTGAACCCAAACTCCATATCCTGATCATCTGTCTTGCCTCTATCTTGGCTTTTGCACTTCTGCTCATACCTGAATTAAGTTTGTTCACAGCCCCTTCTCACACAGGCAAAGATACTGACTCCAATTCTAGTGATGCTCTGAAGGCATTTGAGATGCACCTGTTTTTATTGGATGGAAAGACGATGAGGTAGGATAGGTTTTACTAAAATAAATAAATATCTCCTCTTCCCCCTCTCTACTGTTCATTACTGAGGAGGTTAAACTCTTAGCTCTTTAACCCTGCATCTCATAACTCAGTTTTACTCTTATTGTGTTGTCTAAAGGCCTCTAGAAAGCTCTCTGGTGCTCTGTGAATCATAATAATTATGAATGCAGTGGTAAAGAAATACACCAACAGGTTAAACAGGCCAAACTACTTTGCAATGTTCCTCTCACAAGCTACAGTTTGTATTTGTCAAATGTCTGTCTGTCAAATTCCTGCCTGTGTGAAAGACTGAAAAGTGCAGGGCAGAAGTTGCAGGAGACTGATTACTTGTTTGCTCAGAGAGCCTTGTAAGAGAGCAACACATTAACTGGAAAAAAAAAAAAAAAAAGTGATAGGAAATTTGCCATCTTATAGAAAAAAGAATCAATGAAAAGAACTGCTCACCACCAGAAGCAAAGAAGCAAGAGTACACAACAAGGAAAAAAATCATATTTTCTATTCTCATTTAAAGGTGAGAGAAACTTCAAAAGAGCAGCTGACTGGAAAGATATCCACAATCATCCTTGCCAAGCTTAACAGAGCACTTGAAAGAGAGGTATTTTAAAAATCCTCCTCCATCATCTCTTTTTGCCTTTTTTTATTAACTAAACAAGTGAACCAGAATTATCTTCAGCTGCTTTCATTAATTTGTGATGAGTTCTGGAAGTGTTTTAATAAAGGAGAGCGATAAACAAATAATAGATTTTATGTAAATACTGGTTGCTAATGATGCTATCAAGAGACAGGAAAGCAGGAAATGGGAGGAGTTGATAAACCAGAGATGTTAATTGAAAGTGCTGTGCAAAGTGGGTTTCAGACATGGCTCCTGGGTGAGGAGACTCTTGCATTTGTACAGTTCATCCAGGCAATGAATATATTTGATTATTTGATTAAAGTCTAGTGCACTGCAATAAGACTTGAGGAATAATGCACCTAAAGGATGACGAGAAAATATACCAAAAACTTCTACCAGCTGGATTCAATGAAATTCATGGCCAAGGAAAATACATCCAAAACTAAGCAGCTTTCTTGATGTCAATGAGGTGATGTCAAGACTTTCTTCACTGTAAGATACAGGAGGTCTGTGGTGTACCTTGTCTCCTTTAAGCCCTACTCTCCTACCACTTTTTATCATTTTCTATATATTTTTTTCTTTTGCATAAGTGTGGCTCATCAACTGTCTTGGTATTCTCTGAGGCCATAAATTAGAATAAGCCTGGAGCAGAACAGCATCTGACTGGAGCATAACATACTGGGAAATCTTACCAAGGCATGCTTATTTAGACACACAAGCTGTGCCTAAATAGAGCAATGGAACTATGGAGTTAGAGAATATTTCAGAGACTAGGGACATGCTGTATGAAAGCTGAAGTAGTATTTATGAATTATTATGTGTTGTACTTCATTGGCAATAGGTCCACAAAATGACCCAGAACTACTTAGTTTCATACTATGAAATGGGACTTTACTATCTACCAAAAATAAGGCTTTCGTAAATATTGAGGCCAAAATGTGATTGAAAGGGTTTCTGTTCCTAGACAGATATTTCTATATTGGTATAGAGATGCTGACTGAAACATAGCTTCTGCAGAACAAATGGATTGTCTGGCACTTGTAATAGCAAGATATTCTTCTGCTTCATTAAATTACGCATGTGTAAAGAAGACAAAACGTTAAGACAGCTCAAACTTAAACTAATACAATGTTATTGGTTATCCCAGTGGAACTGATTATTTTCACGTCAGTTGTCAATAATACATTTTGTCCTGGCATAAACCATGAATGAACAGAAAGAACGGTCAGCTCTGAAGAGTATGGAGTTAAAGTAAAAGATATTAAGAGAGAGAGAAATTCCAGTGCAAATCCCAAGTGAATAAGATAGGTGAGGTGGATTACAAGTTTGTGTATACATTTAATAAAGTATTATCTAAATAACTGATATGACTAAACTAGCTCAACTAAGTCTGAGTATATTAATAATGGAATTAGATAAGTAGAAAAGTACTAACACCATTGAAACCCAACCCATGTTGAAGAAAGTGGCA
Source organism: Patagioenas fasciata (assembly GCF_037038585.1). NCBI lineage: Eukaryota > Metazoa > Chordata > Aves > Columbiformes > Columbidae > Patagioenas > Patagioenas fasciata. The sequence goes on along the minus strand of NC_092520.1, from coordinate 120,050,747 downwards.
ACTGACTTTATAGAAGAAATTGTACTATTATTAGACAGAGAAAGGTGATAAAACTGGTGGCTGTGCCCGTGTGAGGTTTTTTTTTTCACTTGCTCTTATCTGTCACATCTTTGAAAGTAGAGCCAGTCGGTGCTCAGCATGGCCTGTTAGTCCAAGATAACTTGAAAATGGTCTAAACAAAGTCTCCATACCATTGTCTGTATCAGAGGTCGTATTATTTTCTCCACCATTATTATTGGCTATATGGACACCCATGCTGTGTTTCCAAGTAAGGAAAGGTGGATAGAGTGATTCTGTAGTAGGGGAGTTGGTGGTATCTGGTTTTGGTGCATTGTAAATGTGATTTGTGTTCACACATACCAGTTCTGAAATTAGATGGTCCAACAGCATTAATATATTTTTTTCTAGTTTATATCTCGTTTATAGGAATTAATTCAACTCCCAGAACAGAATCTGCCTGATGCACATGAACTGTGCTCCCAGCAAAAGCTTAGGCTATTTGCCTCACCAAGCTACTGGGGTTTTTATCCAAATTAGTGCACAGTTGGGTCCTGCTATTTAGCAGGATGGTGACAACTGCTGTTTCCAGTTAACCTGTGTGAGTTTCCTGTGAAACAGACTAGAAATGTTCTCGCAGTTGGTTACAGCAAAGAGGTGGTGTGAGCTCCTGTATCTCACCTCAAGTTTCTTGTGTTGCATGTTGAGGTTCTTGCTCACCACTTGATAGCCAGTGTTTCTACTTTCCTGCAATTACTATGATCCTTTCTTGCCATTGTGTCCCAGCAGATCCCAGTCTGTGACCTGGGATGGGAAGCAGCCCTGGCAGCATTATCAGTATCTGACTACAGTGGCATGAGAACATCACCCAAGAGCCTTCTACACTTAAACCCACCCAAAGTGGAGGGTCAGCCCCAAGCCTCGCTTTTATTTGCACAATAATAGGGCTTTTGAGGCTATGTGAACAGTGACACTTAGTGGTAAATGCCGGAACTATACCTTCCGGAGTGGATGTTGTGTTCGATACACGAAGCGAACTGTGAAGTTGCAAGGTATCTAACTGGCTAACATACCTAATTAGTCAGAAAGGTCAATAGTAGTCATTCAGCTTGGCTTCCCAGTGGATTCGTTTGCGTGTCATTTAAACTCTGTCACAAGTGGGAAAAACATGAAGGGAAAAAGAACACTAACTTGTGAGTCTGAGTAACATCGATCAATATAGATTGTGGTGTTTGCACATGCAAATGTGATTCTTTCTATACTGCACATAAAAATTATTTGGTGTTAGTACCTGAAAAAGTCATGAAGTCCTGTTACAGAGACATGGTTCAATTACATCTGAATACTTTTCAATTCCATTTGTCCTTCTAAGTTCATCTGTCCTTTCTCACGCTTTCTATGTAGTGCTTTTCTTGGCTGCTTTATCTCTAGATAAGGTAATTGTTGGATGAGTATATTTGACTAAGTTGCACTTATTGAAATGGAAGGATGGACTTTCTATATGCCAGTTTCCATTATTCCTCTGAAGACTTGTATTTTTGTTTTCCACCTTTCTTCTTTATTTTCCCCATTCACTCTTGCTTAGTGTTGCTGTTTTTCTGCATGTCTTAAAGCAGTGCTACTGCTGAAGAATTGTTTTCCTTTTGTAAGAAAACGATTAACTTAAATTGATGCCAGTTATGTATCTCAAAAAGGACATGCAGCCAATTACCTGTGGTTGTGATTTCTCCTTGCATAGACTGAAATATCCTAAGAGTTGAGTGCAGAACAGCTACAGAGAGTGGGGAATTGCCTTGGACATTACATGGAACACAAGGCAATGTGATCTGTGCTGTCATGTGCACTATAGAGTATCATATCTCGCTACATTGCTGCACAGCTACAAAGCCTAGAGGGGTATCATGATGTGAAGAACAAGATGACTGAAGATAGAGACATTCCACTTGGCTGGTAGTGTTATTATTTTTGGTCTCTGTCATGGGTGAGACAGAGTAAAAAACAACCCATAGAGGATCTGGATACTAGGGATTATTTAAAAAACAACAAGATTATATTTGATTGCCTCATCCAATCACTTACACCTCCTCAGCACTGCATTCAACAAGTCTCAGTTTCCCTCCCCAGCAGGGAGATGGCTGCTGGTCTGGGAATGTGCGACAGAAAGCTGTGACAGCTTGTGCTGTGTGGCTGCCCAGCTGTTAGTGACCTGTCTCGGCTGACAGTGATCAGGTCCTTGGGGATCTCTGGTATTTGTTTCCATGCCCTTCCCTGATCTCCAGGATCTTCCTCTCCTCCACTGAGGATCTTCACATTTAAGCCCTTCTTCTAGCTGCTGGCCTACAGTTTTCCAAGAATCACAAGGCATGATCAACCTCCTAATTCGTGGTACTGTGTCATGTGTTTATTAATTGGAAGATTCAGGATACAGCACGTCTTTTTAGACCTGGTGTTATAAAAATTTACAACCAGCCCATAGAGGTTCCACTTAGCAAATTGCACACGTGTACTTGAGAGTTCAAAAGTCCAATTTTGACCACTTACCTCCCCCCTATACATCTATTGGCTATAAGCATTCACTTTTTTTTTTTTTCCCCTACAAAATTCTTAAACCACAATTTTAATTTTATTTAGAAATACATCATCCACTTACCTTTTAGCTGCAGGTAACTTGATTCTTGCCAGGTCTTTTTGACTTCCCAGCTCTGGAGTTTGTTAGGTTCACAAGATCTTTTAATTAATACACAGAATTTTTAATTTGTAACTTTCTGGAGACTTCTGGAATTAATGTGAGAACATTCTGGATCATTTGGGGTGAGAACAGTCTGATTAAAAATCATTCTAGTTTCTTTCTGGGGCAAGTGAATGTTCCTATAATATGCAATAGAGACACTTCTCTGTGCAGGAGTGATGTAAATGTATATTTTGTGTAACCTGCGTTCTTTTGGGGAAAAGTGAGAAGAAAACCATGTGGAAAGCACATGTCTAACTTTCAGCAAAAGAGACATTTAATTACTTTCTAACAAAACATTTATTTTGCTATTGTGATTCTACTGGAGGTGGAAGAAAAAGGATCTGAATCACCAGACCATGATGACTCATTCACATTACGTTATCCTGAATGTTCACACACGCTTGAAGAAAATGTTTCTCTAGGGCTTGAAGAAGGCCAGTCAAATTTTATATTGGCTGTATGAATTTTATGACTTGTAGCGATCCTAACAAGAAATAGTGGATTTATCCAAACCATTCATTTCCAGAGTAGATATTTCTCCAAATAAAATTTGAAATAACACATTTAATAGCAGAGAAAAATAATACTACAAGGTAGGAGGAAGGATAATCCTGTTGTTTCACGGTCTGTTTGGCCAGGATCATTTAAAAAAAGAAAAAAAAGAAAAAAAAAAGAAAGAAAAAAGGCAACTAAATCCAAACCAGAAACACTATAAATAGAGCTAATATTCTTATTCTGGTAGTGATTTTCTTCATATTTTTTTGAATATTGAAGCTTCTTAGAGTATTTCTTGTCAGAATCACAACATGAAGGTGTCACAAATCACTGGTGATTTTTAAAAAACTGTAGCTTTCAAATAAAGTTAATTACTGATTCAAAGGAATAGCAGTCAAAACACCAGAGCTAGTTATCCAAATTTTGCAGGAACAGTATTCTGTGGAATTATGCAAGGTTTATTTGTAATCAAAAGTGGTAAATTTATTTGGAATTTAGTATCAAAGGAAACTAGAAAACAATTTCTGAGTTATGTAGAAATGTCATTTTTTTCCTGCTTTACCAGAAAACATGGAAGGGCCTTCAGGAGGTCATCTGGTCTAACCAACCATTCAAAGAAGCGGCAACTTACATCAGGTTGCTGAAGCTGTTGTCCACTCACCTTTTTAGTATCTTCAATAAACTCTCTTTGCAGACTATTCCAGTGCTTGATACTCTCATGGTTTTTCTAACATCTAACATCTAACCAGAAATTTCCTTTCTGCAACTTGTTCCTATTATTCTTGTCCTACCACTATACTTCTCTGAGAAGAATCTGGCTCCAACCCTGCCATTCATTGAAGACATTACAGCACTTCACTTTGCTCAAAGAAAATCTTTCAGTCAATTAAAAAAAATATGGAAATATTTCTGCTGGCTTTCTGTGAGACTGTATTCCTTTTGGCATGCCACTGGATATAAAGTAACATTCCTGATTTGTATGTGTGTGTTGTGTAATGTCAATGACTGAGGAAAGAAAAAATTAACACAAAACCTGAAAAAAAAAATAAGCTTCTGAACCTTTAGACTTTGTTAAAGAGTATTACATTGGTGATACAAAGCCACATTTGAAAGAAGATATTTAAATGTAAACATTAGCATTCTGAGTAGACATATTCTATTTCAGAATATTTCTGAAAATATTCAAGATTGGAAGGGGTAGAAGTGTAATAATATGAAATTATTCTTTTTTTTTTTTTTTCTTTCTCTTGATGCTTCATATATTTTAACAGAAGAATGGGTGCAGTTAAATGATTCATCAACCCCCATTCTTTTGATGCTGAGTTGTTCCACAAGTGCAGGTTCTTAATAAATTTTCCAAGGCAAAATCTGAGAGCCAGTGTATGTTTTGAGCTCCTGACCCTAAAAGGATTAGAATTAGATTCTTGCTGTTCAACAAAATAGCACTACTTTTCAGCTCCAAACTCAGCATCTGCACTTTCTCTGTGCGATCTTTCACTGAACACCGCATTGCTTTCCCTTCCAGGTATTCCTGTAATTGTGCCTTCAAGTGGCACCATGGCTTGATGTGATTGCCTGTTACGATCTTTGATTATGATGGAAGTGTGTTTCCAGCTACATCACCCCATCGCTCCTCAGTCAAATTCAATTTCAGTTGGAGGGAGCTCTGCCATCCCCTGCCCGTCATTTGCTATTGTCCTCTTTCATTGAGTTCAACCTGTTGATGTTCTGATTGCCAAAGGCGTATCATTTGATTTTGAAAAGCCTCCTCCTCGGTGAATGCCTTGGGGTATTTTTGGTTCTATTTAGATTTGTGCATTACAGTTTAAAATTGCTACTTTGGGCTCTATTAAGACAATTTTCAAAAAGAAAATGTCAGTGTGCACAAACAGGTGATTGAAAATAGCGCTGCCTGGGAACAAATATGGTTTTCCTGCAGATTTCCTTAGCTTTTGTTTAAAAGTGCAGCATTAATATTATCCTAGTGGTTTGGTGTTTTTTTTTTTTAATTTGGAACAAGTGCTAATCATGATAAAATGTTGCTGGCTTGAGTAGCTGTATAATGCTTGTCAACATATCCATTTGTGCAAGAACAAATGATATATAGGAGTTGTGGTGCACACAACTAAGAAATCCCAGGTAGTAGTCCATTAACCTCAGGAGTGTAGTTCCCATTAATTTATGAATGTTTGTTATTATTTTACAGCATAAACCACTTTATTATTTCCATGCACATTCAACTTATAGTAGTCTAGTGTTGTCTATGAGTGGCTGAATACTCAATATTGGGCATCCCCGAATCACAAAATATTTTTGTTCTGAATCCCAATAATAAACCTTCCAACCCTGGCAAACTGTATAGACTGTATAACTAGTATCTTTCTGTCTTGTGCCTTTTGAAGTAATTTATACCAGTGCAAATTATTATGCATCATTTTATCAACTTAGCCTCACTACACCTTCCTTTTCCACCTGTGTAAATTCTGTACAAAGACTAAGATATTAATTTAGCTTCAGTGGGAGCAGTATAGATGAAGGTCATAGAGGGAGCTTGTAGAATTGTCTATGACATCCTAGATTAAATTTTCTTTAACAATTTTTTTAGTGAAGCATCACTACTTTCAGTTTCAAAAAAATGTTAAAAAATCATTCCAAAACAGTTAAAAAAAATCCATTAGGGACAAATTACTGTTTCATCACTAATTTGTTTTTGATGCTAAGGAGGTTCTGTAATTCTTGGGCTAGCATTTTCTTATTCTACATGTGTTATTGACAGGATATTAGTGGTGCACAAAGCATAGATTTCTATGGAATTTTAGTAGGCCATTTAGTTTCTTGTACGGATGAGTTCAGGTCTACCTTAAGGCACTCCAGTTGCTTGAAGCAACCTTCTATGTATCAAACAGTGTAATGCAGTTTTCTGTATTACATAAAATGGAATAACTGCATGATTCCACAAGCTGATCTCTTCTTTTCTTCTAGTCAAGTCAAGTCTGAGTCCTTCACTCAGTACCTGGAAGTAGCAACTTATTTTGGTAGCAAGTGATCTGCACTATTTCATTGTGCTGTCTCAGTCCTGTATGAACATTAAAATTCTATGTAAGGAAAAGGAAGCATGCAAAATAATGTAAAGCAAAAAGCAAAACTATGTTTCAAGTGCTGCAGATTCTCCCAGGAAGACTTAAAGAAGACTGAGGGGCTTGTATTGACCTAAGCATTTTGGAAATCAAAGTCACACTGATTATGTCAGTCTGTGGCATGGAACTGACAAACTCTGAACTATATCTCAATAAGACCCAGGACTGGCTGTTGGAAGGAAGTAAGCACATTTTCTGCCGTTCTTCAGTTCCTTCTTAATGTCTTTGACATCATTTGATATTTGTATAGTGCTGGAGTGACTCTATGCTGATCTTCTTGCTCTTAAAAGATTTACTATTGGTATAAAAAATGGGGAGATTGATCTTTGGAAGTCTGAGTTAGTGAAATCGTGTTCCCTTACAGTGAGTCTTCATTCATTGACAGATGTCTCTCAACGAAGGTAAATATGCCTTTTCAATCAGTATCTTTTTAACAATTGCTTTTGGAATAAAATCCTTGTGGATCAATGTTGCTCTCATGTCTACAGGGGATCCACATGCTCTGTTACATCATGGAGCAACAGCTACATTTTGCATGTGTTTGACCTAGAGATTTGTCTCTTGGTTGCTCCTGTGCCCAAGCTAATGCCTAGGTAAGCTCTTTGACGCTCTCAGCTTGGCTGTGATCATGTGGTTTGTGATGCCTGGATGCTGCATGCAGAGCACCAGTGGTTTAAGGTCTGTTTGGCTTTGCTGCAGAGCAAGACACAAGCACTTGGTCGGCCAGGCAGAGCTTAGAGGCAACTGAAGAAGAGGTGATGTGTTGTCTTTTGGCTGTGACCATCTGCCTTCCTGTGGGGCTGACCACCGATGTGGTGTGCCAGCTGTAGTGCAGGCTCTTCTGGCTGCTCTCACACCTTCCTCCTGACTGTCCTTTACATCAGGTCTGAGAAAACTGCAGCATCAGGAACAACCAACAAGGTGCTCAGATGTGTCTGGAAGTGGTTTGAAGCACCGCTTCTTCACAAAACAGGCAGGCTTCCTCACCACAGGGGCAGCAAGCAGAAATGGTGGCTGTGCTCACATTTTAGCTAGTGTTGGGGTTTAAACCCATCCAGCAGCTAAACCCCAAGCAGGCACTCACTCACTTCCCCCAGTGGGATGAGGGAGAGAATCAGAACAGCAGAAGTGAGAAAACTCATGAGTTGAGGTAAAGGTAGTTTAACAAGGAAAGCAAAAGCTGCTTGCGGAAGCAAAGCAAACCAAGGAATTAATTCACCACTTCCCATGGGCAGCCAGGTGTTCAGCCATCTCCAGGAAAGCCGGGCTCCAGCATGTGTAACGGTTGCCTGGGAAAACAAATGGCATCACTCCAAATGTCTCCTTCTTCCTTCTTCTTCCCCCAGCTTTTATACTGAGCATTAGACCGTATGTTGTGGAATATCCATTTGATCAGTTAGGGTCAGTTGTCCTGGATATGTCCCCTCCTAGCTTCTTGTGCACCTGACACAGCGTGAGAAGCTGAAAAGTTCTTGACTGCCTTAGCAACTACTTAGCAACAACTAAAGCATCAGTGTATTATCAATGGTATTCTCATTCTAAATCCAAAACACAGCACTACAGCAGCTACTAGGAAGAAAATTAACTCTCTCCTCGCCAAAACCAGGACAATGAGGTACCCAAACTACAGAATTGTTCTATAGTCATTTTATGCTGAAAATAAAAAAAAAAAAAGAAAAAAAAATTAGAAGCCAGAAATATATTTACAATGTATAAGTATAGAGTATAGTGTAACTGGGGGCACAATGGCGTAGGGTAGAAGGGGCTTGGATCATCTAGGTATTACTATTCTATATGTAGTAATATCATAATTTAAAATGTGATTTCCTTGGTTTTGTTCTGCTCCAAAGTGATTACTCATCTTGACTGCATTGTGTATTATGCATGAAGACAAACCTAAGCTTTATGGAAAGAACATTATCTTGGGATTTCCCATGTCCAAAAGTGTGTGTTGCTTCAAAATATGTTTAGACAACTCAGCTTCAGTCTGTAAGTATTTTGTGTTTATTTTTGTTCATTGTGTCTGTTACCGTTGACATGTACAAGCATGGTCACACACATACATACAAGCAGAACAACATGCTGATGGGAAAGGAAAACCCCAGTCTTAAATGAAGATAACGAAAACTGTTTCAAAGCTAATGTAGTCAAATACTAAAGATGAGCAGGAGGAACATATTTACATGTTACTATAGCCATTTCTACCACCTAATGAAGACTGCATTTTCTTTGCTTTCTCTAGTGGGAAAATAGAACAAAAGAACTTCCTGTAGCACTAGTTTCTATAGTGACAGTATCCTCACAATCATCTTTATGCAATTAAAAATAACTTGATGGTACAGTGTAAAAATGGAGCTCAATCAGAGTTTTCTATCCTGTAGAAAACAGTTAATGATCTTAAGAAATGAGAATTTAAATTACATGGAACATTACATTCTTCTAGTTTAGTAACTGAACATTTGTGTGCTCCTGCTGATGAGGTGAGATGGCAAATGGCATCCTCCGCAACCTCGTAACCCCAGTCAAGGTCCATGATGTCCACTATGCTTTTGTGCTTGAGTCCAAATGTGCTATGTCTACCCATTCCTTAATTTTCCTGTGGCCTAGGTGCAACTGACTTCTCTGGTTTTCCTTGGGGTCTGTGGCATTTCTTCTCAGCGCAGACACTTGGGAGCTGAAGCTGACTCTGGGGTGGAGGGGAGCAGCAGAACTCCTTTCTGGTGGCATGAAGCCACCTTCATAGCTGGAGGTAGAAAACCACAGTCCTCTGCTCTCTCCTACCCTGGCAGCATCCACTTCTGCAACTGGCATCTGCTGCGGGTCATGACCCTTTTCTTTTTCGTATCTGCAGTCAGTTTCTGTTTCCTCAGCTGCTCCCACAGCCATATCAACAATGAATACATCTCTTTTCTTACTCTCTTACCCCTGCTCTGTAATGTATACCCTGTTTTCCTCTTCGGGAGTTTTTCAGGTGTCTCCCACTTCTGTGTTTCTGTGTCTAGATAAGGATCAAAGTGGTCTTTTACTTTTTTCCTTTTTTTTTTTCTTTTTCTTTTTCTTTTTCTTTTTATTCTCTCTGACTGTAGAGTTCATCCAAACCCTAAATATTTCAGTTAACTTCTGTCTTTCATTATCTATGGGCTTATCTTCCAGACAGAGTGGGCAGTAATTTACAAAGGACTTCGCTAGTTCATGGCTGATTCATTACATGCTGAGGCATTAAATATTGAGCAATTTTACATAATTAACCAGAATTCCTAAATTGCATGCAGGCAGGTTCCTCAGCCAGTCACAACTGATGATGCTGCAGTTACTGATGAAAAGTAGCACTAAAAAAAAATTATCAGCTTCATCCCAGGATTGTTTTTCGTCTGTCAAGATACAGCCATTCCAACTGTGTGCTTATTTAGCTACTTAACTGATTTTACACTCAGAGCTGTGAGATTGTTAAATAGTTCACTCATTTCTCACAAAGTTTAATTAAAAAGAATGATACCATTATATTTAATGTGTATCTATTATGCATATCTATTTTGATGTCTTACTGAACACCAGGTTTCATTACTCTTCATGGTTCCTGTTATTTATTTTGCAAACACACAAGTCAAGAAATAATTACGAATCATGTAGGTCACCCACGAGCACCGAGGGGAAGAAATGATCATCAAGTTGGTCTGGTCCTAGAAAATCAGAGAGAAGTGTTTGAGCGATGAAAACCTTCAAGGTAAAATATACCACCTGCTCAAAATTTCTGACATGCTGCTCAGGACAAAGAGATCTTTGAGGTGTAACCAGCTCTGAGAGTTGTGTTGTCCAGGCATGCTGTTGTCCTCTGCGACTGAAGCCTGCGGGCACTTGTGCAGCCCTGTGAGGAGTCAGGGGTGATGCTCCCTCCCTGTGCCCCCCTGCTCCATGTTCAGACCCTGCTCCTGGGGGCCATGGTCCCTCTTGAGGAGAAGTTGATAGCAGCTGTGTCTGTGGAAAGCAAAGACCTAACTAAATAAATCTGTACATTCCTCCTCTCTAACAGTCCTGCAGATAGGCTTGCAGGACTGTATTAAAGAATATAATACCTGACAGAAAGCCTCAAAACAGATATCAGTCTGCTGTTTCAAAAGTGTTATTTTACTTCCGGTGAAGCTGCTGCAGGAGGCTTCTCTGCAGGATGAGGCTTCCACAAATTTTGTGAAAGCTGAGCAGCATCTCCTGCTCTGACTTTCCATCTGCTAACCAAGTGCCAGTCCCCTGGGTTTCCCCCCTGTGCCTGCTGTCATTCAGCAGTGCTGGCAGGGTGCCATTCACAGTGACTAAGTGTACTCTGTTGTTGTTTCACTCATAATATTTGCTTAGGGGAGCCACTTGGAGATATGGAAAGTAACCTAAGGAATTCTGATTGTGAAAAAAATACCCATAAAATCAAGTCTCTTAGTCCTGCAAATTAGCATGAAATTTAACCACTTGCATTCAGACCTAAATCTTGGATAAATATTTATCGATGTAATAATATTTATTAATTTGAGATTTAGTCTGAAGACAGGTAGGCCAATCTAAGTTGGGCTGCTCAGTTTCTTTCCATTGAGCTTTTCCAACTTAATTATGCTTGTCTTTTTTTTTTTTTTTTTTTTTTTTTAAGACGTATTGAACTTCAGTCCCTGCACTGGTGGATTTAAAATGCACTTTAAACTGCACCTAGCATTATACCAGTGTCTAGCATGATTCTGATGTATCTTCAAATCAGAGATATGTCAGTAGGATAAAAATAAACCAGACTGTTTTCTTGTCTTGAATATTGTAATCCATAGTGTAATATTATTCCCTTTTCTCTTTTAGAGATCAGAATTATCAATGACCCAAGGGCTTTTTTATTCATTAAAATAATTGGTTTTACCTTTCTATTCTTCTAAGGCCATAGAATTTAAAATTCTTATAATTTTGCCTAAATGAAAACATATATTATGCGATAGGGAAAAAGATGCATATGTGATTAGTCTGTGATTATCTTGCTGTTAAAATAAATCTAAACAAATGGGATTTTTATTGTTCCAGTGTAGACTATCTAGATGGTAAATTATTCTAAATTGGTCATAAGCCACAGCCCATTCAAGTTTGTTCAGAGAGCATAGGCAAATGTGTAGCTTTTATTATTTTTAAATATAGTTAGGTTTTTCTCATTCTTGAAGGCTTTTTCTCATTATAGGTAATAAATGCAGCTGTATGTTACTGCTTTGTGTACCTGATATATCAGCATGATATTTTTTAAAGCATCAATGATACAATTTGGTTTGAATTTTTAATAACTAAGCACCTTACAGAAGCCACTGTAAGTAAATGATAGTTAAAATTAGGTAGACACATAAAGTGAACTCAGTCTCAATTTGTCTTTGAACTCCGGATACCTACTGTGAGAGGTAACAATGTGTGACCATAGGATGAATAAAAAGTATATGCCACTTTTTTTGTGGAGAAAGAGTAGTGAATATGCATGTATATATATATGTATATACAGAGAGATTCATTACTATGTTGAGAAGGTGTGGGTACAGACCTTCCTGCATTGATTTTAGGGCACCTTCTTTGGGGAAGGTGAAACAATGGAGATGCAGAGATATCAACCTCAACCACCTGAGGTGGATCTGGCCCTGCTGCTGTGCCTTCCCACTGGCTACTGTGTTCAGACCCAGCATGATCCATCCATCACGTCTGAGACAGTGTGTGGTGGCATGAGGTCTGTGTTCCTCTTTTTGCAGGTACACACCTTGCAGAAGCCACAGCTGTTTCTCAGTCAAGCAATCTGAACTAACTGGATCCCCTTCATTCAGTTGCCAGTATAGCAGAAAATAGTATTCTGCCTTGTTAAAGAGTTGATTTGGCTTGCTCTGCAGTTCAAAAATACCTGAGCTGGCATGAGAAGCAGCAGATCTGAGGAGGTAAAGTGAGAGAGGGAGACTAAAGGGGACCAAGCTGAAATATTTTTAGGAGTTTAATAACTTAACAGTATTGTTTAATCTAGTAGAAATGATAACTGCTCATTACTAGTTGGTTATTATAAATAATTTCTACATCAGGCAGCATGTTATGATGCTTCTGTAACCTAAAAACCAATGTCATGTGCTTGGTTATCTTACTATGTAAATTAAATAAGTTTTTTTCAGGCAGAGATGAAAACATAGCACATAGCACTCCTATAGAGTTCAACTGGAAGGAGGAGTCTTGTGCATGCTTAAAAGCCTCAAAATGTCCCTCTACTGTTAGAAGGATTAGAATAAAGGAAAAGAATTTCCCCAGTGTGGATGAGTTAGTAAAAGATAATAACTCATGTTTTGGTATAGAAGTACAAATCTGGTTATTCAACTCTAAAATACCAAGCTTTGGATTCCACAAAATCACAGAATGTTAGGCATTGAAAGAGACCTCAAAAAATCATCTAGTCCAATCCCCCCACCAGAGCAGGAACACCTAGATGAGGTTACACAGAAATGTGTCCAGGCAGGTTTTTAATGTCTCCAGAGAAGGAGACTCCACAACCTCCCTGGCCAACCTGTTCCAGTGTTCTGGCACCCTCACTGAGAAATTTCTTCTCATATATAAGTGGAACCTCTTATGTTCCCGTTTGCACCCATTACCCCTTGTCCTACCACTGGTTGTCACCGAGAAGAGCCTGGCTCCATCCTCCTGACACTCACCCTTTATATATTTATAAACATCAATGAGGTCACCCCTCAGTCTCCTCCAAACTAGAGTCCCAGCTCCCTCAGCCTTTCTTCATAAGGGTGATGCTCCACTCCCTTAATCATCTTTGTTGCCCTGCACTGGACTCTCTCCAGCAGTTCCCTGTCCTTCTGGAACTGAGGGGCCCAGAACTGGACACAATATTGCAGGTGTGATCTCACCAGGGCAGAGTAGAGGGGAAGGAAAATCTCTCTCGACCTACTAACCACCCTCCTTCTAATACACCCTAGGATGCCATTGGCCTTCTTGGCCACAAGGGCACAGTGCTGGCTCATGGTCATCCTGCTGTCCACCAGGACCCCCAGGTCCCTTTCCCTTACACTGCTCTCTAACAGGTCGTTTCCCAACTTATACTGGAACCTGGGGTTGTTCCTGCCCAGATGCAAGACTCTACACTTGCCCTTGTTCTATTTCATTAAATTTTTCCCCGCCCAACTCTCCAGCTTATCCAGGTCTCTGGATGGCAGCACAGCCTTCTGGTGTGTCAGCCACTCCTCCCAGTTTGGTGTCATCAGCAAACTTGCTGATGGTGCACTCTATTCCATCATCCAAGTCATTGATGAATATATTGAATAATACCGGCCCCAGTACTGACACTTGAGCCACTCCACTAGATACAGGCCTCCAACTGGACTCTGCCCCGTTGACCACAACTCTATTACAGCTTTCTCCACCAGACTGTAGCTGGATGGGGTGGAGGTGTTGTCTGCCATCAAGTACTGGATGTTACATGTGCAGTCAAGACTGTAGGGTTTGATATAATGATCGCAATAGGTCATACGGACGAATGGGCTATATATTTTTCTGTTATATGGAAGATGTCAATCTCATTCAGCTCCCAGTTTTGCTGCAAGGGACCTAAGTTTTCATTTACAAAAAAAGTAAATTGATAATGTTCCTTTCTAAGGCCAGGGAGAAAATTTTCTCATAGTTTTCCTACTGGAAAAATGTTGATTTAACGAAATCAAGGCTTTATGAGGGAATAGACATATATATATTTTTAAATGAGTTTTGGCAAAATGTTACTGATGTTTTCAATGTTCTTGATAGATCTTTAATTTATCAAAATAACATGTTTATGGATAAAGTATTATATAAGGTTGAAAAAATTATTTTGTAATATTTTGCTTTGTGAACAATTCTGATATTTTGATTTTTTTCTTACTGATTCATGATTAATACACTGTTTAATACCTTAGAGTTTTTAAATACATGGACAGTATCATTTTTGGGCAACCGTGGCTGACTGTGTCATGATATTTGGTAACAGAGGCACTAACATACACACATACTAAATATAATACTGAATTAAACAGCTGAGGCTACTCCTGATCTAATTTCCTAGTTCAGTGTGCTTCCTTCATGGAAGTTAGCGGTTCCAAGATGGAAGTCTCCACGAAACTATCCCGTGTAGATGAGACCTGTTCTGATGAAAAGCACCATGGAAGTGATGACTTGTATATAAAAATATATTGTTTCCATCATAACTTGGAATCAAATAAATCCTTGCCTTAAACTAATCAGAGATCAATAATGAGAAAGAAATGTAATTAAAGGATTTTATAGGGAGTACTTTTATTTCCAGGATACTGCTGTGAGGATATGCTGGTGATCTTCAAAGTGTGGCATAAAGCCTGAGCAACTCAGACCTGTATTGCTGCCTATTGCTGCAGGTCTAGCAAGTACAATGAAATTTGGTATTGCACTCCAGTGAAAGATTTAATGTAAGATGTTTCCTCCTTTGCCTGGGGAACAACTGTGCACCTGGAAAAATGTTGGGTTAAGCACTGATACACAAATGACCCCTTTGGCTGCTTTTTCTTTGTTTAGAAGGACTTACTGCAGACATAGATTTCTTTGTGAGGGCCATTCTGTTCTTCTGTAGCTGATACTTCAGATAACACAAGTACTTGTCTCCCTGCTGTTGTCCTGCAGCCAAGGAAGCTTCCATGGGCTTCCTCCTGCAGTAAAGGTTCCTACTGTGAATTCAGCTGTTCTTGATCATGAGTGAGAGTCACAGACATCTACCCCGATGAGCAGGACTTCTCCTGCCTCTGGGCTGTTGCAGAGCTCTGTTGATTCCCCCACTTTCCCCAGAGTGCTGCTGTTCCTCAGAGAATAGGGGAGCTGCTGGTTTATGATAAGGTTTTATTTTCCTCAGTGGGGTTCTCCCTAGTAATGTTCACTGTTTTATTATCTGGCCTATTTCATGTAATACATTTACCACCCCTAAAATATATAGAGTTCTGCGCTATTTGTTAGTCCAGCTGAGAGCTATAATCCAGATACTAAAATGCCTGAATGCTTTCTATACTTCTCTTCATGCCCATATGCCAAATGGCATAAAGGCACCAAAGAAACACCCTGAAATACATGTTTCATACATAAAGTGAAGTGACTCCATATGTTAATCAGCACTAAGTAGCCAAAAAAATGTCCAAATTTTGCCGCATGACATCGTATTTATGCAGGAAGGTGCATTGTCCAGTCTTCAAAAGTATGCACCACTTTTCTACCAGTTATCCACAATTGCTTATTATTTGATGTGTCTGTGTCTCACAAATCTGAAAAACAAGATTCTTACATGGGGTGTAATTGTTGCTATAGGACCTACACACAGGCAGAAAAGCCTGAAAACAATGATCACAGATTTACACTTAAACATTTTCCAGGAAGTTTACAGAGTCTTATTCTATAAATATATTAAGACAAAATAAACATGGACTTAGTTAAACAGTTGTGTAAGAAACTGGCAGCATTTGAATTGCAACCTCAGTAATCATTCTCTTTTATAGTTCCAATGTGATAGTATGTGGTTCAACATCTCCTCTTCCTGCAACTTTCATGCTATTTCCAGCCAATACAAAATATTGATTAGCTTTATGGTTTGAGTACTTTCAGTAATTTTTCTATTCCTATCATATTAGCAGAATTTCTCCATTTTTATGGACAGAGCTGTGTATAAATCTTCTGTGAAAATTTTATCACTTGGTACGGAGATGTGTGCTAAGAGTTTTCACTCAAACAGTGCCTCCTTGCTAAAACCAATTCTGATATATTTTTCTTTTTTTTTAAGAAAAGAAAAAAAAGTCTGGTAGAATTTGGGAGGAAAAAAATGTATAACTTGATTGCAATTGTGCAACTTGATTGGGTAACCAGCAGATATAGAAATTTTTAACTGATGATACTCTGAATATTGTTGATCTGCATCATATTTGAACAAGTAGAATTCATGTCTTGTGAGTACAGTGTGAGAAAAAGAACAGGGAGACCTTTGTTCTTGAATGTATGAGAAGAGCTTGTGATGCTATAAGAAAAGATATTATTGTATGTGAAAAAAAGATCAAATATTAGGATTATGGTCACAAAAATATTTTACATTAAGGCCTTTGGGTGGAAGTTTGGTTCATTTGTTAGACAAAAAAAAGAATGATACAATGCTGTTAGTCATCCCTGCTCTCAGTTTTCACCTGCCATGCACAGTTAGCAATGGATTCCCAGGCACTCTGTTCAGTGAGGTGATTTCAGCAATAGACTTTACAAGCATACTACTGCTGTTGAAAAAGTAATAATGTGCAGGGTAATAATTCAAGGGCTCCTAATTGAAAAAGGAGAACTAATTTCCACTGGGTCGCTTGTATCCATTGTGCGAATTACATTGTGAAGGAAGTTTGTTATAATGTTTTCCCAAATCATTCTAGAGAGGTGTGTTATAAAATCTTTGCCGTTCTTTTAATCCACAGAGGACCACTGATAGTTTGAAAGGGCATTCTGGAGATTGCCTTTTGCAGGATAAGCAGGCCTTTTGTGTAATTAATTGATCAGTCTGGTAACAAAATTTTTGTCCTAGCTGGCGCTTCTGCAACAGAGGAGTTCTAATTTGTGGCACAGAAGTGAATGCTTGGAGTAAACCTAACAGATGACACTAAGAAAATGCTTCAGAGGTAACATTGCCTTTGCAAATGCAGATGTAGGCACTGCTTTAAGAATGTGGCAAATCTTTTGCAAGGTGATTCAATTTGAAATTGAGTGTTTGGTAATGGAATAAAGAGTCATGTTTGATTCTGTGCTATGTATTTTGTACTTTAAAAAGTTTCTTAGTGCCTACTGTAATAATTCATTTTTTTTCAAATGTGCTGATTCATATGAAGATCTTAATGTCAGAAATCATTATGTAGTACTTTGAAATTATTTTACTTGTTGCATGAAAAATACATGTAGTACATGTAGAAAACGAAGACAGTTGGACCGTCTCTCTCATTTTGTACCAAGCTGCCACCTGAGCAGAATGGATTTTTTAAATCCCTTTTAGCAACATGTAGAGGATAAATAATAGTATTCTGACACATGAAACATTTCACAAAGTTGATATGGTTGTATCACCTGTTCGTCTCAAAACAAGGGCTCACACTGGTCATACGCAGGATGTTGTTACACCTGAGATGTATTTTGTTTGGTTGGTTTTGTTTTGTTTTGCTTTTCAGAGCCATACTACAAATAAGCTGTTTTAAATAGATATTAATGATTAGGTAACTGTTTTTTTAGGAAATTTAAGTTGGAGACTGACAGATCGCTTTTCTATGATATTATTTGAGAGAGAGTGACTCAATTAGCATGATGCAGAGGCAGTGCTGTCCAAATGTGGTCACTGTTTAACAAAATCAAATGCGGTCCTGCCTTTGCTTCCTATATACATGGAGAAATACAACGCTTTGATAGGCCTTTTAAGCTTTAGGTGGTCTAAGAAGATAACAAATGAAAGAACAGCTCGATAGTGGAAGATACAGTGTACATACAGATACAAATCTTACCTGACAATCAAGAAATAAGAAGAGGCAAGATAGAAAAACAAAGGAAGGCATAGATACTTTATTGTAAATTCTCAGTTTTTGTCAAGAGGTGACTTGGTGCCACTGATCACCACCCTTTGGGCCTCGCCGTTCAGCCAGTTTTCAGCCCACCTCACTATCTCCTCATCAACAGCTTCTTTATGAGGATCTTATGGGAGACAATCTTGAGAGCCCCCACTGAGGTCCAGGCAGACACTGCAATCCCCTCATCTACCAGGCCAGTCAAGTCATCATAGAAATTTATCAAGTTTGTCAAGTAGAACTTGGTGAATCCATGCTGACTATTTCTGATGATTTTCTTGTCTTTAATTGTGCCTGGAAGTGGTTTCCAGGTCTAGCTGATACATCAGCTTCTCAGGGATTTAGGTGAGGCTGGCCAGCCTGTAGTTCCTTGGTTGTTCCATCTTGCTCAACTTGGAGACAGGAGAGACATTTCCTTTCCTCTGTTCTTTGGCCATTTTTCCCAATCACCATGACTGATCAATGATTATCCGGAGTGGCCTTGCAATCACAGCTGCCAGCTCCCTCAGAACTTGTGGGTCCTGCTGTTCTGCTAGTGCCTGTCAATCTATGCTGTTTTACACT
Organism: Patagioenas fasciata; assembly: GCF_037038585.1. NCBI lineage: Eukaryota > Metazoa > Chordata > Aves > Columbiformes > Columbidae > Patagioenas > Patagioenas fasciata. Next base: position 120,032,223 of record NC_092520.1, on the reverse strand, counting down.
TGCCACAGCAGGTATGGAACACCAGTCTGCACTGTTTCCTAGTCAATTAAAGGGCTGAGTTTTTGCAGACTTTGAGGGAATCTAAGGACACTACTTCCACAGAATTCAGTGGGGTTTGAAGGTGGACAGACCTTCATGGACAGACCTCTAAAACAACAGTCTTGTTTTTGCTTGAGCCAGAGCTTGATTCTAGCGCAAACATGCAACCATCGTACATACACATTCAGATTCTGTGCTAGTGTAAAATTACATACTATCTGTTTTTTTCTCAAACAGATACATTAAAAAGCAAGATCCCTAGTAACAGACAAACCTGGAGTGCAGTCTTGAGATATATTTTGCAATTTTACTAGTTCCTAATTAGGTTACGGTGTTCTACAAAACGTTTAAGAGCAGATAAAAGAAAAAATTGCTCAGTATGTAAGAGACAAAAAAGAATATCACCACTATCTGAGAACTTGAGGATCACAAATTATAAACAGCTTTAGAAATTACATAACATATTTCTGCAGCAGTTCAGAGACAGAACACTGATACATCCAGTGAATTTATAGGATGGAGAAATACCCTGATAAAAATAGGAACTGAGCGCAAGATGTTCAGAATGAAATTTGTATTTTGAAATTGAACATGAAATGAAAATTCTAAATGATATCTTAAATTCTCTCCATTGTGCTTTTTGAATATCAGTTAGAAAAATAATATTTAGCTTATGCTGGGAGAAAAAACAAAAAAGACCCACAACAAAATCTGAGTGAATGTGAGGGTTTTATGCATAACGGGATCATTGGTTCAGCTTTTATAAAATATGAAGTCTCTATAGGTTTTGCGGAAGTAAGAATACATTATAAATGTCCTCAATTATTGTTGCTGTTTTGGTAAAACCTGAACAATTTACTTGTAAAATTTCTTATAGAAATTTGGGTCTCTCTAAATCCAAAATTGCTAAAATTTTTCTCAGAAATCCCTTCATGTCCTATCTTTATCCTTCATTTTCTAGCATTTTGCAAAAGCATGTGCTTGTTGGTCAATATTTTACTCAGTTAGACTTATCAGATTTATCAGTTTATTGCTATAAAAGTTGGTAGTTACCTTATTTTGGAATACCTGTGTTCTGCTAAGATGTAAACTGAAAGAACTGTCTTCCACCTCCAGTACATGGAAATAAAAGAATGTGGCAGTCAAAAAAGATAAAGTATTTGCATTTTGCTCTGTAGATAAGGCATCAGAACTTTAGAGCAAGAATTACAAAGTCCTGTTGACTGCCAGCAGAGAAAATTGTCTATTTTTGAAAGATTCTTTGGAAAATTTAGCTGCAAGGATCTAGACAAAGTCTACCAAGGACATACAGGCTGTGATTTGGGTTTGTTGTTTATTTTGTTTTCTTTTGGTCACAGTTTGGGCAGATTTTCAGCATAGATAGAGGCTACCCTTCTTGCAACTTTTGTGGTTTTGATCCAAGTCACAAGAACTACTCCCAAGAGTTCGCAAGAACTTTTTTTGTAATGTTAAATAAGATTATATTGTTATTATAACTTCATACTCAGAAATGGCTGTACTTTTTTGACTGAAATATCAATAATTATGAAGTTGATCTGAGCCATTTACTTGACATGGATACTACTTTTAGTATATGTACTGAAAACAGATAATGGAACAAGTCAGATCCCATAATATTTGGTGACATTAAAAACCTCACCTGCAATATGCTAAAATGATTTTGATATAGAAACTATTGATCACATAATAGAATTGTATTTCCTAATAAATGTATCTAAACTGAACCGTGTTTAACTCCCAGATTTGGGGCTTTTGGTTGGTCTTTTGACCAACCTTTTGCTGAGTTGTCCATGCTGTTCCTAACGATCTTTATAAGTCTTCCTTATCCATCAATATGTGGAGTAAAAGTCACTTGGGTGCATATATGAAAATATTTCTGGTAAGGATGGGGGCCAGTGTGTGATTGATAGGTTTAATGTTTGGGTTCCTGATAGGAATGAAGGTGATGCTTCAATTTATTAATATACTTCAAATGTAGATGTTGTCTTATGGCAGCAGGTGTTATACTTTGATCATTTACTCCCATTTGCTTGTTATTCATCTTGGTCAGTTGAGGTTGTTTGCCATTTGATTACATTGTCTTTTGATCTACTTCAGATTTATCACCCACATAAATGTATTTTAATGACACATCAACTTTGTGTCCTTATTACTAATTTCTTTATTTTTCTCTGTAAAAACATGACTGAGCTGTATCACATATCAGGTTTTACTCAACTCGCTTGAGTGGCTTTTTCACTCCAGTCTTTGTTACGAGAAATAATTCATTTCTGAAATATGATGGAAACTTTCAAGATGTGGTGGTCTTTCTGTTACATTTCCTGATCTATTGTAATGCCTGTGAAATTGGAATGAGAGGTCTTAAGAGCTGCGGCATTCATCCCAGGTTTAAGCATTCATCACCTGTTTCTAGAAACATAATCCATACGCATGGCTGCCTCCCAGCCCACCCAAACACTGGGAAAGTTCCAAGATTAATTCCCACTTCAGTGTTCACAATGGGCACTATTATGAGTCCTGGAGTACCTACATTAACAAAAAGTATATTTGATGGAAGAGGGCATGCTTTGAAGTACTGACTTTCCCATAGTCCTAAATATCTCTGTGAAACTGGAAGTCAGAGCCAGAAGGTGCTTTGTTGGACAGAGTTGGAGAACTAAGATAGAAGGACAAACCTTGTAATTTTTCTTTTTCATCCAGTGATTTTCTAATGTGAAGTGCATAAACTCTTGCTCATCTCCCACCCTTCAACTACCTTTGTAAGTAGCAGTAGATTGCCGTCAAAGCAACTTTTTTTCTTGTTCTCCCAACTCTGTGAAACTTATATTTCTAGTGACACAATGACACATCTTCAATGGAAGGGGTAAAATGTACTGCCATCCAGAACATTCTTCTCCCTTAGCCTGTACCAAACAGAGTTCTGTTCTGCGATGTGGGAGCTAGGGGTTCAAACCCCCTTGGCAATCACCTGTCACCTCAGCTATCACCACAGCCCCCTCAGGTGACTCACCTGTCACCTCAGCTAACACTGAGGTTAGGACTCTGCTGGTTTTGCTCCACAGCATATCTTTAGGCATTTAAGATGTCTGCAGCACCTCAGAAAATTTGGTCAGAGCTTTGCTGAGTTGTTCTCCTGAATTTAAGCTTCTTAGAGCTCTTAGAAGAATGATTTGGGTACATAAATTCTCTGAGGAATGTCCACCTGCCTTTGCTGACCCTCATTTAGATAAAGATTGTAATGCTTTGGAAAAGGCATCAGAAAGACATCATTTGTACCTTTAGTATTCCTTCTTTAGGACACAATCATGATCCATTTTCTATAATTTTAGATGAATTCACCAGTATAACACTAGCAACTGTCCAGAGTTTGTCTCCTGGGAGCATTTTTTTTATTTTTTATTTGTATAACTTCAAGTTTTTTTCTCACTTGCAGAGTAATTAGTGTTGGCTTATTATCAAAGAACATAAAATCAGGTAGAACAGTTCCCATCTTTGCTGTCATGATTGCTCAGTCTCATTTGTCTCTAAAGCATACCTAAATCTGTGTATTGTAATAAGAACAAGATGAAAATAACCTCAAATGAAAGTTCAGATGAGAAAATTCTTTGGTTTAATATTCGATCACTCATGCCGGCATGGTAATGCCACTTTTAGTATGAAAGTCACTAAATTCAAATGAGCAAAGATGCAGCAGGTGACCATTTTGCGACTCTGATGAGCGTTGTTCTTTATGGGTTCAGAAAAAGGCATAAACTGCATTAGCATTGCTCTTCAGGCTTTGTTCACTGTAATGACAGCTGACTTATGTGTATGTATTTATTAGCTAGCACTGACGGTTGCTTTTTAAAAAATGCATAATTAAAAATTCAGTTGTTCAATAGCTGCTTTCAAGAATTCTCAGATTCCTTAGTTCATTTTTCACACAATTAGTGCCTCCAGAGCAATTTCAACCATTTCTCATGGCTTTCGTTCCACATTTTAAGAATGAGAAGCATCTACTCAGAACAATTTGTGCTTTGAGTTTTTTGTTTTCATTATTTCTGATATGCTAGGAAAGCAAAAAGCAAGGATTCACACAGAGTTGTGTCAGAAAAAGCATGTCCACTTCTTTCATGTTGTTCACAATAGACTAGTGTTTCGTATTGAAACTGCTATAATAACTTTTCCCTTTCATGGGCAATTGAAATGGATATAATGAATTGTTTCATTAAACACTTTTAAAGCAAAACTTCACAGCTGGGCATTATGAAGTATGTTTTAGAGAATAATAGTGAAATAGAAAATTGCCATAGAAAAGAGATTTCTTTTTTCTTCTATTGGCATAAGTTGTTGTTGAATTAGAGCTGAGTTTTTCTCTCCCACTACAACAGCACCAAGTTCGGAGGTGCTCAAGGAAACAGCATGACTGTGTGTTGGTATCAGGTGAAAATGGAAACCAGTGTTAGCCCTTTGACTTCCATGTGTCTTCTTGCTGGACTTCCAGTTGTCTGCTGTTTATAGTTCAGCAGTGGGATAGACCATGAAAGAATTGTCCTGTTTTGGTGAAAAGAGCTTTAATAATCTGGGAAAGTTTAAAGTGGTTAAGAAAAGTTCAGAAAACTTGTGCTGGAAAGCTGATGAATTTTATATTCTTTGCAGTGGAAAAATCCAAGGCAAGAGAACTTTTAGCAGGAATCAGAAAGGAATATTGTAAGATCCTGAGCAAAACATTTATTTTCATCTTCCTTTTACTGAAATTTACAAAATAGAAATAAAAATAAAATCTCTACCAGTTTAAGAACAGCATTCAGAAATGAAAGAAATGCAGACTGAATAAGCCAAAGTACACTGAGTTAGAGAAATGTGGCTGGATCAATATTATTGTCTTCTGTCATTAAATAATACAAGGAAAAAAACACTGGCAGAAAGACTGCCCTAGAGTTAATTACTGGTGACATTCACTGCTGGGCAAAGGATCATCCCGAGTCCATGTGCCACGGAAAGCAACGTACAAGCATTATACTGACCCCGTGACTTTCCCCTATAACACATCCCTGCATAAATGTATCCGAGCAAAACAAACAGCACCTCCACGGCCTCTTCTGTCTGAGAGAAACTGCTGCTTTCTGTACGCCTCCATGGTTAAATTTCCAGCTGCATGGTGCTGACTGCAGTGCGTGCCCCGAGCCTGCGGCCAGAGGAAGGTGGGGAGATGGAGGGTGGGACATGGGGGACTGATATCCAGTGGTTACCACAGCAACAGGGAGGGGACCAGTGGTGGGGGGAGCAGAGGTGGGAGAGTTACTATGGCAACAGATGGAGTGCCTTCCTCACTTGGGTTGGAGATGCAGCTGTCTTTAGTTCTAGTTACCTACCTGGTGTTGGCGGATTTAGGCACAATGTAACAGGAGTGTCTACAGTATCACCTACATTTATTACTTATTTCATTTCTAGTTAAAGAGTGAAACTGCACTGGAGAGGAAGTATTTTTTCCCACACAAGCTGCATCTATTTTAATATGTTTTGATTGATGACAGTATAAACACTTCACAATTAATAGCAGAATTACTTTTTATTCTTTCTAATGTAATGTAAAAATTTTACTCCAGTATCAGTTATTAATCTTGCAGTGCTAGAACAAATGCTGAGTTAAGATGTGAGTTTAAACTGTGTTAGGGAGTGAGTTTGTCTTACACATCATTACATGACTATATTTCATTTACCCTAATGAGTTTTGTGAGATAGATATTACAGTTTTTTGTTTAGGTATTGAAAAATTCTGATAGGTTCCTTTTGAATTTCCTCAACTGGTGAGTGATGGAGTTTGTGAGCCTAAGAGGAATGCACTCATATAAAACTGATAGGAAAAGCCCAGACTCCTGAAATTGCTGTCATTGAATGGCCAGTGAATGGCAATCAACCATCTGCTATTTCATCTGGTGTCACTTTTGCCCCAGACTAGGGACAATGAAGAATTACCAGTGTCAATAGGTGATGTAATATGAACCTCATAGCAAAAAAAGAATGGGCTGAAATCTCAGGGGAGTTGGAATTTGATTCAGTTTGGCTTAAGAAGTAGGGTCTTAAAGGGAGTGTCAAACCATATAACACAAGAAGAATTGATAGGAATTATGACCTGGATGAGCTGAGCTCAGGGATAACCTTGGAGCCACCCACAAAACCAGATCAAAATAAAAAAAATGCCTAAGACGACAACAAACTGAGGCAAAGACAAGCCTCCAGGTATTAACTTTTTTAAAATTCTGTGTTCTTGCATTACTAAGTGTAGATGAAGCCTGAAGACATTTGTCTCCCGTATTTTCTCTAAAGAGGTAAACTATGAACCAGAGTGTCCTCAGCTTGGGAATGTGGGAAGCCTAGGGTCATCCTGCTGAAGGCAGTCAGCATAGTCCTACGGGCTCTGTATTTCGAATATGGAGTTTCAGCCTCACCTCCAAGGGTGCTTCCAGTCATGCAGAAGCAGAGAAGGGTCTGGTTTTGCCTGAGCCAGCAGTGCTGAGAGCTACAAGGGCTGCCCAAACTCCCCTAGAGGTCAAGAGCAAGAAAAACTTGAGCACATATGAGACTCTCATTGCAGAGTGTCTTTCCATGCCCATGCGGCAAAACAGTATAGTTCTCATTTTTGGAGTGGTTAAACATTGGAATTTTCCTCAAATGCAAATTAAGGCTTTTACAAATGAGCTTTTTCTTGTGTTTTGTGCACAGTTGGCTTTTTTGTGCATTTTGTTTAATGACTGTAACACCTATTCCCATCCTCTGAATACACGATATATCCTATGGATGTAGGATATAACTAACTCCCTCACCCACTGTTGCTTCATTTATTTACTTGATTTCTGTCATCAAGCACTTTAAACTTTTTCCTTTTGGATCCTATTTTTGTTGTAATGAATCTAGACTTTGTGACCTGGGTATGTCTATTGTACTAAACCAAAGATGTCCAGGGACCGATGCCAAGTGGTACCAACTGTGAAAGGAAAAGAAGGTTATAAGATATTGGATAAGGGAGCAACTTCCTGGGGCACTTGGATTCTGTAGCGGAGTGATATGTGGGTTCTTAAGATATAGCACAGCTTCAGGAGCTACCCTAAAAATTACGCTGGAGGAGAACAGTTGGAATAGGCCTTTAACCCATCTGATATAGCCTCCTGCCTTCTTACAGAGTGTTCCTTATCATCTTTCCTCTTGTTCATGATTCTGCTTGATCCCTCAGCCTGAAATGGGTGTCTGTTTTTTCACCACTGGCCTGTCTCCCACTCCTTTACAGCTGTTCTTGTGCCAAGAGTGACAGTACACATAAAACCATGATGGTAACCTCAATTTTTCTAGCTTGCCAATGACATAAAAGATGTTGCAAAATGTTCTTCCACTTCTTTGGCCAAAAGGCCCTCTCCCCATCATTAAAAGCAAACTCTTTAACACAGTGATTGTGTGCATAGTCTTATTGTGTACAGTCTCTGAGAGTGCATTTATTTTTGTGAACAGGGAAGTTCAGCTTCTGTTTTGAATAAGCTAATGCCTCAAGAACTATGCTTATGAAGTTGATACATCTGTTGTAATATGTGAATACTACTGAGTATCTTTATAATTTGTTTTATATTTTTTTCAGATATCAAGTATTCTTAGGAGACCTTAATAGGGTACTTTATTATATTAAGTACAGCGATTAACATATGTTCACAGACTTTTAATTTTTTCTTTCATTGTTTCTCCTGTTCAGTGATTATTCATTTTTATTTCTTTACTATTTCCATGGAAGTTAAGCTTGTCCTTGTGCATTTGTCTTACTAAATTCACAAGAGAACAACCTTGGTTTCTTACCACATTGAATTATACATTTGGAATCTCTCTTTCTCTCTCCGTGTCTCTCAAATAAACCCTAACCTGTCTGTTGTCTTAGTAAAGCCTTAAATAACAGGTCAGAATAGGCACTGTACTTTCTCTGTCAATCACAACATTGTTTCTTCCAGCAGCAATCTCCTTAGGAGTTACTACTGATTGGTGTGTTGAGTTACACTGCCCACCAGGTAACAGTGACCAAAAGTCGGCCCATGTCTACTTCTCCTGTGACTTCCTTGCATGCTTTGAACACCCCTTTTTCTAAGATGTTCCAGTTTAAGAGTATATATTTATGGCACATCAAAGACAGAGCTTCTCATCAGGCCCTGTCTGCAACAGGACATGAATCCCAGCCCTCTTGACACATCAAGAGAAGAACATTTGGAAGTACAGTTGTCACACAATCGTAGCAATTGGGATGTCTTTGGGAATCAAAGAATCATTTTGGTTGGAAAAGACCTTCAAGATCATTGAGTCCAACTGTTGAGCTAATATTGGCATGAAACCATGTCCTTAAGAACCTTATCTATGTGTCTTTTAAACACCTTCAGGGATGGCGACTCAACCACTTCCCTGGGCAGCCTGTTCCAGTGCCTGAAAACTCCATGAAAAATTGTTTCATAATATTCAATCTAAACTTCCCCTGCTGCAACTGAGGCCATTTCCTCTCATTCTATCACTTGTTATTTGAGAGAAGAGACCAACACCTTCCATGTTACAACCTCCTTTCAGGTAGTTGCAGACAGCAATAAGGTCTCCCCTCAACCTCCTTTTCTCCAGGCTGAACAGCCCCAGTTCCCTCAGCCGCTCCTCATCAGACTTGTGCTCCAGGCCCCTCACCAGCTTCATTGCCCTTCTCTGAACTTGCTCCGGCTCTAAAGTTGCTCCAGAATTCTCTAAGAGAAACAGAAGCCAACAGAAGATTCCCAAAATAAAAGTGGAACAGTGATATTCAGCAAGAATGAAGAGTCTTACACCAAAAGTCATGGGAAGAGAATACATCTACAGTTGCTTTCCTAAAATGGACTTCATTCTTTCTAATTTCATGCTGTGTTTCTGATTGTGGGATGGTTGATTGAACCAGAAGACATAATCCATCAGTGCAGAGCAAGCAGGAAACATGAAGAGATCTGTAGGGATGGGTCAAGACAAACATCTCCCATCTCTTCCTTCAACTGAATGTAAGAAGTTATGTGGAATACAGGGGAACTGGAGCTAACCTCCAAATGAGCCAAAATAGGCACAGCAAGACAGATAACTGTTTTCTCAGAGAAAGGAAATGCTACATGATAATTGCATGTTTTGCTTTTAGTGTGAAGTTAGCTGTCTTTCCCTCTTTATAATGGCAAGAAATCCATGAAATAATCTGCTGAAGCAGCCAGAGGGCAAAGCTATAGCGAAGAAAGCAAGCTTCCATCCTTCTACTCTGAGACTCCCACTGAGGCAGTGATGAGATGATGGTTTGGGTTGGTTTTTTTTTGACTCAAAGTGTTCAGCTATGGAGACAATTGTCACTGCTTACTGAAATATTTTGCCAGTGTTAGTTAACCTGAATAGCTATTTTATCCATGGTGGCAATCTCAATGTCAACTTTGCTTCTTTCATTGTATTTTCTCCATGTAACCATCATCCTTGTATCTGTATTAAAGTATCAAAACAAATTCCCACAAAAGAGCAAGTTATTCAAAGCATTTCAAGACATAAAACAGCTTGGAAAGTTTTGGAAGATATATTTATTTTACTACCAGTGTAAACCTAATCATTCTGTGTTTTGGTTTGTACATTTATTTTGGGGGTCTTTTGAAGGTACAGCCTCAATGCTGCTGGGAGAGATAAACTCAGATTAAGAAAACAAAAAAGCTCAAAAGTGGAGAAGTGTTTACACCTCTCAGAGACTATTACAAAGAAAGGTAGGAGCTGGAGGGGGAGCAGCGACATGGAGAGTGGAAACAAAGGAGGCTGGTGGAGAATGGGAAGGTGAGCCACGATATGCTATCCCTTAGGCCCCAAAACCCAGTGTTGTATGTAGCTTGAAGGAAATCGCCCCCGTATACCTGCTGAGCAGCCTCTGAAAACATGAAGCACCATGCTGGCAAAGATACTTAAGGAAAAGTTACAGGCAGCCCTAATGGTGCTGCTCTGCTCATCCCAAGCTGTGATGGAAGCAAGGCAAACTTTCAGGACACGTAAGTGAGAAATATTGTCTTCACAGAAGGCTTGTGTTGGTCTTGTTGATGTCACAAGGGTTTTGAATATACACTGCATGTGAAATACTCTGTTGATTTTACCAAGCTTTCTCCAGCAGACTTCAATTATTTCTTTCTGTATTCTTCCCACAAAATGAGAGTGTGTAGGATTCAAAATGGCTTTTCTGGAAGATGGTAGACCACTCCACTACTTTCAGTTGCTTCCCAGAGAATATCTGAGAGATTTTTATGAATTTTTGAAACTAGAGTGTAAGTTGCATACATGGTGCCAAAACAAGCAGTATCTGTTAAGGAGTAATGCTAAGGTAACATTTTAAGCTTTCCAGGGCTCCTCTGGAATCACCATAATTCTATACACCTTGTTTGTTCTAAGGAACAAATAGCACGCATTATGCAGCAATTGCTGTGGGAGTAATTATTTCCATCAAGATCAAAACTAGCCTAGAGCATGGCGTGTACCTCTTCAAATGATCAAAAGCCTACTCAGAAGATGGTCCACCTAAACAAAGGACAGTTGTCTCCTCCTTCTAGCCCACTTATCCAGAGTAAGACATGACAAATCAGAGAAGCTAAAGGTGGGCTGAGCTCCCTAGAATTACTCTGTGTTTTGAAATCAAATGTGTGAATATTCTGATTCAGGAAGAGGGAACCACTCATTCTGTATTTCAGGGACCATTTCTTCCTTCACTCAATCAGACAGTCCTTTTTGCAGGGTAATCTGTAGCAATTCAGTTGTTGATTCAACTTTCAGCAGTGAGCTGGGCTGGAAAAAATATTCTTTTATTTAAAAGGAACTTCAAACTCTGGAAAGATTACCTGATTTAATGTTCAAGTGCACCAAATTGCAGGCTAAATGAGCAGACATCAAGGGTCTTGCTTTAGTGTTTTGGCCATTTCCTATTAAAACACAGTATCTCAAAGACTTCTCTTTGGACTTTTAATCTGAGTGTGGCAAAGGCATAAAGAAAGAAGATTTCTGGGCATTTTCACCTGTGGTCTATGGCTGTGTGAATAAAGAGGGAGGCTCCTACCCTTTGGAGGTTTTGCTGCCATTTGTCTTCTGTATCCCTGAACAGCCCTGCTTATGTGTCAAACTTAAACCATAATACTTAACATTTCTGTGATGCTGCTTGCTTGTAAAAGGTTCTACCATTATTAATTTTTTAAGTGTATTTCATACTGAATAGTTTGGACTGAAATATAAAAGAGAAGTTTAATATTTCTCTCCAGCAGTTTAAGACAAATAGAATTGCCCACTTCAGTGAAGTCAAGCTTTTTGGTAATTAAAGGAGATTTTATCCCTTACACAGTTTATTAGACTAGTTTCAAGCTTACGGGAACAGTGCTTGTGGCATGTTGGCATGATGTACAAGAGGTGTAGAAGGCACAGAATGATTATAATCTAAACTGGACTGTAATTATTTAGGTATTTTTTGTTGATGGAGTACCAGCCTCATACAAATCCCAGTAATAGCTTTAATCAAAGACAGTCTCACTCTATGAACAAGCAAGATATAGGCTCTACAATTAAAAAAAATAACATTTTGAAAGAGTTAGAGGAACGATTCTGAATCAAGCAGAAAATAAGGCAATGGTTGTCCAAAGTCTTCCCATAGTATAGGAAAATACTCTTGAGGTGATGGTGCGTTGTCTGGTAGGAAATAATAAAAACCAGAAAAGTATTATGTAAGAAATTCTTGGGTTTTTTTGCAAGGACAAGACTCTTGACATTGTTGTTGTTATTGTTGTTACTGTTGTTGTGAGGAATTGTGAAAATACTGCAGCAGAAGCAACAAAAGCGTACCATACTATTATCCATAGTCATGCAAATAGATCACCCAGCTGTGACAGCCAATTAAATCGTATTTTCCAGGAGTAACCCACAGCTAAAATGATACATCACGGTAGGAGAAAAGCTCCATGTATTGCCAACAACATGTTAGCTCCTCTTTTGACTGAGAAAACAATGAAAGATTTGGTTGAAAAGCACATATTTTTCTCTGTGACTACAGATGCCTTAAACCATTGCACTTTCAAGGTATTTCCAATCATTAGTCATTCCTACACGGTTGAATGGCACATAATTTGCTGGTGGCTTGATTATTTTCAAGGCACTAATGAAACCACATTAGGAATATTTGAAAATGTAAAACTATGCTAAAATCTAGTAGTTGAATGCCTGGCTATGTACAATTATTTGCAGCTAATATTACCATTAACTCTAGGTTATGTGCCCTGTCCTCAAATGAACAGAAAGTAAGAAAAAAAAGTTGTCTCTAGGTTATTGCTCTGTACCTAACCAGAAAACAGAAAAATATCCTTTAATTAAATTGTCACTTGATTTAGAATCAGTCACTTTTCCTCATCTCATTCAGTCATTTTTCTCACTCAAAATTTCAGATTTAAAGGACATCTTATAAAATTTGTATGGGAAAAAATATTCTCCATGCGACAATTACTTGCATACTTCACAGGTAAAAGTACCATAATTTGTTTTCTTGGTTTTAGGAATTACTTCTGAAATTTAAGGGAGCATTGCCAAGCACCAGTTTTAAAATTTCATTCTTAGAGATAACCTTGTTAGAGGTGACAGAGAGGTTTTCAGTGACAGAATATCATTTATATTATTTTCAGATTGTACTGAATGTTTCTAAATAACTCTTGCAAGTAGAACAAACTGGCCTTTTACATGCTGAAATGTATAAGATAATGCACTCATTTAAGGGTACGTTGTGAAAAGGAACTGATGACAAATTCTTTGGTCAGAAGCTAGTCAGCATGAGAGAAAGAAAAGAAAAACATTTCACTCAAAGGTACACATTAGGTGCCAGAAACAGGGCTTTATATTTTCATATGATCAGAAAAAAAATCCAAATAAATTTATTCAATTTTACTGAAAAGTATTAGTCTTTCCAGAAGCATTAAAAATCATTGATAACTTAAAATTTCTTAAACGGCTTGATGCTATGTAGTATGTAGTTGGAGATTTGACTATGTATTTATGAATGTCAGGAGTCTTTTATTTGAAAACATTCAAATATTTTCAAATTCTTGCTCTTTCAATGTTTTAAAACTTAATCATTTAATAAAAAAAAAATCCTTATATATTCAGCTTTGGACAAATTGTGAATACCTCAGATTCCATTTTGATGAAGTTTCTAAGTGTGGGGAATTTAGGTTATACAAGTAACATGCTTTATTAATTTACTTTTAAAACCAAACATAATTAAATCTATTAAAATTGATAATAAATTATTCTTTTATCAGACCTTCAAGTTTATAACTGAACTTTGCATCAAATTTAATATTATTTAAGAAATATGTGATGTACTGAAAGAAATAAGATTTCCCTAGAATTTCCCTTCATGTTAACATGTAGACCTATTTTTCCCCTCAGGGTTGACCCTCACTTTTTCTCAAGCAAAATGTCTTTTCAGAAGTGTAGCTGCTCTGGAGCGTAGCTTCAGTTAATGCATGTAGACCCAGTGTGAATATGTGGTATAAACAGGAAAAATCTTGAGTCTCTTCTGGTAGCATGGCAAATTAGGTATCTGTAAGACAAGAAAACTTAGTGACAGAATACAATCCTGGCAGCATTTCATGGAGAACATAGTTTTGCCTTTCTGCCTCTGGGAAGAAGTCTTATTGAAAATTTTACTGTTTTTTATTTCTTTCTGTGTTCATTATAGTAGTCAATGCTTACTGCCAAAAAAAAAAAAATAAACTGGAAGAATCAGAAGGATATAAAAAAATTTTCTGATGTACTGGTAAAACAGAACTTAAAGAATATTATTAGAGTTGCAAGATGTTGCTTCATCTGAGGTATAATTTCACTGAAACCTGCCTGAACTCTCTAAGTACAACCATTACGCTCCTTAAAGATCTCAAGTGGCAAGTATTAGCTAGCAAATGAAAAACAGTCCTATACATTATATATTGTAATGTAACATAATATAATACAATATCATACAATATAATAAATATCTGTACATGAGACCAACATAGAAACCTTTCTTCTGGTGTTTTATTGTTGGATACTGTGTGTTGGAGATCACTGTACCAGCTCTTTCCAAAGCAGTATATGGAAGCTATTGACTTCACTGGGAACTGAGTATCTGTTGTCAGTGAAGATTAAGGTAATTTTCCTGAGGTGTGCACAGGCTTAACTCCATTAGAAGTGAAGAACTGAGTGCCAGTTTCAAAAGTGACCTCTCTCCCTTCCTAGTAGAGTGAATATATGAGTATCATATCCCATTATCTGCTTGGTTGAAGATTGAAGCAATTATAAATTAAGGTAAAGGATGTACTGATCTAACATCCTCTTCTAAAAAGGATTAATTGAGAGAATATAAAGGCTGAAATTGCAATACAGATATTAAATGGAAATGTGCATTTTTTTTTACTTGGAAAATTTTGTTTTGTAGTTTGTACATTATGACTGAACATTCTACACCCTTTAAATAAAAAAAAATAGGGATAAAGAGTTTAAAAAGTCAATGCAACTGATTTCAAAAAACTTCGATTGCCTTTTTTTTTTTAAAAACAACAACTCTTTGCTTTGTATGACCTCAGTTTCAAAAAAGAAAAACGCATTTTTAAAAGAACTCAGAAGATCTGTGAATGGTTTAATTTGAGTTGTAAAGTTTTTGCTAAAGTGAATGAAGTCACAGTGGCCCGCTGCAGAGATATTTAAAATAATGATCATTGGTGGCGTTTTATAATTGCAGTAATAAGGAGATGCAAAATGGAAGTCAGACTGCAGCCTTAGCATGGCCTGGCTTCTAGGCTAACTTAATCTGTTTCTCAGCCAAAATAGTTTACCTGGATGGAAAATGCAATTAAACATCTTTACTGCTCCTGGTCCCCACTCTGCTCAGGTGCAGCTGCAGTACCTTCTTAGGACACTGTATTATGGGGTTGAGTCTTTTCTTTGGTGGGGTGGAAATCCACAATATCTTAAATCCTAAAAACCTAAATAGCATTAAATATGTACAATATACTAGGAGGGAATTATGGCTGCTCCTAAATTTAGTCAAAAAAAGCATTCATCTAGAATAAACTCAAATATGAATATTATGCAAAAACTTGTCTTGTAAAAAGACAGCACTGTCATTAGCCAGCTGTATACAAATGGTCTTTGATTCTATAAATACTGATTCTCACATGTGAGCTAAAAAAAGCAGCTCTACTCACTCAGCATTTGGACAAACCCATCAACATGTCTGGCATATTCCCCTCTACAGAAGCCGAATGTGCCAAACTCTTGTGACTAGACTTTCAAGGACTAAAATGATAGAGAGTTGAGTTGAAAGAAACAAGATCAGCACTGTGTGACCTTCAACCTGTTGAATTAAAGGTGTCGTTTTTGAATAATAAAGGTCTGCTGTGTACATTACATTACATCCTTTAAGTGTGTGGAGATGTGCAACTTTGTGCTTGTTGAGATGGAAGAAAAACCTCTTCAGATTCGAATCTGTCAGCTTACTTGAGAAAATAAAGGTAATAATACCATGAAGAATGGTAGTGAGATAGGCTATGAAGACAAATGGTCCTTAATGCCTTTGGTGGCTAGGCTTTAATTCCTGAGGTGATCTATTACCTGGTATTTGGATACATGCTAGCAGCACTTATGCACCCATTGATCATTTGCCATTTAGAGATGGGAAGTCCAGGGTGTGTTTTGGACTAGGATTACAGTGTCAGTGAATTAGGTTTCCTGGTGTTATAACATCAGCTCTGAAATGATGACCTGCCAAAAATGCAGTAGCACAGGACAACCAGATGCCTTTTACAAAAACACTGTCCTCAGTTTAGACTAGAAGCTCTTCTACCTACCTATAAATAAAAAATATATACAATCCTGTTTGTATAATTACATTTCTTTTTACACCTTCCCTTTTAAAGCTTAGGAATAGACAAACAAAAATGCAATAAAAGCAAAGCAATTTCAGAGTGGTCAAGGGTACAGACATACTAGACTTTCCACGCAGTCTTAATCCTCCTTTCTTCACATATACCAAGAGTGCATCTCCCAAGGGACCTAAGGAACTGCCTTCCTCTGGATTATCCCAAGCCTGTGTTGTAGAGCACATTCTTTGTGTCACATCAGCAAATGTCATTCCTGTCATGGATGTGGTCAGCCCTGCAATACTAAGAGGGTCTTCGTGACATGGTCAGATGCCAGTTTCCACAGGGTTCACAGGTAGAGCAGTCTGGAAAGAGGAAGAGGAACATAAGCAAATGCAAATGTAACCTTTTCAAGACTCCAATGAATGGAATTCACAACTCAAATACTGTTTTTTACACAGTTTCTTCCCTGGGGTGTTACATGCATAAATCAGCGTGTTTGTATGTTCACCTATATAATTTTGTCCTTTTGTCCATGTGTATTTCGATTTCTGGCATTATACGTACTGTGACTGCTTACCTACAGAAACACTGCAGTAAACATGGAGTAAAAGAAAGGATGAGATTCGTGCAAATTATTGTGTTAGCCTATTCAGGACAATAAGCTAGTGATTGCTCAGCTTTTAGCATTCAGGGTAAGCGTGTAAAGAAGCACAAACGTTTTTTTCAAGTCTACTGTAATGTGTCCTGAAAACGAGTGCCTGAGCACTTGGTAGCAAACAGTAGAATTCATTTATTGAACTCACACCCTCTCCCCTCAAAAGGCATTGCCATAATCAGGGGAATTCACCATTCCTCACTTGATGTGTGTTGCTCCTTTTCATCTTTCATGCCTCTTCTATCAGTCTGCCCTACAACAAAGAAGTTTCTGCAAATTGTATCTTGTAGCTGTCACTGTTCAGAGACAATGGAAAGGAGCATACTAGTGCAGAAATTGTTATGGCACAGGATCAAGGCAAGTGAGATGTTTGGCCTGCTTTCTACAGTAGCTAGGGGAGAGAAAAAAAAAAAAAAAGGAAAAAAGGAAAAAAATTTCCTTGGACAGTAAAAAAAGCAAAGAATCTCCATTTGCCTGAACATATCCTGCTGCTCTACACCTGGAGAGAGCTTATAGAAGACCAAAGAGTAGTGGGAAATGTGGAATTTATTTCAATTTGCGTATCATGCTTTTATTGCAGGAATATCAAATTGATATATTTTTTGCCCAGACGTGGACAGATAGCCGTCTTCGCTTCAACAGCACCATGAAGATACTGACCCTGAACAGCAACATGGTTGGCTTGATCTGGATCCCAGACACGATATTTCGTAACTCAAAGACAGCAGAGGCTCACTGGATCACCACCCCCAACCAGCTCCTCCGCATATGGAACGATGGCAAGATCTTGTACACCCTCAGGTGAGCACTCAGCAGCATGCAGGGCTGAAAGCTTCTCCCCTCTCTGGCATAATAGTCGTAACTTTCAGTTTTTCTTCTTTGCTTCTTTTCTTCCTGATGCTTACCTGACAGTGCTTGAAAAATACTGAAATATTCAGGCATAAATACTGCAAAGTTTAAAAAAAACCCAAGTCTTGTCTTTCAGAAAAATAAACCTTGGGAATTTGAAATACATCCATCTAAATTGTAGAATTTGAGCTTTTTAGTGCTTGTAATAAAATCAAGAGCCTGTAGTTCCATGAAACCTGCCAGAAAACTTTCTGATCAGTTAGATGCAGGGCTGGATAAAGTATTTCTACATTTCATACTGATGCCAATACTTGATTCTTCAAATAAGTCATGCTGAAAGATAGTCTGTCACATCTCATCACAACGGTGAATTGCTAGAGGAAAGGCTTTTAGAGTTTTACTAATCTTGTGATACCATCAACTGTATGGTATTAGAAATACTGTATGTATTTGCATAAAAAAGCCTGTGGAGATCAAAATATGTGTTTACTTATGAAGAGATGAATTGCTCAGAAGGGAGTTTTGCCATAAGCCATATTCCACGTGGCAAACTCTTTCAGAAACATCCTTTCACACTACATTTTCTTCGGTGATTGTGTTCAGCATATTCTGATCATACTTGCAATTGCAATTTGGCTCCAACAGAAGGTCTTTGGCAAAAAATAAGGAAGGAATTAAACATCTGGAAATACTACTGACATTTTTAGTGCCCTTCCCTTCTTAGGCTTACTCCGCTGTGACAGAGTTCTTGCTTTTTTTCAGTAGCCTTTAGTTGAAGACTTTGGTGATTAGGATGTCACCTCCAATACCCTCTTGGTTGGGTTGTTGGTTTTCGTTTCTTGCTTCAGTATTTCAGGACAAGTTAAGTATCTACCTAATAGTAGTTAGACTTATATACCTATCACTAAAGAAACTATTTGTTGAAAATGGAATGCAAAATTTGTCTAGGACATCTGACAAAAGGGTGATACTTGACCCAGTGCATTGCTTGAATGAGCATTTTTAGTTTGTGAAAAATGTTTTGTGTCCTTTTTGCCCTCTTGGGTCAGCCTCCTTTTTATGTAAGAGAAGCTGCTAAAATGATCATTATTCATTGATAATAACACTGTGTAATTCAAAAGCAATTTATCTGGCTTAAGCAAGCACACAGAATTGGTATGACATGGAAGCAGTAACTACTGAATGCCCTGGTACACTGAAGTGCTGGTAAGTATTCTGTGTTCAGGAGAAAGTGCACAAGGTTTGATCATGCTCCATGCCTTTCCCTCTTCTTCCCTGTCCACTTTGGGATGTGAATGCATTCCTGCTGTAACACCACAATCCCTCTCTTACTGTCAACACAAAAGTGCTGTCAAATTCCTCACAAGTGACCTTCAAGACAGAGGTTTTTGCTGTGCTGTCCTAAATCTGAGATACAAACCATTCCCCATCCAGCTTTTGAATTAGATTTTGTTTGTTTGTTTGTTTTGGTTTTTTTTTAATGTGTGTGGTTGGTTGGTTGGTTGTGGGTTTGTTGTTTGTTTGTTTGTTTGTTTGTTTTTAAAAAAAAAGACAGCAAAAAAGCTTCATGCCCCACACGTGCTGCATAAATTGAGGCATGCAATTAATGTACTGTCTTTTTCCTAAAAAAGACTTTATAACAAACTAGCACTTAATGCATTCTACCTGGGTAAACAGACTTACTTTGTAAACTGTCAGATGGATGATTATCTGGTTTTAATAGTAGTTTCTAAATTTGTTCCATTCATAGTGTCCTTTGTGTTAGGGATATCATGTAAAACAATCTTTCAAGTCAGGCTGAAGATGTTTCTGCTTTTTTGTTTGTTACGTCTGTACAACTGAGAATGGCATACAGAGATTTAGTAAGTTTTTGAGAGACAGCCTCAAATGATTAGAAATATTTTAAGTTCATAGTATAAATAAATATGGAGAACATTCCTTATAAGATCCTTTATCAGGTTTTAATTTTATGGAATCACACACCACTACATCAGCCATATTTTCTGTTATTTCTGTAAAAAATAATTTTTTCCATCCCATGTCCTTCAGTGACAAATTGTCTAAAGAAAAACATACGCACAGATTCCTTGGGATCAAGACACTTTTAATGATGTGTCTGAAATTATTTGTGGTTGTAGATAATTATTATTGTTTTGGATCAGGCCTAAAGAGTCAATGAACAATCTACATATATAGTCCTCATAGGCCTTACTGATGCATGTCAAAGAGCTCTTGTGTGATACATGGGTTTACCCAGCCTTTTCTTCTGCCTGTTCATGGTGCTGATGTGCAGTAACAGACATTTGGTTTCTCCACAGGCTGACCATCAATGCTGAGTGCCAGTTGCAGCTGCACAATTTCCCAATGGATGAACACTCATGTCCTCTGATATTCTCTAGCTGTAAGTACTGCTTTGATGCCTTATTGCCGTACATGACTACTATGCAGAGGCATGAGTTAAATTCTGATCTTTGTCAGGTCGTTCAACCATTTTGCAGCAGGTATAGGAAGTTTAGGTTTGCTTAAATATTCAGGGGATTTTTGTTTTCCTCTCTGGCACTCTTGGTTGATGGACTTAAGCCATGAAGTGTCTGTAGATTTACTCTCTTATTTTTGCCAGAACCAGCCTTTTTCGTTGATACTATAGTCACACGTTCAGCAGGAACAGAAATTCGTGTTAGTCTGTGCTATGTTAACCTGCAGAACCATGTGACATGTAAATGAGAATAGAAATTGCAGTTTTTCTTGTAGAGGTGCACACTCCAGGGACAAGACCAGCAATCTCTGAATATCTGAGTTTATAGCAAGTAGCATGGTAATGCCCCTCTGTTCTATAATAAAAGTAGATTGTGTAACTACTCAAACTCATTTTCCTTTTACTGCTCAGCTTGTCCAGTAGTCCTAATGTTATATTGTATGTGGTGTTGTTGATATATTTAAAACATACCTAATAGGCAAAACAAACACATTGGTGAAAAGGATTGAAAACTAAAGTCAGGTGAGTTAATCTTGAGGTCCAATATTACCATAAGGAAAAGTTATCTTCACACTAATTTGAAAAAGCTCGAGAGCTGTCTGCTCATGGATATACCTGCACAGTTGTGTAATCTAAAGTCATATAATGCAAATGTTTTACAAACATTTTTAAAGGATCTCCATTAAAGATTTTCCTTTTGATAAACTCCAGGACTCAGGACCCATGCTCTCCTAAAGTGAATGGGAAACACATCGTTTTGTCTTTCTATTTAGAAAATAGTATGTTCTCCATCATCTCCTAAAAAGCAATAGAGGAATAATGTTGTTTAATATCTCCATAATAGATGCGCTGTTGTGATAGTAGGATATTGATTTTCATTTGTGAATACTATTCAAACAGTGATCCTCAATAGGATTTGAATTTCAGTTGATCCAAGGTGTATTCTTCTTTTTCCTGAGGAAAATTTTTAAAAAATTCTGCCCGTGTAAACATTTCCCTTTCCCCAAAATCTTTATCACAACATTGCCTTTTCCTTTTTTATGATTTATGTACATAAGTGAGCCTGGGCAAAAATACAGAGTGGTGTGTTGAGTTCAGATGTGTGGAATATATGCATGCTCAACTGAACAGGAGACAGATACCTCCTGAATGAGCTTTACTGCTAATGAACACTTGTCACTGAGCAATATACACCTTGGCTATCTTTAGTTACGGCTCAACGCTATTCTTACCTTGTGGCAATCTACTGCTGATTTGTTGCGCTATTGAGAAAGTAGTGTGTGATTTTCAAAAAATTAAATCCTGGTCCAGAGATACTAATTAAACCTAACACATAAATTCGATATGTTCTGCACTAGCAATAGCCAAAGAAGGTGAACTCTAATAGACAGGGAAGTTGCTTCAAACCTTATATTCCCTAATAGCTAGACGGTTGCTGAGTGCAAGTTATGCTCTCTATTTTTAAAAGAGAAAGGTAATCAGTGTGAACTTCAGAAGGCTCCGTTCAGTGGCTAAGTTTCAAATATATCTTGATTTGCAGAGGTTCTTCCTAATTGAGATCTATGACCTTGTAGCCCTTCTGCTCTTGAAAACATACGCGTATTACCATCATGCATGTACTACCCTCTATGGAGACAGAGATTACATGGGCTCAAGCAGAAGCTGAATGTGTTACAGTTTCTATGGAGGAATACTGAAATAATGTTTTATAATTTTGTCAACAGTTTTGGTCATGTTGATAATGAGTTTATTTCTTTAGGTTCATATTGAACTGTGTGCCTTTCCTTAAACACTTTTAGCACTACTATTATCATAATAGGGTATCTCCTGTGTGATTTGTCTCATAACTCAGTTGTATTTTCAGTGCTGCATACATTCATAGTTATCTCAAGATACATGGTACTCAGTGGGACTTATGAAGTGAATGACTGAATGACTTATTACTGCCTGCTATGACAAGTTTCAGAGGGGACACGCTAATTATGGATTCCAAGACATGTGTCTTTAAATAAAATAAAAAATGGTTGCAGATTTCACAGCACTGCTTTCCTCTGCATCTCTTTCATTTGGTCCCTGGCACAAAGACAAATCTTTGCGATTTCCACTGTAGGCAAGAATAAAAAAAGCACAAATTTTGGAGAATATTCCCCTTATTTCTACACACACATGAACAAGGTTAATATTTGAAATTTCTTTTTCTATAAATTTTCCTTGATATTTTAGAAATGTGAAAATAATCTCAAATAGTTTCTAGAGTATTTTCCTCTAGTGCTAACCAATTCATACCCTAACCCTGTTGTTGCTCTGTGGACAGTTTCTGTTCCCTAGGTGGGAATACTGAGCTCTGCTTGCTCCAGTTGCCAGGATGAATAAGGAGAAAACAGCAGCTTATAAACAAAAGAGACATCTCAGTGTGCTTACAGTGGTTACTAAAACATACTTACCCCTTTCTTCTGAAAATCTTGTTCTAGAATGCTGCCTGGGTCTCTATGGTGTCTTTGGTTATAGGAATAAGAAATTACTGAAATAATATGAAAACTCTTTACTATCTGTGCAGGTTTTGTATGTGTTTCAGGTGACATGGCAGGATGAATCATCTGGAATATTAGGGTGTGTGGTACATGTGTGTCTGTTGTTGCAGTTGTTATGTAGATGTGCACGTAGCACACTGTTTATGTGAAAAGTTGAGCCCAATGGCATAATGCAGAGCTACTATACAACACGACAGCTCTTTCTCAATCTGTGTACCAGACTGGTTTGATCAACCACATTTGGCAAGCAGTATGCCTTAATACAGAGATGCTACAACATTGGCATCAATGCCAATGCATGGTGTCAATGTGTGTTTACTTTTGAATGTGAAGAAAGAATCAATGCTGTGACTTGACACCAGTATAGCAATCTTTAATAGATTTTGATCTACAAAACCACATTTTCTTCATATATTTTTGAAGTACTCCATACTACTGTATAAAAATATTCTGTGAGTGTGGTTCTTCATTTGGATTAATTTATCCTCTTGAGCCAAGGAGGCTACTGTGCTTCTTTTGGTACTTTCAAACTGTCATGGTTATCTCTATCAGCACTGATTTAAGCATTGAGAAAATGACATAGTTTCAGGATTCTGCCATAAAATTTCATTTATTGAGGTAGTTAAGATTCACATAAACATCTGTAAGGAAGAAGAGGTATTCTATCTGAAGGGCAATGTCAGCACAAGAAAAACCAAATAAGAAACAGGTAGGAAAATGCAGGCTGGACATGAAAGTTAAGCACTGCTGGAGAGGGTCCAGCGTAGGGCAACAAAGATGATTAAGGGAGTGGAGCATCTCCCTTATGAAGAAAGGCTGAGGGAGCTGGGGCTCTTTAGTTTGGAGAAGAGGAGACTGAGGGGTGACCTTATTAATGTTTATAAATATATAAAGGGTGAGTGCCATGAGGATGGAGTCAGGCTCTTCTCAGTGGCAAACAATGATAGGACAAGGGGCAATGGGATCAAGCTGGAACACAAGAGGTTCCACTTAAATTTGAGAAAGAACTTCTTCTCAGTGAGGGTAACAGAGCACTGGAACAGGCTACCCAGGGAGGTTGTGGAGTCTCCTTCCCTGGAGACATTCAAAGCCCGCCTGGACACATTCCTGTGCGACCTCACCTAGGCGTTCCTGCTCCAGCAGGGGGATTGGACTAGATGATCTTTTGAGGTCCCTTCCAATCCCAAACATACTGTGATACTGTGATACTGTGATACTGTGGAACTCCTACCAAAGGATAATGCTGGTGCTAAAATTTTATAAGGATTCAAAAATGTTTGAACAAATCATTGGAAGAAAAATGCATTGTTAGCTATTAAGCATAACAAGATCACTCTGTACTAATGGCTACCATTTTTTTTTTAACTCTGAGGGAGAGATTTTGGGAGGAAATACTAGGCAAAAGAAAAACAAAGAGTTGTTTACGAAGAGCACCACCATCTATTTCTTTAGCAGCTCCCATTTCCTTACGGCCCCCAGTGGCTCTGTGCCTAAGCTACTTGAAGGAACTCTTTTCCATTAGAGTCATCATGTGTGTGGTTTCCAGCTGCCCTACGTGGCTTTGGTTTTCCTCTATCAGACACTGGTAGGACTGTTGAATGTTCTGTATTTTCTTAATTTGAGAGGACTAGGCACACTGCAGAATAACATGAGCGTGTTTGCACTCACACCTGCACAATTAGTTGTTCAAGGTGTTCATTTTTCAGCCCAGAAACAAACCTTCACCTCCTCTCCCCATCCATGTGCTCAAGATCAACTTAAATTCATGACATTCCTTCAGGAGACAGTATATGACAGCCAAATCAAAATGAAGATGACAAACCTATTACACCTTATTTAGAGCATCTGGTCAACTAACTTACTAATTATGTACAAGGAGCTTTATGGTGAGAATCTGTGCTAGGTACATACCTGATGTCTGAAACAATCTGGAAGGCAGTGCTTCAGGCTCTACCAGATGTAGTAATATTGAGCTGCAGGGCAAGCTGCCAGAATAAAAATAATAAGACTGAATTGATTAATGGACTTTCATTGCTTTATTTTTCTTGCTGCTGTTCAGCAGCAGACACTGTTGTTAATTTTAAAAAGCACCTTAGATTTAGGCAATAGAAATGATGACATTTTTTCTAGGCAATTACTTATCTTTTCCCTAGTGAGATCTACAGTCTCTTGAGCTGCTCATTAATGAGGATTGCTGCAAGGCAGGAGAAGGTGGGCAATGCCTGGAATGCTCTTCCTTTTGCAAACACTAAAATACACGTTCAAAGGTTCACAAACCATTCAAGTGTGTTCAATTCAGTTGAAAATAAAGGAAATAAAAATTTCCAACTATTGATACTCCAGTTTGCTCAGTCAGGTCTTAAAAAATACTCAAACTTTTAGAAGGATGAAAGTACACTTTTTAAGTGGTGTACAAGAGCATGCAAAGTTTTGTAGAAAAAAAAAAAAGTAAGGAAATGTGATACACATTTAAAAAATATTAATCCAAATCTAACACAGTGCTTGAAAGAAGCAGATCCCATCTCTCTAAATATAAACTCAGTTCAATCAAATGTTACTGCTTTGAACATGAAACCTCTTATGGATATGCAATCAGTACTTTGAGCCTCATATCATTAATTTTCTAACAGAACTAGCTGTCATCACCAATTTTAATATGTTTCTTCTAGCCTAGAAAAGCAAATTCTGGTTTTGTAGAATGAGCTGTTCTTTGTTTCATCTCATGTATCATCAGCAGAATCATTAACAAGGTCTGAGGGCAGAATTTTACTCTTGATGAAGAACAGCCCAGAGGGAACATGGCTTAATGTTCATACCTCAAGAGGAGTTTCATTAAAGATGCTGGGAAGGCATTGCAATGTGCAGGAAGAGTTTTAATCCACATCTGAACTTGCACCTGTAATGGGATGAACCAGATCATGGGGTGTCAATGGAATTCTTGAATCAGGTTTTGTGACAAGCCTATTTTAGCTATCGTAGCTTTTTCCTCCTCTAGGAAGGCAGACATTAAGGCACAGGGATGTATCCATCCTCCTCTTCAGAAGGCTTCTTTTTCAGAAAAAAGTCAATATGAAGAAGAAAAAAAAACATATTTATGGAAAATTTGGCCTTTCTTCCTAAACTCTGTATTTAGCACAAGACTTGTGTCATATATGACAATTTATGAATACAATACGTGAAGTATATCTATGACAAATCTCTCCTTATGTTCATCTTCTAACCTCTCTCATACAAAGACATTTCTATATCTTCTTATTTCTGTTACCCTCTTTTAGACTTTACTGTTTTCATTACACATTTTTTCAAATACCATGGCTGATGTGCAAGGCAGTATTCAAAGACAAGCTGTCCATTCCAAAGATTTATGATGAGTGCATGTTTTTGTAGATTGTCTTTGATTTTATTAACCTGCAAGCATTCATGTTTCTAAACATTTTTTTTTTTCTGAGGTACCCACAATGACACTTGGGTATAGTGCATTTGAAACACATTGTAATCTTATGTGAGTAATTTCATTTCTTCATTTCTGTAGCCATTCTGAGTGTAATCTGCTACTGCTTTACTCCATTGTTAATGTTCTTTGGGTTTCCCAAAAATTACCTGCAGGTATTTCTTTTATCTTTTACATAAATCATCTATTGTTTCTTAGTCAAAAATTTAGTTCTTTGACTACTCACTACAGCACAATTCACTAATACTTTTCTTTGTGTGACTCAGTACATTTCTCAATATGTAAGAGACACTGTATTGTGTCTTTTACATTTTTATGACTTTATAGCTGAGGCAAGATACACAAAAATTTTTCAAGTTATTTTTCATTGGAAGTTCTGCTAATTGCTCCAATAGGATGCACTATATACCTATGAAAATGGTCAAATTCATCGATGGTATAAGTACATTCACTGTAGAATTATACTTTCTAAACCTAATTTATGGTAGTTTCATGCCAAAGTAGTGCATATTTTAAGTATCAGTGTGGCACTGCTCCTTCTGTTAGTCTTCTGTCTCATTGCTCAAGGTAAATTAGAGATGCCTTTCTAAACATTTACAGTTGTATGGTTCAGTACTGGTTCCATACATGTAAAATATGTAGTGATACAAGAGTAATAAACTTTAAACAATCTGATATTAGATCTAATAGCCACCAATACACAAATTATCCCTGTTTCCCTGAAACTTCCCTGAAGTTGAGGGTTGTCAATTGCCTCCCTTATGATTAGGAAGTGTTGATGGCAATGGTCAATTCATGTGTTATCCCTTTCTCTTCTAATCCTTACAGAGGGGTAGGGTTTTGGCCTAGTAGCAGACAAACTGTTTCTTTTATAGCAACTCTTGAAATTTTTCTCTATGAGACTGAAGGCTCCTTTAGAGAGGCAGTAGTTGCCATTACATTTCAGCAAAAATTAGACCCTAGAGTATAATTACAGCCCGTGCTGACTAGTGAAGCCTAAAATGCTTAACTCATGATATCCTGGGTCCAGCAAAATCTTTGTGAGACTCCCTGGACTGATGGTAGGTTATTCCAGGAACCTGGGATCTACCCCAGTTTGGCAGTGGTCTTCCAAGGATCTTTGGTGTCTCCATTTACCCTGTACAGTTGCCTGAGGAAGATGAGAGGCCTGTGTTGCAGCACAAACTCTCTAGGAAATCTGCTGCAGAATCAAAATAATGCTTTTATTCCAGGGACCAAAGGTAAGGATAGGTGACTGTATTTCAGAGATAGGACCCCAAGCTCTGACCTATGTTTAAAAAAGAAGATTGAACCCCCCAAAATCCCAAGTGCAGTCTAGCTTCCCAAAGCAACCAGCCTTATTTTCCTAAATTTTCTACTAGTAAATTTAAAACAACAACAAGAAAAACTCAGTACCAAAACCAAGTTCAGAAATGACAAAACCTGCCTGTGACCCATTTTTATATTTTGACAAGAATGTATGTAGCTGACTACGTTATGCTTATGGTGTCAGGAGAAAATGAGAGGAAAGAAAATACTGAAGCAAGACAGGTGGCTGTTTGCATGTCTGACAGCTGAATGTATCAGCAAAACATCCTGGAGTCTCTGTCATGTGACAATCATTGCCAGGTCCTATGATCTCATGATATTCAGTGTTTACTTGAAGCCGAAACCCGTTTAAGTGTGTTCTCATGTGCCAATGTGATATGAGTTTTTTTTTTTTTAACAAATGTTTGAAAATAGGACACAAATGCACTGCAGGCAGGAAGAAAATAACTTTCTCCCTCAAATGTAATTTAACAGCTATTACATACTACATGTTTATATTATTGTTATTTGCTTATTTAGGGATGTGATAACTGATTTGCAAATGAATCTGACGTTTATGGAGAGGCTGGTCCAGAACTCGAAAGTCCTAGCAACTCTGCGTTTGTAACTTCTGCAATATAGAGCTCATCTTTGTGCCACACTCCTTTGCATCATATTATATTTTTTAACACAAGCAGGAATGTCTGGTTTCAGCACTCTGTAACAATTGCATCACAGGACAATGTGGGGATGCTCTGGAATATAATTCTGCACTCTTTCAGTTAAGGAGTTGTAGCAATCCATTCTATAAATACAGAATTGTCTGCAAGTAAGAGAAAGTGCCCCTTCATGGGTCTTTTACTCCAACATAATAAAGCAGACTGAATGGCTTGCATGGTATTTGTCTTACAGGCAACACTCGGAGGTGGATCAATAGTCAGGACCGCCCAAACTCTTAACAGAGCTGTACAAAGCTCAGTCCTCTTTGGGTTATGGGTAGAATTTGATCTTTGGTGGTTGTCTCGTTCCTTGAATAAACTTCCTAAGGTGCCTTCCAAGATACATGCTCCCTTGCACAGCCACAGGTATTACACTGTATACTTGTTAGTAGGTCGAGAGGGGTTCTCCTTCCCCTCTACTCTGCCCTGGTGAGACCACACCTGGAATATTGTGTCCAGTTCTGGGCCCCTCAGTTCAAGAAGGACAGGGAACTGCTGGAGAGAGTCCAGCGCAGTGCAATAAAGATGATCAAGGGAGTTGAGCATCTCCCTTATGAAGAAAGGCTGAGGGAGCTAGGCCTCTTTAGCTTGGAGAAGAGGAGACTGAGGGGTGACCTCATTGATGTTTATAAATATATAAAGGGTGAGTGTCACGAGGATGGAGCCAGGCTCTTCTCAGTGACAACCAATGGTAGGACAAGGGGTAAGGGGTTCAAACTGGAACACAAGAGGTTCCACTTAAATATGAGAAGAAACTTTTTCTCAATGAGGGTGCCAGAGCACTGGAACAGGCTGCCCAGGGGGGTTGTAGAGTCTCCTACTCTGGAGACATTCAAAACCCACCTGGACACCTTCCTGTGTAACCTCATCTAGGTGTTCCTGCTCCAGCAGGGGGATTGGACTAGATGATCTTTTGAGGTCCTTTCCAATCCCTGACATTCTGTGATTCTGTGATTTGGGGTTTCTTTCTTTTGGAGTGTTGGATTTTTACAAATGCTGGTATAACTACATATGTTTATTCCTTGTAGCCTCCCTTGATGTAACTGGAGTGTACCTCACAAAATATAACATAAAATGTGAAATTACAAGTCAAGATAACGCACCACCAGGCAACTTAAAAGATGCAACAGTTCTCTTCTCCTACACCTATGTACACCTTTCCAAAGACAGGAGACCAGCTTGCTTGCACCCAGATGGTTCAAGCTATTTTAGATCACTTGTAGAATATGTGACATATTTTTGAAGAAACAAAGAGCATATAGTTTTTGAATTATTTTAGTTATTGTAATGATTAGATTTAAAAAAAAAAAATATTGTATTATTGTCTTTCATGGCCACCTCAGTTGCCACACTGAAAGTTACACTAATGTATCTCTCAGCTGCGAGAACTGTGCGCTTGAACTCACGCGTATCTTTGAAGAAATCATGACAGAATTCCTTCCAAGTGTAGAGTAACCATTTGGCACTATGAGAACCAAGAAGGACTGAACAGGTGTCAGAACTAGAACAAGCACTGAGCAAAATTGCTAAGGATGAAATAAAAGGAAAATGAGGGGAGACCAAGGTAAGCCAGATAACCTGCAGTATGGCACTGAAGTTCAACAAAAACAGTGACTATTGTCTCTCAGAGTAAACACATCTTGGCTACAGCCCAGTTGATGCTTGTTACTTTTGCTAGGCTTGACTGACCAGTGATAATGAGCTTAGCAGAAGCCATCAAAGATTTACTTGTAACAGACTCAAGGATGAAAACGTCAAGTCCTCAACTCATTAGCCTTGTCTTGTCAATTTTGTTTACCTTTAACACAGTCTGGAAAAACAAGGCAGCCTGGAAACATGAAAAATTGCCATGAGAAAGGGCTCTTCTCTCTTCTCCATTACGCTTCTGCAAAATCAACAGAAAACCAAAATCATAGAGGGAGGGAGGGAGGGAGGGAGGGAGGGAAGGAAGGGAGGAAGGAAGGGAGGGAGGGAGGCAGGAAGGGAGGGAGGCAGGAAGGGAGGGAGGGAGGGAGGGAGGGAGGGAGGGAGGGAGGGAGGAAGGAAGGAAGGAAGGAAGGAAGGAAGGAAGGAAGGAAGGAAGGAAGGAAGGAAGGAAGGAAGGAAGGAAGGAAGGAAGGAAGGAAGGAAGGAAGGAAGGAAGGAAGGAAGGAAGTGAAACAGTCATATACCTTTGAATGTTGCTTTGTTAACAGTGTTAGAGGATAATAATGGAAACACCGTGTGTATCTGTTCCCATTAGAGGTCTGCCTGGCTGGATCCCTTGCTATGAGGGGCAGGTCTGTCTCCTGAAAAGGTGATTAACTTTGTGTGATGGGCATGCTATATGACAGATAATAAAACTTTAATCCTTTTTCAAAGTTGGGTAGCATATATATCTGCCAAAATAAAATAAGCTGGGTTTATGTCTTTTACTGTCAGATAACCCCTCAGACAGACAAACTAATGAGTGATAAGATTTAGATGGGAGAAAGCAGAAGCACAAATTGAGACATTGGATTTAATTTAAATAAGTTTTTAAATAAGTTTTTTTATGTTCTCCCATATGATGTAGATTTTCAATTGATTTTTCTTTAAGAAATACTGCAGTTTTCGATATCTAAATATTTATGTGAAATGGAAATAAAGTTATGATTTAATGTTTGGGTTAGCCATACATATTATATTTTTTTTTCATAATATTTTTGATAATATGACTTCTGGCAGTTTCACCACTAATCTGTTAAAGCTCAGGAATAGATGACTTTTCCACAAAACCTTTCCATCAGGTGTAAGAAAGAAAACACAGGGAGACATCTAGATCGAGAAAAAGGTAGATGGTATTATGGGGCAATTGCCCAAATGAGAGAGCTTGTGGACAAGACAATGAGGGTTCTCTCTAGCTCTTTCTACCTGAGTTTTTTCCCCAGGGAAACCAAGGCGGTATGGAGAGGACTATCGTGTGACTCTATTATGTCCTGATGGGGGTAGGAGCATCTAGGAGCTCAGGAGTTCTCCTGGCTCCACCAGTTGTGATGTAACTTTGATCAGAATTCTTGTTTCATATTTTCTGTTGCTTTTGCTGCCACTTGCATTGGTGTCTTTTAGTGAGCACTGGTGAACAAGGTTAGCTGTGCCTGTCTCTGCTGAGTCAGGCCTCAGTGCATCAGTTCAGGAATATCCCAGTTAATGTCCATTTTGTTACTCTGGCAGCCTGATTGACGTCTGTGTTTCTTCCCTTTGGAAAAACACAACCAGTAAAAAACCAAGAGCCTTATTAAAACAGAACTGATAATCAGGAAGTGGAATGAATTGCAGTTCACAGTATTCAGGTCGTTAATCAATATCTTTCTATTTTCATCCTTAGCAGCACAGGTTACTAGAAAACCACATCAGAGCTGTTCCATACTTGACATGGGCCCCTTATACAACTAAAAGATGAACAAATTTCTTAGTCTGGATCCCTAAGATCAAGGTATTTCACACCATGCCCCAGGGTATACTGAAGCCATCTAAATTCCTGATTGAAACTGTTGCCTGACTAGTCCTTGATTTGTAGATTAACATCTTAGAAGATTCATCCTGATCTCACCATCTTTTGCTCCAGTATTGTCCTCAGTAAAAACACAAGCAGCATGAGTATAACAACAAGAAACCTACCAAAAGAATCTCTGTTCTCTGTCTCACAGGTGTTTATCCTTCAGCACATACCCAGTCACTTACAGAGACACCTAGAAGAATGAGAGAAGATGAGAAAACAGATATGTGATAACTTTCAGTCCTTTCATTTTCAGTAAATCAACTACTAAGGCAACAAGCAATATGCAGGAAGGTGCCTAGAATTAAACAGGTTGAAGCAAAAAGAAGAACAAATCCTATTGTGAATCACCTGAAATGGACAAACTAACTGTTTTTTATCTTTTCTTAATAGAACATAGGAGAAATATTTAGCCATGACCTTGAGGCACTCTCATGCTGCAGTGCTTCTAAGTCTTCCTTTTATCTACATTAACTGATATAACATTTGAATGCACATTTCCTATAATTGTGTTTAAAAAAAAGAAAAGTTAATATTATAGTCTTCATGGGTTGCAGTGTTATGCTCTGCATATCTTGTGCTATTTGAACTAATGAAGGCTGAATGTCAGAGCTCATGAAGAATTTTCAAAGAAAACTTTAACTTTTTTTTTTTTTTCATTTGGAAAGAAGTTATTCCTGTGAAATATAAAAATTCATTTTTGAAGAGTGTACATTTTCACTTTGTGAAGTATTTTAGGAATTTTTGGTCCTGAAGAGAAAGAGGTATCCACCCTGTAACATCCTGAGGCAAGCGAATCCTGAATATGTCATGCTTAAAAGGACAATGGCAAGATTCTCAGCACAGTTTTTAATTTTTCCTTTAGGTGACCTGATCGCACACCGGCTATTTTACAGCTTTTGAATAATTTTTTTTACCGCAGAGTGTGAAGTCAATATGCTAATTGTATTTCAAAATATAGCACCTGAGGGAAAAATAGTGGCTGTTTTGCACTTACAGCAGTTCCTATACATTTATCTGAAAGGGAGCAAAAATATCACCTCATTTAGGAAAAAGAAATGGTTACCGTTTAGAGCAGTTAGTGTTGTCCACATTTTAATTCTGAAAGGTCAGTTGTTCTTTTCAATTTAAAAGGAAGAAAAAGTATCAAGAGCTGCATGTTTGTACCTTACAGGTATTTTCTGCCTGTATTGCCTGACTTGAAATGAAGTTACTAGACCAAATGAGCGTGGAGAAGTTTATCTACCAGTGATGATTTTCAACACAAGGGAACTTTGTCGTCTGAATGGTGTATTAGTTCACAGCAGTTGTCTGAAAATCAACATTTCAATAAGACAACATTGCTTGCCTCTGGCACCCAGAGATGGCAACCACAAACTCTTGGATAAATGTCTCTTATGATTAAAAGGAAACTGATATAACCAAGTATTTCATAACATGGTATTTCCTTTCTTGTTTTGTCCCGAACACTTTTCCCTGAAGTCTGTGCTTGAAATCTTTAAAGCTTTTCTTGTCTAATCAACACAAGACTGCAGAGAGGAAGATAAAAGGCTATTCCCAGGAACTTGCAAACCTCTAAGTTGTTTGGGAGATTTGTACTGTAAGTTTCTATTGATTTATGTGCAAAATATAGCAGCATTTCTTATGTCAAGGCTTAGCAGAATTTGCAGCCAAAAATCGTGGCCTATGATACTTTAAGATTTCAAAGGTTAAGCAAGCTGAGACTAGTCACTGCTTGCATGGGAGTTTTGTTGGGAAAAATCAGGTATTTCTGTGATTCCAGACTAACGGTTGCACTTTTACATATAATCATATTCACTGTGATTTGTTACAGCCACCAAAGGGCATCTTCCTGCTAATATCTTACATAACTGTATGTATCAAAGCAAAACACATTAATGATCAATGCATGGTATTAATCGTTAATGATTAGTTAGTATACTGAAGTGCATGGTGGAGTAACGTGGCATTGCTCCTTACCTGAAGCAGGGGAGGTTCTGACTTGACAGAAGGAAAAGGATCACCAAGGGCAATCAAACATTGGAGCAGGTTGTCCAGGGACACTGTAAATTCTCTGTCCTTGGAGGTTTTCAAGACACAACTGGATAACCAAAGACAGGCTGAAGTCCCTCACAGGCTGACTCTATCACATCTTTTTCACATTCAAAATGAGATTTATGTTAAAATATTCAATCTTCATTATAGAGGAATTTGTTCATTTTCAGAGATAAAAATCTGTGTTTGTGAAAACCATGTTTCCCTGACAACTTTTTAAGAGAATCAATTTTCAGTGTTGGCTTTCTTAAGGAACTCCCAAAAAGGGCTGGCAGGGAGAGGATGGGAAGACATGAAAATTGTTAGAGCTTCCTCTTTGCAGTCCATTTTTCTGAATGACTGAGTATATGTCCTATTAGAAATTGTGGGGTTTTTTTTCTGTATATTTTCATTGTACAATGGTTGTTAAAACCAATAATCACTGGTATATTCTTTGCAACCAAGGCAAAACTTCTTTTGTTAAAACCTGGTGGTTCTTCCGAAGACTAATATAATCAGGCAATAATTTCAAAAGTCAAGAAGGATATAGAATTTTTCCTTTTATTTCCCTAGAGCTCTCTCCACTATGTGCAGATTCCAGCAATGGATTTTCGGGTTTCTGGCATTCTGCTGTGAGAGCTCATTTTTTCACCCATTACCTGTCAGCATTCAAACCACAACAGTGTATGCAAGGACACTGACTCCAGCAGTTTCTCATGCTCTGCTCAATTTAGATACTAATTCTGGTTCATATCACAAACCAGACACAAGAGATTTGTTTTTCCTCTTCTGCCACCTAGTAACCACAAAGTCACCTCCTACTTTCCCAGCTTCCTTCACACATCTCCAAGGTGCCTCTATCTTCTACAACCCTTCCCTTTTCTCCTTTTTTTATTAAAGTACTTTTCCCCATCTTTCCTCTTTACTCCTCTCCAACCCCTGCTTTTCTTTCCTTTTAAACTTTTTTTTTCCTCCTCGTCCTACTGTTGTCTACCCAAGACTATCGAGACAATTTCCTTCCTCCATCTGCTCAGTCTTTCTTTACATTCCTGCATGAACTGGATGTGACCAGAATTTCCTTCCTCAGATCTGGCAAAGGAAAATTTTCCTTCCAACCTCTTCCTTCTTTGGCAAGGAACAGAAAGGAGTTCAGAGGCTGAGCTACACCTATGAAACCATAAGGGTAACACCTAGAGAAGGGGCATCAAACTACTCTGACATTTATAGAGTCTTAAAATTACATTTGACCTTTTGAAGGCAACCGTGAGGCTGATGTGGTCCCCAGTGAAAATGAGTTTGACACTCCTGACCTAGAGAATCTCACCTGTTTGGAAGGCCAGGGTGGCCTCTGCATAGGAACAACAAGTCCCAAGTGACATTCATCTGGACAATCACATACAATAAGGGAGAGACAATTAAAGATCTGAGGGAAGGAACCCAAGAACAAGAATAAGAAGATTTAAGGACTGGAGAATCTTCTTGTGATGCAGATGTTGATAGAGGGGGGAAAATGAATAGTCTTGTCTGTGTTTGAAAGAATAGATCCAAAAAATCAATGTTCTAAGGTAAAACCCACAGAAGAACAGAAAACCCAAGAACTGTGACTGAATATCAGGATAAGAAATTCACAGTGACAAGCAGCTTGGAATTAGGAAGTAGAGAGAACATAGAGAGTAGTACAGAAAATAGACCAAGATTTTAAAAAAGTGAAGGAAAATGTGTAATTGTTTTACTGTCCAGGACTCAAGCATAAAAAGACATAAAACAGTGCCATATACATACCTATAATGCAATTCATACAGTTTCTGTGAATATTTTTTCTAAATTCTGAATCATAAGAATAAATTCAAATAATTCACTGATCTGAAATTTTTGTCCCTTACTCAAACTAACCAGGTTTTGCAGTTCACAGAAACAAAACAAAACAAAACAAAACAAACAAACAAACAAATAAAACCCGCAAAACAA
Source organism: Patagioenas fasciata (assembly GCF_037038585.1). Taxonomy (NCBI): domain Eukaryota; kingdom Metazoa; phylum Chordata; class Aves; order Columbiformes; family Columbidae; genus Patagioenas; species Patagioenas fasciata. The sequence continues at coordinate 119,996,759 of NC_092520.1, read as the reverse complement.
ACAAAAAAATTACTTAGTACTTATCTTTCCAGTATTTTTCTTATCATATACTTTGGATATTTTTCATTTTAATCAGAACTTGGATCAGAAGCAATGAAATGCTGTAAAAAATATTCTCATAGTATGACTCCAATAAAGAAGAGCAGGGCATAACAGAAATTTTTCACTGGAGGTTTCAGCTTTGTAGAATTTCTGGACAATTGTGATAACTGAATGTGAGACTGACGTATTTTGCAGACAGACGTACATACTTCTCAGTGATGGCCAGAACAAAACCTTTTGAAGTTATGGAAAGAACTTAGCATATAAATCCTATTGTGAATGACTGACTGCAATTCTAAATCTGCTTCATTATTTTCATCTTAACTTCAGTTTAAAACCATTATTCATCACAGTCATAAGAGTTTTAAAATCATAGGAAAAGCTAGTACCTGTAATAGTCAGAAACCTTGGAACTAGTGCTAAATTTAGAGAAACAAGGTCATAGAAATCTTTCAAGGAGATTTTTGAATGGCCTTTGAAATAGTATTTAGTTTCTTCTTACCTCTTAACTCAGGTATTTATATTACTGCTTTTCCAACTATATAATGCCTCAAGACCTTTGTTAACTGACCTAAAGTATGAATGTACTATATCAAAGTGTCACTGTTTTCAAGCTCTTTTTGTCAAACCATTCTGTCTATAGACTGTGACTTTCCAGCCTTGGAGGATTTTAAAGCGGTCAATATCACACTTCAAGAAATATTATCTCTAGTAAGCTTATTAAAATTGCAAGAATTAACTTATGCTATGCCAGGAACAGTCTGTATATAGGATATAACAAAATAAATTAACCTCTAATGTCTTTGCTATAATTAAAAGGTGTCAGTGTGTTAGTTTAGATATCTGTGTTACACTCGAATAGTGTAAGACATTTACAAATGTTTGTAATGCTAATCGTTAGATGACAGAAAGACTTCAGGTTATTAGGTTGGAAGAGGTGTCATGTTATGTTGCAAACCAATCCAAAACTCACCTGCTGTGATGGCACAGAGACATATAATTCATATACTGTGATGGCAAAGAGGTGAATCTTAAGTTTAATGCTGCGAGTATCTTCTTGGCTGCATGGCATAGGAGATCTGCATAAGCTCTTTGAATGCCAAACTGTCTGGTCCATGAATCCATGGAGGGGTGTCACCAAACAGGGGCTTTCCTTTTGATGCTGTAGGGATTGTCTTCTTAGTTTGCTGTGCATATCAAATGTTAAGAAAGCTGTACCAGGTACCTAACTTATCAGATGAGAGAGGATACTCTGAAGGATTTCTGTAATCACTGAGTCTTACTTTCAGTTGTCTTCCTACAACTGTGAGCCTTTGAAACTTCATTTTAAAATGTTAACCTGGGAATGTTTTTATTTCTGGGTGTTGGATTTTTCAGTGGAATAGCAACTCTTCCAAGACGGTTTTTATTTGGCATGCAATTGGTATTGTTAGATAGTAAAGGAAAAGCAAGAGGCTTATTCATCAGGTCCACAAAAAGAGAGACAGAACACCTCTCCTATGAGAAAAGGCTAAGAGAGTTGATGTTGTTCAGGCCAGAGAAGAGAAGACTCTGAAGAGACCTTATTGCAGCCTTTCAGTACTTAAAAGGGGCCTATAAGAAAGATTAGGACAGACTTTTCAGCAGGGCATGTTGTAATAGGACAAGGGGTAATGATTTTAAACTAAAGGAGGGGAGATTCAGGCCAGACATGAGGAAGAAATGTTTTACACTGAGGGTGGTGAAACACTGGCCCAGGTTGCTCAGAGATGTGGTTGATGCCCCATCCCTGGAGACATTCCAGGCCAGGCTGGACAGAGCTCTGAGGAACCTGATCTGGTTGAAGATGGCCCTGCTCATTGTAGGGGGTTGGACTAGCTGACCTTTGAAGGTCCCTTCCAACCCAAACTATTCTACGATTCTTAAATTGCTGGTTTCAATATTTTTATTTCCTTGATGTATTGAGTTTCCTAGTTATTAGAAGAGGGAATCTTGGAGTTAGTTGGAAGAAAAACACCTCACCCAATTATCATTTCTCTTCTTTGTTGTCCCAGCCTAGGATTCCTCTCGGTTTCTCCTCTGTGCACATGACACATAAAATATCAAGCAATTCCTGAGTATTACAATGTATATCTTTATATGAACTACTGGCCTATACATTACAGTATTAGATTTTTAAACTCATCATTAAGTATTTAAAGGCTGATGGTGGACTGAAGTAAATCTGGGTGTCTGACTGTGGATTGATACATTTGTGAACTGCTAAGGTGGCATTACTTAAATAGATGCCATAATCAGTACTCTGTGAGAACAGACCATGTGTGTTCATCTATACCATTGAGGCTATATCTGTACCAGCAAACTAAACAAAACTAGAGTATACTCTTGGGTGCTGGAAACAAATGGCATGACTGGATTGTTGGAGCAGCCCCTTGGCAGGATCCTGTTCTTTGCTTATTGACTCCTATTTTCCAGGCATGGTTTGGGGAAGGTTAGGAGGAGGGGGTTGCACTTTATGTAAAGGAATAGCTTAAATGCATGGAACTCTGCTATGGAATAAGTGACAAGCACCTTGGGAGCTAACAGCCAAAGACCAGAAGACAGACCAATATGAATGACATCATGTTCGGCGTCTGTTGCAGACCACTTGATCAAGAAAACGAAGGATTTTTTAGGTAGTTGGAAGAAGCTACCCAATCACGAGCCCAGGCACTCATGGAGGACTTGAAAAAGCACTCTGAAATCTGTTGTAAGGGCAGTATGGTTAGATGTTAGCAATCCAAGAGATTTCTAGAGTATGTTGATGACAGTTTTTTAACACAGTTGACTGACATGCAAACTGAGACACTGGTTTCTCGTGTATTTATTACACACAAATAAGGAAGAACTGTCTGGGGATGTGTGAGTCAAGGACAGCCTTAGCTGAAGATGCCGTGAGGAGATACGTAAAAATCCTATGAGAAACGAGCAAGACATATAATGGAATCACAACTCTGGAGTTTAGGAGAGCAGACTTCAGGAAGGATGTGAGGAATTAACACCAATTATCATCAAGACATTTTTTATTTTATCTCAACACAAAGAGGACTGGAGGGTGACCTTTGTTTTAGATTTACAGCTGTATCAGTGGATCATTGGCTTGTGGCTGTGTAAAGAGCCTTCCCTGAGGTAATTAGTAGAGAGTAATGTTTTCCTGAGCTAACCAGACCAGCATGGGGGGCAGAGGATTGCATATGTGACTCAGCCCAACAAAAAGTATAAAAACTCAAAACTAGCAAAACTTGTTTGAAGAAAACAAAGGGCTTGAGCTGGCTTTAACCACATACCCCTTCTCAGTGACCTGGGAAGTCCAGTGTCATGATGGTGGAACATATGGAGACCGGTAACAGGAATCACATTTTAATTATGATTCAACTGCATGCTACAATTGCTATATTGTTCTTGTGTTCTCATTTCAGTACATTGCTGTGGTAGTCTACTAAATCAAAATCCTGTGTAATGTCAAATACCTACATATAAGCAAGTCTGATATTAAGCATTAAGCCCTCCTCATGTGGGGTATCTAGGGGAACCTAGTCAGAGACTAACGGGCTCTGGCATCAGGACAAAAGAAGAGTCTGCTTCATCATGCAGGGGCTCAAACAAATGTGACAGCCAGCCAGCATGGATGAATAGGGAACCCCTGATGGAGCACAAATGCAAAACCAAAGTACACAGAAGGTAGAAGTAGGAAGAAACTACCTGGAAGGAGTAAGAGGCATTGCTGAAGCATACAGAAACAGGAAATCCAAAGAACAAAGTTGAAACTATTAATAGCAACTGATGCAACAACAACAGGAAGAGTTGTTACAAGTATATGGTAAGCAAAACGATCTCTAAGGCAAATGTGGGCCTGCTACTCAACAGGGCAGTGCTCCTAGTGACAAAGGACTTTGAAAAAGTTGAGGTAGTCAATGCCTTTTTCTTTCCTCACTTTTTTACTCGTAAGGACTGTTCCCATGTCCCCAAGCCTATTGATAGGGTCTGTGGAGTAAACTGTGAAAGACAGAACTAGGAAGCACTTACACCAGTTGAATACACAAAAATCCATGGGATGGGGTGGAGTGCGTCCAATGGCCAATGTCATTGCAAAGACACTTTCCATCACCTTTGAGAGATCTTGGCTGTAAAAATGCAACATCACACATCCTTCAAGAAGAAGGATCCAGGAAACTACAGGCCACTGAGCATAAGGTCAGGTCCTTGAAGCAAATCCTCTTTGAAGACATCTCCAAGCGGAGAGACAAAAGGTTGATTGGCAGCATCGAACATGGATTTATCATGGACACCTATGCCTGACTAAACCAATTGGCTGCTGTGATGTGATGACTGGCTTTGTGGATAAGGAGAGAATAGTGGATATTTTATGGACCTTTGACATAGTGTCCCATAGTATCCTTGTAGCCAAATTAGTGAGATATGGATTGGATAAATGGATTGCAAATTGTGTGGAAAATTTGTGCTGTTGACTCAAAGGATTTGTCATGTACCTGTGGCCAGCTACTAGTCAAGTCCCTCAGGAATCAACGCTGTTGAATACCCTTATTAATGATTCGGGTGATAAAACAGCATGGCCTCTCAGCAAGCTTGAAAATGATACCAAATCTAAGGACAGGAGAATGTAGTACACTGGAAGTCAAGGCTGCCACACAAAGGGACCTTATACAAGCTGGAGAAATGGGATGATAGGAACCTTAAATGAAGTTTAATAGAGGGAAATGCAAATTTCTGTATTTGGGATGGACTAATCCCATGTAACAGCGGGTTTCTGGCTGAGGTTGACTAGCTAGTAAACAGCTTTGCAAAAAAAGGACCTGTGTGTCCTGGGTTCCTATGGTTTAGGAACACTCAGTAAAAACATCATGAGTCAGTGGGAACATAGAGAAGAAATAATTTGAAAAAATATTGCAGAGTGGGAAAAAACATAAAACTCAGATTTTATTTTTTTAAGAAAGCATTTATTAGCAAACTAAAATCAAGTGAAGTTATTTTGAGTGCCAGTATATGAATGAAATATTTGAAAAATAATACCAGTAAAACAGAAAGGGGTGGGAAATGTAATATCTTTTCTGGAAAGTGACAAAAGTAAGTGTAATCTTGGTATGTAGATTTAAGTTCATTTGCAAATCAAATACGCCCCATGAAGTCACAAAGTATTCAAAAGAGGATTTGAAAACTAGAAATTGCTTTTTTAAATTTCTTTTTGGCTAGCTTGAATAACGTACATCAAAAGCTTACATCAACTATTATTTTTATGGTCTGTATTGAAATTAGATTCCCTACATCTATTCAACAAATTCATTCAACTATTCAGTCTTCATCAGTTGTGCTATCCTCCACCTCATTAACCAAACAGGAGAGTAAAGGAGGAAATCAGGAAAGAAAATCTTCAAAATTTATTCTGTTATTTTTATAGAAAAAAAATATTCTTCACAAAAAAAATATTTTTCACAATTTCTCTAATGATAATGTTGAAAGAGAAATTGAGAAAAATACTTGATGGTTAGCAAATACAATAGAGAATGTCAAGATTCACAGAAGTCTTTTCTTCAAATTTAAAGAGGATTCTGCATGATACATTCTTTCCTCTTTACTGAGAAGAGCATTCTGTAACAGTACACAGCCCAGACATTTTTTTTCAAGGTAAAAACATCAGGAGTTTTGGGAAACTTGAGCCCAAAACCAACTTGCAGAAACATTGATGTCCCTGAAGAAGTCTGGTGGAAATTTTTCCCCAGTTCTGTCCCTGGGGAATGTAGACTCTCCCTCAAGAATCCATTATTGTTCATTAGGACAACAGCAACACCTCTTTCTCATTTTTCATGTGTCCCATGTCATACATTTACTGCCATTTCTCCCTCTTTGTTTATTCACCTTCTTTGCATCTGCTTCCTCTTTGTTTCCTCAGTTACCCTGTGGTCAGTTTGATATTACTAGTCGTTAACTTCAGACCTGGATGTTTCTGGCTATGTCACCTCTGCCATTTTCCTGTGAACACAATGCTTGTCACAGGTGAAACATTCTGCCTGCAAAATCAAGATAAGCATAGCAAGGAAATTTGGGAGCATAAGACCATCAGTCTCCATAGTAATTGCCACCTGTTACCATGGAGGAAGTACCAGCTGCCTTCCCATTCTGAATATGGTGTTTTTCTGTGATAAGTCGGGCATCAGAAAATCGGTGCTGTCTATGTGTAGGTTAAATATAGACTTACAGTGCTTTACAGCTGTTATTTGTCTTTCCTATAATGAAATCCTTGGATATTGTGCTTGGGTGTTGCTCTAGGGTGTAGTTCTTTTTCACTGGTTTTTTGTTGCTGTTGTGTTTTGGGGTTTTTTAACTTTATTTTTCTGGAGCATTTTCTGCAACAGCCTGTGTGCCTGAGTTAATTTTAGAAAGAGAACTCACAGGCTCCTAACGTAGTGCTCATTTTACTTTCACTGCCCCTGATTTTCCAGAGGTCAAATAACATTAAAAGTTATTTCATCTTCTCTAAGCCAAAAGTCAGCAGATCCTGAAGGTCTTTTCCCACTGAAATGATTCTATGATTCTTTCAAGAAGCAACAGGCCAGGTAGTACTAGTCACTCAAACACTGTGTTACCAGATATAATCCTTGTACTTCTGTCATACACCAATGCTCAATATCACTTTCTGTCTGTTGTCTCCTGTACTGAATGGCAGAAAAAAAAATGTCTAATCAATGTTTTCTATATCTCAAATTCAACAAAGAACCATGAGTAAAAACTAATAAGATAAGTAATAGTTCTTCTTGGAAGAGAGGTACTTTCATTTGTATAGAATTATTTTGAATAGCAAATAGAAGCAAATCTCTTTTCAAAACAGAGACCAGAAGACAAAAACCATAACAGAAATTGTGTCTGAATTTATTTTCAGGGAGAAAAGACTCTCTCCTGTCCCCAGGGCAGAGGATGTACTGTTTGGCTTCTATTCACCTAACTCTTAGGCAATATTTTTCTCATTGTGTTCCATCGTGAGAAGACCTTCAGTCGTGGGATCAGTGAAGTCAGATTCTTAAGCCACGTTCCTCCTTCAAGTCACTGTTGCCTGGCTAGAACAGTTTATCTTTCTGCCTTAAAGAATACTTAAGGACCTAAGTCAGAAGTTGTGTAGGGGGAAGATATTAGCTTGCCAAGCACGCACCTGGAATTCCACTTGTGTTGTATTTATCCTAAGAGAATTGCTCACTTCATTTCCATTTTTCCATTAGTGTCTTGTATGAATTCCATTATTTAAAACTAAATACAAAATGAATGCACAGCAAGGTAGTAATGAATCCATGTCAGTCCCTTTGACTGTTATAAGGAAGAATTATCTGGACAAATGCCATTGACCTAATCTTAAATATCAGTGTTTCAACTATCCTTCAACTCTTAGAGTGAACACAGTCCACGACAAAATGGATGGCTGCTCTGAAGGGTGCTTATTGAACACATTGGCCTAATCTCTACAAGGACCTATTGTGGCTACACTGTTCTTAGTACAGAAACTAGCTTTTTGCAATGTTTTCAACCCATAGGTATCTACGGATTCTGAACTAGTATGTACTCACAAGTGAATCACAATTTGCTGCATTGAGTGCGGCTGTAGAAGAAAATAACTACTTTGACGACAGAGCCACAGAATAGTAGGGTCACAGAATGGTTGATGTTGGAAGGGACATATGGAGGTCATCTGGTCCAACCCCTCAGCTCAAGCAGGGCCACCTAGAGCTTACTCTATCCGATGTACGCGTTTGTGATTTTCACATTCATTGTCTATGCACAATGTCAAAGCACTGTTCTAAATCTAATGCTTTTTAGTGTCAGTTGTATGATTTAGAGAAGTTAACCTTATCCCAAAGTAATATGTGAGATGACCCTGACCGCTTCCTTCCCGTGCACAGAGAAAAAGCTATATGCAGAAACCTCCATATTCTCCTGACAGGTACAACTCATCAGCCACATAGGTGATTAGAAACATAGAAATCTGTGCTTTCTATTCTTCTTCACAGATATGGAACTTCATTGCTTAAATATATATATATTGTTTCTCTATAGTATATCTTTGCTTAAAATCTGCAGTGGTTTTATAATTTATGCTCTTTTTGTGAGTCTTACACTCCCTGAGTTTGTTAGGACTAGGAAAGAATCCACACCTGTTCTACATCAATAAGGTTGGTTTAAATTTCTTTGCATTTCTGCCACCTTGGACAATGAAAATATCCTCCTCAGCTTTCAATTGTGTTTACATTCACTTCTTCTTTTCATCTTTCATGAAATATGACAATGGTACTAAGCTTTGTAAATGAAGAAGTATAGAGAAATTCTCTCCTAAAATGCTTGACCATGGAAGCTTCCACTGAATTTTTCAAGATTTTGGACATATTGTGTTGGTTTTATTTTTTGGCTCAAATCTTATTTTAGTAAACTCAACTATTTGATCTAATTTTTAAAAATTATTTTAGTTGGCTCATAGCTGGCATTTTATTTAGTTTAATAGGATGCAGTAATTGAAACACTTGAGTAGTAGTGCTTTGTTTACATTGTTTTGTGTCAACCATATGCTGTGGCTTTATCTAGCCTTGGAGAATACTATGTGCTGATCTGGCATAAAGGTGTTGCTTTTAGAAGAGCGCCTTCCCACACACACACACTCACCAGCAAGCATAAAAGAGGTAGCAGTAGTTCTTCAGGGAGGCCTGAGGAGGAGTGAAAAATGATGCCTGTGTGTCTATATGTAGCAGTGATCTGGTGACAACCACCTGTGACTAACAGAAGCAACTCAGCCCAAGTCTCATGAACTTTACTCTGTGATAGTTTGTGGATGAAGAATCTAAATAAGGTAGCTTTTGATCAGGCTATGTGAATGTCAGCAGACTAGCTATGCACTTAGATTGCTAATAGAAAATACTTTCCCCACAAATCAGTATTTTTTATTAAAAAAAGCTTTGTGTGGATTCCATTAGAGATGTTTGAACAGTATTCAACTGCATATTAATTAAACTGTCTCAAAAGACTTCTGGCTTTTCTCTGTTAAAATTAGACAAGGATTCCAATTACATCTTTCTTAGGCTATAGCTAGCTAATCACAGACTTAAATTGTTCTGTCCAGAAGGACAGTGAGGATGGGATAACTGTCTAAAACTAAGTGAAATATAATCTAAACTACTTAGTTTAGAGTAGCTGTTTCCAGATGGCAGCTCATCCAAAAAATAGGATAAACTGCTTTAGGGCTGAAGTGTTTTGTGTTCATTTAAAAAAAACCCCTATATATGGAAAATGTATTTTTAAAATATTCTGGTGGGCAGAGGATGTTCTCAAACTATATAATGTCATCTTACTCAGCACTAATCTACTCAGGTTTCATGATGGGGGCAATCAGCAAACCTTTTGTCTTACTGTGCTCTAATTCAGCGATAATTCATCAGGTAATTAATGTGATTCCACTTAATGCAAAGATAATGGTATATTGGTATGAAAAATAGTTCACAGAGTGATCGGAGTTCTTTGCTTGTTCTTTAAACTTTACCTTTTACAGATTTAGTATCTTAAATAATAAGGGGGTTTTAAGATTATTTTCAATCTTCTCTTGGTCTCACTGCAATATCCTCCCAGTGAGACATCAGATTTTCTATATTCTGGATGCATAGAGGGATTGGAGAAATCCTGACCTTCATCAGCAACAGGAAGAAACCTCAGGAGCAAGCATGGCCATTAAACCTTTGTTCTGCTTAGTCTGACAGCTGAATTTTCTGGAGTGAACTGTGGTTTGTTTTTGTTTTTGTTTTTGTTTTTTTGTTTGTTTGTTTGTTTGTTTTTCCTTTTTTTTCTGGTTTTGTTTTGTTGATTTTTTGATTGTTTGGGTTTTTTGTTTTGGGTTGTTTGTTTGTTTTTCCTTTCCCACATCTAACCTGTACCTACATGCTTCAGACTGGGAATTTCACCTTTTGCTTGAGCAAGGTGCATACTTTTTTATGTGTGACAGTATGCTGAGTGACCCTGGCTGTGTTCAATACTGACATCAGGCAGATTTGCAGAATGGAAAAAGAATGCAAAGGGATTTGAAGCTCCGTTCTGTCCTCACACCTCTGTCACTGGACTTTTTGTGCCATGCTGCTGAAATAGACTGAGTAAGGTCGAACTTTGCCAGGCGCAAGGCCATGTTCTTCTTTGAAAGGTTATTTCAATACATCAGCATGTGGATTTTAAGAAGCTGGTAGATAAGTGAAAATAGTCCTGCTACAAATCAAAACATTGTCAGCCTGTTCCCATTTAGCCATTTATCAAGGGGCTTTTTTGCCTGTGGCTCTCACTTTGATATCATCTCTGGACAGCACAGTGCTAAATGGCTTTTTTGTTAATAATATATGAAAACTGGAGGATTGAAGTCTGTCTGATTTAGGAGTTTATAGTATATATCCGAAATCAGAGGCAGTTGCAAATGGTTTTGGCTACACCATGAGCAAATTTTCATCATCTAAACCTTGTGATTATTTTTTCCTATTGGTCATGTTTCATTTTCATGTTATCCTGATTAGACTACTTGTAATTTCAGATTAGGAGCAGAAAAATCTCATTTAAGTATTTGTGACTGGATTTTACAATTTTCAGGAAAGAAAAAAAAAAAAAGGTTTACACATGAAAGAAACATTTTGTGAGCTCTCTTTGAGACAACATCATCTGTTTTCCAAACTGTCAGACAGTAACATTTTAACACCTTTCCCCAATGTATATCTGTTCATATCTTCTAAAAGCTTCTTTTCTACGGCTACTTCCTACTTTCAGTTTCATTAAAAAAAAAAAAATCAAGATTGTTGCTACTGATGTTATTGTTATTTGCAAAGCAGGTATTTTCAAGTGATGCTGTCCCCCTAACTCCATTTTGCTCAGTTTATGCCCCATATATGAGAACAGTGATGTTTGATTCTCAAGTCAGGCACAATCCATGGCAGGTGATTCCTCAAATGACCCACATAGTTCAAAAAGTTTCCCAACAATATACAAACAAAATAACGTGATTACTTCCTCTTATATTATTCTGATCATAGATAAGTACAGTGTCATGCTGTGCCTGAACTATACATAAATGCATGCATCCCTTTTGATGATTTCACTACTGAAGTCAGTATCTCTATGTTTTGGATAGAGAAATATTTTTTCTAAACCAAACTAATATCTAGAATTTTTAGGAAAGAAAAAAAACAGTAAGTGATTAGTTAAAATGGCTTATCAGTATTATCAGGTTGGTTTATGGAAAGTTTTTTTTTCTTTCTTTATTTGAGAAGAGAGCAAACGTGTGATCTCTGTAAAGTTAAAGAGTGTGGGCAGAGAATGCTGAAAAAAGAACAGGTCTTCTCAGGATTTGCTCAGTAGAACATTTTAACATCCGAATTTACCATCGCTAAAGCCAGTATTTATTTTAAATCTCAGAGGTTCTTGGGACTGAATGAGTTTGTGGAAGTGCCACTTCTACGTAAGGTGTATTTATGGGAAGTCATTTACCTGATTGCTTATATCAGAGAAACTCCACAAACTAGTGAATTAACTCCAGAGCAGCTTCAGTTAGCCTGGAACGTAAGCAAGATATCTGAGCTAGAAAAGTGACCTGTAGTTTCATGTTTGTGAAAATCAAGAGGTCAGGAATCCCTTTCCACTTTTTCCTGACTCCTGGGATAGCACGGTAGTCCACTGGTTGTTCCTTTTTCCTTTGTCTCTACATTCCTAGACTATGAATGCACCTTTCAAACTCCTCTTCACTTCCCAGTACAAAGCTTCCTTACATAGACAGTATGCAGTATCTGCCATAGTAGTTGCGTAAATTAAGACTTCAGTTGGAAAAAAAGGAGCAAATATTAATATTGTTTCCATTTAGCATGGATGAAAGAGACATTAAAGGTCATTTTTAGTCTAATTTTTATTCTGAAACTTTCAAATAACAATGTTTAAGTTCTTCACAATAATCACTTTCCTTTTACAATGGCCTCTATACTTATTAAACTTGTTACAGTAGTATAAGTACCCTTAACTATTTTCCTTTTTCAGTCCAGCCACAAAGAGAGAAATGTTGGATAGACTGATGGTTTCAAATCACAAGTGTGAGCGAACAATTATATGTTTGTTAAAATGCTGTAGCAATCCTTTAATTAAATTATAGTTTTTCTTCCTGTGCCTCAGTGCTGCGTTGAGTATTTAATATTGTATCGAACCATTGGGTGATATCTGGAGAGAAAGGAGACAGTGAAAGTAGATATGCTCATTGGCTTTCTGATTTCAAGATGGTTTGTTTAGTTTAAGGCACAATGACTAAGGCACTATATATTGAATACATGACAAGTCAGAAATAATTCATTTCTAAGTTAAAAAATAAATGAGTAGAGAATACTTTTCACTGCTTTGGAGGAATAAATTGGAGAATGTAATTTGATGTAGAATGAAGAAAATCCCATTGCACAGTAGATGACAGTGTGTGTGGTGCAATAAAAACACAGGCTGTATGTACCTGAGAAACATAAAACACATTCAGCAGTACCTCGAGCATTGTGTCATGAGTATTGCCACTAGTAATAAAAGGTTATCTACTCTACAAACAAACCCTTCCTCTTCTAATATCTCTAATAAGACTACGTTTCTGATTTATGTACTTTGATCTCAGCATCCACTACCAAGTTGTTACTAGGGCATTTTATGACTCTGCCTAGTCTGCACTGTGATAAGGGGTGGGAGGAATCGCAGAGTGGTTGAGACTGGAAGGCACCTCTGGGGATCATCGAGTCTCAAACCCTGCTCAGAGCAGGGTCAGATACAGCAGGGTGCTCAGGACTGTCCAGTCATATCTTGAATATCTCCACAGATGGAGATTCCACAGCATCTCTGGACAACTTGTTCCGCTGTCTGACCATGGCCATGGTGAAAAAACTGTTTTCTTATGTTAAAGTGAAATTTCCTGTATTTCAGTTTGTGCCAGTTGCCTGTCATCTGTTCACTGGGCACCACTGAGAAAAGTCTGTCTCCAGTTTCTTTACTCGCCCATCAGGTGTTTATACATATAAATAAGATCCTTTCAAGCCTTCTCCTCTGCAGTTTGAACAGTCCCAGCTCTCTCAGCCTCTCCTCCTGTTTTAGAATGCTGGTGGCTTGTCTGGATGGAGCTGAATCAAGCAGGCTGAAAACTGTATGTCACAGTGCCTAACAGGTAAATGCATTACAGAGACAGCTACTCGTACACTGGGTACGAGGCTCCTGAAATTGCATTTGTCCTCACTCTTCCCTTCTGCTGGGATCAGCCTTTTTTTGCCTTTTCAGGGCATCACTATGAGAGATCCCACCTGTCTGATGCATTTGTTAAATAATTTATTTCACCTAACCAGCATTTGTATCTTGAGTATAACATCCCAAAGCAAAATACCAGCTATGCTGCCGTACAACAGGCAAGAGTCCTCTGTCAGAATCATGCATGAGATACACACAAGAAGGTGCAACTTCCACCTTTCACAGTTGCTGTAGCTTCCATTTGTTCCATTGTCTGATATACTGATGTCTCAATAACGGAAGCAGAGGAAACAGAGGGATTTCAGTGTTGCCTTTGGGCCAGCCAATATTACCAACAATGCTAGAATGGCCCCTCTCTACTTTCGGAACCAGCCATTATAATGACATCCATTGACTGGATGAAGGAGGGTCCAGGAGGACATCTCCGAACACCCAGTGTATCCCTAGAGTGCCTCTGTTGTAAAAGAGCCCTCTATTCATGCTCGGAACTAACATGCTTTTATAACTACACAAGTAATGTAAAAGTAATTATTACCATTAAACATCTTGCCAGTGCATTAAGAAAGTGAGGAGAAGGAAGGGGGCATGTGGCAGTAAATTCTTCTCCCAGATCATGTACTGTCCATCATTTGATGGTATGCAGGTGACTCAGACCACCACTCTTCCCTGTCACATGTTCCTACCTGGATTCACTTGGAACAAAGAGCTTGTCAAAATGGGAAAGCAGAATAAGGTAACTGTTCAGTCAAATTATTTGTTGCTGTCATTAACCATCTCCTCTGAGTTGTAGGTTAACAACACTAGATGTTTAAAAATGTTGCTTTTTGATTTCTCAAATTAGAGAGGAAGGATGTACCACCTGGTTAGAACAAGTCTGCAAGGATCACATCAGTATCTATGAAGTTATGCCTTACACAGCAGAGAGCAACTAGTTTTATTAGGGAGTACTAGAGGTACTCTAGTAAGCAAGGTGTCTTCTCTTACTCATAAAGTATCTGAAAGAAATCCTATATTACTCTTCTGAAGGCAATGGCAAACTCTTTTTTTTTGCCAGTAGTAAAGTAAAAAAGTTCTCTTGCCTGGAATCTTCTGACATTCATTGAGTTTGGAGGGAGAAAAATAATTGCAGCTCTGGTTTTCTTCATTATTGAGATAGCGTGAAATGTCAATCATATGCAAGTTGCATTCGGGTTTGCAGGCTATAGTCTAATGGTCTAAAAGCACTGCATATTATAACATTACGTGAAGAAAATATGTTTTGTGATCTCAGTCTGATTTCAAATATATATATATTACAGATCAATCACAGCCTTTGGTAAAGCTATGCAAGAGCCAATAGTTTTCATTTGAAGGAATTTCCTGACTGACTTTTCAGTTTGTGTTGCTGTGGAAATCAGTGTGTTCCTGCAGGCAGGTTCAGTTCACCAACACTATCTTTACTGACAGTTCACATAGAAAATTTTCAGTTAGTTCAAGTATTACCACTTACAGAGAGCATCTTTATGAGCAAACCCCAAATCTTTGTTTCAGCCTGAATCAATATCTTAGTTGTGTCTAGGTTTCAGGGAAGGTGCGTTCTGTAGTTTGAGCCCTAACAGGATCCCATCTGAGGGTACGCATTGGTCTCATTCTCAGTGTCCCAGGCATGCTGTGTCCTTCCGATGGGCACAGTCAGATGTAGGTGTCATCACTCTGGCTCAACTGTACAGCAGGGCGAAGGAAGGGAGAAATGTAGGTGGCTCCCAGATTTCTTTTTATACCTACAAGTAATTGAATTATCTTACTGCATTTCAGCCTCTCCAGGGATAACCATAGAGTCTGACAGGTGGTTTCCCCATCTTTTCTACCTCTACTTAGCAAAGCAAGAAAGTGCTGTTCACCAGAACTAGAAGCATCACATGAAAACGTATGAATTACATTGGACATTTGAAATTATTCGAAGTATAACAGAAATCTAACAAACCTTTTCCAACTGGACATTTTCAATATCATTCACTGATATGCTTGAAATGTCGAAGTTTCCTGTGGAAACTCGTATTTAAAGCAGTGACGTTCAGCATGTGAAGACATCAGTGGCTTCAATTCTTTGGGAAACTGCCAATTTACAAAGTGAATTCTTCACAAAGATTCATTATAAGGAGAAGAATTATTAGACAGTCACAAGTGCTGTTATCTTTCGCAGTCTTTTAAAGGCTAGATTCTGATTTGTAGGACTCTGGACACAAGAGCTTTTTCAAATGTTAGGCACTGAAATGGGACAATAAAAACAATATAAAAGTGCGTGTTCTCAAGTTAATTGGAGATTGATGCTTTCTTTTGTAAGGGTCTTTGGAAAAGGTGATTTTCAAATTCTACAAAATTGCTCACTTAATTTACATATACTTTTTTCTTTAAGGAAGTGCCTTGAAGACTGTTCTGCATACCCCAGTATTATATGTCTCATCCTTATGGCGTTCAGTTCTGTGCCCTAGTCTTTCATGCATAGGAGTAAGAAGGCACAAAAGGAGCACACATTTGTTCCCCTAAGTATTCTGCTTAAAATGCTGTCCTTATTCATTCAACGTCTCTCAGAGTTCTGGATGAAAGAGCTGATTATTTCACTTAGCTTCCCTTCAGTTATTAAACTATATTGTATCTTTTACTAGTAATGACAACACAGATGAAGCAGTAAACATTGAAATGTCCTGTGGGCTGTACACAGCATTAGTCTGCTGTTCTTCCCTTACTGCATCCACTCTAAAAGTTCTTAGGCATGAGCTATAGGTATACATGTGTAGGAGGGAGAAATGGAGGAAGAGAATGGAGAGATTTGCATAATCTGATTGAACCACCAAACATCTGAGCTGAGACTCCCGAGGTAATCAATGAGAGATTTTGGCTTTTCAACAGGGTAATTCAGAGCACCTGAGCTATAAAGGCTGTTTAGAAAGAGACTACAAATCAGACATGTTAGGTTAGATGGTATAAAAAAATCATTACTCCACCTCCACGTGTTAAATTTGCCACATGTAGATTCATATCTGGGTAGTTGTATGCAATAGTCTACAATAGTCTTACTGTAATTCAAACAAATAAGTATTGTTGAGATAGCAACTTGAGTAATTAGTCATCTGTTAACCTCCACCCATATATATTTATCTGTTTAAACCTTTGTCTCACAGAATGCGAAACAGGCAGATATATTGCTAAAAGTAAAATTACTTTTAATAGAATTTGTATCAATTTACCTAAAAAATGGCATATTTCCTTGGGATATTATGGAACTGAACTGACCCCTGTGGAATGCTATGGAAAGTACTGCTCTGCCAAATCCTATGGTAGCATCATGCCCCTAGTTGAACTTGCTCAGTGTGTTCCATGGTTTTGATAATTCTGGTGGTGGTTGCTTCTATCTCATTTTTACTGCAATTATGCCCATACTTTAATGGACAAAAAAATCTCCTGGAAATGAAAGAACTGTATTTCTCTGCCAAGGTTATATTCCTGTAAGTGATGCAGTATGTAGTCTCTCACTGAAGAAGCGAAAAGAATTACCACTATCTCCATTAGGATCTTGACTTTATTTTCAGAAGGAAGTGTATGGGCCACTGTAATACTCTGAGTCAAATATATGGCTTTTGTGGACTTACAACTTCACCTTAAGTATTTGGTTTTGTTGGCTCAGGCTTCATCTTACTCATATTAACACAATCTGCTCACGGATCTGGACAGCAGTCTCAGATAACTGAAGACTGAGAATTTAGCACATATTGATGTAGAGTTAAATGCCTTTACTATGAAACTCTCTGTATTGAAAGCATTCAATAAGCTGTCGCAAGAAGCATTGGACTGCTTGTTAAAAAATTTTCAGTAGAAAGCCGTGTTAAATGAATTCAAAGACTCTCACTATTATAGCATAATTCCATGTAGACAAATGCAGTGGAGCGTAATAAATATGATAATGTTGTATTCGATGGACATAAGACTTCTGCAGGTGTATGAAAGGCTTTAACAAAGGACAGATCATACTTCAAGTAACATAATTACAAAGGTTCAAACACTGTTCAGATGACCTTACAAGCTTGGCTAACTTGAACACATAATAACAGCAAGAGGTCACAAAATTGCTACTAATTTTCAGTGTATATTGGTAGTCTGAATTTTCTATTTTTTTTTCTGCTTGTTTGAACATCAGAATATTTGGTTTATAAGGTTATTTGTGCAACACTTCCATCTTCTAATGTAAGCAGTGAGACATTTCATTACATTGTTTCAGAAAAGGCAGTAAAATAGTGGTATTTGAATTTTCAACATGCTGCAGTTCTTCCACAAAATATCCTCAATGGAGTATGTCAGATGTGATCTAAAAAATGATACATTTTTCTATGTTGCATTGCAAGTTTCCTTCAAGATGCTATATAAATATAGATATATATAGTGTCCAAGACTTGAATTATATTTGCTCTTCATATGCTAGTCCAAATTCAAAACTACTTGCTCACTTATATCCCAAGATGTTACTTTCAAAATGACAAACCAAAATACTCTTTACAGTTCAGTATGACACAGTGATTCAGTTTTACACTGTTGTTATATACATATTACATCCAAGCTTAGCTCATTTCCCAAAAAATTTATGAGGAAATTTCATGTATAACACATGATGATCCTGGCACAGGTTGAAAGAGATACTGGGGCAAGAGCAAGCAGTTCATGGCAATTTAGAGAGAGATATTTCAATAGATGTTCCAGAGAAGAATGAGTATGGATGTAAACATCACACACTAAAAAGTTATCCAAAGAAAAAACAAGCTAAATATTTAAAGAATATGTAAATAATAATGATAATTTGTTTTATTTGCCATTAGCATGTTACTATATAATACAACCACTAAGGAAAATATGTTCCGGTATTTGCAAATAAAACAAACCAGAACAAATGGATGTAAAACTTTGTTAATAGGGATGTATCAGAGAAATTAACCACAGTGGTATATTTAGTGATAGCAAACCTCCTCTTTTGGATTACCTTTGCTGCTGTATTGAGTGATGATTGTTACAGTCCCTAACAAGAATGAGCGAATAAGCTAAAATGAATCAGGCACACATTTCTAGTCTTGACTTGTGTCTGCGGAGTCTGGGAGTTCGGGAGCTTGATGATGACTATATTAGCTGTACCACTGTCCCATCAAATACGCACCGTTGACTCTTATTAACAAAGGGGCTCACGTAAAACTCGATTACTGGTAGTATAAAGTATTTTTTTTCTCTCTATTAAAAAAAATACCACATATTGAAAAATGTTTACATAGCAAAATGTCAGTTTGTTGTTTGTTTTTTTTTTTTTTTGGCCAGGAATTAGAGGTAATCTATTTAGATTTAGCAAATTTTCAGCAGAATATTTCCTTACAGCAAGGCTGCTGGTAAATGCTGTGAAAATCAGATCTCAAGTGATTCTTTTGTGAACAAAGCAGAATATTTAATAAGAAAAAATTCTGAACATCATCTACCGATTTGGCCACAGATTATACACTATTGAGCAAATTAGGAAAAAATTAAAGCATGTGTATTTACAGAAAGCTAAAATAAGGATTTTTCCCTAAGTTGTTGTAAAATTTCATTGAAACTGTGCCAACTCGTAAATTAATATTTTAAAGATTTGGAAAAACACAATAGACATAAATACATTAAAAAAAAAAAGATAAATCTAATTGTTTGTTTGTGCAACTGAGGATTTTATATGCTGAGGAGATATAGCTCAAATCATATTTGTTATTTAAACATAATTGTAATAGCCATAGTAGCTTTATGTAAAACTATTGTCTTTCATTCCTGCACAATCTTAAGAAAAGCGACAAACATAGAGGATTACTCCAAGCATGATTTTAAACTGGCTATGAAATGCAATTAAAATGCTTGCATAAGAATTTGTGCAATATTTAAACTAATATAAAATAAAACCCTAATTTCTCCAGTACAGGAGTCTGAAAGTTGCATGGAAAAGAGATAATGTATTATTTGTTTGTCCTTGCAAGAAAAAGTTTCAAAACATATACTTCAGTCAAATTATTTGCAGGTAACCCTTAAAAACTTTTATCATTTGTGCATTCAGTACCTTTATCATGCCCCTGGAACTATATTAGCAACTAATCCTGTCAGCAGGTTTCTCACGCTGCAGAATTGTAATTCCAATGAGCTGATGATCCATATTGTGGAACCATTCTGAGCATATCTAGTCTTGGGACAAAAAAAAAAAAAAAGTAATTTGTGTTCTTTGTGTGTAGAGTGGAATCTTAGATTCAGCCGTTTGCTTCTTGAGCTAGGATTCTTCTAGCCTTATTTCA
Source organism: Patagioenas fasciata (assembly GCF_037038585.1). Classification (NCBI taxonomy): domain Eukaryota; kingdom Metazoa; phylum Chordata; class Aves; order Columbiformes; family Columbidae; genus Patagioenas; species Patagioenas fasciata. The sequence goes on along the minus strand of NC_092520.1, from coordinate 119,977,107 downwards.
ATGCCTTCAATTCTCAAAGAGCTATGACTTTCATAGTAGGAAGAGCAAATAAGAATAAACCAGTCTGACCATAACTTTTTTTTTTCCATAGACTTTCATTTCTGCAGACAAAAAATATGTGGTTATGACGGTTGAGTAAGTTTTAATTTGAATAAATATACTTCTGAGGAAAAGAATAAAGCATTTTAGTTCTCTATCATATGGAATGTGTCCCTATAATTTATCTTTAATTTTTTTTGTGTATTTTAAGTGGTATCTGATAGGAATTTAATAACCATTTTAGTGGATTTTCCTACTGAATGTAATACTCGTGCAAGGCAAACATTCTTTGATATTTTATCAGCTGCCTCAGAGAAAGATCTTTCATAAAATTAGAATGTCAGTTCTAATGTGTGTTTTTAAAAGAAGCTTTTTGAGCTTTACATCTATTGCTAAACAAACTGTAAGTTCTCCGAGCATACAGATTGGTGCAGCAAAATGCATTAATCACAGCCTTTTGAGTGTTCTAATCATCAATCCATGCTTAATATACAAATTTGCAAAAAGACAATTAGATAACTAATTTCAGTTCCTGTACCAAAGGATGAACTATAATAAGCTTTAAGTAAATATTAAGTGGAAAATATTAACATTTCATGAAGCTGAGCCTTAAGCAATTAAAGCTCTGTGAAAGATTGTTGAATTTATACCAGTAGTCTAATCACTTACCCAGAAGTATGTCATCACTGCAACAAGAGGGTAGAACAAGGATAGGGGTCAGGTTTTTTTCTGCTGCCTTGGTTTTTCTTGTGTTGTGAAGTGACAGTGTGTCTCCTGTTGTACATGGACTAGAAATTCACTAACAAAAATGATGGTGACAGGACACTTGTAAAGTGGTGTGTCACTGTGTCACAGCACAATATAATGTTTTGAGCTCCTAAAAAGTCATCTTGTTGGTATATAAATGTTACGAAAAGAACGGTATAACATTTTATCCAAGTATGTCATGGTTTAACCCCAGCCAACAATGAAGCACCACACAGCTGCTCACTCACTACCCACCCCCAGTGGGGTGAGGGAAGAGAATTGGAAGGATAAAAGTGAGAAAATTAATGAGTTGAGATAAGAGCAGTTTAATAATTGAAATGAAATAAAATAATAATTATAATAAATTGTAGTAAAAAGTAAAATAACAAGAGAGAAATAAAAACCAAGAAAGACAGGTGATGTAAAAGAAAACAATTGCTTGACACCAACTGACTGAGGCCCAGCCAGTCTCCGAGCAGTGGCCCCCCTGCCAAACTTTCCCCAGCTTTATCTCCTGAGCATGACATCATAAGGTATGGAATATCTGTTTAGTCAGTTGGGGTCAGCTGTCCCAGCTGTGTCCCCTCCCAGATTCCTGTGCACCCCCATTATCCTCACTGGTGGTGTGGGGTGAGGAACAGAAGAGGCCTCGAGGCTCTGCAAGCCCTGCTCAGCAGTAGCTAAAACATTCCTGTGTTATCAACACCGTTCTCAGCGCAAATCACACAGCACCATACTAGCTACTAGAAACAAAATTGACTGTCCTAGCCAAAATCAGCTCACCATGTCAAAATGGTTATAAGTACATTTACTAATTCATTTTGCAGTGTTCAGGAACAATAATGTTAGCAGTATTATGCTATTTTCATAACTGTAACTAAGAATTCCCTTGCATTTTTCCATTTGTTTCGTTACCAAAGTGTTTGCTAGCGGGAGGGGAGTATGTTCCTTAATCTATGCAAAGGTGTTCTGTAAATGCAAAACCAACTTTCTCAGGACAATTGACACGTGAAAAAGTTACTCTTCAGAGGGTGGGAAGCAAGGAACTAAAACCCAACCATTTTTTAAATATACTTAAACATAATCTCACAATCAGAAAAGTGACCTTTTCCGAACAAAAGCGAATTCTGTGTCAAGTTTTTATAAACTATAACTCAACCATAGCTTATCACAGGAGATGAGAGAGGTTTAGATCCTAGCATAGGATTGCTTATCCTGAATTTTGGAGTTTACATAAATGAAAAGTTTCTGGATTCAGTTGTCACAGCGCTGTCAGAATGGCTACCTGCCAGTTAAGAAGAGTGAAAGGTGGCAGCTCATCAGAAGGGCCTTTATTCTCTGCAAATAATGAAAAACATGCACACGACTTCACCATAACCTTCCAGATGACAAATGTGACTTGGGCTTTATTCATGTATTTATACAGGTAGGTGTTCTGAAAATGCAGTGTCCTTCCCACCCCGGTTTTCAGAGACGTATTTCAGAGAACATTGTCAAAGGATAAGCTACAGAAAGACTGCAGGAGCACCAAATAAAAAACTGAGATATTATAAAAATACAGTTCTGCGAATATAATGGTTTCTTCTACAGTGATGATGTCTCTTGTTGCTGTCTCCTAGGAAAATAAAGAATTGAATAGGTCAAAATTCTGCCCTCCTGTGTTCATATGGCTCCCCTTGACCTCAGTAAGAGACATGTTGTCATATGGATGCATTATCTGAGGCTAATGACTTGGCGAATGGTTCCCTGTGTCTCACACTGGGTGAAATAGTGAGCCCTCTGAAGGGGGTATCAGGCATGGGCAAAATACAATAAGTGAGTGTGTGTGTGTGCCAGAGCTAGTTCTGTTGGTGGAGGAAAACATCTTACTGCTTTATGTAACAGCGTGCTGAGATATTTTCTGAAATACTATTAATAAAATAGTAAGCCTTTTACCAGTGTATTCAGTACAATGATGGAAGTTAAATGTTAAGGTTCCTGAAGGGGCATAAATCTAATACAGCCTTGCTGACTTCATCTAAGTGCTGACTTGTGGCAGTACCCAAGGGCCTGCTGGTTTCAGCTTATTTTCTCCCACATTTCTACTTAGAACTGAGATTTTAAACAATAAATAAGTTGAGATAGTTGCTTCACCAAGAGTAGCTTGGCAGCTCATAGGAAGGGTAGAAGAGAGGATGGAGCAGACACATTACGGTCGCACTTTGAGCTATGTGATGCAGAGGGTGTGAACAGCCAGACTTTTGCAAAGGGATATAATTAACTCTGAGAGTTACGTTGGTTTTCGTGCAATGCCGCAGTGCCTGCAGTGATGTCTGTTAATGCCACCTGGCTCATGTGTCTGCACATGTGTCCTGTAGGTGAGACAGGCAAGATTTTCACATGATGAGAGAGCTTGAGCAGACCAAACCAGAGCAAGAACTTCCACTCTCTTCCACTCCAAAGCTGCATGTCACTTCTTCTGCCACAGCTTATAGACCTCTCTACTGGCACAGAGATACAAGTTCACCTCACTGATCAGGTTAGGAGTGCAGACTTGTTCAGTTAGGGAGGTGTAAACCATGAGGAGGGTGTGAGAGCAGAGGGAAGAAACAGGCTTTGTGTGGAGAAATTGAAGCACACCCGTAGTCATAGATATTTTCTGCAACTGTATCTCAGGTACTCCACCTCAGATTGACCTATGGAAGCAGCTTAAATAAATAACATGATATAAATGTGTTTTGTTTGTTTGTTTGTTTGCATTTGAAGATCATTCTATTTATTTCTAGGTTTGAAGATATTTACACCAGGTTTGTGCCAGACAGTGTTAAGTGTTATGTGTACTAGAAGGCAGCAAAATGCTTTGGTAGTTAAGCAGAGAGGATGAGTTATGAAGATCAAATCATTCTGGCATTAGTTTTACTAACAGACAACTTTCAGTTTCATTGGAGTTTTGCAGAAGGTCAAAACCCTTGTCATGTATAACTGCTCCCATACTTCAGAAACAAGGTTCTCGTCTCTCCTGGTTATCCGTCTTGTACATGGGTCGTTTCTATTCAAACTGTATAGAAGGTGAAAAAAAGAGGAATGTTTATTTTCATCTAGTAACACAGTATTTTATTTTGAGATACGAGGAGATCTGAATTAGTTGCCCTAAAATTTTGGCTAGGATAGTCTGATACAAATTGTTCAATTAGCTAAGTGCAAATCATATTTATTCAACAAAAGCCTTATGTCCAGATTTAGAACATGTTTTAATAAGGCTTTTTTTCTATTTACAACATATTTGAGGCATTTTTATTTAAACAATTGTAAATGCTGGCTTTGTTTACTTAAAACTGAATGAAATTTCTCTTTAAAGGCAACTTGATTCAAACCACAAGTAAAATACAAAGTATGTCCAGTAAACTGTTTACACAAGCTTTGTGTTTAGTACACGATACTATAGCACACAGCAGAAGGGAGTCCCTGCCAATGTACCCAGACCCTTAAAGTCAGTAGCCTGGGGTCAGATTTGGTCTGACCTGTGCAAACAGCAAAGAAGGAGCAATGTAAGGGAGGATCTTTTCTTTCTTTGTCCCATGTGTGCTGAGCAAAAACCCCACAGAGATCTGGAGTTCATACATGCTGGGGAGCAATAGATACCTGATCTCTGCTGGTGTGACGTGCTTTGTCTTCAGTCCAGTTGTGTTGCAGCAGGGACACCTTCACTTGGTGTGGATAAAAGTACAACAAAATAATAATAATAATAAAGAAATTAATTGATGACTTTTGGTTTTACCAAACTCTGGAAATTCCACAAGAGTGTAACAATTTTTATCTTTATCCTAAGCTTTAACACTGTCGCCAAACAAAAAATACACAAAGCTGAAATATTGAATACTCAAGTTTCCTTTTTGAAAGTCTTTGTCTTTAACATTATTTGAAAAGCCATGTTTGGTCTCCCAAGTATTGATCTAAAAGTGATGTCAGCACTTAATCATGAGTGGTGTGTGAGTTCTTGTGACTTAACATTTTCAGCATGTGGAAAAATGCCATGTCAATTAAAGCAGGTTTCTCATGTCTCTAGAAGAGTTTTAGTCTCCTTACTGTGCAGGAAAGGTGAAGCTAACAATAAAACAGTGTTTGTACTTTAATTCTGGTGTTTTGCTTCTTGCTGAGTCCAGGTTTACAAGTAAATCAGTGATAGTGGAGAGGCTGGCTATGGTCCTCATCTTCCTTTGGAAGGCAGAACGGAAAAATAAATGAGTTTTTTTTTAGTCCTTGTTTTGAAGGCTGAAAAACCAGGCATTGGGACTGGAGAGGAGCCATGCCATGCTTCATTAGGTCTGCACATCAGAGGATGGGCAATGCCTAGTCACCTCGCACCCATCCAGGGCTCCAGTACGGCTGTCTTCATCACCACTTTCTCCAGGACTCAGTCCACAAGTAGGTCTCAGAAAGGGGATGTTTGTCTCTCTAATCTGTAAGGACTCAGTGGTAGTATCTGAAAAATAATAAGACTAGCCCTCCGGAGGCTTCACAGTATATCAAAGTGTGAAGTGCCAATTCATTTTCTGTTACTGTAGCTGTCTTAAATTTATGCCTTTCAGCAAAGAGCTGACAAGAACAATCCATCAGTTTGTTCCCTCCCTCTATATTATAACAAGTCTGGCTTTTTGTTTGCTTGTTTTGTTCAAAGTTGTTTTAGTGTTTATTTCTTAAACTTGTAAAGCAGGCAAACAAGCAGCCCCCTTCCTGTAAGTGATGCACCGCGGTACTGAGCTGGGAACTGGCATATGAACTAAAGACATTACTCAAGAGCCTCTGTGGGAGGATACATTTCCTTCTTCTAGACAAGAAACAAAATGAGAAGTGCAGACTTACCATAACTCCCAGTTAGTGAAGAAAACAGAGATGGATGGAGCCTGGGAAGTCCAAAGTCAAGCCCAACCGGGTGTGTGTTGTTCCCATGAACACACCTCATGCCTCTTGTTTAGAGCTTCCACGGCTGGAGGCTGGAAGCAACTTGCCCACGCAGGCTGTACCCATGGTTCACTGTTCATACCGTTAGGGTTTGTTTGGTATTTTCTTGATACCTGACTGAACTTTTCTAGTGCCATGTAAAGCCGTCATTCTTTGTTCTGACCTTGCAGGGGATGGTTTTATTCTTTTTATACCTGTCTTTTTACAAAGTCAAAATAATTACGTAGCTTTCTTTATATCCTCCATAATCTTCTCTAAATGGCCTTTTCTAGTTCACATACTTCAGACTGTTCTTGTTATTCACCTGTGTCTAAGTACTTTACAAATTTTAAAGTTCAGGTAAAAAAAAAGCTTTCCAGCCAGCTGAATGGAATGTAACAGGCTCAGCATCTGTGTTGCTTCCTATTGAACCATGTCATGTTTCTATCAGACCATTTCCACAGTTTGTTCAGTTTTCTTTGAATCTGATGCCATCTGAAAGTTTAATTTAGGTTTACTTCTTTTCTTCTAGCAAAAATTCTGAGCAACACTGGATCCAGTACAGATTCCTGTGGAACCCTACCTCCTGTTTTGCAGAAAAAAAATGATGATAAGCACCACTGAAAGATGCAGTGTGTACTGCCCTTGCACACAGTTGTCTACTGGAGAACCAGGACATTAGCAATTGCTGACATCATAAAACTATTTAATTCCCAAGCTTTTCACAGGTGGGCATCTTGCTGTATTGCAGTGCCTTCACTGTGATTGTACCAGCTCAAATTGCTGCTACTTTAGGATGCTGGAACATAGGATTTTGTAAAGGAAAGTACATCAGAAAGAAATAGTATTATTCTACAAAGTGCTTTGCACAAATATTCTGTGCTAGGAATCAAACATTTTTTTTTGTGACTGCTACAATAAAACAGAACATACATGAGCTAAGACTAGGATTAATGTAGTTATAATTAAGCTGCTCTCAAAGTCATTAGATATTTTAAGCTGTTGAGCCATTTTTCCAGTCCATTAACTTCATTTAGACATAATTACATTTTAACATGTTAGTCCAGATGATGCCTTGATTGTGGTTTTACATATACTACAGTGTGAAGTAGACATACTGCACAACAATGTGTCTTTGTTTTGGATATCTTGTATGGTCCCAGATATCTGATGATGAGCTGTTGTTGTCTTTTTTTTTTTTTTTTTTTTTTTGGCAGGGGGGTTGGGCAGGGAGATGCTTTGAGCTGGTGGTAGGTGGTTTTTTTTTTTTTGTTATTTGCATTTTTCTCTGGAGTTTTCACAGTCTTTGTAAAGGCTGTGATTGCTTCTCAGATTGTTGCTCCTTTTTATTTCATGACTACCATAATTACACCCCAGTTCTTTTTTCACAGATGTCATCCTGTTTGCCAAAGATGATGGTATTATATGGAACCATTCCAGAATTAAGAGAATCCTTGTTTTACTAAGTGGGTGGAATTGTTGTGGGATTTAAAGCTTCATTTACTACTTGGCCTCTGGTAGCCTGAAAAGAATTAAACAAGAAGTAAGAAATTGGCCAAGTGTTTCTCCCTGGACAATCCTCAAACTTTCAGCCAGGAGCACCCTTGTTTGGTAGATGGAGATTGATTTCTGACTTTGAAATACATGTGTCACATTTTAAGGAAAAGCAACACATTTTGCCTGTTAGGAGGCTGTTAGGAAATCTCAGCCTGTGGACAGGAGACTCTAAGGAAGGTTGAGGTACTGTATTTGGAGAGTTTCAGGGAGATAAAGATTCAGGGACAATTTCATAAATTCCCTTTTGCTTTGTGAAGACTTTTGATTAGGTTAGAGAGGAGCATTCTCAGTCCTTACTGATACTATGCTCTGTTATGTAGGCATCTCTGCATTAGTTAACAAGGCATCTCAAATCAAGCAGAGAGTCTGCATTAGATCCAGCAACATGCTTCTGAGTTTAAAATGATGCAGCTTATCCCTGCAGTGGACTCCGGAGCAAGTCCAGGCTGTCTGGTCCCTCATGCCAGTGGTGGGACTTGTTTAGTACAGGCTGACAGGATTCCCACAGGCTAGTCCTCAGAGCTGGAAGCTGCTAGACTAAATAAGGATAAGGATGTTAAAGGTTGTTTCCCTTTCCAGTCCTCAGGCATCTTAACCAGGGCTTCAGAAAATGACTGCTACTGATAACTGGAATATCTTTTGAATAAGGTCTAAAGAACTTAATATAGGGTTTTTGCAAGTGATATGGAACAAAAAGATTTTCATCCCTAGTATTTAACAGCTTTTGCCCTAGAGATATGAAAACGGAATTCGGCTTCTTTTTCAGCTTCAAGGACTTTAAATCCCCCCACACCACTTATATTTCCCTGACAGTGGAAAAATACAAAAACACATGTGGGAACAAAGATCAAGACAACCCTAACCGCAGTCCATTCTCTTGGTTGATACAATGAATCTTAGGTTATATTTGGGCTGTCCTTACTGGAGTAAATGGAATTCCTAACCCATTTAAACCTGCCTATGACACAGGGCAATCCTGCAGTTCGTGAGTTGTGTGGATTTGGATCCCCTGAAACTGAGGGCAGAATTTTCTCACATTTTTTCTTATCTTCTTGACTAGTATTAAGTGAATATCACCTCCCTCTAGTCTCACCTAAATGTCGTGTGAATCTGACAGTTTCATCTGGTGTGATCTGAAAATGTCCATCAAAATGAGCTCTGAGAGGCAAGGTATTCCCCCACAGAGGTTTTGGGCTCTCATCAGGTTTAGATGTTCTTAGTCCAAGACACTTTTTGGTCACAGGCATCCTTGTGACATAGATCAAAGTCAAGCAGAGAAGCACCTTATTAATTCAGGTACTTCTTCCATTACATAGGGATAAGAGAAGGCTTTGGGGCATTAGAGGTAGAACTGATCAGTTCCATTCCTCTTAGCACTTTGGTGGATTTCACTGTTTATGACTAAAGTGAAACAAATCATCGCAATTATAAGGATTGTATGAAGAGATGAAACTCACTAATGAAAAGTGGGTAAGCTACAGTATTTAATTAATGGGTTTAATTACTGCATCTAATCATTGTGTTTAATTAATTACTGTGTCTAATTAAGATAACATTAGCTATGAATAAGCTATGTAGGTCTGTATCGAAAACCATCTCCCCACTACCAGTCTCCTGGAGACAGTCTGCCATTACACACTGAACTGCTTCTTTGGATACTGCACTCTTCCTTCCATGTGAAGCAAGGAGACCTGCTTGGATGGTGAGCTGGAGCTTCAGCTGCTGTTATGTAAGGCTTGTGCTGCTTTGCACCTTCTTCCTCTCTCTTGTTTGTGGATTATAACTTCGCTCGGCTATGACAATTTCACTGCTGGACTTCAGAGGTAGCCACACGACACTGCCGGGAGTAGGGAGTCTGGAGTAAGTACCTGAAAGCAAAGTATTTTACACATGAAAGGTACTGTACAAACTTCAGTCAGTTCAGTAATGCTTAGTACTTTGCATTTCTTTCTGATCTAATTTCCTGTATTGTGCTGCTGTGTCTTTAAATGTAAGTAATATGTTCTGAGGGGTCTTCTTCATATCAGCATCAGAAATAGTATGTGCGTGTGTGTTGCAGGCCACCAAAATTGTATTTATATAGACTGCAACACAGAGTTTGTGTTGTATGACAAGGATTTGACATGGGAATATGTAGGGAATATCCAAGCATATAGTTTGCTGGGATGGAGCTGGAAGACTACATAGTGTGGAAAGATACAACCCTGGCCTACGTTTATCCATATTGTCTCCTAGGAGTGGTTCCTGGAGTTAATCAAATCTAGAAGAGACCTGGTTCTTCATTTCAGACGACCGTAGTGGTTTTACATCACAGGAGAGTTTTGAAGCAAACACATGTAATATGAATAAAGAGAGGTCCAGGCACTGGGAGCTAACCAGAAAGTTTAATTAGCTGCCAGTAGATGTATCCTGAGATTGCCTGAGGTTACTGCTGGTGGTGATGGTTTGTTACTAGTTCAGTTCCCCATAAGTCCCCCAGCAGTCACACTGCAAACAATTCAGCCGCATGACAATAAAGATAGTGGTTCATAGTGAATGTGAAGGTTTGGATACTCTGCTTAGGGAACCTTGATTTCTTCAGACTTGTTTCTTTTGTTTGTCTCCCAGAGGTTGTCTCTTGATGAGTGGCTGGATACATCCTAATAATTTGTGTTTTTTCTTGAGCGCAAAGTGAACTATTCATATAGTACCTTTGCTAGGTAATTCTAATGCAATTTTAATAACTCCATCATCTTTGGAAGTACACTACCTTTACAGATACCATAGCCATCTCTCCTTTGAATCCACAGGAAGACCATGAGAGTTAGAATACTCATCTATATGCAGAGCTCGGGCAAAGGCAGAAACTTACATCTCGGGTTTTTTCAATGAATGAATAAGCTCTCTTTTGACTGATTTTTCTGTAAGACTGAATTATGCATCCTTCAGCTGATAGGCTTCAGAAGGCAGGAGTATTATTTTCTCCTTTTGTTCCTGAAGAACAAAGGCTATGTCCAGTGGAAAGAGGTCATTAGTTTTCAGAGGAAATGATGTTTCTTCTGGTATTTCACTAAAGTTTAAAGACTATCATGTTTTGTCAGAAGGTACTTAGGCGAAGAACAGCTGACTGAAGGAAGCTGGCAGATGATATTTAGTGAAATTCTTCAGTGTTTCTGCAGTAGATTGTCTTACTCAGTTATTTGTTGTAAAGTCAAGATATAGCTAAGTAAATAATGCCAAGAAACAGAATGTGTAAAATCTAAATTTCTCTGAAGAGCTCCTAGGGGAATCACAAATTTTAAATAGAACAGGTATAAAGAAAGTTGAAAAGACTATGGTTCATTACTCCTGACTTGTCCTTGAACACAGCAAAAATGAAAAAAAAAAAAAATTGCAATGATTTAGTCTGATAACTGGAACTAATAAAATTGGTCTGTTGCTTGTTTCTATAATGACTTGCAGCTTCCACTTACAGCCCTGCAAGTATAAAGTCACTTTTTCAGTTAAGATTATTGTTTACAGTGTTTTATTTCTTTTTAAATATCTAAAAGATTTCTTATATTGAAATCTGAGAGAAATAAATGAACAGTTCAGGTGGTATTACACCTCTCAACTTTTCTTGGCTGATTTGCATCGCAAACAAACGCAAAACTTCTTCCTGGAAGTAATTTGCAGGAAAACTGTGCACAAAACATTCATTAAGAGTCACAGTAGTGACAGGAACCAAATTAGAACAAGAACATTTCCATTACTATGCATGTCCAAACTTGACGAGCAATGAGAACACAAACACAAAGATAATTTCAGTGAGTGTCTTGACTTGTGGAGAAATAGCTAAAGCATAGAAATTGTATTTCATTCCCTTGTATTTACAGCTGGGAGAGAACAGTCACTGTCTCTCAACCTTTATATTAATAGTCAACTGTGTTTTAAGGGGAACCACTACCAATATTGATTGCTCAGTCATCCAAGAGCTCAGAGCACATCAGAGTCCTCTCTATACCCCACAAGTGAGGCTGGTGAGTGCCCAGATCTTGACATAGTATGAAGATGTCACACAGTGGGAGCACAAATGTAGATCTGGAAACTTGAAAACGTCCCAGAGTCGAGCATATACATAACTTCATGGGCGTAAGGAACTGAGTTGTTACCCCATGGAGTTTCTCACAGACAAGACACCAGAAAGCCTCCAGGATATGGGGGATTAATCCCTTTTCCCACAAGACCTTGTGAGACAACCTTTGCGCCTTACTGTCAGAAGACACAGGCCACCTCAACACCATCCTGCTTCTTGCAGTGCTGAGCCTTCCCACTGGCAGAGTCCAACTCCTTTTTGACAGGTGGATACTGCTGGAAATCTTCTTTAGCCCAGTTTGAGAACCTCTCACCAGCATCTTTATCTGATCTGTCTCATACACAAACAACTATATAGTTTTTATTTGAAAGACAGAATACATGGGTACAGTTATTATTAAATAAGGCTGGTAGGTTTTTGTTGTTTGGATTTCTTGCTCTGCTCCAGATTCAGCCACTTGGACTCAGCTAAGAATTATGGTTTAATTTATTTTAAGTAGAGATGTTCTGTTTTCAATTATTTTCTGTTACCTCCCAAAGGAGTGTTTTATCTGGATATTTATTTTTCACCTGGAGATTACTGTTACCATTCTTGGATCATCTGTTGGATGATGATGGTTCTCACTGACTTGGTGGAGAGATTGCCAAGAAAAACTTGTATATTAGCCTTTATATTACCTCAAGGACTTCAGGTTGTTTTTAACAGAAGTAAGGGAAGAGGTTTTTTCCCTTCACATTTCAGCAGAGAACAAAACTGGATCAATTGTTTCCTCCTGAAATTGAAAGCAACACCTCTTAAAACAGTTTAACTGGAAAAAAAAAATGCTTTACTGTGCTTCTTGTTCTTTCTCTGAAAACTACCACACTAAATCCAGTCTTCATCTTCATGTCACTGATCTAAGTAACGTTATCTGAGTATATCTGATTGACATTTCATCTGCCACATTTTCATTATTGGAGATACAACTTATATTTTGTAAAGCCAGTCTAACAACTCAAGGAGCATTCAATTGTTGAGTCAGCCTGGTGAATATATATTGCTTATTTGTGAAAGTATGTAGTGAAGGAAGTGTAATGAAGTACTTGAGCCACTTAGAGCTGAAAATTATTTGAGAAGGTAATTCCCATCATTTTAGTAAGTTTGTTTGGGTTTTTGTGTGTTTTGTTTGTTTGTTTGTTTGTTTGTTTTGGTTTGGTTTGGTTTTTTTGTTGTTTTTTGGTTTTTTTTTTCCTGGCCCTTAAGTACTTGATGGTTACAGCAGAGTAACATCGATACTGAACTGTTGCTTTCAGGAACGTTACCCATCAGCATGTTTATCAGCATGGCACATATGCATGTTGGGATATCCCCTTATCTTTCTGAAGCCCTATTTGTATTGTTCTTAACTGATATTTCAGCTGAAAGCCTTAGAGCTTGCTGTGCCTCACAGATGCAAAGGAAGAGACCCTGCATTTTTCATTCAGTCCCACTCTTCCAGTTTTCCAATTTTCTCTCTGTGTGAGTATGTGTGTATTTCATTTAAAGAAAAAACAAACCAAACCAAAACAACAACAACAAAACCTCACAACAAACCGAACAAAACAACCAAAAAACAGAAACAAAAACCGAACAGCAAACTGCTAAGAAAGAGACAATTGGTTTTTTTAAAACAGACTATTCCTGCCCCCCCATGCTTTTCACCATACATTCTCTGTGTTTCTTCTAATATCTTGTATGTAATTAGGTCTATGAACTCTGACGGAGTCTTGTGTTCTGTCCTTTTCATTGCCAGAATTTCAGTGTTAGAAGGTCTCTCACCACTGGCTAGTGTAGATTTCGTAAGACAGCCCTGACAGACTGACTGGTCTCAAATTCAGAGTCACAAGAGGAGCTGCCTAACAGCGTATTGTAAATGGGTGTGAAAGGATTTCCTCATTATCTCCAGCCCCCAGTACTGTGCAAGCATAAATAATAACTGTAGATCTTTCTCTGCAGGCCTTTCTTTGGTTAGAAGTCCTCAACAATCACACAATCTGACATTCACAGAATACAGGAGTAGAATTTGTGGATTAGAGTGATTTTTTTAATATTAAAGCAATTTGTGTATACAAATATAAAAGCATATGTGCATACATATCACAGAATCACAGAATCACAGAATCACAGAATGTTAAGGATTGGAAGGAACCTCAGAAGATCATCTAGTCCAATCCCTCTGCCGGAGCAGGGACACCTAGATGAGCTTACACAAGAAGATGTCCAGGTGGGTTTTGAATGTCTTCAGAGAAGGAGATTCCACAACCTCCCTGGGCAGCCTGTTCCAGTGCTCTGTCACCCTCACTGTGAAGAAGTTTCTTCTCATATTTAAGTGGAACCTCCTGTATTCCAGTTTGTACCCATTGCCCCTTGTCTTATCATTGGTTGTCACTGAGAAGAGCCTGGCTCCATCCTTTACATATTTATAAACATTCATATCTGCTTTTATAAACATTATATCTGCTTTGGGGTTACCATCTGCCCATGACATATATATATCCTAGCTGACATTTTGGGAAAAGCTGGATAAACTTTTTTTCAGAATTAAAATAACAGCTATCATTATGTACATAACCCAGATCAACAGGCATCTGCTGATCAGTTCTTAAAGTAGTGAATGCATGTAGTCTTTGCCTCCTTCATAATCCATTAATCTTTTCTGTATAATTTAATGACAGGCAATTACTTGATGGCTGTTTCCCTCTATAGAATCCCTCAAGGACGTTAATCTGCAGTGTGATAATGAACAAATATTTTTTAATGTCTGGTATTAGTGTTCCACAGGGTAATAGCACAAGAGGTGATTTCCAAGTAAGATATTCCTACTGAATAACCAAAGTAGCCACCACAGTAGAATTCACTAAATAGCTACATTAAACAGGCTTTGTTTTGTTTTTGTGAGCTACAATAATCAGCTTTGCAGGTTTGCACTTGCTTTCAAAGAGCAAATAGTATTTCACATATGTATTTGTGATACACAGTAGCTGCGAATGACTGCACTGGAAACAAGAGAACACTTACTAGTAGATTAGATAAAGCATTAAAAAGCACTGATTCACTACTAGAACAGACTAGACCATATAATGATACTGCTCAATCTTCCACCGCAAAAGATCACAGGGAACCAGGAGAGTTACAAGATATTATGACATCAAATAAGCATGTCTTCTCTAAGTCACTCTTCCACAGTGACCAACTCACTGCCAAAACTGACTACCAGGTTTATGCCAGGTTTCTTTTAGCTGGAATAGAGAAGTATGTATCTAAAACCCTAAAGTATCTTCTATTCTTACAAAAAACATATTGCTGTCTCTGAAGTCCTCTGATGAATTCAGGAAAAAATAATTAAAAAGCAAGTTTTTTTTAAATAGCAATCTATCACACCATGTAACAAATGTACAGTACTTGGGTTGCTAGGCATATTTTAGCAGCTGCCTGTGTTGTTTAAGTGCAGTCTGTCCTGACAGCTATGATAACAAATTGTTCCAATAAGATCTGGAACTAATAAAACCCCATTTCCAACACACTTCGTCCCCAATGCCTACAGTAACAGTAGCTTGTGCCTAAAATCCTAGGGCACACTCACAACAGGAGACACAGTCTAACTTTGTCTGTGTGCCCAGGGCTCAGCCAGCCACACACCTGTAGTTGCTACTGGCTCATGAATCCTGCGAAAACTTCAAATCTTTGAACTTTCTTTTCAGTTTTTTACGTTTGATTGAATCTGACCTGTGGGTCCATAAATCAGTGGGGAAGGAGACCACAGAATAGCTGATTTCCTTGGAAATCAGGCTAACATAAGCCCCCTGAAGTACTCAACTATTTTATGTCTCTGGAACGCCACGTTCCTCATCCATAGTTTTAAAGTAAAAAGACTGAATTCTCATATATTTGCATGTCTTTACAACACAGATATGAGCTCTATTCTTCTGCTCAATCTGTTTCCATCTTAAACAAAGCTCTGACCTCACAAAGGTTGTTTATCTGCAAATCCAAACTTCATCAAGGTGCTTACCTGTGTGTTTGTATTAAGCTGACTCCAGTTGTACGTACTTAAGGACTTTGATAAGGAAGTTTCTGAATACATGGATAAACATCTGGTGCTTTCTCAAAGTGAATGAAGGGATGAGCTATTGTTAGCTCATTCACTGAGCTCAGATGGACTGCAAAAATGTGGTGTGAAGTTAAAATCAGATGGCTGAAATTGCTAGTGCCCATCATCAACCATCCAGTGCCTTTGATGCCCTGAGTTAAGGCAATCTGATATACTTGTGAATCAGCTCCAGCACCAATTAACTTTTCATCCAAGTATGTTAAGATGAACCTAAATCAAGGACAGAAGCAGTAATAGGAACATCAGCATGATTAAAAAGTGGCAGTGAGCTTTATTTTCTGTATTATAACTGATGATTGCCACTCATAGCCTAGGATAGATTGTACTTTGCTAAACATATAATCCCATTGCCTTTTGATTAAGTGCCTTGCAAACCTCACTGCCTTCTGTGTGGCTTCATTTTTGAAAGTAACAGCAACATTAATCTCAGAGGGATGATTTGCAGCTCAAGATACGAGTCAGCATGAAGAAAGTTGTGCATTAAGGGAAAACTGGTCCTACAGGGGAGTCAGGCTTAGCTCACTCTGTGATTAATCATCTGCCTCCCAGCTGCTGCTCTGAGGTATTTTTAATACACTCCAAATGCAAACCAAGGCACAAATATACCTGGAGCCAAAACCACTTCACAGCTTTCAAACTTGCTTTTCAAACACAAGACCAGAAACAGTTCTTAAACAGAGATATTACTACTGTTATTTACCTCAGTATTGCTCAGTCCTTGCTCTGTTAGTTAGATAACCAACTCACAGGCCAAATTTGATCCTTTATTACATAGGTAATATACCTTGTCAGTGCAGCACTCACACATCTGCAATTAGAAAAAAAGAGACTTAGGTAAATGAAACAGAAAGTAATACTCTGTTACAAGTTCCTACTCCCATTTTCTCGTACAGTCATGAGACATATTAGCAGGAAAACCTTATAGATATTTTTAGGTAAAAGATTCTAGAAGTGTTTACTGGAAACTATTCTGGGACTAAAGTGAAGTATAGAAGGAAAGCCAGATATAGCCAAAAATTTGGCCTTTGCTTGAGGCTAAGGAGGAGGAAAGAAAGGAAAATATATTACGAGGTCTCACAACAGGAGAGGTTTGTAGTGCAATCTCAGAGGGAAATCTACTGTTCAACATATTCAAAAAAGACCTGGAAAGGGAGATGAATAATGGGGTTAGAGAATTTGTGGATGCCACAAAATTATTCAGGTTTATTTAAAAAAAAATCATAAAGAGTTGTGGAATGACAGTTTTGGATGGATAATGTACAGCATACTGAATTAGCAGTGACCCAGGGAAAAGGTACGGTTACTCTGCATTTCTCCTAATGTAAGAACTCGGGAACATCAAGTGAAGCAATTGGGATGTAGGTTTTCAACAGGCTGATGGATTTACTTACCTTTATATGCTGTGCAATTTGATTTTTAAACTGTCTGCCACAGGTGTTTTGGGGACCTAAAATATAAATGGATCAAAAAGCACTTAGCCATGCATCTAGACATCGAGAATAACCCATCAAGAGTTATTACACATCAATATAAGGATATAAAAATAGCTAGCTCTAGGGAATTGCTCCCACAGCAGAAGACAGTCCCTCAAAATCCAGAGGAGTTGAAGTCTAAAAGAGAGTAGAAACCATTTCTTAGGAAGAAGAAAGGACCTTGCTATTATTTTCACAAATTATTTTTCTTTCTCTATGGTATCTCTTGCCAGTTCCATCTCTGAGTTGAACCTCCATTACTTGATAAATCTCTGGTGTTTTGAACTTCCTTTCCTCATGGTTTTTCCACTGGTCCTCTAAACAGGGAGATATTGGTCTGCGATTGGGACCTATGGCCTGTTGTAGGCTGAATTTCTTGGCACCCTCCCAAGTGAAATAACCATAGCAAATATCATTAGATGGTGAGAAGAGAATCTTGTTACCATTAGCTTCAATGTGATGGTTCTCCAACTGACAGTCAAGCCAGAGGTGCCACAGGAAAGATGCATCTTAGACCTGCACATGGAGAACCATTAGCCCTGTCTCTGCATTGATGCCTGCAAGAGCACCTTTTGAATACAGAAGTTATCATTCAGAATGAAGCTGTCCAAACTGCATGTTTGGGAGAGTATGATTAATTAATATTCACATGTTTCGTGGACAAAATCTTTTCTTTAGTCTGCAAGTACTAAAACTTCCTGATAAACTTACCAGCCCAAGCATCAGGTATTTTGAATCAGAGGTGCAAACAAGTATGAAATGATCCTGGAAAGCAAGCACTGTACAAGTCAACATTCACAGCAAGTTCCTTAACATAATTTAGCTAAATGAGGGGCTCATAGTTGTGCAAGGATGTGTTTTATGCCCATCTTTCTAAAGAAGATAGTAGTGCCTTTTGTAGGGAGCACCACACACAGTTTGTTAAATACTCTAGCAAACAGTTTTGAAAAAAGTCACTGTTGTAGGTTTTTAAGTCTAGAGAAACTTCTCTGCTCACAAAGTTCCTTCTCCCAGTTGTGATGAGACAGTGACCCTCAGACCCAGTAACCTCCCTTGTACTGTGGTGGCCAAGTTCTGCACCTTTTGCACTTCTGGCACTCATTGCGGAGCGGAGTTGATATTCCTCTCTCTCATCTGCTGGGTAGGCTTCTCCAAAGCCCACCAGCAAGAAGCAGTGCAGCATCTGTATTCACTACCTCCCTTGACAAAGTGATGGAGAGAATAGGAGAGCCCTGAAATCAAGTCCCTTTCTGTTTAGAAGTTCCCTAGACCCTGTATATGTGGAGGAGGAAGTTGTGTAAACTATACCACGGGCTTTCCGGTATCTTGACTGGCATTCTTCCATTTTCCCCCTTTTAGTCCAACATTATTGTGAGTGAGGACAGAAAAATATAACACCACAGACGTAAACTTCCATTTCCAAAAGTTCCATTAACAAAGTTAGAGAGTTGAGTCAATTCCTGCATTTGGTCAGGCTTTGTTATGTGGTGAATATTGCGCTGGTCCAGAGAACAAAGAATAACTTTGCCAGCCTACAACGGGAGGATATTAAATTGGATTAGTCTGTTCAGTCAGGCAGATGAACCCACCTTCCCCACAACTTCATGGAATAATAGCCCCACAGTAGCTGGTGAGCAGAAGCTTCCTTCCAGAAAGCTTTTGTAAAAATAATAGTCTATCTTAGCTTTTAAGGGAAAAAAAAAAAACAAGTGGGGACTCTTAGTCCTTCAGAGAACAATAACTGAATGGAGGTGGCTTTTCTTATACTTGAGAAAATGGCCCCAATCCTGAAGGGCAGGGCTGCACATGAGTGTCTTCTCTGCAGGATTTCTCGTTGTGACTCTCCAGACACTATTACCTGATTTTCCTGTCATCCTGTGATAGAATCCCTAGCTGGATCCCTAGAGGTCATCTTTGACTGTGGGCCCTATTGTGGTGGCAAAAATTTCTTAGTGTACTCAGGCCTTTTTGTTCTCTCAACTGAAAGATTTTGACACATTGAGGATAACAAATATCTTGTCCTACCCAGCATGCTACTCTAGATGGACCGAAATGAAATGTAGCCATTAGAGACATAGAGCACAAAATTATTACAAAATTCAGGAGCCAGATAATTGTTGTTTTAAATTCTTTCACATCAATTTACTTGGGAGGTCACAGTGTCAGAAAATTAAATAATAAAATTTATTACTCCTGTACAGCAGAAATGTTTCTTTTATATATATTACTGGCATACAAAACAAAACCCCACCAACCAAACCCCAACAAACAAACCCATCAAACACAAACAAACAAACCCCAACAAAACAAACCAAACATGAAACTTCCCCACAATGAACCAACCAAGAGAAAAAAAAAAACAACAAAAAAACACCAACCAAACCTGAAGCAAGGAAAGCTCTTGAAGACGTATCTTAAGCTAAAATAGGCAGATTTAGATATGATTTAAGAGGCTTATTAGCGTTCTGTGGAGTAACTAAAGAATTTCCAAAGTGTGCCTATATTTTTCTTGGATATGCTTCAAAGACAACGGGTAGCCTATAGAAAAGAAGCTGGAAATGCAAGGCAGAGAGCTGCATGTGCAGTCCTTTGTGAAATGGCAAATATTGTATGTAAAAGAGAAGACAATAATACAGTATGTTCTTCATTGTGCTGCTAAACCTTGTCAGAAATATTCAGTTTACTTTAAGGAATCCCTGAATTTAGTTCATTTTTGGTTATCTGTAGTTCAAGTGTTGTTTATTTGTTTGGGTTTTTTAAAGAGTGATATAACAATAAAACTTGTCACTGAATCTGGTGTTATTTGAAGAAATCCAATTACACAAAGTCAACCAAGAAAATATACACTCTGTTTATGTTGCAGTGATGTCCCTTAGACTCACTGAGTTAGAAGTTCCTGCTGACTTATGGCAGGTGGCTGGAGGCAGGCTGCTCTTCGTTTCCTTCTCTAGAAACTTTTCAATCATGTATATGATTATCCAGTTTATCATAAGGGGTTTGTAACCTCTGCTGAAACCTGGAGTTCTTTCTTCTGTTTCCATGGGCTGCTGCTCTTAAGATGCTATACATGTTTTGTTTAATCCCTATAGCAAGCACTAAGATGCTATACATGTTTTGTTTAATCCCTATAGCAAGCACTTTTATCATCCAGCTGAGTTGCTCTCCTAGCTTTAACAAAATTGATTACAGGGTATGTGGTGACATAGCATTCTTTTTTTCAGACTTTAAAGCTGCAGACAAGTCACCTCAAGAATATGGCTTCTTATTTAACCTTTTCCTGCAAAAAATACGCAATGAATAAATATATTACATCCTGGGGCAAATGCATTTAATGTGGATCCTGAACTGCAGTACTTCCAAAAGCTTCTTGTGAATCCTTAGCTGCCTTTTTTTTTTTTTTTTAATTTGATTAATTCGTATCCTTCAGGTATATTTGATGAGCTCTGGCACTCTGTAGTTGGTGTAGTATGTGTACTGCTCTGGCTTGCATCTCCAGTGCAAGGAGAGTTGAGGGAGTGCAACTTGGAGAGATGAGGGAATGAGGCAGACCCCAAAAGCTGTGGGGTCTGGCAGCACAATGCCAAGAGATAGATCAGCTCAAACATTGCAAGAGCAGGAAGCCTGAAAAGCAAAGAAGACAATGATTTCAGAAGATTGTAGAGAACACTGTGACTTGCTGAAGGAGCCTGTAACTACAATGGAAAGATGAAATTCATTCAGTCATTTGCTATTAATTATTCACTAAGCCCTCGTCTCCACTTGATGGGAAAATGAACAAAATCTAGTGACCTTTGGAACAATTTCATTAATGTGTAACCGCCTTGCAAAACGGTTTAAAATCTGATTTACTGAAGTAATATTCTCTGTTCTTGTTTAAAGAACGTCTCTGAGGTCTGTTTTTAATAAAGGATTACAGAGCTCTTGGAGATAAAACCAGAAGGTGCAGTATGCAAAGAACTTTCACATGGAATATTCAGAGTAATTGTGTCATGTAGTTGTGCTTATAGAAAGTTGTCAGTCAATTGCAGTGGTTTTCACTAGTATTTCTCTTAAGACATTTCTTGGGAAAGACAAAAACCTGTCACCCTTAAGCAGGGATATTCCACACAATTTTAAACTCTTCTTCAAGGGGCATATGCAGTTTTAGTGGGTCCTTTACCCTGGTTTGCTTCCCAGATATTATATATTAGATGTATTTTGAAAAAAATGTGCCACACAAATTCAAACACAGGAGATCACAAATTAATCTCGTACCTAACAAAAAAACCAAACAAATAAGTGTGTACTCTCTCATTTCTATGGCTGAACTGCGAAGTTAAATAGACAATGTAAATTAAGACTGTTTGTAGGAACCAGCAAAATTGTAGATGGGGGATTATGCCTAGTTCTATATTCTTATTATTATATTATTATTTTTTTTTTCTGAAAGTACACCAATTAAATCTGCTTAACAATCTGACACTGAAGCTCAGATGGACATGTTGCAGGCTGAATAATATCAACATGTTTATGAGACACAAAATAATTAACAAATGAAACCTCAGCACCACTGGATAGTGGAGATAAAAGGTAAATAGTTCCCAAAGTATTATTAGAGCTTTTGTTTATGTGGCTGGTTTTGCCACAATGTTTTCCAGTTACCATGGCAACTCTGCCCAACTGTGAGAGCCATATAAGGCATTTTTGCTCCTGCAAACAAAAAAAAATGGTCAGCTGTCTACAGGGATGCTGGCACACTGGGACACACTGTTGAATAGTACAGCCTGAATAGCCCTCCAGGGATTAGAAATCAGAGTGGCACTAAACAGTCATCCTCAGCTTGACTGTGATTGCATCACATCCCTTATGAAACAGGAGTTATCCCTAAGATGTTTTGTTCAAGAAAGGTTTCACTGCAGAGAAGGGAAAAATACTTTCTTAATCGAAGTCATAACTTTCCCGAGCTTTTCACTGTTGCAAAGTCTTGCCATTTTAATAATCAAACACTGAATGGCTAGGTGAGAATAAAAAATATATTCAAAAAAATAGCAGAAAAAGTTTTCTCTGGTTACTTATGAAAGAGAGAATTATTTATCAGTAACTTCAGTAACGAAGTTGATTCAAATGCCAAGCATATGCTGGCAGAAGACCTTTGATAGCCACCCTCCAAACAAATACTCACATCTGACTTGCCATCTTATGAATCATGTTGATATTTAGGAACTCTTTGTTCTCCCTGGAAAGCCTGTATTAGCTTGTTTATACTCAAATGGGCATCTGAAAAGAAAGCTTTTTCTCTCAAAATTGCTGTGAGTTAACTTGCTTCTGAGGAAGAGTAAAAAAATAGCATGTATTAAGTGACTATTCCTACAGGGACTTTAACAACTCCAGATGTCTATGTCCCCAGAAAGTCACATTTTCATAGCTTGAGAGAAGTTCTTGTGATGGCATGGGAACTTTGAGAGTGCATTCTCATTATAAAGGCAGAGATGTTTCACATCACTCAAGCACAGAAACATAAAGCTAAAGAAAATTCACTAAAGAAAAGGGTACTGTCCAGTACCCTTTGAATTGAAATAGGGTCAAGAACACCTACAGCAACATTAACAGAAGTTCATTTGACAAGATGTAAAAAAAAACAAAACTTCAAGAGGTAATTCTACAGTCAATGTAGATTTTTTTTTTTTTTCCCCCGGAACTAACCAAATCAGATTCTATTTTTTTCTCAGATTCTTGAATCTATTTTCACTCTGCTTATCTGAAGGACTCTCAGCAGCTTGTCTGCATTTCTCAGAAAGTCTCACACACTGGATAAATAGATACAGGCCATGAATGGTGTTCATGTCTTTTTCTCAAAGCTGCTGAACAACTGTTGTGCCGCTATATAGTTAATACATTTATTTTTAGCAAGTTACATCTTGTTTATTTTGAACTCTATTGACCCTACTTTAAACATATTTGAATCTTGATCCCATCCAGAGTGCTTTCAGCTCTTTTGAAAACTGATGTCATTTACAGAATTTGATAGTGTTTTGTCTCCCATGATTCAAGTCATGACTTAAAATACTAAATGGAAACAGTTGTATCAGATCTTGTTTGAGATTTCTCATAGTGATCCTTATAGGCATGCAGTACAGTAAAGCCTTTTTTTAGCAATCCATTTCAGTGGGCTCTTCTGGGAAAGCTAGTCAACAAGACTTCACTGGCAAATCAGAGTACATCAGAGCCCCAAGGATGTATGTGTCTATGGGTCTTGCTCCCTGAAATTCCTTTTCAGAGCTTACAATTGCTTTCAGTCAAAGATGGACTAAAAGCTGTGCTCCAGCAGGTACACCAGAGAGAGACACTCCAGCTGCAAAAGGCCACTTAGTCCTTGGGACAGACTATCATCAGCCCAAAAGAAAAAATGTTGGAAATGGTCAGACAACACCAAGAGCTGGTACTGTAATCCTCAGCACTGCTGTAGCTCCTAGACCTGTTTCTTGTAGTTAAGGACTATTCCCACTGTATTTCATTACTTTCTGCAGCAAACTGCATTGTCAGAGGGCAGAGAGTTTGTCTGGTGCAGAAAAATATAGTAGGGAATTCTAGCAGGTTATGGAAAAGTTTTTTTCTTGAATTGCCTGTCATAAAATGGATCAACTTATAGAAGAAATCCCTAAATTGCATTTGGTCAAGTCATCCTCTTGTCATAGAATGGGAGCAAAGAGCAGCCAGCTAAAACCCAGAGTGAGTGAAAAGCTTAGAAGTACTTTGGCAGGCTACTATTAAATCCACTGGATTGAGATTCTTGATCCTGCATAATTTAGACACTCAGATCAGTGAACTATGGGATTTTTCTTTTCAGTAAGTAGACTTTTATTTTTCATAAAATACAGAACTACGGAAGAAACACCAATGCTTTATGGAGTACTTACACATACCCACAAAGATGGGATGTCAAAGCTAGCATGTAATAAGGATTTACGTAATAAATAATACATTAGTGGCCAGTCTATCAACAACTATGTATTAAACAGAGATTTCTTTTTGAAAGCAAAATTTTGAAAGAAATGGAGAGAAAGTAAAATTGATCTGAAACAGGGTTACCTATGCGGATTTCAAATATATAATCCCCAGGAGTACAGCAAAATCTTTGTTATTGTTGTAAAATAAGACTGATTTGAAGTGAAAGTCTGGCCAAGACTCAAGGAATCTGTGATTCCTTAGTACACATATGATACTAGGAAGGATTGCAAGCATTAAGTTTTTTTCAGAAAAGCTTTGGTCCACAACTAAATAAGTCATCTATTTTTTCTAAACTGAGTATGTGTTTCTTTTGTAACTGTAATAGTGGATACCATTTTTTTTTGTCAGAACCATTCCTTAAGAATCTTCTCTTCATAGACCTCCATGACTGAGATACATTTATACTAAAATAAGCACATGGTGATTGTGCCATGAGCCAACACACCCTGCTGAATAGTGGGAGTTACTGTAGGACTCTTCTTTGGTGCCCATGTTATCCAACAGTCTGAATGGCCATGTGATGTAGGTGATCAACTCTATAAAGGAGGAAGAAGATTCAGAACAGAAGATTCTGTGCAGGATCTTAAATTTAACATATTTGCTGTTCATGGCATACAGACAACGTGTACAAGATTGGCCTTAAAACATGACATGCAGAGAGGCTGGAATATCTTTCCGAATACTATGAGCTCTACAGCTTTGTTGTTCCTGGTTTTGGTGATGTACTGTACTTAGCAACTGGTGTGAGAAGAAAGGCCACACAGGGCTAGTCCAGAGTTCTACTTCTATCTTGTTTCAAACTGCAGCCAAGAGCAGATGCTCAGAGAAGACTATAAAACCAGAAAGTTTATAATATTTCCTGTTATGTGTATTCTCCTGTCCTCTATATATCTTGAGCTCAAAGACATCTTGAGCTAAAGATGATATCTTTGTGTTTAATAGCTTTTATGCTTTTTCCTTACACAATTTATTTGTAGCTTTTTAAACTTTATGTGACCTTTTAGTATCTACAACATCCTGTACCAAAGAATTCCCTAGTTTAACCATGTTTTGGGGAAGAAATACCACCTTCAGTTTGTTTTGGAACTGTCACTGGCTAGTTTAGTTTAAAACCTCCCTATATATGTGTAGGATCCATATGTGGGAAAGTAGTCAGATAAACAATCAGCAAACAGTCACTCCAGTAGCACTTAGAAAATACTTTGAAACCTTGCCGAATCTCATTGATCGCTGGATGCCCAAAGATGCTGTTGAAAAAGTACAACTTGAATCTGTCAGCATATATAAAGGAGGCTTTACCTGCCACTTAGGAAAAAATGAATCATGATGCAAAAGCCACATAGCTCTGGTTCTTCCTGAAATGGAGCTAAGGCAAAGTTAAGGAAGTACAGACAACTACTAAAGATACTAAGATTCAGACAGCCTAAAGTTACAAGAGCTTAGAAAAATGTCTTCTTGTGAATACTCTCCTTATGTGAATATTAATAAGATTGTTTTTATCTCAAGACCTGCCCCTCTAATAGCAGTTTAAGTGAATACATTACTTATTTAAGCTACGTGGCTGAGAAATTAATCTTTCTTCTACTTTCCTATTTTAGATGTGGGAATATCCAGGAGAAAGATGATATGGACAGGTGTGGGGAGAAATCTTTGGAGACTAGAGTTAACAGAGTGGCAAGAAATCTTGCACTAACAGGATGTCTTTAAGAGATTTGGGGAATAACCCTGTTGCTCAACCTGTGTCCCCATTCCTGTGGTCTTTTCTATCCTTAGCTCTGTGGGCTTGAGACCCAACAACACTTCTTGTATGGTTTTCTTGCAGTTTAACTCCAGCAATGCCTCACACTGAGAGATGCAGGTAGCAGTTTCCCTTGACAGTGGCTCAGTTTGTCTTCCCCACAGTTTAAGGAATATCTGCTCCTATACAGAATACGTTTGGATGTGGGGAGCATATTGATTAAACCTATTCTGACACTGATGGCATGGTGGAAGATTAAGAGAGATCCAGCAATATTCAGGCTGGGCACAGACTGATTAAGTTGCAGCTCTGCAGAGAAGATCCTGGGTATCTTCGTGTATAGCAAGTTGAACATGAGTTGTGAGTGCACTCTTGTGATAACTGCACATGGGGTCGTATTGAGAAAGCAGAGCCAGCAGATAAAAATAAGTGATTATTACTCTCTCTTCCTCACTGGTGCAGCAATTTCTGAGCACTTCAATACAAGGCAGATGTGCGCAAACTGGACAGAGTCCAGCTGAAGGCCGCTAAGGTGGCTGTGGAGAAGCTGAGGGAGCTGGGTTCATTCAGCCAGGAAAAGGGAAGGATAAGGGTGAATGATGTTTCTGGGGCCAAGCTTTCCTCAGATGCACACAGCAAAAGGACCAAAGAAATGATTATAAGTTGTAATAAAGGAAATCTTGGCTAGGCATAAGGCGAAAAAAAAATTCCTGTCAGATTAGCAAAATACAGGAACAAGTGCTGCAGGACAGACTGTGGGATCTCAGTTCTTGGAGGTTTTCAAAACTCAGCTGGCCCTAGCCTGATCTAACTTTGGAGCTAGCTATGCTTTGAAGAAGGGGATTGAACTGAAGGACCTCCAGAGGCCCCTTCCAAAATAAAGTAGTTGCACATATAGCTGGTGAACCATTTGCTCTGAGACTCAAGCTCAGTTTTGCAACCAGGTAAAGCCCCAAGGACTTTTGCTTTCTTTTCTTGTGAGCCATTTTAAAGCATTTTTAAAATACAAAAATAAGAGAAAATAAGGTCTCCTTACATGCAGTACCCCTTCCCTATTGCATTCCATTATGCGAAGCAACAGAGTAGTCTATTTTAAAAATGACTTCTGTGTTATCAAACAGATGTTAGGAGTATGACATAACTCCAGAAATGTAGAAAGCTCAAAGAAAACCCTTGTCTTCTTGTTTGCAGTGCAAATTAGAAGTATTATTAACTGTACAGGTATGAAGTGTCCAAAAGTGTCAAGAAGACCAACAGGTCTCCTAGCTTGCCAATATACTGACTTTCTCACACCATTAACATAAAGGATTTAAACCAAGATTTTAGTTGGAGAAACGTGTATTGTAAGAGGCTGTCAAGTGTATTGCAATGATGGTAATCATGCACAACTTTCAGATTAAGATGTATTTTCTTTCCATTTCAAAGCCTTCATTTTCATCTTATTGATAGCATCAGATCCAAAATATTTCTCTCCTTTTCTTATTCTCTTCAGGAATGAATCCTTCAAGAATTTTGTTTTTCATTATGACTGAGGAATGGAGTTGAAAACTGCTAAATTATTCTGTTGCATATGATAGAAAACCTGTCAAGGTTTAAAGCAAGGCTGCAATAAACCACGGCAGATGCCCTCTGCTAATCCCTCCCACCATAAAAGGTGATAGAAAGATAAGGAAGAGGGACTTCAAGTTAGAAATAGCCTTGCAAGTTGGAAAATTTTAAAGGCTTTACTAATGCAACTAATAAATAGGGAAAATTATACAAAATATATAAAACCAATCTTGAATGCCCGATATGGAGTCGGTCACACCAGCGACGGAGCTAGACACTGGTGTGGCTCCAGCATCTGCAGGGCAGGCACCTGGAAGTGGGACTTCACAGCAAACCAGAAACTGGATTTCAGGGATGCAGGGCCTGAGGCCTGTGTAGATTGCAGGTAGACAGACAGGGTCCTCTCTAAATGCTGGCCATGGTCGAAGGGGGGCGAGACCCTTGTGGTCCCATCTTATACAGGGCGTATGACGATTGTGGGATGGAATACTCAGCTGGTCAGTTTTAGTCACCTGTTCTGTCTGCCCCTCCTGGCAAACACACCCCTCTCAATTATGGGACATTATCAGAATTCTTAGCTGTCATAGCAATAAATCTAAACATGAGCTTCTTCAACATTGCATTGGTTGCTCTTATCAGTTTCGAGCACAGTGTCCGAAAAACATACAGGCAATAATTCAGAAAAGTACATTTACTTAGAAGAACTTAGCTGAAAGAAAAATTCACTAGAAGAGAACTGGTCTTGTTTTCAACAAAACCAGGATGAAACCCAGCTCTGTCTTTAATTTTTGTGTGAGCTTTACTGTGCTATCAGCATCATGCACTATTAAAAATTTATTTGTCAGAGAAGTCAATGGAAATTAGTTTGAATTCTCATGAGGACTGTACCTGTTAAGCAATAAAGGCCTTTTCTTATCTGGTCTTTTTGCACAGTAGCATCAGACACTGAAACTACTGAAAAATGCTACTCACGCTTTTTTAATATAGGAGAGTGCTGTCTCGCAGAAATAACTGTGTGCTTCATGCAAGGAGAGGCTCATATCTACCCTTAGATGAAGTTCATTTATGAGGAAGGCACTCTGGAGCTTATTATACAAGGAGTCCTGATGCTTCAGAGAGTATTACTCCTAAACACCAGCGTACAAACCCCCATCCAAAACTCCACAGTCTTTGGAGTGGCTGGTCAAGCTTACATTTTCACTTTGAGTTAACATTTTCACTGAAGAATATCAGTTCATGTGAAAGAGCAAACTTTTTTTTTAATTCACACATTGCCTTCAGTATTGGGTTTGCATGGCAAGGTTTTAGTAGTGGGAAGCGCTACAGAGGTGGTTTCTGTGAGAAGCTGCTAGAAGCTTGCCCCATGTCTGACAGAGCCAATGCTCTGGACACACTGCTGGCCAAGGTCAAGGCCATCAGCTATGGCAGTAGTACCTCTGTCATAACATAGTTAAGAAGGGGGAGAAAAAATCCTGCACAACTGCAGTCAGAAGAGAGGTGAGAATATGCGAGAGGAACAACTCTGCAGGCACCAAAGTCAGTGAAGAAAGAGGGGCAGGAGATGCTCCAGGTGCCAGAGCAGAGATGCACCTGGTGAAGACTAAGGTGAGGTGAGCTGTCCTCCTGCAGTCTAAGGAGGTCCATCGTGGAGCAGATATCCACCTGCAGCTTGTACAGGACCCCACATTAGAGCAGGTGGATGTCCAAAGGAGGCTGTGACCTCACAGGAAGCCTGTGCTGGAGTGGGCTTCTGACGGGACCTGTGGATCCATGCAGAGAGGAGCCCACACTGGACCAGATTTGCTGGCAGGACGTGACCCTCACAGGGGACCTACACTGGATTAGTTCATGGAGAGCTACAGCCCGTGGGAAAGACTCATACTGAAGTAGAGGAAGAGTATGATGAGTCCCCTGCCTGAGGAGAAAGAAGTAGCAGAGAAAACATGTTGTGAACTAACTGCAACCCCCAATCTCTGTCCCCCTGAGCAGCTGAGGGGATGAGGAGAGTGTGAGGTAGAGAAATCAGGAGTAAAGAAAGAAGGGAGGGATGGGAGAACTGTGTTTCCCCAAGTCAAGTCTGTTTTGCCCATGATGGTAGTTGCTGAGTGGTCTCTCACTGTCCTTATCTTGACTCACAAGGCTTTCAATGTATTATCTGTCCCCTGTCCAGTTGAAGAGTGGGAGTGATAGAGCTGCTTTGATGGGCACCTGGTGTCCAACCAGGGTCAACCCACCACACCTTCTCAGAGTACAGCTGCGGGAGCATGTTTTCTGTCTGGTGGCTATGAAAAACACTGCCATGACAACATTTATGCACCGTGACCTTCCCTTCTCCTGCCAAGCATACACAGTTTAATGAATATCTGACTGTTCATTAAAAATGGTGTCATTTTCCTGAAAGATCTCTTAGCTGGTATTTAAGTCATTAATGGAGGCAGCTTTTTGCCTTAAACAGTTACCAAGAAATTGCATACAATACCTGAAAAACACTATTAATTTTATTGGGTAGACTGATCAAAAAAGTCCCCAGAAGAAGAAAAATCCTAAAGAAATTTCTCTATGAATTTTTTGAAGAAAGCTTGAGCTGTAGTTAAGGGTTAGTTGTAGGCTTTTTTCCTCCCTCAGTATGAGAGTCTGAAAGAGTTAATTAAGAAATAAATGCAGTCATAGATCTTACAGGATATTTTGTGTAGTGTATGGATAGATTTAATTTATTTATTTTTATTTTACACTGTTAAAAACATGTATGTATTAAAAAGCTGGCAGTGATAGTACTGTTCATATTGTCTATATATTTCTAGTATTTAGTATATTAAAAGATAATTTATTTCAGACACACATAGATTTGGGCTTGTAGTTGAAACTGCAACACCTTCATTGAATGCAAATATGAAATCTGTAACATATTTTACAAAATCAAATTTCATAGAACTCAGTGTTCAGGTTTATTTTGGAGTTTGATGTCTTTAAGTTGATAATTTAGCATTATCACATTTAACTTAGCATATTTTTATGTTTTGTAAGTGATTTTGCATTCTTCCATCCTTTTGGCTTATAAATAAAAAAAGATAGAGAGAAAACTATTGTACATGATCTAAAAGCACTTTGTTTGATATTTTATCAACCAAGATCATGTTCACCAAGAAACACAATACAAGCAGGAAATTACTACTTTTAATCTTTCTTGAACATCTTGTTTATCAAAATACTGGCACTTAGGATTGTGGCTGATCACTAGCTTAGCATAAACTCAGCTGATTCCAGTGCTAAATTTGGCTGAATATTTATACTGATCAAAGAGCAATTATTCTGATCAGTTTAACTTTCCCAGATGTCAGTTCATCATTATGTCCCCATAAAACGTGACCTATGGAATCATGTTAATCAGAAACATATCACAGATTGGCTTTTTTTTTTTTTAATATGTGACATTTTTAAGCTCTAGCTGCCTGATAGTACTCAATAACATTAAGTGTCAAAAACAATGTCTGACATATACGTCGGTTAATAGATGTTGTAGCATTCACAACAGCCAGATTTATCAGCGATTCTTCACAGTTGCCTCCTTTGAAAACAATATATCTGCAGTGTGAGTGAAAGTTGGATTGGTTTCCTGATCTTGAGCGGGAAAAAAAAAAAAAGAAGAAAAAAAAAGATAAAAATTATTTTTAACTTAGTGAACAAGAAGTTATCTCCCTTCATCAAGCAATGTTTCTTGGTATTGTACATAATTTAAAGTCAAATTGTCTTTCACTAGCGTGAACCTCAGCCAACATTCTTCCTTTTCCAACCATTCTTCCTCTGTCTTCTCCTCTGCAGACTGCAAATCTCACATCCTGATTTCTGACAGTAAAGGTATTGAATGTTTTTTTCTAGCATGGCATTCCAGTTCTGCACACCATAGCCAATCATTTAATCATGACAGATGAGATACTGTGCAAATGTTGGCTAGTCAGCAATGGGAGAAATTACAGATATTTCTGACCAAAAGGTACACTAATTGACTTAAAGAAAGAAATACGATGCAATACTGATACAGATATCTCTATCTATGTAACAGTAGATGTGCAGATAGTTGGATGGATGATAGAATGGATGGATGGACGGATATGTGTCATCGAAACAAAGCAAAGCTACCCACACCTCAAATGCCTTTTTATTCTACCTATTATACAGTAACATAAATACTCCCTCTACAATGGCTACGATACATGAAGGCAAGTGATTGCAAGCAGGATTACTGAAACGGATCATTAAATGATGTATAGCAGAGCTGAGTATAAAAGGGATTTATTCTACAAACAGATTGTTCTTCTTTAACTTTTCTACTAAAATCAGACATAGTGCTAATCAAAAAAAAGAGTAGTTGCAGGCAGATTGTTTGTTAACAAAATAAATAGCCAGGGAATAAGGACAGCAGGAACAAAGAGATAACAGAAAACCCCCTGCAAAAGGTGACACAGAACACTCACCTTCTGTCCCTTTTGTTCTCCCTCTAATTAAAAACAGAAGCAGGAAGCAAATTAAATGTACCAAGTCTCTGCTATGTGCAATTCCCAGACCAGACAAGGCATGCATACCTCCTGCAAAAAAAAGTACACATGATGGGTGGCAACTGATGGGACTTTAGGCTCTTTTTCATCCCATTGCTATAGGATTGTGTGCCAATGCAATAGTGAACTAATAGGTGTGCTTATACCATCAGCTTGGTTTACTCCCTGTTTTGCTCCTGGGCCTGTTTTCTGCTAGCCTATATTTACATACATCAGACTTTGCCCGTAGGCTTCAGTCTGGAGTGCATCAAGTTGCTATAGTCGGGAGAAATCTGACAGAAAAATTAGGTGGTTATTTGCTCTAGGGTCTCTTCTTCCTGTTCTCCCCTCTTCACCACACTAGTTAATTCGCAGAGCAGGCCGCACTCCTTGACCCCAAAACCAGGTCCCCTTACCAGTATGGATGTACAGAAATGTGTCCAAATTACTTTGTAAGCAGCACTGTCTCCCATTCTAAGAGTCTACAGCATTGGTAGACCTAGCATGAGAATAAAATGACTAATGTATTTCAAACATACAACTTTTTACCATCTTTGAATTTTTGGACTCTGCAGATAGGGTTCATCTCAGCTACTCATAAATGGGGGGAAACATGCACCTCCAGAAAGTGATTCATGTGATGCATGTAAGAAAACTCCTAGGACATGCTGAATCACCTTCTAAAAGCACGTGCAGAAATATAGTCTGGATAGTCTGAGATGACTAGCTAACAATATGCTATCTAAGTTTTAGATCTATAAATTGGGCCAAATAAATCAGAATAATGTTATATTGGGAGATCCTAGAATTTACACTTTCATGTATTTTTTTTTCTTTTTGGTAAAGGTAGAAGTTGCTAATTCAATATAAGTTAGTGCTAATTCCTTTCTGAAGATCACATTCTGAAAGCAGACACATGATCCATGTCAAAGATATTTTTTGTCCTTTCTGCAATGTATATGAGAACTAAACATGTCCTAACTGATCTACATTTCTATTTATTTCTGAAAAGATCAGATAACAACAAAGGGACAACAGCAGCAATGTTAAGGTGCCTCCGGATTTGGTTAAATTATATTAATGTGCAAAAACGTAGAAAAGTCATTTTTCTTACAATATAGTGAAATAATGCAAAAAATGGGATTCTGAGAGGGAAAAATCTTCTAAACCCAGAGACCGATTTGAAGTTATCTTTTAGCTGAGAAAAGTTCTGTTTGTAACAAATGGCTGTCATAACTCCCATCTTGTCCAACATGTCACTGGCTGAATAGAGAGAGACCTGGAGCTGGAAACGTGAGCTCTTGCACTTCAGACTATACCCTGCTTTGGGCTGGAAGAAGGTGTTATTGACCCTTTGGCTGCTGACACTTTGGTGAGCTCTGCACCAATGAGGATCTTTAATGTACAGATATTGCAGGTTACAGGAACTCTCATTAATAGTGTGATTAGAAGTCATTTTTTCATCATATGGATGAACATGAAAATCTGTTACTTACTCATAGTTAGAAATTCTAGATATCTTCCTGCGGTTTCTCAGACAGAAGCACTTCCACATGCCCTGAACCATCTGCACTCTTCACCAATGCACTATAATACACACACACACAATTTTCTCCTGCTCTCTAGTGAGATCAAAAGATGAAAACCTTAATCCTTAAATGTGAAGTGTTCCTCTGCTGTTTTGACTGATTCTTGGCTTCAAAAGGTTAGCACTTTTTAAAGAGTAAAAGCTGAGATTTCTCTTCAGTTTTCACCCGGATCAATTCCAGCTAAGTTCCAGGAAAAAAGTAAATCACAGAATGAAAAGCGTAAAGCTTTGGTAGATCCTGAAGGCTAGATTTTGTCAGACCTTCTGCAGGTACAAGATCCTGCCATGTTAGAGCAGACTATGTTAGGGCAAGATAAAGCTGTAGCTCTGTTTCTTCAATACGAAGTGAGACTAGCTGCCTCTCTGCTTCCATGAGGTGTAGGTATCAAAACCAACAAGAAGAGAAGAGCAGACCTCTGCAGAGGAGGACTATTGAAGGAGGTTGTCTGTGACGAAGGTACACCACACCTCTCAGTGATGTGCAGAAGCAAGATCATTTCTTTGCGTGATTGGAAAACCCTCTCTGCAGATACAGGAGCCCCTTACTACAAGCCAGGCACTGGTAGCATAACTGAATCATAGGCTAAAGACATAGCCTGCAATAATGTATACTTTAGACTTATGTATAGAGCATGTTAGTCCATAGAGTATTTCCTCTCTGACTTTGCAGATGTTCTTCCAAAGTGCAAGAGTAAATAAAGTGCATAACACATAGTTCCCTGAATGTCCACAGTCATGATAATCTTGTCATCTAGTGCTGCACATATCTCTCTTGCTTAACTGAAATCAATCATAACAAGCAATTCATGGGTTGGCCACTATCATTATCACTGTGCCATAGATGCAGCCTTTGTAGATTACAGCATTCTGGAAAGGAGAAGTCATTGCTCTGTAATAATAGTAAAAAAAGGAACCTCATCTGCTGGAGAGTGTTAATGTCCAGGATGAAAACAGAAGCTCAGTGGCCAATTCGAAGAACAGGAAAACTAAAATTTATAGAAAACTTGGTGTGTCTGGCATGCATATTGAGGAAGTACCACTGTCCTTGGCTAAATACTAAATAAAATATGAAGCTAGAGGCATTCACAGTTTGAAATAATCTGTTTCATAGCCTTAAAATGTGTGGCAGCTTCTGTTTTCTTACTGTGCTGTTTTCAGGCTTCACTCAGGGATGTTGTTGCATTTTATAAAAGTATTAGAGTGTAAGTCCTCAGGTATTTGGTTTTGTTGTGGTATGGGTTATTACCAGTCTTCAGAATATCTGGCCCAGGAAATTATCAGAAGTGGTTGCACAGCAAGAAATACACTAGATGTTCTGCTTTCTGGAAGGAAAATACTCAGTTTTAAGAAATTGAAAGATACAGAAGCTTCTAGCATATGCTGGAAGCTAATCCTCAATAGATTATTTTTGCATTAAAAAAAAAAAAAGTCTACAGCTGCAAAAATAATCTTGTAGGAATATTTGGGGATCAGGACTGGGAGGATTTGCAAAACAGTGGACTGGAAGTGTATGAAAATCCTCAAGACCCTTTCAAGTGTACTGAACAGTGCACTGCATAAATGACTTTCATTATTTACAAGACCAAATTATATATATATTTAAATAATAAGAAATTGTATATGTGTCCTTATGGCACAGGGATGTAGTCCTGTCACTGAATACCTTCCTGAGCTGAGGAGTGTGTACCCAAATCCATGCAGTTGCTGAGGTCTCCCATTCAGACTGTAGTTATGTCTGCCCCAAATATTGCCTTCTGGAGTGTTTGGGGGTTTTTGGGTTTGTTTGGTTGTTTTTTTTTTTAGCTCAGTTCTTGGGATTCAGAGACTCCCCTTTTTGGTGCTAAGATGGAACTTTGAAAAAGAGATTCCATAAAGTACAAATAATATTTTCTGTATTGCTGGTTTTCTCTTTGTGTGTCAAGCTGCCTAAACCCTACTCAATACAGATTCGGGAGTGTCAGTTTAAAAGTACACATTCCTAATTACTTTTTCCACACTAACAGTTGATTTCCCACAGTATTATTTGTTTTTCTCCTGCAGCAGGTGTCATCTTAAAAAGGTCTCTGCAGCAGTTAATGAAAAAGTGGAATATTCTGGGAGTTGTAGTCTTTCAAACAGAGCTTTGCAAGGACATACCTGTATTGGAACACTACAGCTCCCTGAACTTCCTCGCTTCACTGCCTATGAAACGTCCTGCAACGTGATTAGTTTGGGGGTTGGTACTCATGTCATGGACTTCCAGCACTACAATTCATACATCACCTTGTGTATGGGGCAACTGGGAGCTGAAATGGACACCTGTGAACCAGTGCATGCTTAGAGTGGGGAACAAATAAAGAAGTCTGGTATGAGATGACATTGTCATTTGAAATATTTGACTTTAGAAAAGTATTCAACCTACTTTATGTCTTTGCCACAGAGCTCTGCATGAGCCCCACCTCCAGGACGCCCTCCAGACACCTAAATTTCATTCAAGTCCCATTGTACTTAGCTGCTTTTAGACTTTTCTTTGATCTATATGGCTTCTGGCCCTGGCTGTTTTCTTTACCTCCTCTGGCATGTTCCCTGGGAACAGGTTGCATGTCTGCAGCGAACGAGGAGAAGAAAGACTCCAGGCCACTGCTACACTCCCATCCCCAACTCCTCCATTGTTTCAAAATTTTTTAACCTTCTGAGAACTATTTTTTAGTTTGTTTTTTTTTTTTACAGCTTAACTCTCCATGGTAGTTCATTCAGACAGACATGGACTTTAGAGGAATTAAAAAAGCAATCACTCTACCTAGATGGAGATACAAAAAGATCTAAATAAAAATATTTTAAAAACTTGGACATATTTCTTACCTCTGTTTCTTTTGGCAGTTTCTTGGCCTTATCTCCAACTTGGCCAGATTTAATCAGACCCACATTATTCCTGATTCAAGAACTTAGGTACAAGTTACGTATTTCCTGGCAGCATATGGCTGGCTCCAGATGCAGACTGTATCCATTGACAGAGTGCTTTGCTAGAATTTTTCAAGTTATTATAAAACTGAGAGCTCCCCAAACATCATGCTCATCAATTTGTAAACCTGTGCTGAAATTCTTACAGCAGCAGCTGTGCTTGTGCTGTGAGAATTGTTGGTTTCTGCTATTGAGCAGGTGGTGTTAGAATAGCCTCTTTCACTGCCTTTTTGCATTCATGATCCTAGCTGGAGACCAGAAGGTGGGAAAAAAGCATAAAACTGAAAAATAAAGAAACTGAGAAAATGATACTTTCTTTCTCCCTAAGGCTTCAATTTTAGTTTAACTTCCGAGCAATTGTTTTGGGAAATCTTATTTTAGCTAACCAGCCTGATTCTCCATCTCGGTCAGAGTTTTGGTTTGTCTGTACTAACATAAACTTTCAGAAGCTCTGCCATAGGAAACCTCATTTTCAAGTCACAATATTCATTAAAACTATTATATAATTTAAATTCAATGGATTAAATATATGCATGCATTTGTATAAGCACCTAAATATTTGGGAGAAAAATGGGATTTTATTTTGCAAAAGACATATACAAACCCTGAAGAAAGAGGGAAGACAAATGAATGTTGAAGGAATGAGTTTCCACAGAGATCATTCACCTCCTAAGAAGGAAATTCAATTAATTGAAAAATGTTAGGAAATACATGACTAAAGTACATACTATTCAAGTTGATGACTAGTTTTATGCTTTACAGTCTCTGCCCTACATGCACTAATAAGTTCCATAAACATCCAATACTTAGATCTGGCAGAAGACGGATTTATAATTAATGTCTTGTTGAACTGAGTGATGCTTATTTGCAGATTTCACTAAGAAATAGCATGTTAAACACATTCCTACAGAACGCCAATAAATTCATGTGAGGTAAACATTTGACTACATCTTGGCTGCTTTAAGGAAACTCCAAATGCAAAGTGTTCTTGGAGGCTCTTTTTTACCAGAGGAAATACAACTTCTGATTTTAAATATATGCTACTACCTGGTCTCTAGTGATGAAAAAAGACAAAAGAGTTTTTCTGAAGTGCAGTCTTGAAAGTAAAAATAAAGAAACAAACAAAAAACAAGGGAAAGATCGTGGTAGAATATCTTTTTAGATAATACATTCCTGCACAGGAAAAAGATGCGTTATTATTTTTATTTTAAAATAATTTCCTGATGTTATGTGGCTTGCTATTCTTCAAAAAGCAATAGACTTTATTATTATAATTGCCACCAACAAATAAAAGAGATAGATACATTTTGTCTTCAATCAAAATGTAATTCTTTTAAAATCTTCTGCAAGAAGGAACACTTGCATGAGCCTAGATGCTTTTGAAGATGATTGTACATGTTAAATGCAAGATTATTCATTCAATTAATTAATTCAATTTTGTCAATTATTTACACTATTAATTTATTCAATGAATAATTAATTAGTTGCTGTTTGCTTTAAAAGGTTCATGATGTCCTTGAGCAATTCATGGACCACTACGTCAGTGTAATTAACCAGAGGCTGCACTAGAAATAAAGTGAAAACTTTTCATCTGCTGCTTATGGTGGATGGAGATGCTGGTCCTTAATGAGCTGTAACAGATCTTTTTGGAGAGCACTGCTATCACTTCATACTGTGTGCTGCCTGAACACACAGAGAACAAGGAAATGTATAATCATAGCAAAAGCCCCTCCCTCCCTTGTAGGGTAATACTGAACAGAGAAAAATTAATGCCACCATTCAGTCAAGACAGTACAGGTAAGATCTTCTCAATCAACTTGGGGTCCCAACCAAGAGAATTACTTTCAAGGTTAAATGTTGCTCATTAGGAACAGTGTCCAGGTAATGATCAGTGTTCCAGGAGGACTAGACTCCAAATTTGTCCTGATCCATACCTACACAGCATGGAGTTCAGAACCAAATTTAACCACTACAGTGAAGGAAGGCATATGTTTACCCAGTAAAACTCAGTGTTAACCCAGGGACGTTAATCAGACTGATTTAATATTGCCATGCATTATGCAACTGGTATCAGCTACATCCTCTAAGTCTGCTGCTGTCCTTTGAGGTACCCTGGATTTATACATCAAATTTACCCCAGTGTTTGTGTCAACAATACAGCATTTATTTTCATCCATTATATTTTTGGATAGTACAGCAAGAAAAACATCAGTAAGTGCTATTAGCTGTTTGGGCAGCAAACCAGGAAAACGGATATTCTTTAAAAAATTAGATCAAAGAATTTGTTGGGAGATTTAGAATCATGAAGAAAGGATAAACCAAGATATTAGCTGTTGAACAAAAGAATCAGATTGACCTTTTGAAGTTGCAGAGTGGAGGTGTTGGGTTTTTTTGTTTTAGTTTGGTTTTTTTTGTTGTTGCTGTTGTTTCCTGTTTTGTTTGGTTTTGGTTTTGTTCTGACTGCATCACTGGAAAACTGGATGCATGGTGATTAATGTAAAAAAGATTTCCTTCATTTCAACATGGCTTTTGCTTTTAAAAATAATTCATTAATGTTTGCATTTTTATACATATGCTACCTGTAATAGTTGATGAATCCTTTCTGCTAATGTACATAAAAGAAAACTTATGTCTGGGAAAAACTAACTGCACACCTTTTCTTTGTACATAGCCATCACAGAATTGTTTTTTCTTTCCTACTGGATGCCTAAAAATCAAATAAGAAGTGAGAAATTGAATGTTTTAGCTGCAACCCTTCCAGTCTACATGTGCATCAACACTAAGCTTTTATTCTTACAGAAAGACTATTTGAATATAAAGAGGTTACCCATAGATATTTCTGGGAAGCAAATACGTTTTGCCAGAAAAATCATGGAAGAAAATATTTTGAAGTAAATCTCCAGACTTCTTTTGTGCTTTATTTTGAAATGCCAATTAAATGTACTGGTTCATGCCATTAGACTGAAAGTTTGCTGAGAATCAAGAATAATTGATTAATCATAATGTATTAAAATATGTAAATATGTTTTTCAAGTATTTATATAATTTTACATAATTATTATTTATTCATATAAGTAACTTTGCAACTGATTATGTGTAGAAGGCACTGTGAGTGTGATCAGTTCAGTGATACCTCTGATGGGTGATTCTTTTGAGTTCTGTGCAGTGGGGAGAAGAACACATCCTGCTGAAGCCCATTTTTCCCTTTCCAAGTGAAAGTTCTAGCTGTAATTATTTTGCAGCTGAATCTTTGTAAATCTCTTCCACTTGAACTTTGCTTTGAGATCCAGACAAATGTGTTCCAACGTCTTTTGGACTTCAGGTATTCCAGGGACCTTATGGGCTGAAAATTAGGTATATGCTGAAGTTTGTCTTTCCTGGGAACTATACATATGCATATACTTTACCATGTGAGCATTTGGGTTTTATATTTCTTTTAAATTAAATTTGGGACAAGTGCTGGTCAAAATTATTTGGTTGAAATGCAATAATGTTTACATGATTTTCTTTTTTTCTAAAAAGCTTTCAGTTAGTTCAAAATAATATTATTTCCCCAAATTGTTTAAGGGGTGACTTTAATGTTTGCTTTGCATAAAAGCTGAGAAAGACCATATAGCTAAATGTAGTTACTGTGGAAATAATTTTTAGTTAATATTTTCAGTAAAATAAACAGCAATTTTCTGCAGAATGTAGTAGGTTTCCAAGTATTACTCATTTGCTACAGCCCTTTCCTCCTGGAGCTCCGTAGGATTTTGATCTCTCTAAAACATGTGACATCAGTTACAACTGCTCTTTTTAAATATTTTGGTATTGTTTTCTACATAAAATTAAGCCTTTCCAGAGAGATACTAAATGACCTTTAATTTTTCCTTCTAAAAGAGTAGACGTTTTGTATCTGTAGACAGTAGGAGAGATACAAAATGATAGCATTTCTGTGTTTTCGGGCAATTCCACTTGCCAAAACTGGTTTTAATGCTTTTGTTGTAGTTGGTGTATCATGCTGATAAGATAACAGAAGCAGACTGAAGTGGTGATATGACCCAAAAGAAGCAGAAAACCAATGATTGATACACCAAACATTAACGTCAACTGTAAATTTAGACCACAGCAGTGTGATTTTGAATTCATGTTGATCTATGCAAAGTCATAGCACCACAGAGAGCTATGGTTTGGTGATCTCGTAGGCAGGATGTGAAAATGATAAGAGGTAGTAAAAGCCTCCCACATGAAGATGCTGTGCCTACACTCAGTGAGGTGGTGACTGTGGGCAGCAGCCTCTGCTGGGTGGCAGATTCAGCTCAAGGTGGGGGCAAGAAGGCAGATGAGGATGTATGTCATCTTTCCTCTATTTCTGCCTTGTCTTTTGGAGTCAAATCTCATTTTGCCTCCTTAAGAAGATACTCAATAAACATTCAAAGACTTAAATTGCTTTTTTTTTTCCCCTTCATGAATAGCAGATCCTATACAGACTCACTCTGCACTCTTCATACCTTTATTATGATGCTGGTCCAACGCAAAAAATTATAAACCTACAGAATTTACAAGGGTCAAGATTTTTTTCAGATTGATTGCACCAGAGCTGAAAAAAGTCTCCCTAACATTGCATCCTCCTTCTGAGTTTCAAAGAATAGTCTTATTTTTCCCCTCTCACATCAAGTCAGTGGTAAATACTCTACAATTCATTGGGATGACTGCTAAGTCTTTGAAAAGACTAGCTCATATACAGGGAGATAGATGTATCTTTAGTGATGGTTTTGGTTGTGGTTTTTTGTATATGTGAAAACATACTGTGTATGAAGAAGATGAAAGGGCATTGGTTTTAAATTGAGTTTTATTCCTACTGAAAGTTATTTGTCTGACTACAGCAGAGAATTAAATTATCTGCCAGCCATAGGAATAGTCTAATAGGAGCACTGGAACTTCATTATGCTGCCAAGTGTATAACTTCCACCTTGGTCAGAAGGAAGAAGGCCAAAAACCCAGCAATGACAAAGAAGTCATTGGCCTCTGCACCACCACCACTGCCCCTGTAGCCCTGCAGCATCTGACAGATAAAATAGCTGGGACTGTGCCAGCTGCGAGGATGCAGAAAGCAGCTGGGAAGGAGTGATTCGTGTCACAGACCATATACCCAACAGCCATCAGAGGGGAGCAAAGTTCGGTCACAGTTTGACCTCTATTTGAACCAGAGACTTACAAAGGCGAAAGGCTCTATGTGCCATTATCAGTTCCCAGAGTCATTGAATCCTCTCATGGAAATTAAATTTTATCTTCAGCATGGCATTCCTGAGTACTAGTCGAGAGGATAGCAGAAATCAAGGCTGCATGTAAGCCTGTCTAAATTCTTCTGTCTCCTGGAATCTGAAGGAAACCATTTATCACTGGGGTTTAAAGACAGAATTTGAATTTGATTTTTCTCTCCAGCTGCTTTATGTGTTTATGTGTATGAAATATTTTATTGAAAAATAATTTAATACTTTTGTAATAAACATGTTTCTCTAGGAATGCGACGTTGCTATGCCAGACTCCCTGCTGTGTTCTGTAAACTTTGAATTAATTACTGAGGAAAGGCTATCAATATTTTTTCATTATTACAGTATCCCTTTGCTCTGAAATTATCACAGAGAAAGAAGCAGACCAGATGTTATTTGTTTTCATTGTCATCCCACACAGTCAAATATCTCTCATGAAATTCCCAGAGCAATCCTTATTCCTTGATTGGCTTTGATTCCTTCTGAACCAAAATGTAGAATTTGCTTCATCTTCCCAGGAAATATGCAGTGGAAACAAACAAACGAACAAACAAATAATAATTAAAAAAAAAAAACAGACTGGAGAGCAACACAAGTGCTAGCA